>NC_064822.1:170121822-170746822 GCF_024166365.1 Elephas maximus indicus | reverse complement strand
CCTTGCTTGCTGAAACTGAGGAGGACTTGAAGTACTTACTGATGAAGATCAAAGACCACCTCAACATAAAAAAAAAAGAAGACATAAATCCTCACAACTGGACCAATAGACCACATCATAATAAACAGAGAAAGGATTGAGGTTGTCAAGGATTTCATTTTACTTGGATCCACACTCAACACCCATGGAAGCAGCAATCAAGAAGTCAAAAGACACATTGCATTGGGCAGATCTGCTGCAAAGAACCTCTTTAAAGTGTTGAAAAGCAAAGATGCCATCTGGAAGACTAAGGTGCGCCTGACCCAAGCCCTGGTATTTTCAATTGCATGATATGCATGTGAAAGCTGAACAGTGAATAAGCAAGACGGAAGAAGAATTGATGCCTTTGAATTGTGGTGTTGGTGAAGAATACTGAATATACCATGGACTGCCAAAAGAACAAACAAATGTGTCATGGAAGAAATAAAACCAGAATGCTCCTTAGAAGCAAGGATGGCAAAACTACGTCTCACATACTTTGGACATGTTGTCAGGAGGGATCAGTCCCTGGAGAAGGACATCATGCTTGGCAAAGTACAGGGTCAGCAGAAAAGATGAAGACCCCGCAACAAGATGGATTGACACAGTGGTTGCAACAGTGGGCTCAAGCATAACAACTATTGTAAGGATGGCACAGGCCTGGGCAGTGTTTCATCCTGTCGTACATAAGATCACTATGAGTTGGAACCAACTTGATGGCAACTAACAACAACAACATTTGGCAAATAAAGAAACAGAGACTCAGAGAGGTTAAGTAATCTGTCCAAGGCCACACAGCGAAGAAGTGTTAAAAATGGGGTTGGAATCTGACTTCAGATCCCAGTATTTCCGAAACTTCAGGCATTGTTGTACCTCATATGGCAATGTATTACCTTCTCAACTTTTCTCCATCTGTGTACCCTCAATTCTACGCATCAGTTAATGTTTTCTTTAAATGGACTCATTTTTTAAATTTATAAGTGTACTTTATAATAGAAAGTTTACATCAAATGACGTATTGCATTGGGCAGTTCTGCTGCAAAAGACCTCTTTAAAGTGTTGAAAACCAAAGATGTCACTTTGAGGACTAAGGTGCGCCTGACCCAAGCCATGATATTTTCAATTGCCTCATATGCATGCGACAACTGGACAATGAATAGGAAAGACTGGAGGAGAATTGATGCCTTTGAATTCCAGTGTTGGTGAAGAATGTTGAATATACCATGGACGAACAAATCTGTCCTGGAAGAAGAACAGCCAGAATGCTCTTTGGAAGCAAGGCTGGGAAAACTTTGCCTCACGTACTTTGGACATGTTGTCAGGAGGGACCGGTCCCTGGACAAGGACCTCAAGCTTGGTAAAGTAAAGAGTTAGCAAAAAAGAGGAAGACCCTCCGTGAGTTAAACTGATACAGTGGCTGCAACAGTGGGCTGAAACATAGCAATGATTGTGAGGATGGGGCAAAACTGAACAGTGTTTTATTCTGTTGTACATAGGGTCACTGTGAGCTGAGCGTGACTCGATGGCACCCAACAAAAACAACAAACATCCTTACTCTAAATGAAATAACAGTATAAATATTCATGATGAGAACAGTGTTACTCAATTCTGGTTAGCTGCTATTGCCTGCATGCACAGGAAATCAGAAGGACTGACTTTCTCATTCTGTGATTTAGTGTTACTTAATGCTACAAGCAGAGCCCTGGTGGTGAATTGGTTAAGAGCTATGGCTGCCAACCAAAAGGTCCACAGTTTGAATCTACCAGCTGCTCCTTAGAAACCCTATGGAGCAGTTCTGCTCTGTCCTGTAGGGTTGTTATGAGTCGGGATTGGCTTGACAGCAATGAGTCTTTTTTTTTTTTTAATGTTACAAGCAAAATAACCCTGGTGGAGCAGTGGTTAAAGTGCTTGACGGCCCAGAAGAACTAGATGGTGCCTGGCTACCACCACCAACTGCTTTGACAGGGATCGCAACAGAGAGTCCCAGGCAGAGTAAGAGAAAAATGTAGAACAAAACTCAATTTCACAAAAAAAGACTGGACTTACTGGTCTGACAGAGACTGGAGGAACCCCCAAGACTATAGCCCCCAGACACTCTGCTAAATCAGAACTGAAACCAATCCCGAAGCCCACTTTTCAGACAAAGATTAGCCAGGCCTATAAAACAAACAATAACACACGCAAGGAACCTGCTTCTTAGTTCAATCATGTACATGAGGCCTCCTGCCCAAAAGCAAGACAAGAACACAGGAAGGGACAGGAACTGGATGAATGGACACAGAGAACCTGGGTTGGAAAGGGGCAGAGTGCTGACACATTGTGGGGATTGCAACCAATGTCACAAAACAAAATGTGTGTAGATTTTTGAATGAGAAACTAACTTGAGCTGTAAGCTTTCACCTAAAGCACAATAAAACTTAAAAAAGGTCCTCGGCTGCTAACCAAAAGTTTGGCAGTTCGAACCCACCAGCTGTTCCTCGGGAGAAAGATGTGGCGGTCTGCTTCCTTAAAGATTTACTGCCGTGAAAACCCTATGGGGCAGCTCTACTGTGTCCTACGGGGCTGCTGTGAGTCAAAATTGACTTGACAGCAACAAGTTTGGCTTTGGTTTAATGCTAGGAGCACAAACGTTCCTAAACCGTCTCATGCGCAACCCGTGATATGTGTTTCATGCTGAGGAAAAGCACTGTCCTGTCCCACCCTGCATCTCGGGTAGGTACTAAGAGCAAGTATCACTGATGAGGAACAGATGTTCCTAGAGGCTTAGAACTGGAAGAGACATTGGAGTCTTCTAACCTCTTACCCAGGGTGAGAATTTTCTGCACTTCATCTTTGTCTAGTTGTGGAATGAATTGAGAAATAGCTGTGTTATAATAGCTAAGCACATGTATTCATGATAACTACTGGCTCATCATAAGCATTATATAAATGGTGGCTATTATTTGAAACAAAATATTCGTGCATGGAATGTGGTTCCAAAGGCAGCATAATGTGATCACTAAGGTGGAAGCCCCTGCCATCAGACTGTGTTCAGCCCTGGAGCCTCATTAAACTAAGTCTCTGCATCCGTGAGCAGCAGCAGTGTTCCAGGTTAACTCTTTACTCCATGTGCCATTTGTTTAAAGAAAGGTCCCAGGCCACCACCCTGTATGTCATGGGGGCATCTGCTCACACCGCCATCATAAACTTTCCTGGAAGATTTCAGTTTGATAGGCTAAGCTCTAACATGTTTCTATTTTTATTTCAGTCAATCAGGTGTTGCTCTTCCTTCTGATTGTGACCCTCTGTGTGATTCTGTATAAGAAGGTTCATAAGGGGACTGTGCTTAAGAACGAAGCAGGTAAGCAGGCACTGGAATACATTGAGATAGAATACCTGGGGATGTGGTTGAAATGTATTCTCATGGGTCCTTTCCATAGCTGGGTTCAGATAGAAGCAATAATTTGTTCAGCTCCAGAGGACCTGCTTGTAGAATATCCACCCAAGGCCAACCCCTTGGGTGTGCTCTGGAATGACCAGTGTTGTTCAAATTTCAGCCTATGTAAGAATCCGAGAAATCAGCCATTGAAAACCCAGCGGAGCACAGGCCTACTCTGGCATATATGGGGTTGCCATGAGTTGGAATTGACTCAGTGGCAACTGGTTTGAGGCATTGGTGGTTTGGTGATAGATTTCTTGCCTTCTATGTGGGAAACTGTCTTAGTCATCTAGTGCTGCTATAACAGATATACCACAAGTGGGTGGCTTTAACGAAGAGAAATTTATTTTCTAGCAGTCTAGTAGGCTAGAAGTCCAAATTCAGAGTGCCAGCTCCAGGGGAAGGCTTTCTCTCTCTGTCAGCTCTAGAGGAAGGTCCTTGTCATCAGTCTTCCCTTGCTGGGAGGATGTCAGCGCAGGAACCTCAGGTCCAAAGGACGCACTCTGCTCCTGGCACTGCTTTCTTGATGGTATGAGGTTCCCAACTCTCTGCTTGATTCCCTTTTTCTTTTATCTCTTGAGAGTTAAAAGGTGGTGCAGGCCACACCCGGGGAAATTCCCTTTATATTGGATCAGGAATGTGACCAGGGTAAGAGTAGTACAATCCCACCCTAATCCTCTTTAACATAAAATTACAATCCCAAAATGGAGGACAACCACAAATACCAGGAGTCATGATCTAACCAAGCTGATACACACATTTTTGGGGGACATAATTCAGTCCATGACAGAAACCCAGGTTTGACTCCTGGCCAATGCACTTCATATGTAGCCACCACCCATCTTGTCAGTGGAGGCTTGTGTGTTGCTATGATGCTAAACAGGCTTCAATGGAGCTCCCAGACTATGACAGGCTAGGAAGAAAGGCCTGGCAATCTACTTCCAAAAATCAGCCAGTGAAAACTCTATGGATCACAACAGCATGATCCAAAACCGATCATGGGGATGGTGCAGGTCCAGGTGGTGTTTCCTTCTGTCGTGTATGGCATTGCCATGAGTTGGGTTGCTAACAGCAACAACAGTGTTATAAGGTAATGTCCAGACATCCTATGAAGCTGTATGCTGAAGAGAAACATGTAATCTCCTGCTAATGACATTCCGTGTAATATCCTGACAATTTCATTGTGACTAGCATGCTGGAGATTCACTCCTAACCCATTTGGAGTGAGGCCAGTTTTGATTCATTCCCAGTCCATTCAGGGTGAGGCAAGTTTATACATTTGGCTAAAACAATCTTAACTCGAAATGGGATTTAAAGGTTTGGCATTGGGAGAGCGGACATTTCACCTCTTTCAGGAATGGGCATAGTTTGATAAGAGCTGTTTGATGTCATGGACTAAGGCAATATTATTTCCAGTCCATTTCTCCCTTCACTATGATGTTTTTGAAAGTTTTATTGGACATCAAATGGGTTTGGCTTTAATGCGCTGGCTCAGGCATCAGTTGGTACAATTGATCCAAATAGTACAGTACCAAAGAAGCTTCAAGGCTGGAGCACTTGTGAAGATTTTGCAGTTGGTAAACCTCCCCCATCCTTTCTCCAGCACTCCTTCATTCTGTCCGGGGGAGACTTCTTGGCAGAGAACAATACTTCTGGCGTAGTTTACCTCCCGGCTTCTCTGACTAAGCGACCTGTTGCCCCGTTGAGTCGATTCTGACTCACAGCAACCCTATAGGGCAGAGTAGAACTGCCCCATAGAGTTTCCAAGGAGCAGCTGATGCGTTTGAGCAGCTGGTGGATTCGAACTGCTGACCTTTTGGTTAGCAGCCGTGGTGCTTAACCCCAGCACTACCAGGGCTCCCTTTCTGACTAACAGGCACTCTCAAAAAGCATGGCAGTGTAATGTTTCTGCAGCAGAGCTGTAAACTCACGTTTGACCTTCTACTGTGGTGCCCCCTCCCTCAGGAGAACACTTTCCTCTGACCTCAGACCTCATCATGCCTACAACCTGCTGAAAGCCTCAACCTGAGCCTGACAGCCAGGTATCACCCAGCCTTTCAACCCTCCCTCTCCTTGCTCCCCACTTACAGCCCACAAATCATTCCTCCAGGGCCCTGTTCTCTGGGACCAATCCATCCATTCCACTGAGTTCATTTTAGCAAACTTTCATTGAGTGCTTCCTAGGTGCAGACTCTATGGGAATAGCCTAACAAGCTTACAGCCTAGTGGAGGAGACAGGCACGGAAATAGATTCTCCCAGTGCAATGTGGTAAGTGTTCAGGTAAAAGTATCTAAAAACTCATCCATCCGTCCGTCCGCTCATCCACCCATCCAACCAAAATGTATTGAGAATCTACCAGGCCCTGGGTTAAGTAAAGGATACAGAGATGAACAAGATAGCATCCCTGCCCTCGCAGGATAGCGAGTGTAATAGGAGAGAAGGGAAAGGCATGTAACCAATTAAATAGCAAGGCAGCTGGTAAATTCAGTCCTGAGCAAGGAAGGAGTTAGCACAGATGGAGTGGAACACCAATTTGTGTACGGAGCTATGAAAGGCTTCCCAGAGGATCTGATGTCTGTATTACATATGGAAGATAAATACATAAGAAGTGTTGTTGTTAGGTGCCGTTGAACTGATTTTTGACTGATCTTGATCCCTGTGACTGAGTAGAACTGCCCCGTAGGGTTTTCTAGGCTGTCATCATTATGGGAGCAGATTGCCAGATCCTTTTCCCGTGTAGCTCCTAGGTGGGTTCGAACCACCAACCTTTCAGTTAGCAGCCAAGCACTTAACTGTTGCCTCACCAGGGCTCCTCTTAGCCATGTAGAAAGAGGCCGAGAGCAGTCCAGGCACCGGGAACAGCCTGTGCAAAGGCATTAGGATAAGAGATAACGTGGTGTGGTGTTCAAAGAACTACAGGAAGTTTGATATTTCTGGAACAGAAAAGAGGCTAGAGAAGTAAGCGGAGGCTGCTTATGAGGAATCATGTGTGCAGGGCAAAGGCATGCAACTTTACCGTACAGCAACCACTGGAGGATTTTAAGCTGTGGAGACACATAGTCAAACTTGCACGGTAGGCAGATCGCCTCACAGCCAGCAGGTGGTGTACCACGTGGTTAGAGGGATCCACCCCTCCGCCCCAAGGTGACAATGTGGTCCAGAAGGAAGAATTCTTTAAGAAACATTTTTTTCCTGTTTATAAAAGTTACGTCCTAAGCTGGCTGAATGGACACGGAAACACAGGGTGGAGAGAAGAAATGTGCTGTCTCATTAGGGGGAGAGCAACTAGGAGTATTTAGCAAGGTGTATATAAGGTTTTTTTTTTTTTTTAAGGTTTATATAAGGTTTTGTATGAGAGACTGACTTGATTTGTAAACTTTCACTTAAAGCACAATAACAATTAAAAAAAAAGAAGTGAAGTCCTAGTGGTGCAGTAGTTAAGAGCTATGGCTGCTAGCCAAAATGTTGGCAGTTCCAATTCACCAGCCGCTCCTTGGAAACCCTATGGGGCATTTCTACTCTGTCTTATAGGGTCACTGAGTCAGAACCAATGAGTCTGGTATTTTTTTTTTTTTTTTGATTTATAAAAGTAACCCATAGTTACTTTTGAGAATTAGCAAAATACAACAAACTCAAAGAAGAAAGTGAAAATCACTCCTAATTCCATAAATAGATGTAGATCCATCGGCAAATATGTTTGTATCAGATTGGGGCCACGTACGAAAAAGAATTTCATATATTCTTTTGCTCCTTAATGTGTTATGATGAACATTCTCTCATGTCAGTAAATATACTGTGAAAACAAAAATAATTATTCTAGTGGTAGAAATTTCAAATGCATTGGCAAGATGATGGAAAATATGGAAGAGGAGAAAGGGGAGGCTCTTCAATGTTTCTTAAATCTCACAATGTGCAGTAGCTGGTGGTTAATTTCAGTAAAAAAGGTTTGTTGAATTACATGTCAGCTTTTTTTTTAGAACTACGCTGGATCTGAGTGATAGAGGTTTTGCAAAAAAAGTATCTCTAAAGAGAGAGACTGCTTGAAGTAATAATCAGATGAGCGTTTAATAGTGAACACTTAAAAAAAAAAAAAGTTGCCATTGTGTCAGCTTCTACTCATGGTGACCCCATGTGTCTCAGAGTAGAACCATGCTCCATAGGGTTTTCAATGGGTGCTTTATTGGAAGTAGACGGCCAGGCCTTTCTTTTGAGGTGCCTCTGGGTAAACTTGAACCACCAACCTTTCAGTTAACAGCCAAATGTGTTAACTGTTTGCACTACCCAGGGTCTCCAGTGGATACTCTACATGCTGGTAATTAAGATAATATCCTTCATACCTGAAAGTTGTATTGTGGTACCAAAATATGATGTTATGGCATTAATATTTTATATCATAGCCTGTGCTCAAAACAAAAGTGATTCATTGTGCATGTTAGTTATGTACTTTCATTTACCTCCATTCTCTTGCTGTAAACTTTTGAGAAACTTGATTAGAAGGTGGATAGGGGAAGGAAAATCACAGTGTGTCTTTTAGGGGTGTAGTCAAGGCAAATAATCTGTTTCAGGGAAGTGTTGAGGATTGTTGAATCAAATGAGGTTTTTCAGCTCTTCACATATTTTTTCAATTATTTGTTTTCTCTTTTAAGTAAAAGTCTGATATTTCAGTTCCACAATCATCCAGATCAAGACTCCTTCTATCTTATTTCTTTGCTGTCCTCAGTAGATAGCTTCCATCTTGTGGTCCAAGATGGTTTCTCCAACTCCCACCATCATATCAACGTTCCAGCCAGCGGGAAGGGAAATGGGGAGAATAAGCACATTCCTTTTAAGGGACGACTCAGTATTTCCACACTTCACTTGCACTAATATTCCATTGGTCAGAGCTTGGTCACATATAGCTGCAAGCAAGTCCGGGAATAATGGTCTTAATGGGTGGCTCTGTGCCAGGTAAAATTCAGAGTTCTGTTTCTAAGGGAAGAAGGAGAAAATGGATATTGGAGAACAATTGGTAGTCTCTTCCACACTGCGCCATCTTTCCCCATGAGTGTGGAAGACAAGTTAAACTGGCTGTATTGTGAAATTCCTTCCTGTTCTAAGTCATGCTCCAAGACACTGCTTTTGATGTTTCCAGATGACGATTCTGAGACTCCTGAGGAAGTAGAAGAGGAAATCCCTGTGGTGATTTGTGCAGCGGCAGGGAGAATGGGTGCTGCTATGGCTGCCATCAACAGCATCTACAGCAACACTGATGCCAACATTTTATTCTATGTAGTTGGACTCCGGAACACTCTGTCTCGAATACGGTAATTTATACATTGTAGATTTTGGAGGTTTCTTTTAATTTTCCTGACCGTTCCTTAAATGGGTATCCTTCTTTTTTGGTTTGATACATGTCATGAGAATTAATGAGGAGGTGACCTAAGGTCTATGTGGTGACCTGACAGATATAGGGAAATTTCAGCAAAGCCTCATTATTCTGGTATGGAAATGCATCATTCTGCAGAAGCAATTTGTTTAACAAACCAAAGAGCCCACACCCTTAACTTGTCGATGTTGTCCTTAGGTGCTGTCAAGTTGGTTCCAACTCATAGTGACCCTAGGTACAACAGAACGAAACACTGCCCGGTCCTGTGCCATGCTCACAATCATTGTTATGCTTCAGCCCATTGTTGCAGCTACTGTGTCAGTCCATCTTGTTGAGAATCTTCCTCTTTTCTGCTGACCCTGTACTTTACCAAGCATGATGTCCTTCTCCAGGGACTGATCCCTTCTGACAACATGTCCAAAGTATGTCAGACGCAGTCTCACCATCCTTGCTTCTAAGGAGCATCCTGGTTGTACTTCTTCCAACACGGATTTGGTCGCTCTTTTAGCAGTCCATGGTATATTCAATATTCTTTGCCAGCACCACAATTCAAAGGTGTCAATTATTCTTCCGTCTTCCTTATTCCTTGACCAGTTTTCCTGTGCATATGATGCTATTGAAAATACCATAGCTTGGGTCAGGTGCACCTTAGTCTTCAAGGTGACATCTTTGCTTTTCCACACTTTAAAGAGTTTCTTTGCAGCAGATTTGCCCAATGCAATGTGTCTTTTGATTTCTTGACTGCTGCTTCCATAGGTGTTGATTGTGGATCCAAGTAAAATGAAATCCTCAACAACTTCAATCTTTTCTCCATTTATCATGATGTTGCTCACTGGTCCAGTTGTGAGGATTTTTGTTTTCTTTATGTTGAGATGTAATCCGTACTGAAGGCTGTGGTTTTTGATCTTCATCAGTAAGTACTTCAAGTCCTCTTCACTTTCAGCAACCAAAGTCGTGTCATTTGCGTATCTCAGGTTGTTAATGAGTCTTCCTCCAATCCTGAAATACCTTGTTGCTTCTTGGATTATTTGCTCAGCACACAGATTGAGTAGGTATGGTGAAAGGAAGCAACCCTGATGCACACCTCTCCTAACTTTAAACCGGGCAGTATCCCCTTGTTCTGTCTGAGCAACTGCCTCTTGCTCTATGTACAGGTTCCTCATGTGTACAAGTAAGTGTCCTGGAATATCCATTCTTCACAACGTTATCCATAATTTGTTATGATTCACACAGTCAAATGCCTTTGTGTAGTCATTAAACAACAGGTAAACATCCTTCTGGTTTTCTCTGCTTTCATCCAGGATCCATCTGACATCAGCAGTGATATCCCTAGTTCCACATCTGAAACCAGCCTAAATTTCTGGCAGTTCCCTGTCAATATACTGCTGCAGCCGCTTTTGAATGATCTTCAGTAAATTTTGCTTGCATGTGATATTAATGATATTGTTTGTTAATTTCTGTATTCGGTTGGATTACCTTTCTTGGAAATAGGCATAAATATGGATCTTTTACAGTTGGTTGCCCAAATTTCTTGGCATAGATGAGTGAGCACTTCCAGTGCTCCATCCGTTTATTGAAACATCTCAATTGATATTCTGCCAATTCCTGGAGCCTTGTTTTTTGCCAGTGGCATCAGTGCAGCTTGGACTTCTTCCTTCAGTACCATCGGTTCCTGATCATATGCTGCCTCTTGAAATGGTTGAACGTCAACCAATTCTTTTTGGTATAATGACTCTGTATTCCTTCCATCTTCTTTTGATATTTCCTACGTCGTTTAATATTTTCCCCATAGAATCCTTCACTATTGCAACTTGAGGCTTGAATTTTTTCTTCAGTTCTCAGCTTGAGAAATGCCAAACGTCTTCTTCCCTTCTGGTTTTCTATCTCTAGCTCTTTTTGCACATGTCATTATAATACTTTACTTTGTCTTCTCGAGTCACCCTTTGAAATCTTCTGTTCAGTTCTTTTACTTCATCATTTCTTCCTTTTGCTCTAGCTGCACCAAGTTCCAGAGCAAGTTTCAGAGTCTCTTCTGACATCGATTTTGGTCTTTTATTTCTTTCCTGTCTGTTGAATGACCTTTTGCTTTCTTCATGTATGATGTCCTTGATGGCATCCCACAACACGTTTAGTGTTCAACACGTCAAATCTATTCTTGAGATGGTCTCTAAATTCAGGTGTTACATACTCAAGGTCATACTTTGGCTCTCGTGGACTTCTTCTAATTTTCTTCAGTTTCAACTTGAACTTGCATATGAGCAATTCATGGTCCGTTCCACTGTTGCCCTCTGGCCTTGTTCTAACTGATGATATCGAGCATTTCCATCATCCGTTTGCACAGATGTAGTCGATTTGTTTCCTGTGTATTCCATCTGGCGAGGTCCATGTGTCTAGTCGCCATTTGTGTTGGTGAAAAAAGGTTATTATAATGAAGAAGTTGTGGTCTTGCAAAATTCTGTCATGTGATCTCCGGCATCGTTTCTATCAATAAGGCCCTATTTTCCAACTACTGATCCTTCTTCTTTGTTTCCAGCTTTCACATTCCAATCACTAGTAATTATCAAGGCATCCCGATTGCATGTTCAATCAATTTCAAACTGCAGAAATTGCTAAAAATCTTCAATTTCTTCATCTTTGGGCTTAGCGGTTGGTTCATAAATTTGAATAATAGCTGTATTAACTGGTCTTCCTTGTAGGCATATGGATATTATCCTATCACTGACAGCATTGTACTTCAGGATAGATCTTGAAACGTTCCTTTTGACTGTGAATGCAATACCATTCCTCTTCAAGTTGTCATTCCCGGCATGGTAGACCATATGATTGTCCAATTCAAAATGGCCAGTACCAGTCCATTTCAGCTCACTAATGCCTAGGACAGAGAAGTTTATGCGTTCTATTTCATTTTCGACAATTTCCAACTGAAAACCCTATGAAGTGCAGTTCTACTTTGACACACTTGGGGACACCACGAGTCCTTAACTGTCTTATATGAAGAATATTTCTTTCTGAAATAGTTGCTCTTTCCTCTGTTTTCTTAACCTGTGAGCAATTCACAGAAGGAAAAATGCAAATTGTCAATAAACATGAAAAGATGTTGTATGTTTCTAATATGGAAACGCAAATTAATTTTTTTTTAAACAATAAATAGCATATAATTATTCACTTATCTGATTGGCAGCAATTAAATAAGATTGAAACTATCTAGTGCAGGAAAATGGACATTTTTATTCCTGTTCTACACAATGTACACCTCATAAACTGGAAAAGCATTTTGAGAGGGCAGTGTGGCAATATCTGTTAAAATGTTGCATGTGTATGTACTATGTGACTCACCATTTCTACTTCTAGGAATCTGTGCTACAAAAATTCTAGCACCTATTGCCAAAATATATGTAAAATGATGTTAATTTCAGCAACATGAGAAATAGTCAAAAATGGGAAAGTTCTTAAATGTCCAACAATGAAGAAATGTTTAAATGGGCTATGGAATGTGATATAGCTATTAAAAAATAAGTAATCCGATTTGTATACACAGACAAAGAAAATCCCCCAGGCACACTGTTAAGTGGAAAAAGCAGCTTGCAATACAATTCTTAGAGCATGATCCACTTTTTTGAAAATAAAAATCCTAAAATATAAATGTGTACAAGTATGTATGTATGTATCATCTATCTGTCTGTCTGTATATTTATTTATTTATTTATCTATGTGCATTTCTGGAAAGAAAAATAACTGGAAAAATATCAAATCATTAACAGTGACTATCTCTGGGAGAATGGAGGGGTTGGAGTTAGGACTGATGAGGGAGAATTTGAGGTATTTCTGTGTTAGGTCCATCATTCATAAGGAGGAAGTATTTACATATTGCTTTGGTGCAAATGTTTAAGTGCATGCCTACTGAAGGAAAGATTGTCCCTTCGAGTTCACCCAGTGGCATCTTGAAAGGGACGCCGGTGATCTACTTCCAAAAGACCTCAGCTACTGAAAACCCTGTGAAGTGCAGTTCTACTTAGACACACTCGGGGACACCATGAGTCAAAATCGATTCGACAGCAACTGGTTTGCTTTTTTAGATTTTTTAATAGTTACAGTTTTTTTTTTTTGGTAACGACACTATCAGTAGGTACTGAGATACAACATTTGTCTACTCTAAATGGCCCTTGGTTGCTGGTGTTTTGAGGATTATGTGTGCCTTATAGATTTTTTGTGTGTCATTTCTCACTGTCTCATCATTTGTTGCCACTGATTGTTCACTTAGCCTGGTATTAACAGCCCTTGGGTTATCAGTGGGCTGGAAACCAGATAACCAGACTCACAGATGCTGCTTTAGAAGAAAGAAGGAACATTTGCTGATGTTGTCCTTCTTCATCTTCCAGTTTCCTGTAGAGAGTATTTGGACCTGGGAGATACTTGCTTATTACCATTTTGCTTCATTTCCTTTGCTGAAAGAGTTATGTGAAAGAACAAGAAAGAAAATAAAAGATTTGAAGACAGACCAGGTGGGGGGAAAAATCGGGAAGATTTATAGACGAAACTCTAAGATTTTGCACATTTTATTTTTAACTTTGTGAGGAGTAAACACGAAGTATTGGGGGTCCAGTGGTAGAATTCTTGCCTTTCATACAGAAGACCCAGGTTCGATTCCTGGTGATGCAGCTCATGTGCAGCCACCACTTGTCTGTCAGTAGCTCTTGCATGTCGCTGTGATGCTGAGCTTGTGCATGGGGCCGCCATGAGTCTGGGGCGACTCCATGGCAGCTAACAAGTAGGCCACAGATTGACCCTTAGGCAATGGAGTCTCATTTGTTTGTTTTGTCTTTTTAGAAAATGGATTGAACATTCTAAACTGAGAGAAATAAACTTTAAAGTTGTGGAATTCAACCCCCTGGTCCTCAAAGGGAAGATCAGACCCGACTCCTCAAGGCCTGAATTGCTCCAGCCTGTGAGTAGGAATCACGCACCTGCCGGGGAAAATCCTTGCCGAGCCCCTTGTTCAAGGTGGAAATGTTCTCGCAAGACCTGGAGGAGCACCATCCACGGGGATGTGGATGGAATATTTCTGAAGCCTCACTGTCTTACATCTTCACTGAACTCTGCTGATTTATAATTATAAACCGCCTGGCCCAGAAAGGATTTAGAATGGTTTACCCAAACATAAGGGAGTTATTAAAGAAAAAATGAAGCATAAAAAATAAGCATTAAGTGCATGAATATATCTGTGGGGGTGAGGCAGGTAGTGAGGCCAGGAAAAAAAATTCCGAACATGTAGGCTGTTGTATGTACTGTGTGCATTAAATTTAGCACGGAATATCCCAGCAGCTATGGAAAAACAATAGCATGATGGATCCTATACTTCACAGTATCAAATAAGATAGTATTTTCAGGAGACACCAACTTTCTCCCTAGCTTTGGAAAGGTTAAAGTATTTTATTCCAGGAGTTCTTACAAAAGGGACCCTCTCTCTACTGCACAGAGATCAGTGGTTTTGATGACAATTTTACAAAAAAATACAACCACTTTCTACAAGATTGTTACTCAGATCCATCCTCGAAAATTGACTAAATTATAAGCCTCCTGTCTAATGATACGGTATTTTCTCAATTCCAGATATTTACTGTCACAGTGGGAGCGGAGTTGGGACTTAGAATAGAATGGTGTTGTCACTGATAAAACTGGCGCTCCCACCCCCAGCTCATGCTTCTCCGACCTTTTTCTGGTTCAAGGAGCTAAGGTTGAGCTTGGTGCTAGGATGGTGTGTGCGTGTGTGTGTGTGCGTGCGTGCACGCGTGTTTAAGGCTGATTTTGTTGACAGTCATCAGAATTACTGAATGTAGAGGAAGGCAGGCAATCTTACAAAAGATTGGCTAGGAAGCCTCTGCCCCCACTGCAGCAGGTCACAGAGAATGAAAACAGCCTCAGCAGTGGGGAGGTTTGGATCTAGGAGAGCCATTGATCTGAGAGCACAAGGAAGCTCAGCAAAGCATCCTCGCAGCCCCTGTTTGATTCTGCTCCCAACCTGGAGCGGAGCCCCGGCCATGGTCAAAGCTGATCTCCAGCACCCTCGGAAGAACTTAGCCATATGTCTCTGCCTCACTGTTGTTTCTCTTGTTTTAACAGCTGAACTTTGTTCGATTCTATCTCCCTCTGCTTATCCACCAACATGAGAAAGTCATCTATGTGGACGATGATGTCATTGTACAAGGTATACTTGCTGACTGCCAAGAACACTAGCTGATAAGTAGAATGCCTGTTTGTTTGCATTTCTCCAAATAGCTAGTTGTCCAGTGATTTTCATGGCTTATTAAAGTCACGTGAGTACTGTTTAAAATGTGGGAATCTCCTGAAAGCAGAGGCTGATACTCAGTTCCCTGGACAGTCAGTTGACTTTCTGCGGGACCGTTCTCTGACTGTCAAAGTCTGCAATAAATAACTTGGTAGCTTTTCCTTTCCTGCATCCCTAACCCATGGGGAATAAAGTCTCACTGATGATGTTCTCAGGAGCGAGCTATGTTTTGGGGTTAAAACGTTGCAGTCTGTCTTTCCCACATGTAAATAGGATTGCATTGGTGTGTTGCCTACCTAGCAACAGAAATAAAGACATTTGGCCAATGCCGATCTAAATTTGTTAACAAGTGGCTTTGATATGAGCTGTTCTTATTAAATAAATTGCCAAGTTACTTGAAGTCAAGGAGCCTATCTTAGACTTTTCCCCCATAGCAAAATCAGGGGCTGCTTAAGCTCCAAGGCCCTATCTAGCTCTAACTAAAACAAATGCTAAAATATTTTAACTCTTTGCTTTTCTAAATGCAGGTGATATCCAAGAACTGTACGATACCACCTTGGCCCTGGGCCACGCGGCAGCTTTTTCCGATGACTGCGATTTGCCCACCACTCAGGACATAACCAGACTGGTAGGGCTGCAGGTGGGCCATCTCTCCGGTATCCTTCCTTCACCCTGCCCCTCTCGTCTCCTTCCCCATAACTCAAAATGAGTGTAATCTATACCTTCAAGAGCCCTGATGGTCAGTTAGGACTGTTGGGAGGCAGAACAGCACAGGGTTAAGGATCTTTAGGTTCAAACTCCAGCTCCACCCCTTACTGACTCTGGGGCAAGTCATTTAACCCCGCAAAGCCTCAGTTTCCTTCTCTGGAAAGTACATATCTACGTAGTTATGTTTTTGTGAGTTATGATGAACCACGGAGTGGATTCTAACTAGTAGCAGCCCCACGTGACACAGTAGAACTGCCTTGTAGGGTTTTCTAGTCTGTAATCTTTACAGGAGTAGATCGCCAGGTCTTTTCTCCATGGAGCAGCTAGGTGGGCTCAAACCGCCAACCTTTTGATAAGCAGCTGAGCGCTTCACCATTGTATCACCAGGGCTCCTTATGATGAAATAACATGATGTAAAACTGTCCAGCATGAAGTAAATGCTCCAGAAATGAGAGTTGTGGTCTTTGAAGTTGTTTATAACCACACTCTATGGCAGAGATGGTATTTTCTGGAAAGGAGACCGTCACTGAACTTTGATTCGATTTTCAGAGTTTTGATGTTCACTTTTTTTTTCTTTCTTTCTGTAGAAGTAACTATTGATTTTGTTCAAGGGTAAAGATTTCTTTACCCTGGTGGAAATGAGGAAAGTCAAACCTATGGGTAACATTGAAACCCAAAGAATGCCTTTAAAATACAAGGTGCTATTAAGAAGTAAGAAAACCCTGGTGGTGTAGTGGTTAAGTGCTATGGCTGCTAACCAAGAGGGTGGCAGTTCAAATCCGCCAGGCACTTCTTGGAAACTCTATGGGGCAGTTCTACTCTGTCTTACAGGGTCACTATGAGTTGGAATCGACTCGATGGCAGTGGGTTTTGTTTTATTTATTTATTTATTTTGGTTATTAAGAAGTGAATGCTGTTCAACAAAAGCTCCAGCAAATAATTTTATGTGTGTGACATTTAAGGTGGAACACACTTTAAGGCCTAGGTTCTGGGGCCAGACCTGATTTTGCCTGAATCTTGGCTCCATCATTTACTAGCTTTTTGACTTTGGGCAGGTTACTTAACTAATTGTCTGTTTCCTCATTTTCCAAATAGGGGTAACTATAATACATTCCTTGTAGAGTTACTGTGAGGATTAAATAAGTGAATACATGTAAGTTGTTTCATGCAATTAGTGAAGTAATGCATATAAAATTCTTAGAACAGTGCCTGGCACATAGGAGGTGCTCAAGTGCTTCCAATATTTCTGTGCCCTATTTGAGCATCACACTGAAATAGGTTATGACAGCCTATATAGATGAAACAATATCTCCTGCCTCATAGTGTATTTACTCAACAACTACTTACTGAGTGCTTCCTATGTGCCAGGTACTGGTAATGCAGACAACAAAACTAAAATTCTTGCCTTTGTGTAGCTTACATTCTGGTGGGCAGAGACAGACAGTAAACAAATCAGTAAAATATTTTATAAAGAATCATGATGGGGGTGGGTGTTGCATTTGAAATAGCCTGGTCAGGGAAGGAGCCACTGAAATGGTGACATTGAGGAAGCCACCTTTGCAGATATTTGAAAGGAAAGAATTCCAGGGAGAGATAATAGCAAGAGGAAAGGTCCTGAGGCTGGGGTGTGTCCGGTGTATCAAGGGAACAAAGAGGTCAATATGGCAGAGGGATTAAGGGGAGAATAGCCGATGAAGTTAGAGAGGGAATGGGGGCTGGGTGGTATAGGGCATGGTAGGCTATTTCAGGAATCCTGGCTTTTACTCCAAATGAATTGGGGAACCACTGGAGGGCTTTGAGCAGAGGAGTGACTTAGAGACAGGGTGGGGTTGTTAAGGGTGGAAGCAGGAACACTGGTCAGGGAGGGGGATCTTGCAGATTCCAAGTGAGAGATAATTATGCCCTGGGCCAGGAAAGTAGCAAGGAGGCAGCGAGAAGTGGTTAGCTTCTTTATGTTGTTTGTTTGCTTGTTTTTACTGGGCTTTAGGTGAAAGTTTACAGAGTAAATTAGCTTCTCATTTGAAAATTTATACCCAAACTGTTTTGTGACATTTGTTGCAATCCCCACAATGTGACAGCACTCTCTCCCTTTCCACCCTGGGTTCCCTGTGTCCATTTGTCCAGTTTTCTGGTCCCTTCCTGCCTTCTCATCTTTGCTTTTGGGTAGGTGTTGCTCATTTGGTCTTGTATACTTGATTGAACTAAGACGCACATTTCTCACGTGTTTTTGTTTTATAGGCCCGTCTAATCTTTTTTTTTTTTTTTCCTAATCTTTGGCTGAAAGGTGGACTTCAGGAGTGGCTCAATTCTGAGTTAAAAGGGTGTCTGGGGGCCATACCCTCAGGGGTTTCTCTAGTCTCTGTCAGACCAGTAAGTCTGGTCTTTTTTTTTGTGAATTTGGATTTTGTTCTACTGTTTTCTCCCACTCTGTCTGGGACCTTCTGTTGTAGTCCCTGTTAGACCGGCCAGTGGTGGTACCCGGGCACCATTAGTCCTTTTGGGTGCAGCCTGATAGAGGCTATGGTTCACATGGTCCATTAGTCCTTTGGACTAATATTTTCCTTCTGTCTGGCTTTCTTTATTCTCCTTTGCTCTAAAGTGGTGGGACCAATAGATGCATCTTAGATGGCTGCTCGCCAGCTTTTAAGACCCCAGACACTACTCGCCAAAGTAGGATTTAGAACATTGTCTTTATAAACCTTGTAATGTCAATTGACCTAGATGTCCCCTGAGACCTTGGCTCCCAGTCATTAGCACAGTAACTCAGTCCCTCGAGGTGCTTGGATATGTCTAGGAAGCTTCGATGACTGCCTCTTATGTGCTCTGTCGTGTGAATATACATGCCGGACATACAAATGTGTATGTAACAATATCCACAGCCTAACCCGTATATGTTCATGTGTATACTCCTGTACACCCTCTTTGCCCTATTCAGCATACGTCTCTGCCTATATATCTCCTTGTAAGTTATTATTTTTTACTGATTTTATAGGGTTATATATGCTATAGAATTTACTGTGGTTGCCTTTTTTTTTTTCTTTCCATGTGTTCCTCTAAGTGTCTTCCTTTGCCTTGGTCAAGTTGTCTGCATATGTTTTGAAGGTAGGACCAACAGGATTTGCTGGCTGATTTGGATGAGAAGTGAGAAAGAGGAGTCAAGGATCACCCAATGACCTTGGGTTTTTTGCCCAAGTAACTAGATGGACAGAGTTGCCATGCATTGAGGTGGGGCAGGTTATAGGGAAGGTTTGGGGACAAGATCAGTATCAGTTTTTGGGTGTAAGTTGGAATTGCCTTACTAAGCATCCAGTAGGACACATTGAGTTGGAAGATGTAGCAGGAGTTGGGAAGTCAGAGGAGAAGTCAGGGCTGTCAACATGGATGGTATTTAGAGCCATGACACTGGATGAGGCTGCCAAGGAAGTTGGTGCTAGAGAAAGGAACAGGTGCTGGCACTGAGGCTGGGGCACTAAGTATTCAGAGGTTGGAAACATGAGGGGGAACCAACAAAGGACACAAGAAGTGGCCAGTGACACAGCAGGAAAACCTGGAGATACTGTACAATACCTTCAAGAAAATGATCGTTTTCCAGAAACAAAGGTTTTAATAAGATACTTTGGTCAAATTCATGCATATCCTGTTTCTTTATAGAATACATATATGGGATATCTGGATTACCGGAAGAAGACCATAAAAGACCTTGGCATTAGCCCCAGCACCTGCTCTTTCAATCCTGGTGTGATCGTTGCCAACATGACCGAATGGAAGCACCAGCGTATCACCAAACAACTGGAGAAGTGGATGCAAAAAAATGTGGAGTATGTGTAGACCTCCCTAACATTTTTCCATGCCTGAGCACAGAATTATTCAATTTCATTTTCTATGCATAGTTCAAAGATTAGAATGTTATTTCACAGAAATCTTAGATTTTCTTACAGAGGCACTAGCAAGAAAGAAAAGGGAACAGTAGATGAAAATCTGTTCTCAAATATAAATCAGAGGAATTTGAAAGCCTGTGAAATGAGGAGTCCCTTATTATACAAACATTTTCATCATAAATTTGAGTTCAATAATGTAACCTTCCATTTTTTCCCAGAATCTTAGTGAACTTTTCCACTGCAAATCCTCATTGATTTTAGTTGAGTTTCTCCTTCTTGCATAGATTTGTTTTAAGGATTATTTTGTAAAGTCAACTCTCGTCTTTGGGGTTGGATTTTTTAAAATTTGAAATTTTTCATTATAGAAGTTTTAAAATCAAGAAAATGAAAAGAACTCTAGCACGGCCACTATTATCATGTCATTATATTTCCTGTCAGTCTTTTTTATCTGGATTTTTAAAAATACTGTCATAACCTTGAATATATGATTGAAATTATTCTAATATATTAATGTAGGATCAGAATTTGATCTTCTGTGTTTGCCATAAAAACAAAACAAAACCCTGAGTTTTAAAATGGTAAAATATTAACTCTGCAAATCTTAGTGAGGTATATGGCAGTTCATGGTGTTATTCTTCCAACTTTGTGTAGGTATGACGTTTTTCAAAATAAAAAGTTGGAGGAAAAAAGTGAAATATAGTGGAAGAATGTCTCATATCTTTTTCAAGTATTAAACCCTGTTGTATTTAAGATTGTGGAAGCTCCCTGCCGTATGTCACTTTTCTATTTCGTTTCTTAGGGAAAACCTCTACAGCAGCTCCCTGGGTGGAGGGGTGGCCACCTCCCCCATGCTCATTGTGTTTCACGGGAAATACTCTGCAATCAACCCTTTGTGGCACATAAGGCACCTGGGTAAGTATTTTAGGAAAAAATGCAAATACATAGACCAGAGAGCAACAGGGTGAAGAGAGTGCTAGAGCCAGGTTCCTCAATTCAAATCCACCAGGTGAACTTGGTTGAGTTATTTAACCCCTCAGTGTCCAGATTCTTCAAATGAGGTTGATAATCGTGCTTACCCGAAAGGCTGATTTCCAGGAATTCATGAAAAGGAATTAGACTAATGTCTAGTATATGGTATGTGCTCAGAAGACATTAGCTATTGTTATAATAGAACTCTCACTGTGAAAACTTTTTCTCTTGCCTTTACTTCTTGCAGTACCCTCAAATCAAATCCGTTGCCATTGAGTCGATTCCGACTCTTAGTGACCCTACAGGTCAGGGTAGAACTGCCCCACAGAGTTTCCAAGAAGCACCTGGAGGATTGGTTAGCAGCTGTAGCACTTAACCCCTATGCCACCAGGTTTTCCTGTAGTAGCCTATAGCAGGACAAAACCAAATGAAGTAGCATAACGGTTTATGATGGATTTAGATAACTGGCATTAAAAATTTATCTTTTAAAAAGCAGTTGTTTATGGACTGTATACTCTATATGAGTTCCTTAACAGTCATTGATTCACTACAGGAGTATAGGCTCTAGGGTATGGATTGGAATCCCAACTCTGCTGTTGTCTATGATCATGGGCGAGTTACTCAAGCTCTCTGTGCCTTAGTTTACTAATTTGTAAACATAAGCTAATAGAACCTTATAAAGTTTTTGTAAGGGATAAATTACCTAATAGATGGAAATTGCTTAGGACAGAGTCTGGCACAGAATATACACTGCTCTCCACCCAAACACATGGCCTGGTGAACTTATTACCCTTATCCAGAACCAGTGGGCCAGACCCATTTAGAAATTTAGAAATGTCTTGATTTAAAAAAGGTGATGTGCATGTTCTATGTTACGCAATACCCTCAGTGAGGTCTGAGCTATTAGCCCAGAATTAATTTTTGTAGCAAAATGTGTGATGAGGACCATAAATACCCTGTCAATTCAAGTCCAGATTTCACTGCCAAAGGAGTTATTAAAAAACCTTCTTTCCAGAGTTTGAGAACTATTTTAGAATTGGAGAGAGTTAAGACTTGTGTTTACCAAGTGCCCAGTACATTGCTAAGAACTAGGCTAGGTTCTGAGAATAAAGATGAATATTTCTAATTCTTACAATCCTGCAAGTACAATAAGCAGTATGTCCTGTTGTTATTAGTCGCTGTTGAGTTGATTGTTACTTGTGGAGACCCCATGTGTATAGAGTAGAACTGTGCTCCATAGGGTTTTAAAGCCTGTGACCTTTTGGAAGCATGTGGTCAGGCCTTTCTTCCAAGGTGCCGCTGGGTGTGTTCGAACCACCAACCTTTTGGCTAGTAGTTGAACGCTTAATTGTTTGCATCACTGAGGGATCCCAGTATATCCTTTACTGTCCTTGAAAGAAAGGATGTACTTAACTGTGGAGGGTGGGCCCCCTGTCTCCTATTAATGATCCCATGTCACTTTACTTCTGCACCATTTTCCTGAGTGTGTGCATAGAACAGTGACCCAGGGAAGTTAATGGCACCAGTGTCCATCTTACTTGATTTGTAATAATGTCGGGTTCACTGTTAGATCAAATACCACCATTACTATTTGACAAATGTACAGAAAAATCCCATCGAAGCAGAATGTCTATAACAAATGTTGTGTAGGAACAGCTATATGAACCTTGGATCAATAGGGTTAGAGCATCTTATGATCTTGGAACAGAGACTCAGTATTACATTTTATGAAGTATCTAACTTACTGACAAGTAAAAGGGGGCAGAATATTCCCAAGGAAATGAGTCATTTTTCTCTGTAGAACAGAGCCTACACTTGTACTGAAGGTTTTGGAATCAGGAGTGGTTCTGCAAAGTAAATCTGTACAGAAATCATTTGGAAAACAATCCACTAGACTGTTTTACAGTGGCTAAGAGCTCGGCTGCTAATCAAAAGGTCGGCAGTTCAAATCCACCAGACGCCCTTTGGAACCCTATGGGACAGTTCTACTGTCTCCTACAGGGTTGCTATGAGTCAGAATTGACTTGATGGCAACGGGTTTGGTTTTAGTTTGGAGAGTGTTTTGGAGCAGAAAGCCACTCGACATTAAGGGATGTTAAGTTTGGGTCTAAGGTGCCCTGGTGGCGCAGTGGTTAAACACTTGGCTGCTAACTGAAAGGTCTGGGGTTTGAACCTACTAGCAGCTCCATGGGAGAAAGATGTGGCAGTCTGCTTCCATAAAGATTACAGCCTTGGAAACCCTATGGGGCAGTTCCATGCTGTCCTATAGGGTCACTATATGAGTTGGAATCAATTCAGTGGCAACGCGTTTGGTTTAACTGGTTAAGTTTGGGTCTAAAAAGGTAGGCTTAAGATTTTAAAAATTAATGAAACACATTTAGCTTAAAGCAACAGACAGCAGGGAGAGAGATATGTGCAGAGGTCCTCTATCAGCAAACGCAGCACAGATTTGCCATCTTGGACTCCTGTCAGAGATCAGCAAACAGGGAGCACAGGAAAGCAGCTTCACAGAGCTTCCAGCAGGAGACAGAGCACCCAGTAACCAGTGACACATGCTTTCCCCACCCCCCATCCTCTCTACTGGTCTATCTCCTTGCTTCTGGGCTGGCAGCAGTGGCTCGGGGCTTTATTATTATTTTTTTCACTTTGTTCTGTTTTCTTTTTCTTTTCATGACTTGGGAGCCCCTTCTAGCAGGGCTGCACTACATGGCTTAGGAGCCACTCCCCTAATCTGCGCAGCTGCATAGGTGGGATCCCTGGAGGCATTTCTTTCTTTCTTTTTTTTTTTTTGCTTTTTTCCTTTCTTCATTTCTAAGCTCTTGTCTCTCTATACTTATCTTCTTTTCCTGTCTCCTGAATACATGGTGCTGTGTGACATCTGTAATCCCTCTAGCCAGGTTATACTGCACAGTCTGGGAGCCACTTCCCCGGCCTTTGCAGCTGCATCAGTGGGACCCCTGGGGGCTTTTTACTATTTTTTTTCTTCCAAATTTTTAACTACTTTTTTTTGTTTGTTTTTCTCCATTTCTCGGTTTCTCACCTCTCCACTCCAACAGCAAGCACCGTTAGCACTATTTTTGTTGTTGTTTGTTTTTGGCTCCTGTTTCTCTCTCCTCTTTCCCAAACCCATATTAGCTCCACACATCACAACCTCCCCCTACCTTCCTGCCTACCTACAGCGTGTGCTGAATGTCACACCCCTGAACAGCACAGGCATGACCTATTGGAACCTGCCCAGCACTGATTCCCAGCACACTCTGTTGGCCCTGGAACGTGCCACAAATAACCCATCCCAGATCCTCCTCTTCAGCTGGACCTGCTCTGCTGTACCATAGCTGAGCGACTGGCCCTGCCCATTGGACAGGGAGATGAAAAGTATTGTGACCACAGACGAGTAAACAACAAGGAACACACAGCCTGCTTGCTCAGACACAACCAAATAAAACAAAAAATTAGGACGAAACAAACAGATCTACAATCAGTAAATGAAGAAAATAACTACTGAATGTCCCAAAGACAGCAGACAATATCAAAACATAGAAAAACAGGACAGGATGGTTCCAACAGGCATCCAAAAGAAAATACCAGATGACTTTCCAGTAGAAGAAAAGGTATTAGAACTACCAGATAGAGAATTCAGATCTCTAATATTCAGAGCTATCCAACAGTTGAAGCAAAAAACAGAAAAAAAGGAGGAAAAAAAATAGACATTCATGGAAAATACAGACAAAAAAATGGGAGGAATTCAGATAAATAATACAGGAACAAAATGCCAAAATAAACTCACAACTAGAAATCATACAAAAACAATTAGAAATCCAAATGATAAACAAGATTTCAGAAATGGACAGTGTCATAGAAGGGCTGAGGAACAGGTTTGAAATGATGGAAGACAAGATGAGCAAAATTGCAAACAAACACTTGGATACCAAACTGTTTGAGGAAAAATCAGAAAAAAGAACAAAGAAAAATGAAGAAACCCCAAGAATTATGTGGGATATAATCAAAAGCAAAAATTTGCAAGTGATCGGATTTCCAGTACAGGGGGAGAAAACAGAAAACACAGAGAGGATCATTGGAGAATTGCTGACAGAAAATTTCCCTAATATCATGAAAGATGAAAAGGTGACCATCCAAGAAGCTGAATGAACCCCATATAGGATAGACCCCCAAAAGAAAATCACCAAGGCATATCATAATCACACTGGCTAAAACCAAAGACAAAGAAAAAATCCTGAGAGCAGCTTGAGAGAAACAAAAAGTCACATTCAGAGGAGAAACAATAAGACTAAGCTCTGATTATTTGGCAGAAACCATCCAGGCAAGAAGGCAATGCGATGACATATATATAAAACCTTGAAAGAAAAAAAGGGCCAACCAAGAATAATATATCCTGCAAAACTCTCATTCAAATATGATGATGAAATTAGGACATTTCCAGATAAACAGAAATTAAGGGAATATGTAAAAACCAAACCAAAGTTACAAGAATTATTAAAGGGAGTCCTTCAATCTGAGAACAAACAACATCAGACCACAGCTTGAATCTAGGATGCAAGACTGTACCAGCCGGATACCAACCTAGGAAATGAACTCTCAAGGACTATCCAAAACCAAAACAATTGCAGCAGGGAACCAGAGAGGCTAATCTGTAAATGACAACAATGTCAGAACAATAAAAGAAGGAATAAACGGTATAGGTATAGAACTTTCTAACGGAGAGGAAGGCAAGGCGATACCAAGTAATAGTAGACTAATCCAAACTTAGGAAGATAAGGGTAAATTTCAAGGTAACCACAAAGAAAGTTAACAAACCTACTCATCGAAATAAAGAACAAAAACATAAAGTCTCAATAAAAACAAAATCTACAAAAACAAAAGAAATGAAAAAGAAATCCACAAACAAAAGGAACTCAGCACAGGACAGTAAGGGGAACAAAGTAAATGTTAGCACAACAAAAAAAAGCACTACAAAATAACAGCAATAAACTCATACCTGTCAATAATGACACTGAATGTAAATGGCCTAAATGCACCCATAAAGAGACAGAGTGGCAGAATGGATTAAAAAAACAGGATCCATCAATATGCTGTCTACAAAGAGACACACCTTAGAAACAAAGATGTAAATGTATTAAAAATTAAAGGATGGAAAAAATACATCAAACAAATAACTACCAAAAAAGAGCAGGAGTGGCAATACTAATCTCAGATAAGATAAACTTTAAAACAAAATCTACCATACAAGACAAAGAAGGGCACTATATAATGATTAAAAGAGCGATCCATCATGAAGACTTAGCCATAATAAACATCTATGCACCCAATGACAGGGCTCCAAAATACATAAACTCTAACAGCACTGAAAAGAGAAATTGACAGTTTCCACAATAATAGTAGGAGACTTCAACACACCACTCTCAGTAAAGGACAGAACATCTAGAAGTAAACTCAACAAAGATACAGAAGGGCTAAGGAGCACAATCAGTCAACTTGATCTCATAGACATATATAGAACACTCCACCCAACAGCTGCAAAGTACACATTCTTTTCCAACGCACATGGAACATCCAGAATAGACCACATCTTAGGCCACAGAGCAACCCTTGACAAAATCCAAAACACTGAGATAATACAAAGTATCTTCTCTGACCACAATGCCATCAAAGTAGAAATTAACAATAGGAAGAGTAAGGGAAAAAAAAATCAATTACATGGAAACTGAATAACACCCTGCTTAAAAACCACTGGGTAATAGAGGAAGTCAAAGATGGAATCAAAAAGTTCCTAGAATCAAACGAGAATGAAAACACATCATACCAAAACCTGTGGGACACAGCAAAGGCAGTCCTCAGAGGTCAATTTATAGCACTGGATGCACACATCAAAAAAGAAAAAAGGGACAAAATCAAAACATTAGTTACACAACTTGAACAAACAGAAAGAGAACAGCAAAAGAAGCCCACAGCCACCAGAAGAAACGAAATAACAAAGATCAGAGGAGAAATAAATGAAATAGAGCCTAGAAAAACAACAGAAAGAATCAACAAAACCAAAATTTGGTTCTTTGAAAGGATCAACAAAATTGACAAACCACTGGCCAAATTCACAAAAGAAAAACAAAAGCGAACTCAATCAAATAGTCCAAATAAGAAATGAAATGGGGGACATTACAACAGACCCAAATGAAATAAAAAGCATCATAACAGATTGTTATGAAAAACTATACTCCAACAAATTTGAAAATCTAGAGGAAATGGACAAATTTCTAGAGAAGCATTACCCACCCAAACTAACACAAAATGACATTGAAAATCTAAACAGACCCATAACAAGAGAAGAGATGGAAAAGGTAATTAAAAAAAAAAAACAAAACTCCCAACCAAAAAAAGCCCTGGCCCAGATGGCTTCACTGAAGAATTCTACCAAACATTCAGAGAAGAGCTTACTCCAGTACTACTCAAACTATTTCAGAACATAGAAAAGGAAAGAGATACTTCCAAATTCATTCTATGAAGCCAGCATAACCCTGATACCAAAACCAAGCAAAGACATCGCAAAAAAAGAAAATTACAGACCAATATCTCTCATGAATGTAGATGTAAAAGTTTTCAACAAAATTCTAGCCAATGCAATTCAGCATCATATCAAAAAAATAATACACCATGACCAAGTAGGATTCATATCAGGTATGCATGGATGGTTCAGCAGTAGAAAATCAATCAACGTAATCCATCACATAAACAAAAGGAAAGACTCACATGATCATCTCAATTGACACAGAAAAGGCATTCAACAACATCCAACACTCATTCCTGATAAAAACTCTCAATAAAATAGGTATAGAAGGGAAATTTCTCAACATAATAAAGGACATCTACGCAAAACCAACGGCCAACATTGTTCTCAATGGAGAGAGGCTGAAAACATTCCCCTTGAGAACAGGAACAAGACAAGGATGCTCTTTATCACCACTCCTATTTAACATTGTGTTGGAAGTCTTAGCTTGAGCAATAAGGCAAGAAACAGAAATAAAGGGCATCCAAATTGGTAATGAAGAAGTTAAACTGTCCCTATTTGCAGACGATATGATACTAAGAAAATCCAAAAGACTCCATGAGAAAACTACTGGAACTCACAGAAAGATTCAGCAGAACAGCAGGATACAAGGTAAACATACAAAAATCAGTTGGATTCCTATACATCAGTAAAGAGTACAATGAAAAGGAAATCAGGAAAACAATAACATTTATAACAAAAAAAAAATTTATAATAGCCCCTAAAAAAATAAAATAATATATTTTTTTATTTACTTGGGAATAAATCAAACCAGGGATGTAAAAGACCTATACAAAGAAAACTACAAAATACTACTGCAAGAAACCAAAAGAGGTCTACATAAATGGAAAAAGGTACCATGCTTATGGATAGGTAGAGTCAACGTCGTGAAAATGACAATTCTACCTAAAGCGATTACAAATGCAATACCAATCCAAATACCAACAACAGTCTTTAAAGAGATGAAAAACTTATCATTAACTTTATATGGAAAGGAAGAGGTCCCAGATAAGTAAAGCACTATTGAAAAAGAATAAAGTAGGAGGACTCGCACTACCTGATCTCAGAACCTACTATATAGCTATGGTAGTCAAAACAGCCTGGTACTGGTACAATGACAGATGCATTGACCAAAGGAACAGAACTAAGAACCCAGATGTAAATCCATTCACCTATGTCACCTGATCTTAGACAAGGGCCCAAAGTCCATTGAGTAGGAAAAGACAGGCTTTTTAACAAATGGTGCTGCCAAAACTGGATGTCCATCTGCAAAAAAATGAAAACAGGACCCATACCTCACACCATGTAAACTCAAAATGGGTCAAATACCTAAATATAAAGCCCAAAACTATGAAGTTTATAGAGGAAAAAATGTGATCAACGCTAGAGGCCCTAATCCACGGCATTAACAGGATACAAATCACAACTAACAACACACAAGCTCCAGAGGATAAGCTAGTTAACTGGGATCTTCTAAAAATTAAACACGCTCATCAAAAGACTTCCCCAAAAGAGGAAAAAGAGAACCTACAGACTGGGGAAAAAAAAATTGGCTATTACAAATCAGACAAAGGTCTAATCTCTAAAATCTACAAGAAAATCCAACACCTCTACAACAAAAAGACAAATAATCCAATTAAAAAATGGGCAAAGGAAATGAACAGATACTTCACCAAAGACGACATTCAAGTGGATAACAGACACATGAAGAAATGCTGATGATCTCCAGCCATCAGAGAAATGCAAATCAAAACCACAATGAGATACCATCTCATTGGAGATGTTGGAGAGTCTGCAGAGAGATCAGAACTCTTATGCACTGCTGGTGGGAATGCAAAATGATATAACCATTTTGGAAAATGATATGGAGCTTCCTTAGAAAGCTAGAAATGGAAATACCATATGATCCAGCAATCCCACTCCTAGGAATATATCCTAGAGAAATAAAAGTTGTCATATGAATAGATATATGTACACCCATGTTCACTGCGGCATGTTCACAATAGCAAAAAGATGGAAACAACCTAGATGCCCATCAACAGATGAATGGATAAACAAACTGGTACATACACACAATGGAGTAGTACGCAACGCAAAAGAACAA
The DNA here is from genome assembly GCF_024166365.1 of Elephas maximus indicus. Classification (NCBI taxonomy): domain Eukaryota; kingdom Metazoa; phylum Chordata; class Mammalia; order Proboscidea; family Elephantidae; genus Elephas; species Elephas maximus. Next base: position 170,717,516 of record NC_064822.1, on the reverse strand, counting down.
CTATGGATCTGTGAAGCATCTCTTAACATGGATGAATCTTGAGGGCATTATGCTGAGTGAAAAAAGTCAATCACAAAAGGTCGAATATAGTATGAGACCACTACTGTAAAAACTCACAGAAAGGTTTACACACAAAAAGAAACAATCTTTGATGGTTACAAGGTAGGGGAGGGTTCAGGATGGAAAAACACTAAATAGACAAGTGGTAACTTTGGTGAAGGGTAAGAGAGTATACAACTCTGGGGAAGACAGAACAGTTTGTCCAAGGCAAGGTCATGGAAGCTCCATAAACCAAACCAAACCCACTGCCGTCGAGTTGATTCCGACTCATAGCGACCCTACAGGACAGAGTAGAACTGCCCCATAGAGTTTCCAAGGAGCGCCTGGCGGATTTGAACTGCTGACCTCTTGGTTAGCAGCTGTACCACTTAACCACTATGCCACCAGGGTTTCCGGAAGCTTCATAGACATATCCAAACTCCCTGAGGGACCGAATTGCTGGGCTGAGGGCTGTGGAGACCATGATCCTGGGGACCATCTAGCTCAATTGGCATAACATAGTTTATAAAGAAAATGTTCTACATTCTACTTTAGTGATGTAGCGTCTGGGGTCTTAAAACCCTGTGAGCAGCCATCTAGGATACTCCACTGGTCTCACGTCTTTGGGAGCAAGGATGAAGAAAGAAAACCAAAGATACAAGGGAAAGATCAGTCCAAAGGACTAATGGACCAAATCTACCACGGCCTCCACCAGTCTGAGTCCAGTACAACTAAATGGTGCCCGGCTACCACCACTGAGTACTCTGACAGGGATCACAATAGATAGTTCTGGACGGAGCTGGAGAAAAATGTAGGACAAAATTCTAACTCAAAAAGCAAAACCAGTCTTGCTGGCCTGACAGAGACTGGAGAAACCCTGAGAATATGCCCCCGGACACCCTTTCAGCTCAGTAATGAAGTCACTCCTGAGGTTCACCCTTCAGCGAAAGATTGGACAGGCCTATAAAACAAAATGAGACTAAAGGGGCACACCAGCCTAGGGGCAATGACTAGAAGGCAAGAGGGAACAGGAAAGCTGGTAATAGGGAACCCAAGGTTGAGAACGGAGAGTGCTATGTCATGGGGTTGTTAACCAATGTCATATAACAATTGTGTACTGTTTAATGAGAAACTAGTTTGTTCTGTAAACCTTCATCTAAAGTACAATAAAAAAAAAGAGAAAAAAGAATTCAGCAAATCCACAAGTGTTGCAATGGAAAGTTTCTAAGCCAGTAATTTAAAAAGGTAAAGCAGCAGATATTCTATGTGGTATGCTATTTAGTCTCCTCTTTAAAAAAAAAAAATATATATATATATATATATCTGTATACATATATGTATATATGTTTATGTATACACACACATGGAAACCGTGGCAGTGGTTAAGAGCTACAGCTGCTAACCAAAAGGTTGGCAGTTTGAATGCCCCGGGTGCTCCTTGGAAACCCTATGGGGCAGTTCTCCTCTGTCCTATAGGGTTGCTATGAGTCGGAATCGACTCAACGGCAATAGGTTATGTACGCATACATACATAGGTAGAAAATTCAATGGAAGGATTCGTGAAAAACTGTTTGGCAATGGTTGCTTTGCAGATTTGGGGTAGGCGGAAAATTTTTCATCGTATATCCTTTTGATGTTTAAAAAATTTTTTTTACCATGAGTTTGTATTCAATTTTTAATATAAAATTTTTATTCTCTAACAAGCCTATTATTTTCCTCTAAACATGTTCAAAGGCTGGAATCCAGATGCCAGATATTCGGAGCATTTTCTGCAGGAAGCTAAATTACTCCACTGGAATGGAAGACATAAACCTTGGGACTTCCCGAGTGTTCACAATGACTTATGGGAAAGCTGGTTTGTTCCTGACCCTGCAGGGATATTTAAACTCCATCACCACGACAGCTGATATAACTCTACCTTTTAAATATTTCCTGTTAAAATTGTGGAACTGACCATCTGTGCCTACTATAACACTGTTCTTTATGTACAGTACTTTGATACATATGATCCTTACTAGAAAACAAAAAAAATGTATACAAATTGTAAAAACAAGACCCTTTAGAAAAAAAAAATGTTAGCACATTAAGGAGATAAACTGTACTTTGAAACAGATGATGCATACTAGAAAACAAAAAACTACTGTGTACAAATTGTATCCTGGACCATATAGGTATTGATTTATTTCCTAAGTACAAGTGGTATGTATGGAATTCAAAATTTGTGTGAGTGAAATACATTGTTGGACAGAAATAATCCCACTGAGATATCAGTAATCAGTTTGCTTAACCCTGAATGACAATTCTATTGACATTTTTTTTTTAATTTCTAATGAAGTATTTCTAAATGTATTTTTACATGCAACTGTTTTTCTACGCAGGTGCCAATATTGTCTTTTATGGAACTATTACGTTTAAACACGAATGTCTGAAAAAAAATCAAATATCCATAGATCTTATTTTCATTACATATATTATTATTCATGTTAACAATAGAAAGTAAACTGATCTCAGGCTTAAACGGAAAAGAAAACGCCCACAACTTAAAGGTAACCATTCATAATATTCTTTATTGTAAAAACCATCAGATTTTCAAATGAATTTAAAAACCTTTTCAATATTATTTAGTGAAAAATTCTCATACTTCATGTACATGGTAAGTCAACATTTACTACTCATCTGTATTGTTTAATGAAAAACACCACCATCATCGTATGTATGCTTGGAAAACCCTTAAACCCATTCTCTGTTGAGTGCCTGTCATAATTTAAAGGGTATTTTCTCCACTTAAATAATAATAATAAAAAAACTATTGCAAAGCTACAATAGTTATACACCAAAGCAAAACCTAGTTACATGCTTTACATAGTCCCATGAAAAAATAATTCCATTGCTCCTAATCCCTGATGCAAGGCACTTCAAAGCGCCCGCACAATGTCCATGTAAACAGCAGTACAGTACATCATTTAAATAACATGAATAAGACCTTTACACGGCCTGATCTAGACTTAAGGAAAAAAGTTCTATCACAACCACAGCTAAAAAACATATTTAGATTCACAACAAGAATTTGTTTCTCTTATTATAAAGAGAAAGAACAAGGCCTTATAATTTCCTGGGGGTGGGGGGAGGGCCCTCATAAATATTTCATATTGAAAAAACAGCATGCTCCCTGGATATGTCTGAAATCAGAATATTCAGGTTGATCGGGGTGAATGCAAATGGCACCTGAATATCCAGTTTTAATATCCACCAGACCTAGTAGCTGTGGACCATCTGTAGCACCAAGGAAAAATGCATTGGAAAATCACAAAGTATGTAATTCAGATTAACCTATCCATGAGGTTCACTTAGTCCACAGTAATAAACAGCCATGATGGAGAGAAAGGATTCTTTAAATTACTGGCTTATGATATCTACCTAGCGAGAAAAATTCTGTATTATGTATTTTATGTACATTCCATGTACATAAAGCACCAGTTTAAATAAGATGATCAAACACCTCCTGCACCTTATCAGCTTGAAAATTCATTTCTTACCACTTCCCACGTCATGGCCACAAAGCTAAGGGGGGCGATATCAGAATCAGGGGTAGACGCTGAGAGAGAAGTTCAGTTTCTTCTCTTAAGGGACAAAATTTAAAAGGTCTACTGCATTCTCTGGAACTTACCATCCCAGCAGAATAGTTTCTGTCTACTAGAGGATTAACAGATGGGTGGAGGCCAAGGCCAGGGCTCAACATTCTGCCAGGTAAGGCTGGTTTGGCTTTGCTGCTGCAAGTCCATACTCCAAGTTTCTACTACTAAGCATCTCTCACAGATGCCCACCACTGGTAAAGCAAAGAGGGCCAGGTGTGAATATGACTCGGGGAACCATCAAACACCTCTAAAAACTACCAAATGAGGCCCCAGTGAGGGTTCGCTTCCTATATGAAAGCCAGCACCTATGCCTCTTCACCAGTGATAATCCTTATTATTGGCATGCCCTCCTTAGGCATAAAAGGAATAATGGTGTATAATATACAGTAAGTTAAAAATCAACTATTAATATTCAGACTGTTGCATTTAAATATTACAGATTAAAAGTGACTTGCAAAAGAATATCAATTTCTTCATAAATGAAATACAGTTTATAAAAAACTGGAATGATGGTTAAGTCATATATAAAAACTCATACACACAAAAAAATCCTACTTCTTCCTTCCAAACTACCTAGTTCATACAGTTGATTCTATCACAGAACTGTTCTCTGTACTCTGATTATACCACTAGAGTAGAATACTAATAAAATAATTCAGTTAGCAAACTGAGGTTCACTTCTTGATCACCGCATTAAAACTGCAGCACTTATGCAGAGTTGAGAAGCACCATTCTTAAGCATGGTTTCCTTCTTCCTGGGCTTGCATCCCACAGTGATTATTAAAGGAAGGAATCTGGTCTGTAAACAACTGGGTCATCCACTGTCCGTTTGGAATGTCACTCAAAGTTGATTCTCCATGTAATTCTGCACTGTCAGCTACTGGGAGGGGTCGGGAAGAAGAGTGTTAGTTTATTCCATTTAAACATTTCAAATAATCAAATTAGAAGATTTTAACAGTCCACTGAAGGAGAACTGCTTTTAAAATAGTTAAGCAAGCTTCTTGAATGGAATTAGAAGTGTTCTTTTTTCAGATTCGGGACTTATAAATCCTCGTCTGTTATTCCAAGAAGAAAACACAAGAGGATGACTTCGAGTCAGTAATTTCAAGAAAATGAGCTGTAAAAGTTTGTGTAACTAAACATCAAATAACCATTAAATTTTCATCATCAGTCTCTAGATTATTATATTACCATTCCCACTGTTCAATAATTTATATTGATAATTCCCCCCACAATCCTGATAAAATCAAGTATTTGAAATGAACAAACATAGGGAGGAGACATACCTAGTCCATTTGAAGAGAAGCTGCAAGGTTCACTATTGCATGGATTTTCAACATAAGCACCACCATACGCTGCTTCATAACCCGGATCGTATTTTTCTTCCTTAACAGCCATCTTCTTTGCATCCTCTGTGAGGAGAGTAAAGAGAATTTAAAATGGATTTTGTACCCTAGTCTTCGAAACAGGTTTATTCAGAAATCAGGAAAAATAATTTTTTTTTTTCCCCTGAATGCTCACATAAACATATCAAATACATGTCTCTCATATATTGAAACTCTTTGTAATGTATGCTAAATTCTCTCACACAAGTTGTAAAAACCTATTACATTTCATTTTAGGTGGGCTGCAATGTCTCTCAGATCCTCAGTGTCTGCAACAGTATCCAGAGTAGATGGAAGACACTGGTCAAAGGAGATTGTAACACCCATCATTAAAGCACCCTGGCTACAGATGCAGTAATTTTTTTCTTTCCTCCTGACTTTTAAATCCCCAACATACTTTCTGTGATGTGCATATACACGAAAAGAATCCAAGGGATGATGATGGTAACATACCTTGGGCGAGCTGTAAGTCAAACGTGTATCGCACCTCCTGAACGTCTGTGTTTCGTTCAATGCCTTTCAACTGATCTCTTAAGTCCTTCAGTTTAATGTAGTAATGAACTTTGTCTTGGGCTCGAGGAAACTGAGCACATCTTGCACTGGATGACGGCATAACATAGCACAGCTAGAATCATAAAATTTTAGAGTTACAAGAGTCTTATAATTCTTCTGAATCCACTCTTTATTGAGATTAGAAAATTTACCTTTAGTGGGGTTAATAAATTGTTACTTATTACATCAACATATATAAAATCAATTAAGAGTAGTAGTGCTTAAGTTCAAATTTGTAATGCTTATTACAAAGTAAGTAAATCAAAACAATGAGGCTTCCCCCCCGGTCAAGTGTTCATCTATCAATTACCAGTATTTTCTTTTTAACAGCAAATACATGTCTCACAATTTAAAAGGTACAAAAGGGTATACTAGGCATGCAATGAAAAACCTTCCCTCCCAACCCTATCCCAAAAGCAATCAAGGTAAAATCAAATGTGTCTTGACACATATTCTCTCATCCCTTTCAAAGAACATGCAAATGGTTAACATGCCCTATTTCCTGTTCTGCACCTTGTTTTTTTCACTCCACAATGACCTCAGAGATGATCCTATATCAAATACCTATATAAAAACAGCTATTTTATCTAGAGCTGTGTACTAGTTTAGTAATTTAACCAGAGCCCAACTGCGGATATTTAGGTTGTTTACAATCTTTTGGTATTAGAAGTTACAGTGAATAACATTGTACATATTTAACTTTAAATACATGTGAGTATATCTGCTGGACAAATTCCTAGAAGTGGAATGGCTAGGGAGAAAGACATTTCATTTATCATTCTGGTTGATCATGACAGATTGCCCTTCACAGAACTTGTACCAATTTATATCTCTACCAACAAAACATGAGAGTAAGGCTGCTGAATTATGGATATTAGCTGTAACTTTTAAATTAGCCTCCATAGCACGTATTACAGAAAAAATATTTTGTTTTGGTTATGCAATATTTAGAAAATCCTGATTCATAAAAATAATGTAGGTGCCCTGTGGTACCAGGTTTTGTAATAGCATATTGCCCAATCTCCAAATATTCTTCAAGTGACTAGCAACTTTCAAAAGCAGAGTTTTTTTTTTGTTTCAAAACTCATTCATTAACACAATCTATTAACTGCTCAAAATCCATGATAAGGAATAAATTTAAAGAGATAAATGCACCCACAGCTTATTATAAGAGGTAAAACTAACCATCACAACATGATTCAAGTTTACTGATTATGGCACTACTATAATTGCAGATCCAAGAGATGTATGTGAGCCTTGTGTGGCATTTAATGGACAAGTCTGCAGTGCACTACAGGAAGTAGTGAACTCAGTTATACAACTTCACCCAAGTAGACGAGGGGAGGCCTTAATTCAAGGAAAGACCAGTGCTACAACCTACTTTACCAGTCAAATATTTATAAGAATAACAGAAGAAATTTTAAAAGGAGACTTTAAATGTATGTAGGTGGGAGAAACTTTATTCTGAGGTTTCCCCCAAAATCTGGCAGTGCACAATACATAGGTCTGTACATGTGTGTACACATGTACAAGCAAAAGTTTTACACAAAAGTTGAACTATTTAAGAAGCAAAATTTGAAACAAGTGTCTGCAGCAGCTCTGCAGAAAGTAAGAACTTGAAAACCACTGTGTTATTTCATGCTGCCTTATGTATAAACACTAGGCCAAATGCCAGTCAGGCTGGCTGGATGCCTGCAACTGGAAAGTACTTTATATGGCTTTAAAATGGAGTTGGGATAAGATACATAAACAGGGCGCGATTAGCAGATTTAGTAATCAAGATCGTGTCTCTATTTACATATTTGTTCACAATCAAGTAAGGGCTTCAATTTGACAAGTAGATGCCATTAAATGTTTTGAATAGTATGTGAGTCAACACCTCTCAATATTTTAGCCAATTAATATAACATCATTAAACCATTTGGGTAACAAATGTTTCCCTTTTTAATAAAACTATGACAATATCTGAATTAATGTGTAAATATTAGTTCAAGGTGATACCTAATAGTAGTCAATAAAACAGTGTGAGGTTTTTATAGCATAAATTACAACGAGTAAGACAAAAAAAAATGGAAAAACAGCTTGAAAAAAATCATTTAGTTGATTTACAAATGCATTTTTAAAGACTTACAGTTTCTGTGTCTGGGATCTTATGTGGTTGAAGTCCAAATTCTAAGTTCTTAACCTTTACTCCAAAAACTTCTTTACTAAAAATTTCATAAATACCTAAAATGAAATACAAACATATTTATATTGCCCATAATATCAGCAAAAAAAAAAGCTCAAATTTAAAAGTAAATCTTACATTTTCCATTAAACACCGCTATTCGTGGCTGATATTTCTGTAATTTCTGCACTAGAATACGTCCTCCTTCACGAAATTCTTTACTAAAATTGAATTAAAAAGGCATCAAAATATAAATACAACAATGTTTGTAATATGCTAAGTTCAGACAATTTTCAACAAGAGGTCAAATCACCTATTTGTTGAACTCAGCTTAAACTAGATGCATCTAGAGTATCTGAGCCACCAGCATGGCGAAGGTCTCAACTTTTCAAAAAAAAAAAAAAAATGTTATGTAATTACCTGGAAAGATCCTTGCTGCCTGGGGTTGTCCTTTCCACCATATTGGTAAATCCAATACCATACTTCCCTGGTAAAGTGTGGTCATCCATATGACTCAGTTGGACCTCACTCAGCCCTGACATAAATAGACACTTCCCTGCAAAAGAGAGGAGTTTCATTTATTTCTGTGTAAGGTTGAAGGTTTTTCCCCAATGAAGTGATGTACTGTAGTAATCTACATTCTAGTCTTGAAATAAAAAACCAAAACAACTTGAGGACATTTTTAAACTGATAACACAGACCAAATACTATACTGAGCGATTAATACATTCTGGGTACTATGCTAAAAAGTGTTGAAAAGCAAAGATGTCACCTGGACCCAAGCCATGGTCTTTTCAATTGCTTCCTATGTGTGTGAAAGCTGGACAATGAATAAGTAAGACCGAGGAATAATCGATGCTTTTGCATTATGGTGTTGGCAAAGATACTGAATATACCATGGACTACCAAAAGAACAAACCAATCTGTCTTAGAAGAAATACAGCCAGAATGCTCCTTAGAAGCAAGGGTGGTGACACACTGTCTCACGTACTTTGGACGTGTTTTCAGGAGGGATCAGCCCTTGAGAAGGACATCATGCTTGGTAAAGTAGAAGGTCAGCGAAAAGGAGGAAGATGCTCAATGAGATGAACTGACACAGTGGCCGCAACAAGGGGTTCAAACATAACAATCGTGAGGATGGCGCAGGACTGGGCAGTGTTTCGTTCTGTTGTACACAGGGTCACTATGAGTCAGAATCAACTTGATGGCGCCTCACAACAACAACTATGCTAAGCCCTTTACATGGATTATCTCATTTAACCATCACACCATTTTAGGAGATAGAGACTACTTTTAACAAATATTTTTTTATGGTAAACAAATGCCTGTTCAAGAATACACAGCTGGTCAGGGTAGGAAACTTTGAAACCATTAATTTTCCTTTCAAGGATAAACCAACCCATGGACAGAAAACAGTCAAACATCTTGAAAGTGGAGGAAGTAAGTTCAAATTTCTCTAGTCAGTTCTAAAAATGCATACTATCATTTGGAGCGCTGGTGGTGTGGTGGTTAAGAGCTCGACTGCTAACCAAAAATGTCGGCAGTTCAAATCCACCAGCCGCTCCTTGGAAACCCTATGGGGCAGTTCTACTCTGTCCTACAGGGTTGCTATGAGTCAGAATCGACTCAGAGGGTTTTTTTTTTTTTTTTTTAAGCTAATCAGCTATTTTCTGAGGGCCTATCACATGCCTTGCTCTACTAGGCACTGTCACATAAAACAACTTATATTCAAGATAATATGGCAGTAGTTACACCTGGTTTTAAAGGTCACTGTCATAGTTATGGAAGCCCTGGTGGTGTTGTGGTTAAGAGCTACAGCCGCTAACCAAAAGGTCGGCAGTTTGACTCTACCACGAGCTCCTTGGAAACTGTATGGGGCAGTTCTACTCTGTCCTCACAGGGCCTCTATGAGTCAGAATCAACTGTGTGGCAATGGGTTTGGTTTTTTGGTAATAGTTATAAGGAGCAGCAATGGGTTTTTTTTGGGTTAATACTGTTTTGTGCTAGTGTAAATAGAGAATGTCTTCCATCACAGCATTTGTAACTATTACAACTTGATTGCCAATGATCAATGTGTTTCTCTCCTAGGAAATAAGGCCAGCAGAAATCTGGAAAGGGCATTTACTCTGTCTGTACCACCACAAAGATGCACTATTGTTACCACATCTACAGATAACAGTCTTTTAAAATCATTTAAAAAAAAAAGTCAAAAGTAGTAAAACTCATTGAGAACAATTCGAACAGAAATCACTTCTTGTGCCTCACTTAAACCAAAACATTAGCAGCAATGTATCATTTCAAACCATCACTTTTATGTATATACACACACTCAAACACAAAACAAGCAAACATGTCACACACATTTAGTCTCTCTTTTTGGTCAAAAACAAAAAACAACTATAAACAAAGAAGTCTAGTTTAAAAGTAAAGTAGTAAGAAAAGCAATCACTTACAAAAATGGTTTCCAGGTCCAGGGTAATGATGCCCTTTGTAAGCAGCCATTAGTCCTGGGTTTATGCCAATCTACACAGCAAAATATTTATACGTTTTGATCTTAAAAAATTTTATAGCCTTAGGATTTTTATGGGGGAGAGGTAAACAAAACTCAATTTATTAAAATACAAATTTAATTCAGCATCATAATCAATATTGTTTAATTAATTGCCAACCAAAGTATTCCACTGTTGTTTTTAAAAACCAGTTTGCCTACCTCATATCCCCAGGTCCTCCATCCCCACCCAACTGGGCTGCCTTCACTCTGGCAAGACAGGTACTGGGAAAATCAATATCTGAGCCCACGTGCAGCCACAAGTCTGGTTCTCCACTCCCAACAAGTAGCTTACTCCACACAAGCTTCATGGCTGTCCTGTGCTGTTTCCAACATTTAACTGACAAAAGTCAAAGTCTATAATAAGTGCTCTCCTTTACTGAGTCCTCACAATGTCATGCACTCTGAATCCACACAGATTACTTCATTTAATCTTTGCAACCCTATAAGGGCAGTACTATTCTCATCCATTTTACCAACAAGGAAATCAGTGTTTAGAAAGGGTAAGGCTTGTCTGAGGTCAAACCACTTGGCAGGATTTGAATCCAAATAGCCCAACTCTGGAGCTCCCTTCTTAAATACTCCCACATAACACAACTTTGGAAACCCTGGTGGAGTAGTGGTTAAGTGCTACGGCTGCTAACCAAGAGGTCAGCAGTTCGAATCCGCCAGGTGCTCCTCGGAAACTCTATCGGGCAGTTCTACTCTGTCCTATAGGGTCGCTACGAGTGGGAATCGACTCGACGGCAGTGGGTTTGTTTTTTTTCAGTTAACACAAATTCATGAAAGTGACAGGATTTACCACAAAGAGATTCTTAGAAATGGTTCCCTTTCAGCAAAATGCTATTTGCGAGGTAATTGTTAAGTAAAGCTAATCCACCTAACCCAAAAACCAAACCCACTGCCACCGAGTCGATTCCAACTCATAGCGACCCTACAGGACAGAGCAGAACTGCCCCATAGAGTATCCAAGGAGCGCCTGGTGGATTCAAACTGCCGACCTCTTGGTTAGCAGCCATAGTACATAACCACTATGCCACCTGGGTTTCCAATCCACCTAAGCTACTTATAAAATCAAACGAGAAAAAAAAATACTTACAATCACGATATCCAGATTGAAGGTCAAAATATCAGGGAGAGTCTTGGTCAAAAGCTCAGCTTCTGAAACACCATTAAAACGGTCTACTTTCCTTTTCACTTTAAACGTATCTGTAATTTTTTCCTGTTTTTCTTTTGATTTTGTGGACTTGCCAGATTTTTTTGGTACGGCAGGTTTTTCGGGCTCCACCGGCTTTTTTGGTTCTGTTGTTCTTGGTTTTCTTTTTCTTCCTTTCGGAGCCTCTGAAACATGATTTTTCAGTATGTAGATTTGGGAAATCTTAACTCACAAACCTTAGGCAGCTTTCCTAGAAAAACAGCCCTAGCGACCCTTTTTCCCTCTCCCCAAACTATGCTGTTCTAATTTCTAACATCAGTCTCATTTTCCATACTTTCTCCTTCCTCCACCCTAGAATGGGTCCCCGGCGATGCAAACAGTTAAGTGTTCAACTACTAACTGAGAGGTTGGTGATCTGAACCCACTTAGAGGTGCCTTGGAAGACAGGCCTGGCATTCTGCTTCTGAAAGGTCACAGCCTTGAAAACCCTATGGAACAATTCTCTGCACACACGGGATTGCAATGAGTTAGGATTGACTCAACGGCAACCACCACCACCCGCATCCCAAAGTGAGTTCACGCACCCCCACCTCCTACCTTCCTTCCCTGCTAGCTGCTCTTGGGAAGAAATACCTGTAATAACCATAGACTGATTTTCTACACAATCTTATTTGGCATCCTGGCCTCCCCAGAGACACAAAACATCCATGTACCATTTCTGAGGAATTCTAAATTGTTAAGTAAACAAATGAAAATAGGTAGATAGAAAAACAGGAAGGAAAGGAAACCTTTTAACTCAGTTTTCCTATAATGTTCAGCAGCAGAAAACCTCAAATGGCTTGTGTACATGTTTAAGAGCCTGAGTGCAAATTCTGCCACACATGGCTGAACAGGTAAACTTAGAAATTGCTGAGAATGATATCTTGAAGTAGCAGCATTTTCCAAAAGGCAAGAGTAGGCATCTGATCTCAGGACCGAACACAGGGTTTCTCAACCTTGGCAGCACTACTGACATTTTGGGTTGTACACTGTAGGATGTTTAAAAGCATGCCTGGCCACTACCCACTAGATGCCAGTAGCAGCCTGCCAAACATGATAATAAAAAATGCTTCCAGATAATGTCATATGTCCCTTGGGGAGCAAAATCACTCCCGGTTGAGAACCACTGACCTAAAGTTACCTATCAGGAGGCCTTGGTTTTCTTACCCTTAATTCTTCAGCATCTTTCCTAATTTCTCAGTCCCCTACCCCATCCTACTGCTGTTTGGTGTTTTTCCAAATGCGCCCCCCAAGAACAAGGTTCCTCTCTTCTGCCTCATGCTGATTTAGCATGCTAAGGAGCCCTGGTGGTGCACTGGTTAAGTACTTGGCTGCTAACCAAAAGGTCAGCAGTTCAAACCCACCAGCCATTCTGCAGGAGAAAGATGTAGCAGTCGGCTCTATAAAGATTTCAGCCGTGGGAACTCTAGGGGGCAGTTCTACCCTGTCCTACAAGGTCCGGGTGAGATGGAATTGAATCAAAGGCAATGGGTCAGGTTTTGGTTTTTTGGTAAGCGCCAAGAGGGCCACCATCACTGGCTTGTAGCTGGGGAAATTCTAGTGCTCCCTGCCCAGAAAAATAAGAGAAGCAAGGGCAGGAGGTAGTTTTAATACACTGGCATTAGACTGTAGTCCCCCAAAAAGCATAAACCAAACCTCTGAGCACATTTCTCATATGAACACTGCTATACTGGTGATATCATTACCTTCTTTCTACCTACTAGGTAGGTAATGACGTATCGTTTCATGCTGCTCTTCCTCCCCTTCTAATTTCCTGTCTGGTGAATGGCACCTTCTTCATCCAAATGCTCACGCCAGAAACCCGGGAGTCACTTTCAGATTCCTCTTTCTCCCTCACCCTCCCCACATGAAATCCATTAACCACGCCCAGGTGATTCTGCCTCCTGGGTCTTTCCTAAGTCTGTCCTTCCCCATGCCTTCTGCCATGATTCAGGTCCTCCTCATTTCCTGCCTAGATCATTCTAAGAGTCTCTAATTCACTCCTTGCCTACACGCTCTACCTGGCTCTCTACCACCCAGTCTATCCTCTATTTCCGGAATGATCTTTTTAAAACATCAATCTATCTGAGTCATTCCTCTGCTTACATTCTCTCAACAGTTCCCAACAGCGTTCAGGATAGACTATAAACCTCTTAGGATAAAATGCAAGCCAAACCTGCCCCCTCCAGCCTCATCTCTCACCATTTCCTTGCTACACCCCAGACTCCAATTATACAGACTCATTCTCAGATTTTTGACTGTGCCATGCTTCATGTCTCTAACTTGGCACATGTTGCTCTCTTGGTCTGGAATCTTCCTTAGCCCCTTCTTCATGGGGATGAAGTCTCCTCACCTGTGGTGTTTCAGAACCCTGGCGTTCTCTCTCTGCTCCGGGAAGCTACCCCTGAGTCATCGGTCTGTGTTAGCTACCACCCCCATAAGCTCCCAAAGCAGCTGGAGCCTCCTTCATCACTCGGCATGGCAAGGCACAATGTGGACTTCTTTTTTTTTTAACTCTACTAGATGATGAGATATTTGAGGACAGGATCCATGTTCTTTTACTCCTCAGAATGTATCACAGTACATGGCACATACTAAAAAAACAAATCAAACCCATCGCCGTTGAGACAATTCCGACTCAAAGCGACCCTGTAGGATAGAGTAGAACTGCCCCACAGGGTTTCCAAGGAGCGGCTGGTGGATGTGAACTGCTGACCTTTTGGTTAACAGCCGAACATTTAAACCACTACGCCATCAGGGCTCCACTGGCACATACTAGGTACTTAAAAAGTGCTTTAAAATAAAGGAATTTTTAGGTTTTCTGGATTAGAATAGTGCTTTGTTTTAGGGACTTTACAAGATTAAATAGACTTTTACTAACTTGTCTGGAGGCCACTCAGTCACAGGGAACATTGTTTCTAGGAGAAAATGTATCTAAAAGTTTCAAAAATACATAATTTCCCATATATAATCCACAGGATGATAATATTTCAGTGCCTACTAAGCACCCATACTTTGCGATGAGTTCTCTTATTTAACTAATTCTGTGATGAGTTACACAGTCATTTCTTTATTCATTACTGAATGCCTACCATATGCTAGGCACCACTGGCGGTGCTGGAGATGTGTTGAAGCTTAACCCTCTAGTGGGAAAAAACAGACAACAAACATAACCAACAGGTAAATTACATAACACATTGTTGCTGTTGTTAGTTACTGTTGAGTCAATTCCAACTCATGGTGACCCTATGTGTATCAGAGTAGAACTGTGTTCCACTGGGTTTTTAAGGTTGTGACCTTTCAGAAACAGATCACCAGGCCTATCTCCCAAGGCACCCCTGGGTGGGTTCAAACTGCCAACCTTTCAGTAGTAGTTGAGTGTTCTAGTGTTTAAAACAGAAGAGGGGAGATATAACATGTTAGAAAGTGACAAATGCTAAAAAAAACTACACAAGAACAAGGTGTTTCAAGAGTACAGGGGGCTCGGGGGTTGCTACAATATTAAATGACAAGGCACCATCTGATCAAGTGCGGAAGGAGGTAAGGGAGTTAGAGCCACGTGGCTATCAGAGGAAAGAACGCTCCTGAGAGGCAGCAGCTAGTGCAAGGGTCCTAAGGTGAGAGCATGCCCGACAGGCTCGAGGAACAGTGAGGTGGCCAGTATGGCTGAGCAGAGCAAGCCAGCTGGTGAGAGGTAGGAGATGAAGTCAGAGGGAGAGCAGAGGGCATGCAGAGGGCCAGGGGTGTAGGGTTTATAGGTTACTGTATGGACTTTCGTTTTCTCTTTGTGTAATGGAAAACCCCTAAAGGGTTGTGGACAGAACAGTGACATGATTTGACTCACCTATTAACAGGGCCAGCCCAGCTGCTGTGAGAACAGACTCAGGGCAGGGTGCAAGCAGAGAGAACAGTTGAGAAGCTACTACAATAATTCAGGTGAGAGATAATGATGCTTTGGAACCAGTGGCAGGGTGAAGAACTTAAGTTCAGAGAGGTTGAGTAACTTGTCCAAGATCAAACAGCTAATAAAAAACAGCCAGGATTTGAACAAAGGTTTTACAAATGGATTCCATTTTTTAACTTTAAAATTCATCATTAAACCCTTTCTTAAATAAAGCAGCTAATCCAGTAGCTAATTTTCTAAACTATCAGTATGGAAACTACCTGGTAGGGGTTCCTGAGCAGGAGCTGTGACTAGAACTTCGACTGGCACTTGCTGTTCATTCACGGTTTCCATATTAGGAGCTTCAGCCAGCATTTGTTGAAATCGGAATGTGTAAAAAGCTTGAGCTTGCCGAAGGGAATAGCTGCAAAGGAATAATTCGGTGTAAGCTATAATGACAATAAAATGTACCCAAATGTAAGCTTAAAGGATCAGCTGTAAATATCCTTTAAGGTCCAGTATTTTGTAACCAGACTGTAGTATTTAGAGCAGACAAAAGCACAGAAGAGAGAGAAGGAAGATCTACTCTCGTATTTATACATTCACACAATCTTTAGTGAGTACCTACTAGCCAAACATTCATTAACTCTCACACTAATGACAAGCTGTGTCATCAATAAAACTTACAAGTCCTGTCAAGTCATCCTGTACTTTCTTTGAAAGCAGATGATGAGAATTTTTCTAGTAGGGAGACTTGAAAGGCCTGCCAGGCAGTCTACACAGGGCTAAAATATCCACAAACAAAATCTGCACCCCTACCTTCGGTATTTAGTCATCTTGCCCCAAAGAGCCCTTCCAATCTAACTTAAGGTTCTCCTTAGGTTTATCTGCCTGTTTACTTATTTATTAGCTTTGTTTTTTGCTTTTTTTGTTTTTGCCACTAAGTGAGGGCTAGAAATGGATATTTTGTAAATATCTGTTGAATTTGTGAAGAAATCACTCTAAACCTTTCTTTTGAACAGATTTAAACTTTGTTCAAAGTAGTCCACTCAATGTAAGGAACATAGGCCTTCAAAGAAAACAATTTCAAAAAAATGTTTCTGATAACTATAAACCACTTTCTCAGGCTATTGCTATTAGCACAAGCTAGGGAAGTATGCACTTATTTTATGAAATTCAAATTACACTAATGCCAAATGACACCACTGAATATATAGGAGAAAGGAAAACACTGGGAAATAAAAGCAAAAGCACCGTTTACCATTTGAAGAGAAATGTCATGTTTTCTGTGGCAAGATGAGCTACTTACCAGTTTTCTTTCTATGTGACATGGTGAAACAGGGGGCTCAGAAAGCAGAGATTGCATAGGCAAACTAGCACACTTTAAATGAATGAACTTTATGGTATGTAAACCATACCTCAATGAAACTGTTTTTAAAAAAGCCAAACTAAAGCATCTCCTGGGTAAGCTTAACTGGCCTAGGCAGACACACTGGGTAACACACTACACAGGGGTAGCTAAGCCAGACTGGTGATCCTCCAGATACCCAGGGGCCCAGTCCCAACGGACAGATCATGGGAGAGGCATTCGGACCTAAAGTTATTATTAAGCTAAGCAAGTAGAGAAAAGGTTGAGAATTAGTAAGAAAGATATTAAACAATATCTTAAAAGTTTTATTTCCTTAAGTATACCGTTCTCAAATCATATAAATACAATACCGCTGGCAGCTCTTTTCAATAAATCATTAAAATACTGGTTGTCCAGTGTTTATGACTTAAAAATTCTAGTGAGAAGTTGATACGTCTGGGTTACATTGAGGGATCTTCAGTGGCTATGCTGTGGAAGTTCTAGTAAAATGCATTGCAACTTGTGACTATGGCTGTGGCAGTTTCCAGAGACGCTACAGCCTCTTTAAGTTTGAATATAAACAACTGAAGACACGTGGTAACAATTAATGAATAGCAGTAAGTACCTGCAGTAACAATAAATAAATTAAGACACCACGGTGGCTTTCTAATCTGTCACAACATCAGGAAGACAACCGTGTGTTTCCTGCTACCTCTCATAGGGTTTCACGCATATGTCACAGATTTCTTTGAGCATGTTACAAAAATCCGAACAGAAAATGTAGAAGTTAGGGAAGCGCCATTCATACTACAAAACAATTCTTCACAAAATAAATTCCCAAAATGTGGGTCCCTTAGTAAAATTGTTATTGTTGTTAGGGGCTGTCGAGTCGGTTCTGACTCATAGCGACCCTATGCACAACAGAACGAAAACACTGCCTGGTCCTGTGCCATCCTTACAATCGTCGTTATGCTTGAGCCCATTGTTGCAGCCACTGTGTCAATCCACCTCGTTGAGGTCCTCCTCTTTTGCGCTGACCCCGTACTTTGCAAAGCATGATGTCCTTCTCCAGACTGATGCCTCCTGACAACATGTCCAAAGTATGTAAGACACAGTCTCGGCATCCTTGCTTCTAAGGAGCACTCTGGTTGCACTTCTTCCAAGACAGATTTATTCATTCTTCTGGCCCAGAAAACCCAAAAAAACCAGTGCTGTCGAGTGGATTCCGACTCACAGCGACCCTATAGGACAGAGTAGAACTGCCCCACAGAGTTTCCAAGGACAATATTCTTCACCAACACCACAATTCAAAGGCATCAATTCTTCTTCAAGTTTCCTTATTCATTGTCCAGCTTTCACATGCATGTGACGTGACTGAAAATACCATGGGTTGGGTCAGGTGCACCTTAGTCTTCAAGGTGACATCTTTGCTCTTCAACACTTTAAAGAGGTCCTTTGCAGCAGATGTGCCCAATGCCCAATGATTTCTTGACTGCTGCTTCCATGGCTGTTGACTGTAGATCCAAGTAAAATGAAATCCTTGACAACTTCAACCTTTTCTCCGTTTATCATGATGTTGCTCATTGGTCCAGTTGTGAGGATTTTTGTTTTCTTTATGTTGAGGTGCAAGCCATACTGAAGTCTGTGGTCTTTGATCTTCATTAATAAGTGCTTCAAGTCTTCTTCACTTTCAGCAAGCAAGGTTGTAGCGGTCAGAAATTTTGGGGCTCCAAATCAGAAAACCAAAATTTTAGAAGCCAGTCAGCTGAAGAACAAGCGAAAAAGGGGGAAAAAGCATCTGAAGTTTTATATCATTAGAGATATATATCAATTTTTGAAAAAAAATTCAGAAACTAAAATATTGATATATCCCTTAATCTTTCTAAAAATGTTCAGCAGCAGTTTACAATAAGTTAAATAAGGGCAAAAGTAGAAAAATAAAGTAATGGAAAATAACAAGTGTTAGTTCTGAAGTAATGTGCTATCTTTAAACGTTAAATTTAGCCTGAGCTGCTTAACAGCTTCCTAAGAGCCAGAACAAAAAGGGAATGAGTGTGGATTATATTATTATTTGGCAGAAAAAAGTACTACGTTTCCACAAAAAATGTTCATGAACTTTAATGTTGGGATATCAAGGAGTTTCAGATAATTTAATTTCCTCTTATCTAATAATAGTTAAATTTGTAAGCAACACAAACCTATTTCAATCTTATTGTGAAGCTATTTCTTAAATACGTCTGTTGCAGTTGTACAACTGACACTTCATATTTTAGAATCTGCAATGTTTCTGAACAATAATTTCCTCTGAGTAAGAGGGAAAGTGATAGCAGAGCACTGGGCTGGGAGTCAGGAGATCTGGATCCAATCCGAGTCCAGTCGCTAAACAGATGGCTCACCTGAGTCAAGTCATTCATGCTCTCTAGGTTTCTATCTGTACCCCCATTTCCTGGGTGGTACAAACTGGTAATGTGCTCAGCTTCTAACTGAAAGATTAGAGGTTCAAATCCACTCAAAGGCGCCTTGGAAGAAAGGCCTGGTGACCTACCTCCAAAAAAGTAAGCCATTGAAAACCCTATGGAGCACAGCTCCACTTTGAGACACAAGGTTGCCTTGGGTGGAAGTCAAAGGCAGCTACATTTTTTTCCCCCTCTTGAATGACAGTGCTCCAGGCCTCACAAGGAAAATGAGCGATTGGATAAAGTGATTTCTGATTCTTCGTATATGCTAAATGTGTAGGAAATAAGCTAAATCTCTTCAGACTCCGGGCAGATGACAAGTGTTTTTTAAAATGTAACTCCCCGACATCAAGGTCATAAGCATGATGAATGCTTTTATTTCCCCTTTGTCACCTTTTTCCCTCATCGTTTGTTTGTCCCAACTGTGCTACTTCTGTCCTTTTCCCAGTGTTCACATTTCCTGTCTCCTTCATTTGCACCCCCTTCTCTTGAACCACAGTGCTTATAAGACTGGTTCTAACTGCTGTCTGAGATTGATGAACTCTGAATTTTCCAACAGTCTTTCTCAAAACACACATAAACACACACACAGTTGACTGACTGAATTCAGATTTTGCTGTATTTCAAAAAAAACTAAATCTTTAAGGTTTTCTCTAAAATTAACAGCTGCAACTTCTTTGTGGTTGTTGGGTGCCGTTTCGTCAGTTCCGACCCACAGCGACCCCACGCACTACAGAAGGAAACACTGCCCAGTCCTTCACCATCCTCACAACTGTTGATGCACCTGAGCCCACTGTTGCAGCCACTGTGTCAATCCATCGTGTTGAGGGTCTTCCACTTTTCCGCTGACCCTCTACTTCTTTAATAGTTATTTTCCAGTATTTTAAGGATATAAGTTGCTATTTTCTAAATACATTTCTCTGCAGTTCAACAAGCATATACAGTGAATGCACACAAAGCGATGACCAATGCTAAATAAATGATCCGAATGCTCCACTAAAGGAGACTATTTAAACTATTAAAAGGCTGCATTCGATGTTAAGTGGGAATGTGTGTACTCACCAGATATTGGTAGGTACTTATCGTGTACAACTAGTCTACTAGAAACGGTGAACACAGCAATTTAGAGTAAGCTAGAGTCCCCAGTTGGTTTAACTATTCCTCATACAGTATGATTTCAAGTTTCCTCCCTATTTGGTCATTTTTTGGTGCTCAGAATCACACAAAATGCTCCAGATACAGCCTCATCAGTCTGAAGCCGAACAGGGCTATAAACTTCCTCATTTTAGAGACCATACTACGGAACTTATTACATTAGCTTTATACTGGCACCCATATTATGCTACTGATTCATACTGAGTTTGCCATCAACAAAAACTGCCCTTCCGTCATGTCTCCCTCATCCCACATGCCTGTCACCGATTTTCTTCACCTGAGTAAAAGGCTGTGCCTCCTTTTGTAAAAGATGATTCACCATTCCAGTCAGTTGGGATTTTTCTGGATTCTGAATCAATCTATCAACTCCACAAATCCCTCCCAAAGTTGGGTCACTCACAAATTTCCCCAGCATGCCATCAACACCTTGAAGTTGTTAAACTGTTGGAAAGAACAAGGTTGGGAATAGAGGTACATGGCACATCAGTATAGACCTCTCTTCAACCTGTCCTTGATTCTTTCAGTAGTAAACCAGTTTGGATTTCACCTAACTGGACTGCCATCAGCCTGTCTCCATCTTGCCCCAAAAATAAGCGGTATAATAGTTGTTAGCTAGGGAGGCAGAATTTGCAGCCAGATCCCCTGGGTTCAAATTCTATTTCTGCCTCTTCCGAGCTGTGTGGGCAAGTTTCTCAGCCTCTTTATGCCCGGCTTCCACCTCTATAAGGTGGGAATAATAACACCTATCGCATTGGTTATGAGGATTAAATTACTTAACACATGTAAAACACTTAAAACAGTGCCTTACATATAATAAATTTGCTATGAAAATAATGATTAATAATTAAAGATCACATAAGATGATCAAATATAGTTTGTTTTGTTAGGTGCTATTGAGCTGGTTCTGACTCACAGGGACCCTATGCACAACAGAATGAAACACAACCTGGTTCTGCACCATCCTCACAATCATTGCTAAGCTTCAGTTCACTGCTGCAACAGCCACTGTGTCAATCCACCTCCCTGAGGGTATTCCTCTTTTTCGCTGACTCTCTACTAATCACGATGTCCCTCTCCAGGGTCCTGTCCCTCCTGACAACATGTCTAAAGTACGTGACACAAAGTCTCACCACCCACACTTCTAATGAGCATTCTGGCTGCACTTCTTCCGAGACAGATGTTCTTCTGGCAGTTCACGGTACACTCAATACTCTTCGCCAACACCATAATTCAAAGGCATCAATTCTTCTTTGGTCTTCCTTATTTATTGCCCAGCTTTCGCATGCAGAGGAGGCAACTGAAAATACCATGGCTTGGGTCAGGCATACCTTGGTCCTTAAAGTGACATTTTTGCTTTTCAACATGTTAAGTAAGTCTTCTGCAGCAGATTTACTCACCGTAATGTGTCTTTGATTTCTCAACTGCTGCTTCCATGGGCACTGACTGTAGATCCAAGTATAGTCTAGTCTAGTCTAAAAGGGAATTAACCTGATCTGGAAGGTCTTGCTCTTTTTTTAATTTACACTGATGAGTAATATTCAAGCATTTTGTTAAGGATCAATGGCAATAAATTAGAGCACAGACTCCATCTTTTAAGGAAATAGGGACCCATGTGTTTATACCCAGGCTCCATTTCCCTCACCTGTTGTCTATAAGTCCTCAAAGACTGCTGTAAGCTAGCCTCTCATTTGAAATACAACGCATTCAGGCCCGGAAATATGATTTCAGTTGAAGTAGCTAAAAGCTCTTTTAAATGCCCTTATTGATCTTGAGCCTTGAAACTCTTACATTCATTTTGCCATTTCCAGTCTGACATATTCCTTTTTCTGTTGTTGTTAGGTGCCGTGGAGTCAATTTTAACTCATAGTGATTCCATACAACAGAGGAGAATTGCTCCATAGGGGTTCCTAGGCTGTAACCTTTACAGAAGCAGGTTGCCAGGTTTTTCTCCTGCAGAGCTGCTGGGTGAGTTCGAACTGCCAGTCTTTCGGTTAGCAGCCGAGGGCTCAGCCATTGCGCCACCAGGGCTCCTTATGATGAAATAACATGATGTAAAAGTGTCCAGTATGAAATGTTCCAGAAATGATAGCCGTGGTTATCGATGTTGCTCATTAACCACACTCTGGCAGAGATGGTGTTTCCTTTTTACAGGTGATAAAAAATCAAAAACAAAACTGAGTATGTTTTGTCTGTCATCTACTAACTCCATGCCATTGGACTGGGCAGAAAACCCAAACCTTTCTCACCCCGCTCATCGTCCAAGCCTAACATTTTAAGTCCTCCTCCCAGTTATCTTTAACATTTCTAGAAAGCCTGGTCTCATTTGAAGATTAATCTTTCCTGTCTGTATTCTTAGCGGTTGGCATGGATTGAACTGTGTCCCGCAAAAATGTCAACTTGGCTAGGCCATGACTCCCAGTATTGTTCGACTGTCCACCATTTTGTCACCTGATGGGATTTTACTATGTGTTGTAAATCCTACATCTGTATTGACAATGAGTCAGGATTAGAAAGTTATGTTAATGAGGCAGTACTCAATCTACAAGATTAGGTTGTTTTAAGTCAATCTCTCTTGAGATATAAGAGAGAAACGAGCAGAGACATGGGGACCTCATATCAAGACAACAGTGCCAGGAGCAGAGTGCATCCTTTGGACCAGGGGTCCCTGTGCCGAAAAGCTCCTACACCGGGGGAAGATTGACAACAAGGACCTTCCTCCAGAGTCAAGAGAGAGAGGAAGCCTTCCCCTGGGACTGGAGCCCTGAATCCAGACTTTTAGCCTACTAGACTATGAGAGAATAAATGTCTGCTTGTTAAAGCCATCCACCTGTGGTATTTGTTATAGCACCACTAGATAACTAAGACAGTGGTCCATGTCACTTCCACTCATACTACTACTTTCCAACTTTGGTAAATGTCCTTTTCAAGCTTGAGATCACTGGAAGCATACAGATCTCCTTATATAATTCCTCCTTTTTCCCCCTCTGGGTTAGTTAGACTGTAAGTGCTTCCTGTGACTCTTGAGCTATTTTTACTTTTCAGTCTATAATCCAGGGAATTTTTTAAAATTTTCCAAAAAAAAGGTAAATTAATTCTACCCTGCATTCCATTCCTTGATGATCACAAATTTGAGAGTGACAGGAAACTACTCTCTCAGGATACCAGGGGCCTGAGTCATGTCAGAACTCCCAGTGAAAGATTCTTTATAACACGGTATTCTCCGTATCTCCTGAAAGTGAAAGTTTTGCAGACCGAAACAAAAAATGTTCTACAGTCCAGTGGATGAAGTTAAGACAGAGTACTCAAGTCACCGCTTTGAGCTAAACTGTGTAGCAGACTTCTATTACTTTACTGAATAGGACACTGAATAAGGTCTTACAGTGTATAATTCTTTTGATGGTAGGCTTTACCCAGATTTCAATTCTGCTCTGAAGTAAGATCATAAAGGTGAGGGGGATTTCCACAAGTTCTGGTGAATTCTCTCATTCGTAAAGGTCTTCTAAGAATTGGAAGACTTTATTCACATATTTGATCTATAAAGTTGGGCTGCTCTACACTTTATTTCTGTATATCCCTTTCCTTAAACTCTAAGACAATTTATTTTGGTTACAGTACTTAACTATGCCCTTTGTAGTCTTCACCGACAGTCAGTACTTACCTTCCACAGAACGCTGATTGACAGCATAACTGGATTCCTGAAACGCCCTTATTTTACAGACATTAACAGGCCCAGAGAAGTGTCTTGTGTAAAGTGAGAACCCATCAGCCATTTAGAGTCAGAATACTCCTGCATTAGGTCTAACTACTTTATTTCAATGTAAATCATCTTTTTTTCTTATTTGTTAAGAATGTCACATTTAATGATTTCTCATTTGGCTTTCGAATTAGAGTACAACTCTCTAAAACTCTGCTTTTGCAAAACTTCTCTCCCTGTACCTCACACTCCCCAAAGGGCATTTTAAAAACAGATTCTTAAGATCGTCACCAAACCCACTGTAAAACTGAAGACATTTTTGAATTGATTTCTTTGGAGTGTTACATGTATTTCCAGAATTCAAGAGCATGTAAGTATTATCTACCCTGTGACCCTTGACGTTGTTGAGTAAACTTTTGGGGAAAGAGCCACAGTAAATTTTACTAACTTTAAAATGAAAACTCCTGGAGGGCGGACATGGAGCCAGACACGTGTGATACTCCATCTTTACAGCTCTTTCCATAGATAATGGAAAGTGAAGGAACTTGTAGCCATGAATGAAAAGAAATATTCTCCGGAGACGGCTGGTTGATCACTAACGCCTTTTAATGCCAGTTAGATATCGTGGGGAGCCGAGTAGGGGTCCAGGTGAAGAAGGTACGGCTCCCCGCCTGCCGGCGGCTGCGGATCCTGGGGCGGGCCCGCAGTGCGCACGCGCGGCCCCGGCCTTTGTAACCCGGCCACGACGTCGAAGACCCCTGCGTGCGCGCGCCCGCCCGCCCCCCGCCCGCCGGCCCCGCAGCGAGGGGCGCTGGGGGAGGGGCGGCGCGCCGCCGCGACCTTACCTGCGCGCGTTTTCCGCTTCCATTCCCTGCCGCCGCTCCCGTGAGCGGCTACTCCTGCCAGGCAAACGAGTGTCTGTGGTACGACCGCGTACGTACGGCGGAACGACAGTAACCAGAGACTTGGCCCCAATTCCTGGAAGAACTGGGGCAATCGCTGGCGCTCAAGCTCCTCCCCCAAGCTTCTAGTTCCCCTTCACCCCAAGAGTGGCCACCCCCGCCCTTCTCACTTCACGGGGCGCTTCCGCCTGCTCAGAGCCAAATCCCACGCCTTGGGGTCGTCACATGGTGCAGGGCAGCCCAATCACGTTCGCTGGCCTTTAGATTTTTCAGCTTCGCTGCTTGGACTTTCGGGAAGGGTGGAGGACACAGAGTGGGAGGGGGAGCGCTCTGCTGACGTAAACTTTAGTCGGTCAGGGACTCTTTAGGTGTGAGCAGGGGGTCGAGTGACATGGCGAGGGCCTGCGGTGGCGCTGTGTAGGTGCGGCGGTTGTGCTTGTCAGGATCAGTGAGGCCCTAAATATTCAGTCCTTTCCGCTCCAAGTTTTATGTTTTGCCTTAATCATCAGGTAATTAGTGTGATGTAGGGGAAAGATGTAGGAGGGACCAGTCCCTGGAGAAGGATGTCATACTTGCTGAAGAAGGAGGTCAGGAAAAAAGAGGAAGACCCTCAACGAAATGGGCTTACACAGTTACTGCCAAGAATGGGCTCAAAAGTAGAGGGTCAGCGAAGAAGTGCCTTAACTCTCCATCACCTATAGCAACAATTGTGAGGATGGCCCAGGACAGTGTTTCTGTTGTAAAGGAGTCAGAACCGACTCCACGGCACCTAAATACAACAGAGGAAAGAAAATGTGGAATTGGAAAACTTGGGAATCGAGACTTTGCCACTCTATCATCCTGGACCTCAGTTTCCTAATCTGTAAAACTGTAAATGTAAAGCTCTACATTGACGTTATCATTCTCTGCTTTACTTTGGACATTAAAAATACTAACGTTTGAAGTCTATGGTAGTAGACGCTATTCAAGTATCACCTCCTTACAACCTTCCAGACTAACCCCCGTTTTAATTCTCAACGGCTCTTAAAACTGGTTTTTATTTCATTATATCTCAATTTCCATCACTGATGTTTGCACAAGAACTTAATTCTTAATGGAGACAGACTTTTCCGTTTCTCTAGTTTGTATAATGAAAAACATGGCTGTTGTATTACAAGTTAGTTTTCCTTAGTTTATGCCATGTAACAGATAATTCTAAAATTTCAGTGGCTTACAGCACAGCACAGGTTTATTTTTCACTCATGTAACATGTTGGTTGGGAGATGGCTGTGGCTTCGTGCTCTGTGTGTCATTTTCATTCTAGTATCCAGGAAAAGGGCTGGAAGCAGAAAGATTAATTTGTATTACGTGACTGCTTAAAGTTTAAATGAATATGTGAACATTTTAAAACTTTACAGAACTTTTCTGAATGCCCTGTCCCTTAGTGGATACTGTGCCATTGAAAACTCTATAGAGCACACTAATACTCTGACACATGTGGGGTCACCATGAGTCAGAGTCGACTTGAGGGCAACCGGTGGTGGCGGTGAACTGAGAACTTGACACATGGTTGGTATTCAGTAAATATTTGTTGAATGAAAGAATAAACAAAACCCTATCCTCTCTGCTTTTGCTAATGACTCAGGACCACAGTCTGGAATCCAAACTTTTAAAGCAGATGGCTCCTTCAGCTATTTCAGAGAGA
This sequence comes from Elephas maximus indicus, assembly GCF_024166365.1. Classification (NCBI taxonomy): domain Eukaryota; kingdom Metazoa; phylum Chordata; class Mammalia; order Proboscidea; family Elephantidae; genus Elephas; species Elephas maximus. Next base: position 170,690,873 of record NC_064822.1, on the reverse strand, counting down.
GAATTCTGGAGACAAAATGTGTGTGCATAAAGAGCTGTAAACTTTCCTCAGGGCTTTCTCACTTAGGATGAGCTACCCTTGGGCAGCAAGGATCTCCCTTACTGTGGGCTGCCATGTATTCTGGGTCTCAGCAGCTCCATTTATAAACATTTATAAACTCAGCCCTGCTTTGCATAAAGGTTTATGGGAGTTGTTGTCGGGGAGCAGGATATTGAACCTGGAAATGGTGAAGAAACAGCAGCAAAAGTGGCTTTGTCCAATCACTGTTTCTCCGACCACCCTGAACCTGAACCAGAGGATAAGCTTGTTCTGCTTCTAAGCCGGGCCTACCAGAGCTTGGGGAAGTCTGGGAGAAATGTCTTGCTCCTATCTTTGCCAAATGTGCCTATATTTAAACGGGACTTTGTTAGTTCCTGATTTAACTATGGTATTTTTGAGCGTATCTCTTTGTATAGCTTTTTTAGTAGTTGTTCTGGGTATTACATTGTATATACAAAAAAGTGTGTGGGGGGGAGGATTCTCGTGATAGGAAAAAAGATGGGACAAAAAAAAAGGGCCAAGTCACTCAGCTCACTGTTTCCCTTTCTCTTCCTCCTCTTCCTTTTAGGAATTTAATAAGCTTGCTTCCTTCTTTTCTAATGTTATGCCTGTCATTTAAATCTTACTATCAACAAGATTTACTACTGGGCAGAGTTTTTCAAACTGCAGATTTTGATCCATCAGTGTGTCCTGAAAATAATTAAGCATTAAAAATAAATAGAAATTGAAGAGGAGGGAATACAACTCATTTTATGAGGCCAATATTGCTGTTACCAAAAGCAGACAGACATTACAAGAAAACTTTAGACTTACCTGTCATGAACGTAGATGTAAAAATTCTTAAAAAAAAAAAAAAAAAACTAGCAAATCAAATCCAACAATATATAAAAAGGATAATTTATCACGACCAAGTGGGGTTTGTCTGAGGAGTAGAAGATTGGTTTAACCATTGAAAATCAATCTATATAATTCACAACATCAACAAATTAAAAAACAAAAACCATATAGTCATCTCAGTGGATGCTGCGGTACAATGGATCGCTTTTATATGGCCTTTCTAGCTATGTTCTTATAACTCCCACCATAAGATTGGTGGGACTATGCAAATAAGGTGCTTGTGGCCCACCAACAGGATTGGACAGCTTGCTAATAATACAAATAAGGTACATGGCACCCTTGTGGGGATGGGGGCCATGCAAATAAGATGTATGGAACACTAACGTGGGGATTGGTCAATTTTGCCATCCCGCTGGGCTTAAAATGAACCATCCTAGAGGCAGAAAGGGGGGAACCTCACTACAACCAAGAACAGACGGGAACAAAGCACATCCTTTGAACCCAGGGTTCCTGTGCTAAGAACTTCCTAGACCTACGAGACAGAGAGAGAGCTGTAACACCGGAGATGGTGCAAGATGGTGAGAAATGGTGGAACAGAAATGGTGGCAGCAGAACCAGGAGACTGGCTGAAGCAGGGGAGGATTAACCAGTTTGCAAGGTATGCACAGGTTTACTTGTGTTTACCTTGCTTATTGGGTAATCCATCCCTGAATGGTACAGTAGGCCTCCGAACCCAGGAAGCAAGGTGGTTGCAGCGGGTGTGGGGACCCATGGAGCAACAGAGATGAGCACCTTCAGGCAGGAGGCATTCTGGTGGAGTGGGATACCTCTGGGCATTTGTCAGCAACTCGGAGCAAGAAAGTTGAGTGCCTTCAGGTCGATGCTTACTGGTGGAGTGGGGTGCCCCTGGGCACTTATTGGTGGAGCTAAAGAGCTTTGTAACACATGCCCGAGCAGGACAGGGGCCAGGGCCAAGAGGAGCCTGTCCTCAGGAGGTGTGCATGGCAGAGAAGGGCTTGCCTGCTTGCATGAAGAGGAGCTGAGAGAGCTGTCCTGCACTGAAGAAGGGAGGGATGTGCTCTCTGCTTTGTAGGGAGACTTCCAGACTGCCTACATGCCTCCTAATCCTGATCCCAAGTTGTACCTGTTACTTCCCTAATGAACCTCATAACTGTGAGTGTGGTCTGTGAGTTCTGTGTGGCCGTTGCAATGAATTATCGAATCCAGCAGAGAAGTAGAGAGTGCCATTGAGAGGGACAGCTGGTATCAGAATTGGTAAAAATATGTCTGACCTCCACCTCATATTCACGAGATATGTCTGACCTCCACCTCATATTCATGAGCCTTGGGTTGTGGATCTTGATTCTCTCTCCTCCCCCTCCTGAAGTTAGAGGAGGGCCTCTGATGCCCCACTATGTCACTTTTACAGATGCAGATTAAGCCTTTGACAAAATCCAACATCTAGGTTAAAAGAAAAACAAAACAAAAAAACTCCGCAAACATGGAATAGAGAACTTCCTTAATGTGATAAAAGACATCTATAAAAAATCTACTGTCTTTATTCACAGATGACATGATTATTTGATATTCTTAGAGAAAATGCAGTGTACTCTACAAAAAAAGCTACAAGTACTAGTAAGTGAGTTTAGCAAGGTTGCAGGATAAAAGATCTGTCAAAGCAACTGTATTTCTATATTAAAAAAAAAAAATTGCCATTGAGTCAATTCTGACTCATAGTGACCCTACATATTTCTATATACTAACCATAAATCATCAGAAATTAAAATTTTAAGAAAATCACAAAAAATGAAATAATTAAGAAGAAATCTGATAAAACATGTGTAAGACCTGTATCCTGAAAGCTGCAAAACATTGCTGAGAGAACTTAAATACAAACTAAATAAATAGAGAGAACAGTGTGTTCATGAGTAGGAAGACTCAACTTATTAAGATGTCTATTTCCCCCAAATTGATCGATAGATTTGATGGTATCACAATCAAGATCCCAATAGGCTTTTTTTGTAGAAGTTAACAAGCAGATTCTTTAAAATTCATATGGAAATGCAAAGTTCTAGATTAGCTAAAACAACTCTTAAAAAGAATAGAATTGGAGGGCTAACACTACCTGATTTTAAGAATTATTGTAAGGCCACAGTAATGAAGGCAGTATGGTATTGGCATTGAAGATAGACAAAAATATTAATGGAATAGAATAGAGTCCAGAAATAGACCCACACATATATAGACCACTGGTTTTCAACAAAGCTGTAAAGACAATTCAGTGGAGAATAGTCTTTTCAACAAATGGTGCTGAAACAAATGGATATCTATCTGCAAAAAAAGTGAACTTGGATACATACCTTGCACCATATATAAAAATTAGCTCAAAATGAATCATAGACCTAAATGTAAAACATAAAACTATAAAGGTTCTAGAAGAAAACACAGGAGAAAATCTTTGTGACCCTGGTTTAGATGTGATTCAGAAGAAAAAAGTGGTAAAATTGTACTCTATCAATATTAAAAAATGTCTGCTCTTCAAAAGACACTGTTAAGAAAAAAGACAAGCCACAGGCTGGGAGAAAATATTTGCAGATCGTTTATCTGATAAAGGACTTGTATCAAGAAAAAATAAAGAATACTCAAAACATAATATAAACATACAACCCAACTTAAAAATGGACAAAAGATTTGACAGGCACTTGACCAAAGAAAATATATGGGTGGCAAATAAACACATGAAAGGATGCTCAACATCATCAGTCATCAGGGAAATGCTAATTAAAACCAAAATGAGACACCATTATCCAACTATTAGAATGGCTCAAATTAAACGGACTGATTAGACAAAGTGTTGCAGAGGACGTGAAGGAACTGGAACTCCCATACACTGCTGGTGGGGATGGGAAGTGGTACAACTATTATGGAAAACCGGCAATTTTCTAAAAAGTTAAATATACACATGCCATAAGCTCTAGTCATTCTACTTCTAGGTACTTACCCAAGAAAAATGAAAGCCTATGTCCAGAAGAAGACTTAAACATGAATGTTCATAGCAGCATTATTTGTAATAGCCCCAAACTGGAAACACCCCCAATGCCCACCAAGTGAATGGATAAACCTATTGTGATATGAACATACAATGGATCCAAAAAAACCCAAGCCAAACCCACTGTAGTCAAGTTGATTCTGACTCAGAGACCCTAGGACAGAGTAGAGCTGCCCCATAGGGTTTCCAAGGAGCGCCTGGTGGATGCCAACTGCCAACATTTTAGTTAGCTACAGTAGCTCTTAACCACTACGTGCCACCAGCGTTTCCCATACAGTGGGTAGTCATTAATAAAAAGGAGTGAACTATTGATATATGCAAAAAAGTGAATGAATCTCAAAATAATTATGCTAAGTAAGTCAGAAAAAACATAATACATACTATATTATTCCATTTATATAAAATTCTAGAAAATGCAAACTAATCTGGAGTGACAGCAGATCAGTGGCTGCCCAGGAAAGGGGGGCAGTAGGAGGGAGGAATTACAAAGAGGTACCAGGAAACTTTTTGGGGTGATGGATATGTTCATTAGCTTTATTGATGGTTTCATGGGTGTACACATGTCAAATCTCATCAAATTGCACTTTAAATACGTGCAGGTTGTTGCAAGTCAAATATACTCCCATAAAACTTTAAAAATATAACATGAAAGTATCACGATTCATGCATGTTACAACCTCAACCTTTCAGAATCAGTCTCGCATCAACTTTTTTTGTAAAATAAAAATCAATTCATAGCCAAATTTTAAAAATGGATTAATAACTTTCTGGAAAAGGCAAAACTCTAGAGACACTGGAAAGGTGATTGCCAGGTGTTATGTGGGGATGTGAGGGGTGAATAGGTGGGGCATAGGGCGTTTTTGTAGCAATGAAACTATTCTGTGTGATACTGTAATGCATTTGTCAAAACTCATACGACTATACAACACAAATTGTGAACCCTCATGTAAACTAGACTTGTTAATAACAATATATTAATAGTAGCTCATCAGTTGTAGTACATACCACAAGAAATACAAGATTTAATAATAGCAAGAACAGTGTGGAGAGGGGAAGGAAATATAGGGAAACCGTACTTTCTGTAAACTTAAAGTTGCTCTAGAAAATATTAATTTTAAAAATGCAGGGATTAAAAAAAATCTGGTTTCCTCTTTTAGCACCACAGCACAAGGGCAGCTGCCTGGGTTGTAGCTCTATTTGAGGTATCAAACGACGCCGCTCACAAGAACAGTGTTTTTTAACCTGTCACACTCCAGTGGGACCTCACGTAAGTATGCTCCACTCAAGGTCCAAGTCTCCATTCGCCCCAAGAAAGTAAACGCATGCAACTACCTTTGTGTGTGAAGGAAAAATGAGGCAATAACCCAGTCGAGCCCGAGACTCGGTGTCTCGCGGCGGGAGAGACCGTAGCGAGAACAGCCGGCTGAATCTGAGAAAGGTTTTGGAATTAGGAAAAAAAGGCACTGGTCCCAACCCAGAAACCCACTTCCGCCCGGGTCACGTGCTCGCGCCGGCAGCGGTAGTGCCCCCGCTTTCCGGTCCGGCGCGGCCCCTAGCCGAGGGACTCTTGGTCCGGCGCCGCGCGGTGCCCCCTCCCCGCCCGCCGCTCTTGAGCACACTTCCGCCCGCCCTCGGAATGGCTGTCTAGCGCGGGGGCGCTAAGCCGTACACCCTGTCCCGCGCGCGCCTGAGGGGCCACCGGGGAAAGGGGCCCCAGGCCCTCTCCTAGAAGATAAAAGACGGTGGGGAAGCTATCTCGTGTCGGTCTTCCGCTTGCTCAGCAAGAGCTGCCTTTAAGTTCTGAAGGCCCAGCCCCCACACTAATAAACCACTGAGAGCTGGTCTTAGGCCTGGAAGGGGCGTTCCTCATCCCAGCGCCCCCCGTTCCTAAGTGAGGAAACCGAGGCGCGGGGACTGGGGAGACGCCCGGCGTCTGGCCCCGCACGTCCCACACCGTTGCTGTCTGGCTGGTTTCCAGTGCTAACTAGCGCCCCAGCCCCGGCGCCCTTCAGCCCTGGGCTGAGAGCCTTCGGCCTAACTCCCCGCCCAGCCCGCCGACCATGCCCGCCGGCGTGTCCTGGCCCACCTACCTGAAAAGGTTCGCGGCCAGCCTCCTGGCCATGCTTGCGGGGGCCGAAGCGGTGCACCGGTACTACCGGCCGGACCTGGTGAGTGCAGGAGGGTCCCTAGGCCACTCCATTCTCCTCACAGCAGCAAAAGTGATCTTAAAATGAGGTTAGGGTAACATCTTCCCAGGGCTTAAAACCTTATGACGACACCCCATTGCCTTTAGAGCGATGCATGGCCTGTGGTCTTCCACGGACTGGCCCCTGCCTGCCCCCGGCCATACCATTTACCACTTAGTTTCCTCTGTGGCACCCGCGCTGGGCTCCACGCTCTTTCTCAGATTCATCAAGTCTGTCGCCAGCTCAAGGCCTTTGCTTTTCCCTCTCCCTAGAATACTTTTCTTCCAGATCTTGGGTTTGGTTTCCTTCTAAATTTAAGTCTTTGCCGAAATGTCCCCTCCAGCAAGGCTTTCTGGGACAGTTCCCTAAAGGATACCTCCAGTGCTATGCCCTATCTCAGCCCTTTGCCTCCATAGAGCTCTTGTCGCCATTTACGATCATAGAAAACCTGGGAAAGCCAGAACTAGTGTAAGGCGGTAACCTGTCAGAGAAGGAAACACAAATATTTTCACTAAAACAAGAGATAGAAAAGTGGGGAGACTGCACCCTGTCAAAGATGGAAAGCTTCAGTGAAAAGAAGGCAGTCCCATGGAGTTCTGGCTCTCACAGTTTTCACTGTATTGTATTTCCTTTGTTCACTTGTTCTTTTCTCTGTCTCCTCCACTGGAATATAAACTCCTTGAAGGGACTGTGTCTTACCTGGTTCAACCTTGTGTCTCAATCACCTAAAAAAGAGCTTGGAATGTACTAAATGCTCAATAAATATTTATTGAAGGAAAAATGGCTGAGTATAGGCATTCAAAGGAAGGAGAAAATTAATTTTAATAAACATTCATTGAATTAAGCACCAGGTATTAAAGGTGCCTTATGGGAGTTCTGGGAGCCCTGGTGGTGCAGTGGTTATGAGCTCGGCTGCTAACCAAAAGGTTGGCAGTTCAAATCCACCAGCTACTCCTTAGAAACCCTGTGGGGTAGTTCAAATCCACCAGCTACTCCTTAGAAACCCTGTGGGGCAATTCTGCGCTGTTGTATAGGACAGCAACAGGTTTATGGGAGTTGTGGGGAGGAAAAGGTGAGTAAGTACTGCCCAGTCAGCACAGGAGTGTGCTTTTACACTATAGGTGTGGATAGAGTGGTTTCAGAGCACAGTGTAGGGAGGAGCCTTACCTGCCTGGACAGGTAACATTTGCTGAGAACCAACTGCTTGCATCTCTAATTTCAGACTACAGTTTTAGAGGTATTTCTCCCTGTTTTCAGCTGAGGGAACTGAGATTCAGGAGAGTCAAGGTGATTTCCCAAGGTCACATAACCTTTGAGCCACTGAGTTGAGGAAGCCTATACTTTTTGTTTGGTATTCATCTTTTTTTGGTTCCTTTTAATAAAATCAGTGCCTTTATAAAAAGTTCACATTGATTGAACTGAAGTATGTAGAGTAAAAAGTGAAAATCATTTCATAAAACGCATATTCCATAAATTATTTAATCAATCCTTTATTGACAGGTGGTATCTAGTTTGTACAAACAGTGCTGCAGTAGCTCTTTCTTACCACTTCAGACAGCTTCTCTTCTAAGAGTTCTAGGGAAGCGTCAAGGATACCTAGTGAAGACAGAAGAGGGTAAGAAGCTTCTACAAAACCTCAGAATAGCCTTTAGCTTGTGCAGGAGTGGACGTCAGGAAGACCTTATAAAGAAAGGAATGCCTGGAATTTGACTCTGAAAGGTTGACCTTTGATTCACCCATGTCATTATAAACACATGATAATGCATCAGGGTTGTTAGCAGCAGCTATTTGTAACTTTGGAGGAGGCAGCACGAAGCCAGAATCTCTAGAAAGGGCATACTGAAGGGCCTGAGGCCACATCACTCTGATTGGGCAGTGACATTGGCAGTCGGGCAGCTCTGTAGTGACTTGAGGGCCACGGAAGTCTGGCTATGTGTAGGGAGTTGTAGGCTCTACTAACGTTTGGGGAATTTATGTTCTTTACCTGTGTCTGTTGGTATTGTTCCAGCAATCACTGTGTAGCAGCCACCAGCCTTGCCAGGAGCCCTTCAGTCTGGACAGCTAGAAGGTCTGGGTGGAGTCAAGAGCAGAGGAAAGAATGGTGGCTGTCTAGGGCTTGGACTCAGGGCAGACTCAAGGGAAAAGTGTCAGGGTGCATCTTTTCTAGTTGTCCAGCTCAGCTCATCAGAATAGGCTAGGAGGCAAGGACTGGAGGCAGATGTTCTGTCCTGGATGAAGAGTGTGCCTTTTGCTTGCTTTTTCCTTTTGCGTTTTCTCCAGGAGGATGAAAAATCCTGTCACTGGGGTTTGTAACAAGAAGTGACTGAGATCTTCACTTATTAGCCACTCAGTAGCTGTACAGTTTACTTTTGTTTTTACTTACACACTTTTTCTTAATTTGTAATCCTAATTGTGGATTGTTGTTATTGAAGGCATAGTAGATCAAAAGACATAGTCTCAGAACTCAATGTAAAGCATTTCATTTTTGATGGTTCCCAGACGTGTACATACACACAAATTGTTATTTAGAACCTCTGTCATGATTGGTAAACTTGATACCAATAAACTTGCTAGTCTTAAAAAAAATTGATTATATTTAGTATGTTGGAGTTTCTGGGTGGTGCAAATGGCTACGCATCTACTAATCAAAAGGTTGACGGTTTGAACCCACCCAAAGGGACCTCAGAAGAAGGTCCTGGTGATCTGCTTCTGAAAGATTACAGCCATTGAAAACCCAGTTCTACTCCACAACACACAGGGTCACAACACACGGAGTCACAACGCCTGCGGTCGCAACGCCCGGGGTCACAACGCATAGGGTCACCATGAGTCCGAATCGGCTCCACAGAAACTGATTTGGTTTTTATATTTAGTACGTAAATAAAAGAGCTATCTTTTTTCAGTAAAAGTCTAGTTGTCATTTTTGTTTTACATTTTACTGGAAATTCTAGTAGCACCAAACGGGGGCCTATGTATGTAAATGTATGTGTAAAAGGGTGGTTTTAAATACTTTGTAGAAAATGGAAACGTGCTATTATTGTATTTGTATAGGACTTGTGATTTCACACAATTTCATTTTGTTCTTCCTTTATTGGAAAGCGAATAGACCTTTTAAATTGATTAAATTGTGCATAGTTTAACAAACATGAAACTACTGTGCTTGTAGTAAAGAGGTTGGAATTTCAAAATTCTAAGGCTGGTTTTAAGAGAGGAGATAGTTCAAACAAATTATTCTGGCTTTTATTCCAATTCCCACCACTGATTTTTTAGAAAGTCGTTTTCACTTCAAAATGAGAATGATGCTAAACAGCATATCTCTAACCTCCCTACCTCCACAACTCCACACTTTTTCTATACTAGTTTATTTCTTTAGGATCAATTAATTGTTAGGAGATAAAAGGATAAATGAAATAGGTCAAGGTGTTGAACTTTAGGCATTGGAGAGCTATTGAATGTTTCTGATTGGAGTTATATCAGAATAATCTTGCAGTTTTGTGCGAAATAGTATGACCAAAGACTTTATTTTTGTAGACTTATGAGATTTTAAAAGTCCTGAGTAAAGTCTGTTGATTTATTCATTCAGCACGTTTTTTGACTGGCTCTGAATGTGGGGCATTTTCATAGAGTTGTAGGAAATGGTGGCATAGTGGCTAAGAGTTCGGCTGCTAACCAAAAGGTCAGCAGTTCAAATCTACCAGCCACTCCTTGGAAACCCTATGGGGCAGTTATGCTCTGTCCTTTAGGGTCGCTATGAGTCAGAATCAATTCGATGGTAATGGGTTTTTTTTTTTTTTGTAGAAAATGAGATTAAGGCGTGGACTTCGTCCTCAGGAAGCTTGCAGCATAAGCTGATACCTGACAGGAATAGAGATGCCTATAAATCATTATGATATAGGACCTTATGGGTTAACTCTGTCCTGTAGGGTTGCTATGAGTTGGAATTGAGTCGATGGCAACGGGTTTGGTTTTTATTTTTGGTTAACTTTGATCAGAATGAGTAGACAAAGTGTGGTGGGAACGGGGTGGAGGGCATGATACATTTCAGGTTTCTTGAGGTGTCACTGAGGTGGGCCTTGATTAATGAAGAGAACTTGCAGAACTTCGGTAATGCCAATGTGGGAAGCAGTGTGAGGAGATCACTTGCAAGGGGTCATTCTAGGCAGAACAGGAAGCGCAAAAGCCGGGGTGGAAGCATGTTACTGAGATGCCTCTTAAGGTCCCCAGTAACCTCCGTCCTGTTAAAACTCATGAGTCCCTTATGAGTTGTGGTGAAATGAGTTCCTTTATATGGCCTTTTGCCTTGGTTCTTTGGAAAAAGAGCTTGAGAGATTTTTCCTTTAAGCCCCGAGTTACCTTTGCCCTAGTTTTCTACCCCAGAGGCTTGCTACCTTTGCCAAGGTTGATTGACATTTCCTGGGTAAGCTATATGTAACTGATGGTTTGATACTTTTTGTCTGGCCCTGGGCTGCAGCTTGCCTTGTGAATGGTCTATTTTACACACCCTGCAGGGATTGGTCAATAAACTTACGCAAATGAATAGCTGTACCTACTCTGCAAATAAAGTGTCTGTGGCCTATCAAGAGGGGAAGGGATTGGTCAGTTTGTGCCCCTGGTGGGAGGGCTGTGCCTTGAAATTGATGAGAAATTTGCTTATATATGCAGCCAATCCCAGGGAGGTTGGCAGGCAGAAGAAAGAAGAAGCAGGAAAGGAGAAAGGGCAAGAGAGACAGAGAGAAGCAGCAGAGAGAGAAGTAAGGAACCTCCTAAAAAAGCTGTAACACAGGCGAAGGGCCATAACACTGAAGACAGCAAGAGACCTGGAAGAGGCCTCGCAACAGAGCCAGTGGCAACAGGCCCAGAAGGGGCCCTGCAGCAGAGTTGGTGGTAACTGCTGCTAGGAGTGCAGCTGAGGAACTGAACAAAACTGCAACACTGGCTGTGATCTGGGTCAGTTAACAGTGAAGAGGCTGATAGCAAAGAGGCCAAATGCCAAAAGGCCTATCCTGAAGGGGCCAAGAGGAGATCTGCCCTGAGGGGGCTCAGAGGAAGCCTGTCCTCAGGGGCTGAGAAGAGGCCTGTCTTTGGGGGCTGAGAGGAGGCCTGTCCTTGGGGGCTGAGAGGAAGCCTGTCTTCCAGGGGCTGAGAGGAGGCCTACTAGTCTGAGAGGGGGCATGCGTGGCAGAGAAGAGGGCCTGCTTGCTTGCATGACTGAGAGGAGCTGAGAGAGCTCTCCTGCTCTGAAGAAGGGCGGGATGTGCTCTCCACTGCAGGGGAGCCTTTCAGACTTTGCCTACATGCTTTGTGATCCTCATCCGGAGTTGTAGTCTGTTGATCCTGATCCCGAGTTGTACCCTGTTACTTCATTAATAAACCACTGTAGGTATGATTTGTGAGTTCCCTGTAGCCATTGGAACAAATTATCGAACCTAGCAGAGAAGTAGGGAGTGCTGTGGGAGGGGCAGCTGGTGTCAGAATTGGTAAAAAGTTTGGAGAGTGGAGGTATGTCTGACCTCCACCTGATAGGAGTCAGCCTTGGGCTTATCTTGATTCACATGATCCCCGCTGAAGTTAGACAGGCTCTGACTAGTACTACCGTTTCACATCAGTCCTCATTTTTCTTGACCCATCATTAGCACGTGACACAGTGGAATACTCTGTGTGAAATGCTTTCTTTTCTTGGCTTCCAGGACAACATTCTCTTGGTTCTACCTCACTGGTTCTTTATATACTTAACCTCTAAACATTGCAGGTCCCCAGGGCTTGACCCCTTTTTTTCTGTCTACACCCCCTACGTGATCTCATGTAGTCTCATGGCGTTATTTATACACCAAAATTGTATCTTCAGCCAGGACCTCTCCCTTGAACTCCATACGTGTTTAAACCAGTTGCCGTCAAGTCAGTCCTGACTCATGATAAGCCCATGTGTGTCAGAGCAGAACTGTGCTCCATAGGATTTTCAATGGCTGATTTTTTGGAAGTAGATTGCCAGAACTTCTGTTGCACCACTGGGTGGACCCTAACTGCTGACCTTTTGGTTAGTAGCCAAGTGAGTTAACAGTTTACGTTACCCAGGTGACTCTCTATTCCTGGTTATCAACTACATATTTGACAATTCCACTTGAATGTCCAATGAGCATGTTAAAAACTGAGGTCCTGAACTTCCCCCTCGGACCTGCTGTTCTTCCTGTGGTCTTCCCTATCATGGTAATGGCAACTTCACTCTTCTCTCATATTGCACATTTCAGCAAATCCCATTGACTCAATTTGAAACATACATCCAGAATCTGACCACTTCTTACCACCTCCATTACTGCGACTGAATTGAAGCCACTATCATCTCTTACCTCAGTTGTTATAATAGCTTCCTAACCAATTTCTGGCTTCTACCCTTGCTCCTCTACAGCCTATTCTCAACAAAGCTAACAAAGTCAGTTTTTTTACACTTGAGTCAGGCCATGTCATTCATCTGCTCAAAACTGCCCAGTGACAGCCCATTTCAGAGTAAAGCCATTGAAGGCTTTATCCCCTGTTTACCATCTGCCCTTTCTTCCTCCTAACATCTCTTTGAATACTTTGTGGTATCTATATGGACTACTTTGCTTTTCCTTGAGTATGAAGGCACACTCCTGCCTCATGTCTTCTGCACTTGAAATTCCATCTGCCTGAAATACTCCTAGGTATCTGCATGGCTGGTTCCCTCAACCTCCTTCATGTCTTTGTTCTAAAGTTGATCTCTCAATCAACAAGCACATGAAAAGATGCTCAGCATCACAAGCCATCAGGGAAATGCAAATCAAAACCACAATAAGATACTACTTCACATCCACTAGGATAGCTGTAATCAAAAAGATAATAACAAGTGTTGGTGAAGATACGGAGAAACTGGAACTTCATACACTGCTGGTGGGAGTGAAAAATGTATACCTGATTTGGAAAACAATCTTGTTCCTCAAATGTTTAAACATGAGCTACCATATGATCCAGCAGTTCCATTCCTAGGTGTATACTCAGGAGAAATTCAACCATATGTCCACCTAAAAACTTGTAGATGAATGTTCATAGTAGTATTCATAATAGCCCAAAAGTAGAACAATCTAAATACCCATCAGCTGATGAATGGATAAATAAAATATATGTCCATACAATAGAATATTATTTGGCAATAAAAAAGAAACAGTATTGATATATGCTATAACATGGATGAACCTTGAAAACACTGTGTTAAGTGAAAAAAGCCAGTCACAAAGGACCACAGTGTATAATTCTTTTTATGTGAAATGTTCAGTATAGGCAAATCTATAGAGGCAGAAAATAGATGAATGGGCTGGCGGAGAGCCCTGGTGGCATTGTGGTTAAAAGCTTGGATACTAACCAAAAGGCCAGCAGTTCAAATCCACCAGTCAATCCTTGGAAACCCTATGAGGCAGTTCTGCTCTGTCCTATAGAGCTGCTATGAGTTGAATCAACTCGGCAGAAATAGGTAGGGCTGGTAGGGTTGGGTGGAGATGGACAGTGACCGTTAGTAGGTACAGGGTTTTTTGTGATGAAAATGTTCTAAAATTGTGGTGATGGATGTACAACTCTGAATATATTAAAACCATTGGATTGCACATTTTAAATGGGTGGATTGTGTGGTTTGTCAATTATATCTTAATAAAGCTGTTAGAAAAAAAATTAAGTCACCTTTTCAGGAGTCCTTCTCTGACTTTTTCTTTGAAGACAGAGATTTTGTCTTTTTTTTTTTTTTTTGCTCACAGTAGGCACTTAATATGTTTGAATGAATGAATTCCTAATACCTGTCTCTTGTGCTGGAAGGAGCCCTGGTACTGCAGTGATTAAAGCGCTCAGCTGCTAACCAAAAGTTGGTGGTTTGAACCCACCAGCCGCTCCGTGGGAGAAAGATGTGACGATCTGCTTCTGTAAACATTTATAGACTTGAAAATCCTATAGGGTCACTATGAGCCGGAATTGACTCAGTGGTGATGGGTTTTTGTTTGTTTGTTCTCTCGTGTTAGGCGCATGGTGGGTATATAGTGCATGAATGAATTTCCAAATGTGAAAACGTTTGTGAATCTGCAAATTGATATTGATGCAAACTATTCCCATGAGTCCTGTAGTACTTAAGACATTGTCAGGATGGTAAAGTCATATAAATATATAGAGCTGGAAAAGCACCTAGATCAACCATGGGTTTTCATAATAAAGATTTATGATGGAGTAGCAGGGGACTTTTCTTTTTTTACTCTCTACTTTCTTTGAAGTCTTTCATGTCATATTGAATTACGGTCTAAGAAAACACATCTCTGCTTTCTGTCTTGTTTTTTTGTAGACAATACCTGAAATTCCACCAAAGCCTGGAGAACTCAAAACGGAGCTTTTGGGACTGAAAGAGAAACAACATGAACCTCAAATTTCTGAGCAGTAGAAGCCTAAAATACAACCATGCCAAGGATTCTGTGAATAATATTGTAAATCTTAAACATGTGTTTTTTTAATTTGTTGAAAGTCAAACTACTTGCCCTTAAGCACCTAATTTGATGTTAAGTGCGAGAGGAGGTGCTCAATAGATAAGAACTTACTGAGAATTGACTATGACTTGGCCAGTATATCTTGAAAACTGCCAAAGCTTGTATTATCAGCTTCTTGAATGTGGTCTGGAAGATATTTAGTTTTGAGTATCATGTGAGCTACAGTATTTGCAATGTCTTCTGCCCTTATAATTCTGGTTTATTTGTCTTAATAAGCTTTGATTATAATGGTGAATGGAAATCATAAATGAAATAAAAGTGACAGTGACAATGTTTATGGTGTGAAATTAGCATCTCTCTAAATAGTAGAAAGTACTATATCTATTAAACTGTAATAAGTTGAAATGTTAAAAGTTTGAAGTTCTTTTGGAATTACGTATATAAAATTATAAAGCCCCTTGGACTATCATGGAGCCTTGGTGGCACAGTGGTTAAGAGATACGGTTGCTAAGTAAAAAGTTGACAGTTTGAATCCACGAGCTGCTCCTTGGAAACCCAATGGTGCAGTTCTTCTCTGTCCTGTAGGGTCACTATGAGTCGGAATCGACTCAGTGGCAACAGATTTGGTTTGGTTTGGACTCTCACAGGTTCTGTATTCCTAAAGTTGTGAAACCACCTTGGCATTTAGTTTTTCTGATAAAATATGTTTTAAAATAGCAGAAAAATATAAGTGAGCATTTTAGCCTTTTACTGAGTCTGTAAATATAGAAAAAAACAATATAGAATCGTTGGTTTTCTGATCAGGGTTATTTTTCCAAAAGACATTTTTTAGAATTCTGTATAAAGATGATGGTTAGGCTTACTTCTTAGCCATTTAATAAATTGTTATGTGGTATGGATCTTTGGGGTCAAAGTTGGAACCTTAAATATTAAAACCCCTAAATGCCACCAAAACCCTTTGTTTAACTCCCCATAGTCAATGCCCTTTTCAGTTTAACAATATAAATGAAATGGTTTATTTCCAGCATTGTATACAAGATCCTCTAATTTATTCTCTGCTGCCATGCTATTTAGTGCCTTATCAGATGCGTCCGTCACAAAGAGGCTGTCTCCATAGAAATGGCCCAGGATTCTGAGGCAGAGGATAGAAAATTTTTTTTCAATTTTTATTAAGCTTCAAGTGAACATTTATCATTCCAATCAGTCTGTCACATGTAGGTTTACATACATCTTACTCCCTTCTCCCACTTGCTCTCCCCCTATTGAGTCAGCCCTTACAGTCTTTCGTTTCGTGCCAATTTTGCCATCTTCCCTCTCTCTCTATCTTCCCATCCCCCCTCCAGTCAAGAGTTGCCAACACACTCTCCAGTGTCCACCTGATTTAATTAGCTCACTCTTCATCAGCATCTCTCTCCCCGCCACTGACCAGTCCTTTTCATGCCTGATGATTTGTCTTCGGGGATGGTTCCTGTCCTGTGCCATCAGAAGTTCTGGGGAGCATTGTCTCTGGGATTCCTCTAGTCGCAATCATACCATTAGGTATGGTCTTTTCATGAGAATTTGGGGTCTGTATCCCATTGGTCTCCTGCTCCCTCAGGAGTTGTCTGTTGTGCTCCCTGACAGGGCAGACATTGATTGTGGCCGGGCACCAACTAGTTCTTCTGGTCTCAGGATAATGTAGGTCTCTGGTTCATGTGGCCCTTTCTGTCTCTTGGGTTCTTAGTTGTCGTGTGACCTTGGTGTTCTTCCTTTGCCTTTGCTCCAGGTGGGTTGAGACCAATTGATGTATCTTAGATGGCCGCTTGTTGGCATTTAGGACCCCAGGCGACACAATTCAAAGTGGGATGCAGAGTGTTTTCATAATAGAATTATTTTGCCCATTGACTTAGAAGTCCCCTCAAACCAAGTTCCCCAGACCCCAGCCCCTGCTCCGCTGACCTTTGAAGCTTTCATTTTATCCCGGAAACCTCTTTGCTTTTAATCCAGTCCAATTAGGCTGACCTTCCTTGTATTGAGTGTTGTCTCTCCCTTCATCCAAAGCAGTTCTTATCTACAGATTGATCAATAAAAAGCCCTCTCCCTCCCTCCCTCCCTCGCCCCTTTGTAACCACATAAATATGTGTTCTTCTCCATTTTTTCTATTTCTCAAGATCTTATAATAGTGGTCTTATACAATATTTGTCCTTTTGCAACTGACTCATTTCGCTCAGCATAATGCCTTCCAGATTCCTCCATGTTATGAAATGTTTCAGAGATTCGTCACTGTTCTTTATCGATGCGTAGTATTCCATTGTGTGAATATACCACAATTTATTTACCCATTCATCCGTTGACAGACATCTTGGTTGCTTCCAGCTTTTTGCTATTGTAAACAGAGCTGCAATAAACATGCGTGTGCATATATCTGTTTGTGTAAAGGCTCTTGTATCTCTAGGGTATATTCCGAGGAGTGGGATTTCTGGGTTGTATGGTAGTTCTATTTCTAACTGTTTAAGGTAACGCCAGATGGATTTCCAAAGTGGTTGTACCATTTTACATTCCCACCAGCAGTGTATGAGAGTTCCAATCTCTCCGCAGCCTCTCCAACATTTATTATTTTGTGTTTTTTGAATTAATGCCAGTCTAGTTGGTGTGAGATGGAATCTCATCATAGTTTTAATTTGCATTTCTCTAATGGCTAATGATCGGGAGCATTTTCTCATGTATCTGTTGGCTGCCTGAATAACTTCTTTAGTGAAATGTGTGTTCATATCCTTTGCCCACTTCTTGATTGGGTTGTTTGTCTTTTTGTGGTTGAGTTTTGACAGAATCATGTAGATTTTAGAGATCAGGCGCTGGTCTGAGATGTCATAGCTGAATATTCTTTCCCAATCTGTAGGTGGTCTTTTTACTCTTTTGGTGAAGTCTTTAGATGAGCATAGGTGTTTGATTTTTAGGAGCTCCCAGTTATCTGGTTTCTCTTCATCATTTTTGGTAATGTTTTGTATTCTGTTTATGCCCTGTATTAGGGCTCCTAGGGTTGATCCTATTTTTTCTTCCATGATCTTTATCGTTTTAGTCTTTATGTTTAGGTCTTTGATCCACTTGGAGTTAGTTTTTGTGCATGGTGTGAGGTATGGGTCCTGTTTCATTCTTTTGCAAATGGATATCCAGGTATGCCAGCACCATTTGTTAAAAAGGCTATTATTTCCCCGGTTGACTGACACTGGTCCTTTGTCAAATATCAGCTGCTCATACGTGGATGGATTTATATCTGGGTTCTCAATTCTGTTCCATTGGTCTATGTGCCTGTTGTTGTACCAGTACCAGGCTGTTTTGACTACTGTAGCTGTATAATAGGTTCTGAAATCAGGTAGAGTGAGGCCTCCCAATCTTCTTCTTTTTCAGCAATGCTTTGCTTATCCGGGGGTTCTTTCCTTCCATATGAAATTAGTGATGTGTTTCTCTATCCCCTTAAAATATGACATTGGAATTTGGATCGGGAGTGCGTTATATGTATAGATGGCTTTTGGTAGAATAGACATTTTTACTATGTTAAGTCTTCCTATCCATGAGCAGGGTATGTTTTTCCACTTAAGTATGTCCTTTTGAATTTCTTGTAGTAGAGCTTTGTAGTTTTCTTTGTATAGGTCTTTTACATCCTTGGTAAGATTTATTCCTAAGTATTTTATCTTCTTGGGGGCTACTGTGAATGGTATTGATTTGGTTATTTCCTCTTCGGTGTTCTTTTTGTTGATGTAGAGGAATCCAAGTGATTTTTGTATGTTTATTTTATAACCTGAGACTCTTCCAAACTCTTCTATTAGTTTCGAGGATAGAGTTTTGAGTTGAAACCGCTTGCTGTTTGCTTGCTGTTTGATTTCCTGTAATCTTCATTTTACTTCCTATGGCTTCAAAGTTCATAGCTGCCATGTATTGAATACTTTTTTCTTGGAAAAAAAAAAAAGCCCAAGAGACAAAAGGGCCACATAAACCAGAGACTCCATCAGTCCGAGACCAGAAGTAGATAGTGTCTGGCTACCACCAGTGACTGCCCTGATGTGGAACACAACAGAGAGTCCCTGACAGAGCAAGAGAAAAACGTGGAACAGAACTCAAATTCACATAAAAAGACCATCTTAATGGTCTGACTGAGACTGGAGGAACCCCCGAAGCCCTCGCCCCCGGACTCTCTGTTAACCTAGAACTAAAACCTTTCCTGAAGCTCACTCTTAGGACAAAGATTAGACTGGACTATAAAACATAAAATGATACTTGTGAAGAGAGTGCTTCTTAGTTCAAGCAAACACACTGGACCAAAAGGGCAGCTCCTGTCCGGAGGCAGGATAAGAAGGCAGGGAAGGACAGGAGCTGGTTGAACGGACGTGGGAAACGGGGTGGAAAGGGGAAGTGTGCTGTTACATTATAGAGATTGCAACTGATGTCACAACACAATATGTGTATAAATTTTTGCATGAGAAATCGAGCTGCAAACTTTCACCTAAAGCAAACACACACACACACAGAAATTGTATACAAACGGTGAAGCTTGCCACAGCTACCAGTTTCAAGGATTTTACGTAGGACTGGAAGAAGTCTGACAAATCTTTAAAAAAATAATGTGTTTTCGGTGAAGGTTTACACAGCAGCTTAGGTTCCCATTTAGCAACTTACACAGATTGTCACAGTGACATTGGTTACGTTCTTTGCAATGCATGAGCATTCTCATTTTTCCTTCTGGTTGTTCCATTTCCATTGATTTAGTTTCCCTAACCCACTGCATTCTCACCTTTGTTTTTTAATTTTGTTGTTGAGAATATACATAGCAAAACATATGCCAGTTCAACAGTTTCTACGTGTACAATTCAGTGACACTGATTACATTCTCTGAGTTCTGCAGCTATTCTCACCTTCCTTTTCTGAGTTGTTCCTCCCTCATTAACATAAACTCACTGTCCCCTAAGGTTCCTGTGTAATCTTTCTATTGCTGTTGTCACTTTGATCCCATATGTTGTTGTTGTTAGGTACCATTGAGTCGGTTCTGACTCATAGTGATCATATGTACAACAGAACAAAACACTGCCCTGTCCTGCGTCATGCCCACAATCGTTATGCTTGAGCCCGTTGTTGCAGCCACTGTGTCAGTCCATCTCGTTGAGGGTCCTCCTCTTTTGATTCCATATGGATAGTTCTTAAAAGAGCATAATGTTCAATGCAGACATTTTTACTGGTTAAGCTGAACTATTGTTTGATTTTAAGTTTGGCTTTTTTTGTGTGTGTGCTTTAGGTGAACATTTATAGCTCAAGTTAGTTTCTCATTCAAAAAATTCTACACATACTGTTTTGTAACATTGGTTGCAATCCTTCACAACGTGACAGCACTCTCCTGCTTTCTATTCCAGGTTCTCTTTGTCCATTTGTCCAGGTCCTGTCTGTTCCTGCCTTGTCTCGTCTTTGGGCAGGAATTGCACATTTGGTCTCATGTATTTGATTGAACTAAGAAGTGTTCCTCATGTGTTATTGTTTTATAGGCCTGTCTAATCTTTGTCTCAACGGCACTGGAGTTAATCTTTGTCTGAAAAGTGGGCTTCAGGAGTGGTTTTAGCTCTAAGAAGTGTGCCCAGAGGTCATAGTCTTGGGGCTTCCTCCAGTCTGTCAGACCAGTAAGTCTGTTCTTGTCAATTTGAATTTTATTTGACATTCTTCTCCCACTCGGTCTAGGATTCAGAAGTTTGACATTTGATTTTTTTAAAGGAATCAGAAAGTTTCCTAGACACTAATCCAGTACTGCAAATCCAGGTCCCTAACTTCTCATTTTAGTTTTGAATATCATGTGAGATAGAATTCCCAAAGGTTTCAGGAAGGATACTTTATGGGTTGTCTTGATTTAGATAAAATTCTTGTTTTTAAACTATGAACTAATCCCATTAATTGAACTTGGTATGTGAACTTTTTCTCTCTCATTGCCAAATTGACATTTCCAAATTCTAGTTCCTGCTAACTTTAATATATGAACACCAAATTTTTGAGCTTTGATAATGCACTCACCGTGTAGATACCACCGAGGAGCTCCCTCATCAGTTTCTGGAATGAAGGGCTGGGGCATGGCTCACTTTTTGCATAAAGAAAAGATCTGCCCCTTGGGTCCAATTTGTGCACACTGAGGAGGACCCTCACTGCTGTGGATGAATCAGCGGACCATACTTTCAGCACCCCCGTACCTTTCTTTTACAGGTACAAAGAGTGATTGGTCTGGCTACTGAGTAAAAGAGTTATGATTTGAATCCAAATCTCCTACAAGAGAATGACTTCATGAAGGTGAAAAACTTTTTATAGCTATTAAAATAAAATTTTACCTCAAGTGAAAAGGCCATCTTTATTGCGTTGATTCTAAGTGACTTTCACCAAAGTATTTTTTTTTCCCCTTTTTTTGAGGTTGACCTATTGTGAAAAATACACATTGTGGTGTGCACCACCCAGATTCTTCAAGGAAAGGCTTGTCGCCCCAGCACAAGGCGGGGTGTCAGTGGACAGTCTTCAAGTGTCAGCCCTGCAGGGACTGTCTCAGCTGCAAAGCAGCCTCGTTCACAGTCAGCCCTTCCTGAGTCCACGTCCAGGCCTTACCATGTCAGCACAACATGGGCAGGGTCAGCCCTGATGAGCCCCATTTGAGCTCCAGAACTTCCCATGGGGTTGGCTGAGGTTGCCTTTGGAGCTACACCGCAGCTCATCTCCCTCTGCCCCATCCCATTTCCTTTCCTTCTGCAGGTATTAATGCCAAGGGCATTCCTCAATAAATGTCCTGTACACTGAACTCCATCTCGGAATGCTTCTTGGAGAGCCAAATCTGTGACATACATACACTAAAAATTAAAAGTAGTGCAAGATTACAACAAAAAATGGTCCGAGATAGAACCATTGCACATCCTGTTTGGTAACTAAATTAGGTCAGTTGAACAGTTTGTGTGCAAGGTGTATATGACATAGATGCTTTTTATTTTATAAATGAGGGAGTATAATTCCTTTTGCTTCCTGCTGGAAGCAATGCAAGTTTAGATTTTTTAATTGGAGGAGTGTTGAGATGGCAAAAGGAACCCTGTTGGTGCAGTGGTTAAGCACTCTGCTGCTAACCGAGAATGTTGGCGAGCCCTCCAGCTGCTCCGTGGGAGAAAGATGTGGCAGTCTGCTTCCATAAAGATTTACAGCCTTGGGAACCCTATGGGCAGTTGGACTCTGTCCTATAAGGTCACTGTGAGTCAGAATTGACTTGATGGCAATGGGTTTGGATTTTGGTTTTTGGAGAGGGCAGTTTTAGATGCCAGTAATTTAATGCAATCTGATGCTTTAAGTTGTGTATCATAGCAATATTAAAAACGGTAATTCATGGCAGACAAAAAATTGAAAGTAGCATAACATTGTTTCATAAAAAGTTGTACCTTAATTATGTTTATCTATGACTGACCTGTTTTTAACGGGGAAAAGCACAACAGATTTTTAAAACATACATTCACGTATGGAAGCTGGTAATTTCAAAGTGCTTTTTTAACCCTAGAAAAATACCTTAAAGCAGGGGGAAAAAAACGTATACGATGAACAGAAACACTGGAAGCCCAAAGAAGCGTACTAGATTATCAGGAAAGCTATGAAGACTCTTAACAAAACTTCCTAGTGCGTAACATTAGGTTCCATAGAATTTTCTAATATAGATAATCTTTGGATATGCAGCTGATTTAAGACACCTTACCTCCTCTCCTAGCCCACAAAAGACTGCCATTTGGGATGCTACAAGACTAGTGAAATCAGAGACATTTTCTCACGTAAGTATATTTCAAAATAGCTTAATGGGCATCTCCACTGAAAGCCTATAGTTATCTCTGGCTAGTAGAAATATGGGTGATTTTTAAAAATGTTTTATTTTGGAATAATGTTAGGTTTACAGCAAAGTTGAAGAGCTCCCGCATACCCCTTATCCAGTTTGTTTCCATGAACATTATTATGTTACCGTGGTGCATTTGTCTGAAGGGAGAAACCCAATGCTGGTTATTTTTAACTACACTTCCATTTCACCAGCTTACCCCAGGGTACCACACTGCATTTGGTTTATGTCTCCTTAGTCCCTTTCTGGTCTGTTTTTGGTTTTCCTTGCTTTTCACAACTTTGACAGTTTTGAGGAGTACTGGTTAGGAATTTTATAGAATGTTCCTCAAATTGGGTTTGTCTGGTTTCTCATTAGGCTGGGGTTATGGGTTTTTGCCAAGAATACCAGAGGTGAAGTACTGTTATCATCATATCCTGTCAGGCGGTACATGACATCTTTGGAAACAAGCCGGTAAGTCCACCCCAAATTTAAAAAGGAGACAGGAGTAAATTCTACACCCTGGAAGTGAGAATATCTGCAAATACTATTTGGAATTCTGTAAAGAAAATGGTCTTGTCTCTTCTCCCTATGAGTTTTAATATTTAAAAAAAACTTCTGATAAACATGAATTCATTGTGTAAACAGAAAAAATACACGATACATGATTTTTTTTTTTTAATCACTCAGCTATTAGGTTGTTGTTCGTTGCCATTGAGTCAATTTTAACTTATGCCGACCCCATGTGTGCAGAGTAGAACTGCTCTATAGGGCTTTCAAGGCTGTGACCTTTCAGAAGTAGATCGCCAGGCCCATTTTCCGTGGCACCTCTGGGTGGGTTCAAACCGCAAACCTGTCAGCTTAACCATTTGTGCCACCCACAACGGATTATAAAAACACAGGCAAGACACTAGGTATTTGGGAACTTTTTATACACATGACAAGATTTTACACCAAGAATAGTCAGTTAAATAGTACAAATTTACATTCATGAGGAATGTTAAAAAAAAATTCAACTAAAAAACCCACTTCCTCCTGTGACCCACAATCCCAACGTTTTACAGTGCAGGGGAGAAGGGGGTGGGGGGAGCATCCAAAACAAGTCTCTCCCAAAAGAAATGACTTCAATTTCACATTCCCTCTCAACACAGGATCCAAATGGTGAGAGTATGATTTACAATTCATCTTTTTCAACTGTAGATTGCTGTGAAAACAGAAAAACCAGAAGACATTATAAGCTAAGCACACAAAACCCTAGCTTACAGAAGGTTCATAAATGGAAACAACAACTTAAATGGGCCCAGCTGATTCCAGCTACTTCAGCTGTAAGCCACAACTTCAGCTTGCTTATCTGCAAAGTAATTTAAAACCCACCAGGATCAACACCCCGGAAAATGAACAAAAATTTAAAACAGCCCAATGTTGCTATATAGTAAGGCAGATGCAAGCAGGAAAAAGTGTATAGAAACACCATGGGCTAAGGAAAAATCTGTTTTAAAACATCGAAGAGTACATACATGAAATGATTTGCTCAAACTCGTGAATATGGTATTAAAAAAATGATGCCTATTTTTAGGCAGGTATCTGTAAAACCCCATCTGATGTCTCTAACACACAGTCCTAACTCTGTCACGTGGTATTCTAGAATTCAAGCCCCACTCTTGGCTATACCTTTGTTTCTTGTTCTTCTTCGTCTGTTCCTGCATCTACTTCTTCTTCTTCTTCTTCTTCGTCTTGCTCTGTGTCTTCTGTTGTATCTTCAGGTTCTTCTTCGGGTTCTTCTTCCACCTTGTGGACAATGTTTATGACATTTGTGAGCCCATTAATACCTTGGATCTATTTTCACTTTGTTCATTTACATGTTTAAGATCATAATTAACTTCACTCCTGTTTATTCAGGACTGCAGAACAAGCCCTTTACTAGAGTTAACAGTTAAGCTATATCACTTAGTCCCGGGAAGCCTATTCTCAAAGAAAGAGAGAGAAAAAAAAAAAAAAAAAAATCAGCCTATGTGAGGGAAGCTGAGAATACAAACCTTTGCATCAGGGTCAATGTTTAAGCTGAGGCGAAGCATTCTTTCTATCCTATCTCCATATGCTTTTGTGTCTGGTAAAAGATAGCCTGACCGCAGTGTTGCTGTTTCAAACAAAACCACAGCGAGATCTGAAACTGTTTGGTCATCTTCATCTTCCTGAAATGCAAGAAGCCGCATTTGATATAAAAAATACAAAGTATTCAAATTAAAAGGGGAAATAAGAGGACGGTGGTAGTATTACCCACCTTAACCCGTCGAAGCATGTCTCTGATCAGTGGATGTCTGGGATTAATTTCAAATGTTTTCTTCTGACTGGCATAGTAGCTGTTAAAAGGGATAAAAATGGACATTAACAAAACAAATTTTTAAGGGTCCATATATTTTCCTTATTCTATTACTAACTTTCATAATTACACAGAAAATAACTCTTGAGAAAAAATCATTATGTCCTTATATTGATTGCTACATCATGCTTTCCCTTTTAAGGGGGGACAGCTCGGATAAGATGAAAGTGTGAAATAAAAGGAACTATTTTATTCACTGATGAATCACGGGTGCCTAGAACTCTCTGCTGACTGTAAATGTCTCATTCATCCCTCCTTATCTGTCCTTACTGTCTTAGTCACAGCTCTGTCTCTCCCCGAGTTCTGAGAAGTGCTGCTCAAATGCGACCTTCTCGGTGACTCCTTCGCCGATACGCTTCTTTTTCCTGAGCTCAGCTCCGATGCATCCTGAACACACCTTCGTGATCAACAGCATTCTATTGCTGGTTGTTAACATACTCGCTCTTCCCGCAGCTCAAGCTCAAACTCAAGCTCGGATGGGAGGAAGCATGTCTGTCCCCACCTCCATGTACCCACTATCTACACAGGGACCTGGCAATCTGAGGGCTTAGAAGGCTATGACTTGCTTTGTTGTCCCGATGAGCGTGAATGCCACACAGATAGTAGATATATCCACTTCTGACCACCAATATAAAATGGACACAATAGGATAATTAATCACTTATTGAAATTAATATTAAGTGGACATTTACTGACTGGATGCTACACGGCTGCACTGGGATATAAGATAAACAGAACACTTTTTTTCCACCTGGAATTTATAATCTAGTCAGGAGACAAGACATACAAATAAGATGTTTTAGCATTTTATAGTATAAACATACATCAAAATGCCACAATATTAATTACAATGGGTGTATATATGTGTGTGTGTATATATATATAAAGGTACGTATGTATAAATAAAATTTTTTAGGGAGTTTCAGAATTGTGGCAACAACGGAGAAACTACACTTATGAGAAACAGTTTCAAGAAGAATCCTTAAGCTAGGCCTTGGGAAAAAGTAGGACTAGGTAGCAAATAAAGATATTCCTGGTGGAGGAGGAGAGCATAAAAGCAGGGAATAAGTCACTTCCAAGGCCACTGCTATGACATTAAAAATACAGACAGTACCAAAAATCTATTTTTTTCTGGAACCCTGGTGGTGCAGTGGTTAAGAGCTCTGCTGCTAACCAAAAGGCTGGCAGTTAAAATCTACCAGCTGCTCCAAGGAAACTCTATGGGGCAGTTCTACTCTGTCCTATAGGGTTGCTATGAGTTGAAATCGACTCAAGGGCATTAGGTGAAAACCCATTTTACCTCCAGTACTTCATCCTTTAGTTCAAATACTTGCTAAGTTGCTGGTCTTTTACCCTTTATTTTATGGGGCATACTCTGTGAGATATTTTAAAAAGAAACTCACTTGAGACATGTCCTCATCATTAATCTCATCTGTAATGTAAAAAGGCCAGATACTAGGCCTAGCGCCTAACAAAAATAAAGACAATATAGTATAGTATGCCTCACAGATTAAGAAAATTTGTTTTTTTTTTTTGAATTTGAATATAAGATATTATAAAACAATAAATCACAAATCTAGACCTTTATCAGTGTAGCAGGAATCCCTCTGTCAATTTGTGTTGTCCACCTAACATACGCCTAACCTATAGCAGACAGTGGTGGATGCTTCAAACACACAATTCATCTGTGTACAGAAGCTAGCTTTATGTCCTAAAGGAAGGCTGGGTAAGAGCTAACAGTTAGCAGGGACTTTCCCAAGGATGCTTACTTTGTAGAGATGTCCTTGCCTGTTTGGTATGCTTGGGCCTTCATGATTCTCTCCATGTTGCCGGACCAGCCGTACTGGCTGGCCACAAGAGCACATGGGGACTGGGTCAGGCGCTGAGATACCACAGCCTTTTCAATCTTAGGACAAGAAACCAAAAGTTAGAGACATACAAATACTAGTTAAGGCCCTTTAGTAATTGTATTTCAACGTCTTAAGAATCTATCACTTAACATAAACATGGAAGCAGATTATTAATGTACTTTTCATTCAGGTTTAGGAATTTTTAGGTGACACTGTCATTTAACAGGAAACCCTGGTGGCGTAGGGATTAAGAGCTACGGCTGCTAACCAAAAGGTAGGCAGTTTGAATCCACCAGGCACTCCTGGGAAACCCTATGTGGCAAGCCGTTCTACTCTGTCCTATTGGGTCGCTATGAGTCTGAATTGACTTGATGGCACGGGGTTTGGTTTGGTTTGTTTTTTGGTCATTTTATAACAAAATCTTTCAGTCAGAAATAAAAATACTTAACCATCAACTTTTTAAAACATAACACTTAATTTAACCTCTAAAACTGATTATAAAAAAATTACAGAAGCAATATATTAAAGCTATATTAAATATATCAAAACTAAAAAAACAAAGTTTTCAAAGTTAAAAGAGTCAGTATCCAGATAGAGAATAATTTTTTGGGGGGTAGGTATTATTATTTTAATTATTTCTAGTTCATAAATTTTAAGGTCCTCCTCCCAACAGTTTATCCAGATTATTAAATGTTATTCTTTCATTCCTTTTAATGGTAATGTATAATATTCCATCACAGAAATAAGAAAGTTTAATTTGCTGGCAAAACAAAAAAAATTTTACAATGCAAGTGCTAAAATTTTTAGTTTGTAATTTCCAGAATACCTTGTCCTTAAGGGCTTTATCCTTCATCCAGTTGAGCAGTGGCTCAAATTCTTTCTCAACTGCTTCACGATTCTCCTTAGTTTTCTCACTTTCATCAAACTTCACTCCTTCCTTGGCAACATTCTGGAATCTCTTCCCATCAAACTCAGGGAGGGCCTGAATGCAGTATTCGTCCACAGGTTCTGTTAGATAAATCACTTCATAGCCCTTTTTCAGAAGTCGCTCAACAAATGGAGATGATTCCGCCTACAAAATTAAGGGAAGTGAAGTTTTTCAAGCCTAGCTTTGTTCGTCCTAATAGCTACTTTTGTATCAACCACCTCATTTTACAGATAAAGGATTAAGAATGCAGAGAATCTAAGCGACTTTCCTGTTAATGACTGACCAGGACTCATTACTCCAGTTACAATTAGTTCTTCGAGAGTCAGCTATAAATCTCAAGCTACATACCAGGATCCCTGACAGAAAGAGTTCCTCACCTCTTTTCTACTGGAGCCAGCCATGAAGTAGATTTTGTCCTGCTTTTCCTTCATTCTTTCCACATACTGATCTAGACTAGTAATGTCAGTTGCATGATGAGAAGACTGGAATCGGAGAAGTTTGGCAAGACGTGTTCGATTTGAGTGGTCTTCAATCACACCAAGCTTGATGTTGGTACCAAATTCTTTCCAGAAAGTATCATTGTATTTCTCATCAGCAATCTTCTTGATCATATCCAGAGTTTTACGGACAAGCTTCTTTCTAATTACCTAAAATAAATTAATAAAATAGAGAATTATTTCAAGTATTTGAGAACCTCCATTATGTAAGACACCAGGGCAGTTAGTAGTGGTCAAAGTAGATACAAAGACATGGCATTGCTGCTGCCGTTCATCCAGGGGCAGGGAATAGTGGAGTGCTATGTTGTTGGTTCTGTCAAGTCAATCCCAACTCATGGTGACCCGTGTGTATAGAGTAGAACTGCTCCACGGGGTTTTCAAGGTTGTGACCTCTTGGATGCAGATCGGCAGGCCTGTCTTCCATGGTGCCTCTGGGTGGGGCTGAACCACCAATCTTCAGTTAGCAGTTGAGCGCTTAGCTGTCTGCACCACCCAGGGACTCCTATGTTACACCAAGCCAAAACTAAGTTGTCAGTGGAAATAGTCACAAGATTATATTTTAGTGTTTCTATTCTAACCTTAGAATTCACCGATAACCCCTTTCTAGGACCTAAATAAATCAAACAAACAACTTTCAAATAGTTTTATATTTAAAAACTAAAAAGTCTTCAGATGATAAAGACTGTGGAAAATTTTTTAATTAAAAAAAAAAAAAAAAATTTGGTAAATGGATGGATGTGTGATACAGCTGTACGGCACAATGTTAATCACAGACCGGGGCAGGTAGTGGGTTTATATGGGTGTTCATTATACAATTCCTTCAACTCTTTTATGTTTGAAAATCTTTATTAAAAACGTTGGGGGAAAAAGAACCAGTTTCTGAGATCTGATCATTTTAGAGTAAAATGAAGTTCTTCATCTGGCACCAAGGACGAGACTCAATCTGATGACTCCACTAATGGAGCTTGTTCTTTGAACCCCAATCAAGAGCAAAGCAGCCAGACTCTTCCCTGAGGCACTTACTTTAAGCAGTTTATGCTGCTGAAGAGTCTCACGGGAAACATTCAATGGGAGGTCATCAGAGTCCACCTTCAGGCAGCAAAAGTAATTTCAATGAGCAATAAAATACTGGAAAAAACCAATCGAAACGAAACAACAAAAAACATTGCTAGGCTCTCCTGTTCCCCCAATCTCCAGATACTTACAACACCCTTGACAAAGTTAAGGTATTTGGGCATCATATCATGGAAGTCATCTGTGATGAATACTCGGCGCACATACAGCTAAAAAGAGACAAAAAAGTCACTTTCTGGAAATTAAATACTTTCAAATTTTAAACTCAGTTTATACGACTTAAAAACCCACCTTAATGTAGTCACTCTTCTTAGATCCATACTCGTCAAACAGACCACGTGGAGCAGAAGTGGGCACAAATAAAATGGATTTGAAGGTAACTTCCCCTTCAGCAGTAAAGTGGATATAGGCCATAGGGTCTTCACTTTCCTATGGGAAATTGATATCTTAGTCATTCAAAAGGCACAGGAAAAAAGCAGTGCAAAGGCTAAACAATTTATTAAGAGGTACACACTCATTTTAACATTTAACGAATGAAAAAGTTCCCTTACCAAAAAACAAAACAAGGGGGGAGGGGGGATGGCAGGAAGAAGAAATGACTAAGATTGCTATTCTAACTAGCTAGATACTGCTGTTTTGATAATGATTGTTCATAGCAGCGCTCCATCTCCTAAAACAAGGGGAAGGATGGTCTGAGTTTAGGTTCTTTTCGTGTGAAAGAACAGGGCAGGAAAACCACCACCCTATCTAAATGACAAAAGAATGCAGGTAGGAGGCTCTTTCATTTAATACACAGCATTTCAGAGTGTGCTACTACAAAAGGTACTGAGGAACAGGTTTCTTCCACAAAATGCGACCTATAGCAGTGGCTATAAACCAAACCAAACCCAGCTATAAAAAAAATAGAGGTATGTAAATAGCTATAAAATCCATTACTGTATCCCATGTGGCTGTTGAGCACTTGAAACACGGCTAGCTTGAACTGAGATGTGCTGCTGAGTGTAAAATACACATCAGATTTTGAAGACTGAGCACAAAAAATAAAATACTTCTATTAGTAATTTTTATGTTGATTACATGTTCAAAAATCACTATTTTGGATATATTGGGTTAAGCAAACTATATTATTAATTTCACCTGTTTAACTTTTTAAATGTGGATTTTAGAAAATTTAAAATCACGTATGTGACTCATTATATTTCTAACAGCTGCCTAGATAAAAGCAAATTTATATATGCTAGAACTTAAAAGAATTCACGGGAATAAAAGTGGAGGCAGAACCAAGGGTAAGTCTTGAGGGGTGAAGCTTATGGGTGGATGCTAAAACAAGGAAAACAAAAAAGGTTAAGTAATAAAACAGATGGAATAAAAGAGGAATGAACAAATATAATCATAAAATATTACATTTATCTATCCAAGCTAAGACCATTAACTTACTCTCATTTTGTACAAAATACTGTTTCAGGAACATTAACTTGAAATAACCTTAATGCTAGTTTTGAACTCTTACAAGTTATAAGAAGGGATCAGTAAAAGAAAAAAAGAGACAGGGAAACAAAGACTTAGTAATTATTGCTTAGGTGTATGACTTCACAATTAAGTGTTTGATGCCGCTATAAACATGCCCTTTAAAGATCACATTAAAAGCCATTCAGTAACATGATTTCATGTTTTAGGGGTTTTATGGTAGAAATCAAACATCTACCCATGCAGTCTTTGAGAGTAATGGATATCCAGGGCATGCAGGTGGTGCTTAATCCTTTTCTGTAACACATAGCCCCTTTGGCAATCTGGTGAAGCCTACAGACTCCTCAAAGTAAGTATTTAAAAAAATGCACAACAAAACACACAAGAAGGGAACCGATTGCACCGAAATAGCTATAAAACTTAAGAAACACTTCTGATCTAATAGCATGTTTCATCGATACATTAAGTGCTAGCATTGATTCTAACAGCTATTGTAATTGTGAAGTAACGAGCATAGAAATTCAACTTCTGTAAGAATGATGTGCTCTGGAAACCCATTACTTGCAAAGACTATTCTTCTTGTGAGACCTCAGGTGAAATGTAAAATGGTTTTATAACATGAACAGAAAGAAAAAAAAAATTCTTACTATTTTACATAAATGTGATTTTAATTATGAGTAAATAACTTAGATTTTTTAACACATGACTATTTCATCTGTATCCCCTACACAGGTCTAGCTGGCCCACAGGCTTTATCGGATCTCTCATTGACAAAAGTGATCTGGGACAGACATCTCAGTTTTCCTATACCATATTCACCTGAACTAATAGGGTGATATTCTGTCTACTCATTAATAACAAAGCTGATATATCCTAAAGTAATATTTACCTTTGAGAATGATTTGTAGAAAGCTTTGTATTCATCCTCTTCTACTTCTTTTGATGGTCTCTGCCATATCGGTTTGATATCATTCATAAGCTCCCAATCCCAGACGGTTTTTTCAACCTGAAATTATAGTACTTGCTTAGTCTCTTCTAGCACTCATTAAGGGCTATACTAGCAACAATCACTACATTTAAAAAAAAAATACGCAAAGCACCAAAAGATGCTTCTAGTCCAGTATGGTTCCTGACAACTAGATCAAAATTTTGAAAGCAACAAGTTTTTCTTTCAATATTTAAGACTCTGATATTTAATATTAAAAGGCAACTTGCTGAACATTACAATTGAAAAAGTCAATTAGGTTTATTCTTCATTGTTATTTTTTGCTAGCTAAAACATTATTTCTTGAAAACATTGTTTTCAGTTGGAAAAATACATGTATTATATTATGACATAAAGAAATCCAACGTTTTACAATAACTATCTCTAAAAAAAAAAAAAACCACCAATATTTCTATCTACTCTACTACTGCAACAAGCCAGAGAACTTTTTTGCAGTTAATCCTCCATGAGACAAAAAAGGATACAAAAACCTTTTAAGATTTTAAAACCCAAAACATATTTTAAGCTACCAGTCCTAGGCCGTGTATCTTCATAAATCTTAAGTCAGAAATCTTCATAAAAATGACCCGTGTTTGCTATTTAAAACTTTCTAGACGGGGAAAAAAGACAAACGGAGACCTCGTTTTATTAAAAGTTGGCCCTATGAACCTACCACTGGAAAAACTGGACTCTAAGGATTAAAGCTTGCCGCAAATCACTGTGTGTACGTTACAAGCTAAACTTACCTTTTTAGTTTTAGGTTTCTTTTCTTCATCTTCTTCTTCTACTGCAGCTTCATCATCAGATTCTTCTTTTTCCTCTTTTGTTGATTCTTCTTCTTCCACTGGCTCCTCGACAGTTTCAGTCTGTTGAAGTAGGAAGTAGAGTTGTGGTTAGACTCATTTGTTTAATAATTCTGATTTCGCCTATAGAATATGAAACAAAACTACAGCTCCAAAAATAGGCCTTTAATGAGAAAACTCAAGAGTATCCTGAACTGAAAAAATTACATATAACCTTCATTAAGTGTTAAATATTCAAAAGAAAAAAAAAAAAAAAGACAAGGAAAACAAAGATTTAGTATTTAGGCAAATGTGCCAAGATAATACACATGAATTACCAATATAGATTTACCTTGCTGCTCCATACATAAATGGGAAAGTTAATGAACTGTGAATACTTTTTGACGAGATTTTTAATTGTATCCAATTCAAGGTAATCAGATGCTTCTTCTTTTAAAACAAGGCTGCAAAGAAAACAAGATGTTTACAGGTAAAACACCCACAATTTAGAAGACCTGACTGTAAACTTGTCTAATACTTCCATAACGATACTAACAACTGACAGTTCTGTGTAATCCAAGATGTCCCATTATTCATGTTAAGAACGCTCTCTCCAACACCAATAAGGGTTTAGGAGTGGAATACAACAAATATGGGTATGCAAAAAGGAAAAGGCTTCCTTGCATTCCCTCAGGTAGATTTTCATTTGAGGACCTGAGATTTTAAGACAGCTCAAGGTGAGAAAGCAGTGGAAAAAATACAATTACATGTTCTCTAACAGCTCTTACTCTGGTACCCCAAATCAAATGATTATTATAGACAGCTGTTTAAGTAAATAAAAATGTGCTCTTAAAAATACTCAGAAAGTTAATCTGAATTACTGTTTATATCTGCACTGTCCAAAAGGATAGCCACGAATTACATGTGGCTTTTTACATTTAAATTATTAAAATAAATTCAATTCCGTAGTCACAATGGCACATTTAAAGTGCTCAATATTCACATTTGTTTAGTGCCTGCCATGTTAGACAGCAGACATATAGGAACATTTTATTGAACAGTGACAGTTTAAATAATCTCAACACTGATAAATTTCCCATTACTTACTCTTCTCCCTTACTGTCCCTTCTGCAAATTCTTCTCCCACCCCCAAAAATAACAAATCACACACATATGTACTTTCAAATACAGCTAGTAGCCCCTATCTTGATGTCTGTGCTCCCAACCCTGTTCTCAAGAGGCTTGTAGTTTAGTGGTATATGCCAACATGTGGACAGGCCATGATCACACAGCCTCAGGAGGTGACTAGGGCTCTGGTCTCCGAGCATACATTCTAGCGATATGGGGGTGCAGACTCAAGTTTAAGCTGCTGCTTAGAAATCTTAGTAGAGGTGTTTAAAAGGCAGTTAAGATAATACAAGCACAGAGCTCAGTAAGTGAACTCCAAACAACAGATCAACAATACTTCTTTTGGAATCCATTAAGAAGTTTTGCTGGGATACAGCCTTGTCCACCTGTTTATGTATCATCTATGGCTACATCCAAGCTGCAACAGCAGAGCTGTGACATGTGACAGAGACCATATGGCCCACAAGTCTAAAATACTTACTAGCTGCCCCTTTAAGACAAAGTTTGCTAACACAAAATCTAGACTAAGAATGTAAATATAGTTTTGAAGGCCCTGAGAAATGGCACCTGAGGCCATGGCAGTGGGTAAGACTGCTGGCGGAAGACAGGATAATGAGAAAAGGGCTAAGGTATAGGTTAGAGAATATCAACATTTAGGAAGTAAACAAAGTAAAGAAAAAAGCGAGGTCAAAGAAGCTCGGTGCTGGGGGGGAATTGGTTTCAATGAGTGAGCTGTTAGCTGTCATGGAGCTGGCCCATGACACACGGTGACCCCATGTACCACGGTGACCCCATGTACAATGTAAGGAAAAGTTGTCTGGATCGGTGGGGATCACTGTGATTCCACAGGTTCTTCAGAAGTTAACCGCCAGGTCTTCCTTTCTAGTCTGGAGGCTCTGCTGAAACCTGGCCAGCATCATAGCAACATGCATGCCTCCACTGACAGACGGGTGGTGGCTGCGCGTTAGGTACATTGGCTAGGAGTCAAACCTCGGTCTCCTGTATGGAAAGTGAGAACTCTACCACTGAACCATTAATGTTCCCAAAGCAGCAGAAAGCAAATACTAAAGAAAACACAAAACAAAAAACTAAAACAACAACAAAAAAACTCATTGCTTGATGCATAGGTGTGTATTATTTTCTACACTTTTCCATCTTATTGTCTATTAAAAAAAAAAAACAGAATTCAATGGGTTCAACAAGGATTACGGATGACTTTTATCAACAGAAAGGTTGTAGATGAAGCCCAAATACAGCGGGCTAAGGCATAAAAGAAGATGAAGTAGCAGCAAAGGCAAGTATGCTTTTTTCAAGAAGCTTGCTATAAAGAGGAAGGAAAAAAGAGCATATGTGGAAGACAGAAGGGCCTATAGCATGTTTTTCCCCACAGAGATAGACTTATGCACGTTTACACACTCAGGTGAGGGAAAGGGTGACTCTAATAGATGGGGGAGGGATTCATTTATGCTCGGCCTCTATTAAGAAGAGGAGGCACCAGATCCGAAGTGGAGGGATTAACTTGAGGAAAAAATGCAGAACACCTCTTATGGAAGGAAGGATAGAAGCATTACATCGGTTAACATTACTGGATGCTAAGCACTTTTCATCATCTCATTTAATCCTCACAAGATCTCTCCTAAGAGTACAGCAGCAGCTATTTTAGGGGAGGGAACAGAAGGAGTAGGCAGAAAACTCAGTGGTCTGAAGGCTTCTATTTTATTAGTTAAATATGAGGCGACATATGTGGGGCACGTTCTTGGCCTCAGCACTCCCGTGCTTTGTCTCTTTCTTTTTCCTTTGGCCACTGAAGACTGTCAGTTCAATTATGCCATCATGTCCTCTTGCCCCAGAACTTCTAATTCTTGCTTGGTAGAATTACCTGCACTTCCCATCTTTCCCTTCGGGTTCTCAACCTAACTTACCACTGTTCTCAAAAGGTGTTCTGATATCTTTTTCCTGAAAAACTACAGTGTCCCCTTAGCTTCTTCTCTGGCATTTGTCACTCTGAAATTACTTCATATTCTCCTTTCCTCACTAGACTAGGCCCTGTAAAAGCAGGGACTATGTTGGTCTTAATCTCCATTGTAGCCCTAAACTCTAACACATAATAGGTACTCAAAAGAGAGCTCACTGAGTGATAGGGTAGGAAGACTTTTAAGAGAAAGGAAAATCTTACAAATTTCATTTACTGATCACACACGCATGCCACCTGCATAAAACTGTCTTGATTACCCGTAATCATTCATATTTAAGCTCTGGAGATGGGGCAGAAAACAAAATGCCTGCTTTCATGAAGCTTACATTCAGATAATTTCTCCTGTTTCTTAGCACCCTAAAACATTAATGTTCTTTGGGACATCACTTTTCTCTTTTTCTAGTTAGAGAGTCTCACAGTATTACAAACTAACAGACATGTGGTTTAAGGAGGAAAGGTTGAGTCAGGGTTGTATCCTTTCACCATACTTATTTCAGCATGTATGCTGAGCAAATAACCCAAGAAACTGGGTTTTATGAAGACAAATGGCACATCAGGATTGCAGGAAGACTCACTAACAACCCGCATTACACAATGACACAACCTTGCTTGCTCAAAGTGAAGAGAACTTGAAGCACTTACTGAGGAAGATCAAAGACCACAGCCTTGAGTATGGATTACACTTCAATATAAAGAAAACAAAAATCCTCACTACTGGACCAATGAGCACGATCATGATAAATGGACAAAAGACTGAAATTGCCAAGGATTTCATTTTACTTAGACCCACAATCAACACCCATGGACGCAGCAGTCAAGAAATCAAACGACATATTGCATTAGGCAAACATGCTGCAAAAAAACCTCTTCCAAGTGTTAAAAAGCAAAGATGCCACTTTTAAGGACTAAGGTGTGCCTGACCCAAGCCATGGTGTTTTCAATCGCCTCACATGCACGTGAAAGCTGCATAATGAGTAAGGAAGACTTAAGAATTGACACCTTTGACTTACGGTGTTGGCGAAGAATAATGAATATATCATGGACTGTCAGAAAAACAAACAAATCTGTCTCGCAAAAAGTACAACCAGAATGCTCCTTAGAAGCAACGATGGCAATACTTCATCTCATGTACTTTGGACATGTTATCAGGAGGGACCAGTCCCTGGAGAAGGACACAATGCTTTGTAAAGCAAAGGGTCAGCGAACAAGAGGAAGACCCTCAATGAGATGGACTGACACAGTGGCTACATCACAATGATCATGAGGATGGCACAGGACCAGGCGGTATTTTGTTCTCTTGTACATAGGGTTGCTATGAGTAGAAACCAACTCAACATCACCTAACAAGTCAGAGATCTGATTTATCTACAGTCCTCTAACACCCAAGCCCACTATGCTAAACAGAGGGCACTAAGATGTAGTTATTAGTGAGTGGTAACTCCTAACGCAACAACAGGCTCAAGCAAAACAACAACTGTGTGGATGGTGCAGGACTGGGCAGGGTTTCATTCTGTTGTGCAGGCTAGCTATGAGTTGGAGCCAACTTCACAGCACGGCACCTAACAATGAGACTTGGAAGGAGCCCTGGTAGCACAGTGGTTACAGCGCTTGGTTGCTAACCGAAAGGTTCAAACCCACTAGCTGCTCTGTTAGAGAAAGATGTGGCAGTCTGCTTCCCTAGAGTACAGCCTTGAAAACCCTATGGAACAGTTCCACTCTGTCCTATAGGGTTGCTATGAGTCACAATCAACTTGAGGGCAATGGGTTTGGCTTTTTGGTTTTAATGAGATTTGGAGATGTGAATACTAAGGTAAATTGGAAACAAATTAGAAAAATCCTAAAATACAGTCAACTAATTAGATCTCACCAAAAGAATATTTGTGACTATGAAGACAAAAAATGTTAGCTTGTAGCCTGAATTGGTCAAAATAACAGGGATAAGCTTCTTCCCTACTTGAAAAATTTTAAATCCTTAGTGTTGGGAAATTTTTAAACTATGAATCAAGGGAAAAAAAAAAAAAAAAACTGGAGCTGCAGACACATTCTCTTACTCACTTGACAGGACTGGACAAGTCCCTAACCTTTGAAATGGAAATTTATCTCCACGATGGTAAAATTAACAACAAAAAGCAAAAAGCTGCACGGTCTACTTCAGTGTTACAAGCACCAAGAGATACAGTTCGAATCTACCACACGTTCCTTGGAAGCTCTATGGGGCAGCTCTACTCTGTCCTATAGGGTTGTTATGAGTCGGAATTGACTCGACAGCAATAGTTTTTTTTTTGTTTGTTTCTTCTCTGCAACGCATACCCTAGACTATTAATTCTTACTAGGAATTAGTAATACTCACGTAATTGTGGTTCCCCGTCCTAGAGTGTTTCCTCTTGGGTCAGCAATTACAGAAAATTCATTGGAATCCGATTCCCAGATGTGCTGGGTATCATTGTTGTGTTTAGATGTGACAATAACCTTATCTGCTACAAGGAAGGCAGAATAGAAACCAACACCGAACTGGCCAATCAATTCGGAGGTTGACTGGCCTTCTTCTTGTGCCTCGGTCATTCTGTTTAAAAACTCACTGGTCCCAGATTTGGCTATAGTACCAAGGTTTTTAACCAACTCTTCCCTGGTCATTCCTACACCAGTGTCTGTGACGTGTAGCAGGTTCTTCTCCTTGTCACACTAAAATCAAGATAAGAACAAGTATTAAGCCTGCTTAAGTATGGTGTGCCAAGTAAATGCTGAGCTAGGAACTGAGAACTTACTAGCTCTGGGCCACATCAATTCTAATATAGAAAATTAAATTGAGACATTTTCCTCTATACAGTATTTTCTGAGGTTTTCAGAAAGTACACATCCTAAAATGTAAGCATTTTTCTTTAAATGAGAAAACTCCTGTTTGATCTAAACTGTGCTGGTATACATCAGTTCAATGATTTAAAAACAAAATTTTGATGTTCAGTACTTTGCTATGAGATACTATCAAAATAGAAAAGGCGAAGACTGGTCTAAATGTCACAGGGCACAGGTTGACCTGAAAAACAAAAAAATGTTTTGCCTTTTCTTTGATAGAAAGTAAAAGGGCCCAAAATGTGAATGACTGCTGTATTTGTAATCTGTGGTGATCATTATTGTACACTAAATATTCCCAGTTCTCTGCCGTCCAGGCACATAGCAGGATTATACTTGGTCCATTTATATACTTGGGTGAGGCTACGTGACTAGTTCTGGCCAGTAAGTAGCAAGTGGGAGTCATGAGTGCTGCTTTCAGGCTGGAGACTTCAATGGGTGTGAGACCCTCCTGAGCTCTCTCTGTACCATGGCAACCAGCTACACTCCAGATGGTGGCTGCTCAATTAGCCTGTGTCCTGGAATGAGAATGATGCAGAAAAAAAGCCATAGGCAGCATCTGATCGATGATTTAAGCCAGGAGTTGGCAAACCTTTTCTGTAAAGGGCCAGACAGTAAATATTTTAGGATTTGTGGCTTATATGGTCTCTGTTGCTCAACTATTCAACTCTGCTGTTAAAGCACAAAAGCAGTCCATAGGTAATCCATAAACAAATGGGCATGGCTGTGTTCCAAAACTTTATTTATAAAAACAGGTAACGGGATGGATTGGCCCATAGGTTGCAGACTCCTGACTTAGTCTCTGAGATTTGGGAACTGTTATTGTGCAGAGCCCTAGTGGCACAGTAGTTAAGACTAAAAGGTCAGCAGTTTGAATCCACCAGCTGCTCTTTGGAAACTGTATGGGGCGGTTCTACTGTCCTACAGGGTCACTATGAGTTGGAATCAACTTGAGGGCAATGGGTTATGATAACCCAGCCTAACTTTACTGTCATGGATTCCCTATCTTTAAGGATTCTTTTTGCTTTAAAAGAAAGAAGTGTTTTAAGCTTACCTTAATTTTGACCGTTAGCTCCTCATTTCCAGAAAGAGCGTTTTCATCAGTCAGTGATATTAGCCTTATCTTATCTAAAGCATCAGAGGCATTTGAAATCAGTTCTCTCAGGAAAATCTAAGTGGAAGCCAGATTTAAGACACATTTAGGTTAGCCTCAAGATATACAATACAATGAATTTCATGTCAAATCCATTTTCTCTTCTTCACCCAAGGAATACTTCTCCTTATGGTACTCTCTTGGTAAAAAGAGGACTGTAACATCTACAAGGGATACCTGAACTGATAAAAGGCAAAACTCTATTCACCTACCAGTGATCTTTATGTTTGCAATAAGTGAGGCTCAGTTTGCGTGACTGTGATCTTTATGTTTGCAACAAGTGAGGCTCCGTTTATGTGATTGTCTTTAAGACTCAAAACTACTCAGCAGGCATGATCATTTGTGGAGAGGAAAAGGAAAGAGGAGGGAAAATGTCTAACATTTCCCACTTACCTCCCTAAACAATATGGTAAGCATCTAGAAGCAATCCTTACACACACGGATATTTAAACCTCACTAACCAGTGCGTGGAGCCCTGGAGGCACACTGGTTAAGCGTTTGGCTGTTAACCAAAAGGTCAGCAGTTCGAATCTATCAGTTGCTCCTTGGAAATCCTACAGGGCAGTTCTACTACTCTGTCTTATAGGGTCACTATAAATTGGAATCGACTTGATGGCAATGAGTTTGGGTTTTTTTGCTTTTTAATTAGTTACATGGAATTACTGTGAAAGTAAATTTACTGTGAGACTAAGTATACTACATACAGAGATAAAATACTACCTTAACCACATGACGCTTACCTCTTTGTTTTTATATAATGAATTGATGATAAGTTTCATCATTCTGTTAACTTCAGCTTGGAAGGCAAACTTTTCAGATTTCTCTCTAAGTTCTCTTATTTGGGATGCATTTAATCCATCCAATTGAATAGCTTCTTCCTCTCTAAGAAAACAGATAAGCAAATACTGCATTGCTTAGTTCCCCACAAAAACTTCAGATCTGTGAGGACAGCATTAAGAGCCTCCGATGACTGTCTCGAGGTTTAAAAGCATAAAATGCAAACCTTTATAAAATGTTACTAATCCTCATCTCATTATTATTGTAACACAATAGTAGGTTACCTTTAACACTTAGTTGGAAACATTCAGCTCTTAAAACTGCCAGGAAAATAACCCCAACTTTCCTCCACTGAACAGCAAAGACATAACTCACAGCAAGGTCTACAAAATTGTCATGAAGTCTGAGGTCAAATGTACAAACACTATTCAACAGATGGAAACCCTATCTTTTTTACTACTAAAATGCATATACCAAAAGAGTTGAGGACAAAACCAACTGAAGTTTATGGGGCTAGTATTCGGCAATGTAGCTATCAAAAGGAATTAATTCAACTTTGATCAATCATTTCTAGAGATAGGTGATGATAGATATATTGGGAATCAGAAGATCCTATGTACAAACATACACAGCCTTAAAGTGCTCTCTGACTGCTTTAGGTATTTATAAACACCAGCTGTTACACTTTATCTCACCATGAGTTAAAATAGACTGGAAGGCAACTAACAACCACAACACTTTATCTAGTACCCTTGGAGAAGAGTTACAAAAGTAGCTTCTGTATTCCACAACATTTATCAGAAAGTCAAGAGGGCTTATCTGTATAGTTTCAAATGAACACAAACCTCTGTACTACTTCATCGTCCGTCCTAGAACCTTCTCTACTTTTACCCAGATCCTCTTCTACCGTACCATCCACATCGACTTCATCATCTGCTCGGACGGACCCTGAAGGAAGATTTAACACCAGAAAACTCTTAAATATATTATTGCTTCGTGTACTTCTCAGAAGGAGTATGACCAAACAGGGCAAGGGTAGTAGGAGTTGCAAAATTTAGTTGGCAAACAGGGGAGGTGGAGATGAAGAATGGATCCACTAGTTTAAATACGCAACGTAAACCCACTGTCAGCATATTTCTTATTAACGTTCAGACGCTGAGGTCCCCCAACAGATTTTGAAATATGGAGGCAACCATCGCTTCTAAATATAGCCCTCCGGTCTTTGCCGAAAAGATTGATACTAAGACCCTTCTACATCCACACGTGTTACGCGCGCAAGCCGAAACACGGCCTCCAAACTGACCAAGCCAAAACTTAGGGCTTCGTTTTCACAGGTCAAAATACAAAAATATTTGTGCAACCTATGGCGAGGGGAACTGAAACGGGGCCCGGGGGCTTGAGAAGCGGAAGAGACGTTAAGAATCTGGGTCCAGCAAGACTGAATCAAACACGCAGACAGGTCCTTCCCACCGGGTCCAAGGCCCCACGCTCCCGAGTCCAGCATCTGAGAAAGGAAACGTGCGCTCGCGAGGAGTCCAAAAGACTGGGGCGGGGGTCCTCAAGCTCAGATGGTCAGAGATCGCAGAGACTGACAAAAGTCCTCTGGAAAGGGCGCCAACAATGTTCCCGGGTGGGTGGGACGAAGCCCACGGGCCCCACCACGAGGTGGCTGAGACCTCTGGGTGCGGATACTATGAGCTCAGGAGATTTAAATGACTTT
The DNA here is from genome assembly GCF_024166365.1 of Elephas maximus indicus. NCBI lineage: Eukaryota > Metazoa > Chordata > Mammalia > Proboscidea > Elephantidae > Elephas > Elephas maximus. The sequence goes on along the minus strand of NC_064822.1, from coordinate 170,648,894 downwards.
GCTCTCTTTTTTTTTTCCAGAGGAAGGGGGTAAACTAAATTCCGTATCTTTCGAGGAAAGGCGACTGGCCCCTCGGCCCATCACAGCTTCTACTGCCCCCCTCCCTGGTTGAACACCCCCAGAACCTTCGAGAAACTACTACGCTTGAGCAGGGAAGGCATCGGGGGGCGCCTGCTGCCCCGGATCACTCACCAACGGTCAGCAGGACGCAGCAGAGGCCCAGCACCCACAGGGCCCTCATGGCGCGCAGCCAGTGATAGGTTTCAAGTCTCTTTGGATCACAGGAGCTGTCTCCACGCCTCCAACCCAAAAGACTAGCTCCTCACACCTCAAGCCGCACGGTCCGCCCACTACCCCCACGCAGGTCGGGCCGCTTTTCTCCCCCACTCCTCTCGGGCGGGGGACGGGAAACACGAACCCGCCAATCACGCCGCACCACGCACCCCGTGTACCCAATGGGAACTCGTCGGGGGGACCGTTGTCTACCAATCGGAGCTGTCCAGGTGCGGTGTCCGGTGCCCGAAGCGTGTCTCCTTTCGATTGGTCATCCGTAGCCTCTTTTCTCCAATCAAATGTCTCCGCGGGTTCCTCACACGCAGGACCGCCCCTTTGCCTGGGAATCTTTGGCCCCTAAGAGAAACCGCCCCATAAACGTAAGCGCGGAACACCCCCATCCTTTAAGAGGTCGCAAGGGAACTACTTCCGGTTCCTAGAGCGCGTTTACTCCGTGACCAAGGGAAACGGTATCCATGGCAACGCGTTCTTTACCATTTCCTGTCTATGCATAGAATCACTTTGGAAGAGATTCTAGCACTACTTTTCTCTCAGCTTTCTACTTGGCCGTTCTTCTCGGAAAAGAGAAACACGTGAGAGGTTGAAAATTCCGACCGCTTTTCATGGGGGTGGCGATAAACTACAGTTCCCGACATGCAACGTATTAGGGGTTCACTGTAATGAACACTGGGAATCGTAGTCTGTGGCTCTTTCACATTTTTCCAGGGAGGTTTTGCGGTAACTGTGCTGTGTGCTTTAGAATCTACACTTCTTTCTGATTGTGTTAGAGATCTGTGCCTCTTGGAGAAATCTCCAGTGTACACAGCCTTTAGAAGTGGGCCTACAGAGCCGTCACACCTTGGCCAAGGCCTTCCTGTGACCCCGAGTCCGAGCTCTCAGAGTCTGGGCGCCGTCTCAAGGTTCATGGACGCGCGTTTCTGAATCTGGCTTTTCCTGCGTCACTTGGACAGCCTGGGCCTTCATTCCTTCTCCCTGATTTGGTTTACAGAAGCCGAGGTGGTAGACTTTTTTCCCCACCTGAGGCAAATCGTGAACCAGTTCGATGTGCAAAGGTGGTGACCAAGTAGTCCTTGAGAAGCGTAGTCATAAAGTCCATTCTAGCACAGAAAAGGAAGCAGCTTAGTTTAACCGGTGCAGGAGGATACACCTGCGGATGTTTGAAAGCAAAACCTGTGGTGCAGCAAATGAGAAAAAGAGTGCGGATTTGTAACTTCACTGAAATATCCTGTCAGCGTTCAGAAAGACAGAAAAAACCAGGTGTCTTGTCTGTGAGGGAAGCCCCTGTCACTGAGCTGCGAAATATTTTCTACGTCCTCTTGCCTTTGTCTTTACTTACGCCGCACCTCACTGGGTTCCCAATATACACACCAGCCTTCCTTATTGCTTCCTCTAGGAAAACTGAACTTTGAATTAGTTTTTAGATAATTGTTACCTGAATTCCTGAAGACAAGTTTTTCAGTGACTGCCATAATTTTTTACAACTTCCCCTATTTAGGTTGCCTGTCTTGATTTTGTGGTTAGTATTTACCCATTGTGGTGGTCCTTTATTTACATATACCCAAATTACCTACGATTGTTATTAGTAAGCAAAGGATAGTTTACAAAGCCTGTTTTATGCTGTTGCGCTCCCATCTCACCCCTCTCCTGTCTCTCCTTTAGCATATACCAGAGTGCGAGTTACATTTTTAAATTCTTTTTTTAAAAAATTGAATTCTTTTTCTTTTCTGCATTTCACAGCTCAACTTCATCTTTGTCTCTAGTTCTGAACAAGTAAGCAACCAGTTCTGAAACTGCAAATTCCATCTTAACTGGTCAGTGGTGGGTAGTTTGTGCACCTGGAGGAAACTGAGAGAGACACATGCCCTCCAAAATAGAGCCATGCTTGTGGTAGGTCTTTCTGCAGATGAGATGGGAGAGCACAAGGCAGCCTGGCAGATGACTGGTCATTGTCTGGTTCAGCTCTGCTTTTTAGAATCTCTTTTAAGACTAGATTCCTGGTTGGGTATCCTGTAAAAGGCATGGGCAGTGTCTTAGTTTCTTAATGCAGCTATAACAGAAATACCACAGTGGGTGGCTTTAACAAACAGAAATTTATTTTCTCACAGTTTAGGAGGATAGAAGTCCTAACTCAGGGCACTGGCTCTAGGGGAAAGCTTTCTCTCTCTTTTGGCTCTAGGGGAGGATCTTTGTCCTTTCAGCTCCTGGTCTTTGGTTCCTTGGCCATCTTCATGGCTACCTTCCCTTTTGTCTTTGCCTAATGTGCTCCTTTCATATCTCAAAAGTGATCGGCTTAAGACACACCCTACACTGACATGACATTAACATAACAAAGAAAATCCTACTCCCAGATGGGATTAGGTCCACACATATAAACCAAACCAATTGCCAATCCAATCTATTCCAACCCTATAGGACAGAGTAGAACTACTCAGAGTAGGGTTTCCAAGGCTATAATCTTTACAGAAGCAGATTACCACATATTTCTCCCACAGAGCAGCTGGTGGGTTCGAACCACAGATCTTTTGGTTAGCAGCTGAGTGCTTTAACCACTGTGCCACCAGTGTTCCTTATATCCACATGTATAAAACCAAAAACCAAACCCACTGCCATTGAGTTGATTCTGGCTTACAGAGATCCTATAGAATAGAGTAGAATTGCCCCATGGGGTTTTAAAGGCTATAATCTTCATGGGAGCAGACTGCCACATCTTTCTCCCATGGAGCAGCTGGTATATTTGGACTGCCAACCTTTTGGTTAGCAACTGATTGCTTAACCACTGTGCCACCAGGGCTCCTTATCTACATGTATGTTGTTGTTAGGTGCTATTGAGTTGATTCCGACTCACAGTGACTCTATATATAGGTCAGAGTAGAACTGGCGCATAGGGTTTCCAAGAAGTAGCTGGTGGATTTGAACTGCTGACCTTTTGGTTAGCAGCAAGCTCGTAACCACTGTGGGGTCCATCCACATGTAGAAGGATTAGAATTTACAACACATTTTTGGGGTGCACAATTCAACCTATAATGGGCAGTTTTCTTGGTTCTTAGCTTTCCTGTTTCTCTCCCGTGATCTTTTCAGCTCTTCTGACTTTTGACCCATTACTGATCCCCAGTTCCCATCTTGGCCTAGCTGCTCCAGGATTAACACTCCAGATGGTTACTTCAGCTACCACCGTTGGATCTGATTCCTTTGCATCCCAAGTTCAGTTTGCCCTTTTTGACACTATATTTCCATAGACACTTCTGGAAACAGCTACCTTCGTTGTTCTCTTTAATCTGCTTCTTCAACAGAGGCAACCCATTAGACAGCACTCTACTTTGTGGTTGAATTTGGAAAGAAAAAAACAGGCAAAGGGATGCAGTTAGATAGATCACCAAGTAGGCAGGTGTAATTCAGGAGTGGGGAGTCAGGGAGAAGGCAGACTGGAGAGACCAAGGAAAGCAGGTGGCATCAGGGAACATTAAGGAATGGGGCCAAGCCCCGAGGGGAATTGGTAGTTTCATTGATTGGTTCATTCATCCACTCATTCATTTATTAATTCAGCAGGTGTTGAGGACCCGGAATGTACCGGGTATTATGCTAGGTGCTGGCTACAGAGAAGAGCAATGAAGATACAGCCTCTGTATAAAACTTGAACAAATATTAACAGTGGAGTTACATCCTAAATACATGTATCTTATTTTAACTGAAAAAAATATAAAAAGAATGACTATGATTTTTATGAAGGTGTATCAGGGAACTTTTTGGGGTGATGGAAATGCTCTTGATGTTAATTGTGGTGGTTAAAACTCATCCAACGGTACTTAAAAAGGGTGGATTTTATTATATATAAATTATACCTCATTAAAAAAAACTAAAATAACTATCATTCTAAACACTAAAAACCATTTCAGTAAGAATCAGGAATTTCGATTGTGATGCCTGTTATTGCCAGTATTGGGCCACACATTTGGTCCAACAATAAGACAAGAAAATGAAGTACTTGGCATAAACTTTAGAGAGGTTGAAGTCCATTATTTTGAAATTCCTTTTTACTGGTGACATGCTTGTATATTCAGGAAACCCAAGATAATGTAGTTTAAAAAAATGCATGAATAAATATGGTGTTGTTAGGTACTGTTGAGTTGATTCCGACTCATAGTGACCCTGTGCACAACAGAACAAAACTGTCCGGTCCTGCGCCACCCTGACAATTGTTTTGCTTAAGCCCAAGAATGCATATGAAATCTGGTAAATCATTAACTGTAAGATAAATATATAAAATTGATAGTCTTGTGCTACTCTTGTAATAAATTCATAGAAATTAAAATAAAAATTCCATTCATATTAGAGATAAATACTGTAAAATGCTTAGAAATAAACTTAAGAATGACATAGCTCCAACATGAAGAAAATTATAAAATCTTACTGAAGAATAGAAAATAAGGCTTAAACTGATAGAAAGACATGATCTTGGCTGGAAAGATTTATCATTAAAGTGTCAGTTCTCCTAAGATTAATATAAAAATTCATTCATTCATTCAACAAATATTTGAGAGCCAATTGTATGCCAGGTACCATTTAGGCACTAGGAATATATATTTTTTCTTGTTATCATTGTTTTATTGTGCTTCAGGTGAAAGTTTACAGCTCACATTAATTTCTCATGCAAAAATTTATCCACATATTGTTTTGTGACATTAGTTGCAATCCCCACAATGTGACAGCACACTCCCTTTTCCACCTTGGTTTCCCTGTGTCCATTAGACTAGTTCGTGTCCGTTGCTCCCTTCTCATCCTGCTTTTGGACAGGAGCTGCCCATTTGGTCTCATATCTGATTGAACTAAGAAGCACATTCCTCACGTGTATTATTTTTTGTTTTATAGTCCTGTCTACTCTTTGTCTGAGTAGTGGGCTTTGGGAATGGTTTCAGTTCTGGGTTAACAGTGCATCTGGGGGCCATAGTTTTGGGGGTTCCGCCAGTCTCTGTCAGACCATTTAAATCTGGTCTTTTTACGTGAATTTGAGTTCTGTTCTACATTTTTCTCCTGCTCTGTCCAGTACTCTGTTGTGTTCGCTGTCAGGGTGGTCACCGGTGGTAACGGGGCACCAACTAGTTTTTCTGGTCTCTGGCTGGTGGAGTGTCTGGTTCAAGTGGTTGCCATTAGTCTTTGGGCTAATATTGTCCTTGTGTCTTTACTTTTCTTTATTCTCCTTTGCTCCAAGTGGGATGAGACCAATTGATGTATCTTAGATAGCCACTTGCAAACTTTTAAGACCCCAGACGTCACTCACCAGAGTGGGATGTAGAACATTTTCTTAATAAACTTTGTTATGCCAATTGACCTAGATGTCCCCAAAAACTATGATCCCCAGGCTCCAGCCCCAGCTACCCTGTCCCTCAAAGTGTTTGGATGTGTCCAGGAAACTTCTTAGCTTTTGCTTTTGTCCAGCTGTGCTGACTTCCCTTGTATTGTGTGTTGTCCTTCCCTTTACCAAAGATGATCCTTGTCTACTATCTAGTTAGTATGGTAGACAGGGGTGTTATGGAAAAAAAATTGAAGGAAAGCGTATCAGGAGTGTTGGGGGATGTAGGGGTGTAGTTTATAGTTTTGAATAGTGTGATCAGACTGGTCTAGTTGAAAAGGTGACATTTGAGCAAAGACTTGAGGAAGATGAGGGAGTTAGCCATGTAGCTATCTGGGGAGAAAGAGTTTCAAGTAGAAACCTAATTAGAACCCCAGCAGCATTGCTGCAGTGATTATTATCATTAAAATTACAGTAGATAGGATAATATTAAATGAAGAACTTGGGTGAGGTGGCCGTATCTATGTATTATTTATTGCTGTGTAACAAATTACTTTAAAACGTAACAGCTTAAAACAATAAACATTTATTATCTCACATAGTTATCTGTGGGTAAAAAAATCTAGAAATGCTTCGCTGGGTAGTTCTGGCTCATAGTCTCTCGTGAAGCTGTAGTCAGGATGTTGGCCAGGGCTGCAGTCAGCCTTAGGCTTGATTGGGGCTGGATGACCCACTTATACAATGGCTCACTTACATAGCTATTGGCAGGAGACCTCAATTCTCCACTGATTGTTGGCAGGAAGCCTCAGTTCCTTAACTTTTGGCCCTCTCTTAGGCCTCACAGTATGGCAGCAGGCTTTCCCCGGAGTGAGCGATCCAAGAGAGAGTAAGGTGGGAGCCACGATGACTTTTATGACCAACCTCAGAAATCACATACCGTTATTTATGTCAAATCCTAGTGGTTACACAAGTCAGCCCTACTCATTGAGGGAAGGGATTATACAAGGATGTTAACACCAGGAGGCAGAGTTCATTGTAGTCATTTTGAAGGATGGCTATCACACGTAGCTGCAAGGGAAGCTGGGGAAGGTTGTATCTGGCATTTTCAGCTTCTTTCACGAGAGATGGACTCAGAATCATAAGGTGAGGTTTTCCCCAAAATATAGTGTTTTAGTTACCTAGTGCTGCTGTAACAAAAAATACTGCAAGTGGGTGGCTTTAAAGAACATTTATTTTTTCACAGTTTTAGAGGCTAAAAGTTCAAATTAAAGCTATGTCGATTCCTTCTGTGAACTGGTGTCTTTTAGCAATCTTTGGTGTTCTTTTGCTTGTAGGTGGGCCCTCACATGACGTCTGTCTTCTCTGTGTGTGTGTGTGTCTCTCTATGCCTATTTTTGCTTTTTATGGGATACTTCACAGAAGTGATTAGGTTCAGGACCCACCCTACTCTCGTATGATCTCATTAACAACAAAAACCTGATTTTCAAGTAGGCTCCTATTTATAGATACAGGGGTTAGGACTTCCACATATTTTGGGGGGACATAATTTAATCTATAACATATATGAAGGGGATTCAATGCTATACACAAATAGATCAATGCAGCAAAAGAAAGAATCCAGGAATAGATTGTTTCACTTTAATTCATGATAAAAGTGATATTTCAATTCAGAGGGAAAATGATAGTTTACTTCATAAAGTGTACTGGCCTTACTAGTTATTCATCTCAAAGAAAATAGAGCTAGGCTCCTAACTTGTATCATATAAAAAATAATTCCAACTTAGAAGAAAATAAGAGAGCCTGTGAATACAAACTGGCAATAAGGTGACCTTCTTAACCAAGCTTGAGCATCCAGAAAATGCAACAGAAAGCCTAGTGGATTCACTACCTCCTCCTTGGTGGGCCCTGAACTTCACTTTTTGTCTTTCTAGCACTATGAGGTTGCCGAGCTTTGCTTAGCTTATCAGCCTCGTGCCTTCTTACCTAAGAATATTCACTCTGAGACCTAAGAGTGGGGCTTTGATCTGGCTCTTCCTGGTTCTGTCTTGGCCAAGGAAGCAAAAAATGGGACAGACCCATGTTTAAAATTTGGGTGAACTGGGAATGATAAGCGGAATGGTAACCAGAACGGGAAAAATAGCAGTGGAAGCCCTGCTGGAAACCTAATCTCCCTCTTAGAAAACAAGGGCAGGGTATGTATTGCATAGCAACCAAATCTCTTGCCTATTGAATTTTGTGCAGATTCAGAAACAGCAGTGTCTAGCTCAAAGATGGTGTGTGATCGCTCCACTTTGCGTTTCGCTCTCCCGACCAATAATCCAGTCTCCTGCATCAGGCTCCTGAAAGGACCTACTATGCCTCTTCCAAGTCTCCCATTCCAGAGCTTCAACCTGTCATTTTTCCTGTTCTGGTTATTGTTCCGGATCACCCAAATTGAAAAAATTCGGGTCTGTCTGGTTTCGCCTCATCAGCCATAACTGAACCAGTTCGAACCGGATAAGGATTAGCAAACACTTTGAGGGGTAAAAAACCAAAAACCCAGTGCTGTCAAGTCGATTCCGACTCACAGCGACCCTATAGCAACAGAAAATATAAGGCTCACTTCTCTAAGCTTTCCTTCTCTCTAGGATCTTGCGTCCTCAAATCCTGGTTGCATAGGTAGCTGTCTGATGCCTTCAAATATCTTACTGGGCTTCTGTAGTTCGGCGTGAGTATTCGTCTTCTTCAGCTTGCGCATCATAGGAGAATGCAGAAGTACATGTTGATCTACATTCTAAGTCCTTGGTCTCATTTTAATGTTTGAACAAAAAAACAAAACAAAAAGATTTCAGCTAAAAAATTAAACAGGAATTATTTTCTCATATTAACCTGTTGGTTGCTTTTCATCAAGCAATTTATGTTTTAATGTCTCCTAACTATGGAACTTGTATTTTTAACTATAGAACAATACATGCGTTTCTAAATATTGGATGTAATTGTAACTATAGTTTACATTACGTCCTCTTTTTAACTAGCTTTAAATGTAATTTTGGATTGTTTAGATCTTCTTCCTACCTCTCATGGCAGCTCACACCATATTACCCTGACTGAGAACTGAGTTCAGATATATAAAATGGTTATATGCCTCTCTTACATGCATTCAGAAAGTTTAAACCTGTCATAAATTCGCGCCTAATTTTGTTGTTTATACTTTATTTTCTATTTAAAAACAAACATCTTCCTAAAGTGTGCCTTAAGACAAACAGGTCAATTAAAAAATATCTATCCAGTTGTTCTCTATCAACTTTGGATGCTGGCTGAGGATAAGGGAATTGAACTTCAAATAAGTGATTTGTTAAATTTAAAATTGTGGTAAATAAACTGGTTGTTTTAAATGATCGAACCAGCCATGTTGATAATGAATTACATTAGGAATTTGTAGAGTTTTGGAGCTGGAAGGAGTCTTAGAAATCATGTAGTTGCATAACTGTCACTTTTGGTTTTAAATTATGAAACTAACACATTATCATGGTTAAAAAAAAAATCAGTTAGTACAGAAAAATATAAGGTCAAAGGTGAAAGTTCCAGGTTTCCCTGATGACAGCATTCCCATTATCTAGAGATCACCACTGTTAGCAGCTTTCCAGAAATTTTCAATGGTATATACTAATATATGTGTGTGTACAGTGTACCTACATATATGTGGGTTTAGAGATAAATGGAATGGTATTCTAAACACTAGCTTATTCCATATGATAGTTTTTGAATGTCTCATTCCGCTATTTGATAAGTGTTTAGATCATGTCTAGTTTGTTGCTATTACAGTCAATGTTGCAGGGAACATTTTAATTCACATAGTTTTTCTTTTATTGTTGGTGAAAATATACACAGCAAAACATAACCCATTCAACAATTTCTACAGGTATAACTGAGTAACATTAATTACAGTCCTCAACTTGTGCAACTGTTCTTACTCTCCTTTTCCAAATTGTTCATTCCCTTTGACATAAACTCGCAGCCTCCTGAGCTTCCTATCTGACCTTTCAAGTTGCTGTTGTTGATTTGATCCCATGTAAATAGTTTTCTTCAAAAGAGCAGGATGTTCAAGGCAAACATTCTTTACTAAATGCGAGTATTGTTTGGTTTAAAGAAGACTTTAGGGGATATTTTTGGTTTAAGTTTTAAAGATTATCTCAGGGCAACAGTTTTGGAATTAATCTAGCCTCAATATCTCCAGAAAGTCTTAATTACATGAGAATATAGAAAATATAGAAATCTCTTCCACATTTCCCCCCTTTTGATCAGGATTTTTCTATAGAATCTCTGATCAAAATGTTCAGTAATAGTAGCCAGGTGCCATCCTGTTCTTCTAGTCTCATGGTGAAGGAGGCATACACAGCCTTTCATGTTTGCACAGGTTTATTTGGAGGATAAATTTTTAGTTAAGGGAATGGATATCAAAGAGTATGTGAATTTAAATTTGTAAAATCAAATTTACAAATTGCTGTGCTAAAAAGGATACACGAGTTTATACTCTTATCTCAAGCTCTCATCCCCTCCATTTTTTTTTTTTATGGCTTAGAAAATTAGAGGTCCAGAGAAATTAAATGAGGTCCCAGAGTTATATAATGGCAGAGCAGACAGGAACTCATATTTTAAAAAATTTTGTACATTGTTCTAGCCATCACATACCTCTTGACTACTTATTCTGTTTGAAAAAGTTTGGAAGGCCTTTTTGAAAAACTAAACTTTTTTTTTTTTTTTTTTGATGATTTCAAAAGTAACAAATGTCTGTTGTAGAAAATTTGTAATTTAAAAAAGGTCAAGGAAGAAAATTAACTCATACACCTTTATTCAGATGTATCACTATTAACATTTTAGTGTCTTTATAAATATTTAACATATATCAAAAAACGAAAACCAACCAAATCAACCCCTTGCTGTTGAGTCGATTCTGACTCATAGCGACCCTATAGAACAGAGTAGAACTGCCCCACAGGGTTTCCAAGGCTGTAATCTTTATGGGGGCAGACTGCCACATCTTTCTCACGCAGAGTGGCGGGAGATTTTGAACTGCCAGCCTTTTAGCTAGCAGCCAAGCACTTAACCACAGTGCCACCAGGGCTCTTTATTTAACATACATAGTTTAAAATTAAAATTGGGATTAGACAGTAATACAGTTTTGTAACTACTTTTCACTTGCCAATATTTGGTAAACACTTTCCCTTGTAAATATTTTTAATGGGTGTATAATACTTTATGTCATAAATAGGCCATAACTTATTTGTCCAATTTATTATTGTTAGACCTTCAGTTTGTTACCAATTTTTTTAAAATTATAATTTTGGTGAAAGTTTACATAGCAAATTAGGTTCCCATTTCACAATTTATATACTGTACATATTGCTAAGTGACGTTGGTTACTTTTTTCACAATATATCAGCATTCTCATTATTTCCATTCTTCTCCTGTTTCCATTAATCTAGCTTCCCTGCCACCCCGCCCCCCACCTTCTCATCTTTGCTTTATGGTAAATATTGACTGTTTGGTCTCATATAGATGATTATTTAAAGGAGCATAGTACTCATGGGTGGTATTTATTTTATGAACCAGTATATTATTTGGCTGAAAGGTGACCTCCGGGAGTGGCTTAAGTTCCAAGTTTAAAGGGTATGTCAGGGTGATATTCTCAGGGGATCCTTTAGTCTTTGCCAGTCTAGTAAGGGTCCAGTAGGTCTGGCCTTTTTAAGGAAATTTGCCAAATTTTTAAACCATTATAAATATTGCTGTAATGAAAATCCTTAGAGGCAAATCCTTAAAGACAAATGGAATAAATTCGTGGAATTAGAATGCTAGGTAAAAATTATACACTTTTTTTTTTTTTTTTTAAGAATTTTGATACACACTGGCAAATTGCCCTCTAGGAAAGTTGTACCAATTTATGTTGCCATCAATTTATATTTTAAGCATACAAAAAAAAAACAAACCCGTTGCCATTGAGTCAATTCCAACTCATAGCAACTGTATAGCACAGAGTAGAACTGCCCCATATAGGTTCCAAGGAGCGCCTGGTGGATTCGAACTGCTGAGCTTTTGGCTAGCAGCCATAGCTTTTAACCACTAGCCCACCAGGTTTCCACCTTAAGCATAAGAAGCTTAAAAAAAAAATACAACCATTTTTTCACTGAGTTATGAGATGTAAATTACTAAAGTGAGATGCTATGGTCATTGGCAGGTAGGGGGAGGGGAAAGGTATAGAAATTTCTAAGCCTTATAATGTAGAGAGATTGAGAGATTATAATGTAGAGATTGAGAGAAATTTCTGAAAAAGGTCAGAGGAACTTTTGACCAGTCAATAGATAATGTCATAACTTTGGAGCCCTGGCAGCACAGTGGTTAAGAGCTTCACTGCTAACCAAAGGGTCTGCAGTTCCAATCCACCAGCCACTCCTTGGAAACCCTATGGAGCAGTTCTACTCTGTCCTATAGGGTCGCTATTAGTTGGAATTGATTCAACAGCAATGGGTTTGGTTTGGTCATAGCTTTTAGTTATGGAAACTTCAAACCTTTGAGATAGAGGTAATACTGATAATAACAACAATAATAGGAATAGCTCACCTTTACTGAGGGCTTAGTATGTACCTTGCAGATTCTTAAATATATTTTAAACAGTGATAACTTATTTAAGAAATCTGATAGGAAAGATGTTTCTTTACGAGAAGTTCACCTTTGTTGTCATTAGTTACTGTCAAGTTGATTCTGACTCACGGCAATCTTTTTGTAGCAAATGGCCCAATCTGTCTTCCCAGGCGCTTTGAGTGGGTTTCAACTGCCAACCTTTCTGCTGGAGGTGGAGCACTTAACCATTTCCACTAGCCAGGGACTCCAAAGGGCTTCTACCTTTATGAGTTGATTATTATGCAAGGCCTAATTTAATCCTCCCACATGGATATGATCATTATTCCCGATTTACAGCTGCAGAAACTAGCATCAGAGTCAGACTTTGCTGCAGTGTTTATGTGACTCCACAGGCCATGCTCTTAACCTCTGTTAGTGTACCTGACAATGTGGGAGGTGCCCTGTGTTGCCACTTGCTGACATCAGCAGACCAGGGACAAAGCCTTAAATTACATTGACTCCCTGTTGTGAAAGCTGGACCCTTTAAATTCTGTTTCTGTCTTTCTGATTATGCAAGAGAAAGTCAGTTTGGTACTAGTTTATCTTAAATGTCTCTCTAATAAGTGTACGTTAATCTCCCTTTAGGGAGTCCTGGTCGAACAATAGCATGGCCACTAACTGAAAGGTTGGAGGTTTGAACCCACCAGCTGCTCTGCGAGAGAAAAGACCTGGCGATCTGCTCCTGTAAAGATTTCAGCCTAGGAAATTCTGTGGGGCAGGTCTACTCTGTCCTATAGGGTTGCTATGAGTTGGAATCGACTTGGACGCACGCAACAACAATCTCCCTTTAAGAGAACTGTATCTAACTAGAATTTAATCGCGTTGTTTTCTTTGTAATGTACTTATTTTTATGGCTATTGTCTCTTTCTGGCATATGAGGGTTTCCCACTTGTGATAGTGATGGAAAGTTTCTTGCAATTTTTTTTTTTGACCTGAATTGTTTGAAAGAAAAATAAAGTCATGCCCTACCTTTCTGTTTCTTCTGTACACGCAGAAACAACTCGTTCCTCCATTTAGGTCTTTTCTGCTTTCTTTTTCATTTAGTTTCCTCTCTCTGTAAAAACTGGAAGGTTCTTTACCACCAGTTGTGGAGCAAGGTATGAAGATGATTATATTTTCGTTTAAAATTTTAATTACAAAATAATATAACTCTAATTTACAGTAATTTTGATTAGAGAAACAGATTTGCCATGCTCTCACCATTGTAACACAGCTGTTATATTGTTTTCCTTTCCTTTGCCATGGAGGCGGTTCTGACTCCTGATGGCTCCATGTGTGTCAGAGTAGAATTGTGCTTTGTAGTGTTTTTAATGGCTGATTTTTTGGAAGTGGATCAGCAGGCCTTTCTTCTGAGGTACCTCTGGACGAACTCAAACTTCCAACCTTTGGGTTAACCTTTGCACTACCCAGGGACTCCACTGTTCTATGCGTTTTGCATCTAATAATTTGTGTAATCTTTTCAGCCACCCTATGGTATTGTTATCCCTGTTTTATAGATGAGGAAACTGAAACACAGTGAATTTAGAAACTTACTGTTAGGACCTAAACCTGGGGAGTTTGTCTTCTGAGCTTGGGCCGCTAACCTCTACACTACGCTGTCTCCTGTATTTAACTGTGTTTTATTAACTGTTATTATTATGATCTGTACTTATTTTTTCTTTCCGTTTCACTTAACACTTTTAAACATTTTCCTCTTGCTTTGTAGCTCTCAGATTTTTTAAGAGTCAACTTTATGGTGGTATAATTCACATAAAATTAAGTGCACTTATTTTAAGTGTTCAGTTGATGAGCTTGATGAGTATCCACACCCGTGTAACCATCACCAAAATTAGGATATAGAACATTTCCATCAACCCGAAACATTCCCTTGTGTCCCTTCCTACTTATTTCCTCTCTGCACTAGGAAACCAATGACCTGTCACTATTCTCATTTTTCTTTGGTCTTCCCCTTTGACTCATGCTATTTAGAAGTGTATTGTTTAAATTTCCAAAATTCATAGATTTTTCAGGTATCTTTGGGTTTCCAATTTTATTCCATTGTGGTCATAGAACACACTTTGTATGATTTCAGTCCCTCCAGATTTGTTGAGTTTTGGTTTATTGCTTAGAACCAAAATTTTTGGCTTGAATTGTTTGAAAGAAACAGAAAAAGCTATGCCCTGCCAAACCAGTTGCTGTCAAGTCTGTTCCAGCTCACGTGTTGCAGAGTAGAACTGTGCTCCGTAGGATTTTCACGATGTGACCTTTAGGAAGCAGCTCACCGAGGCTTTCTTCGAGGTGTCACTGGGTGGGTTCAAACCACCTTTTCGGTTAGTAGAACCAACCCACCCACTGCCTTCGACTCGATTCTGACTCACAGAGACCCTATAGGACAGAGTAGAACTGCCCCATAAGTTTCCAAGGAGCACCTGGCGGATTTGAACTGCCGACCTCTTGGTTAGCAGCCGTAGCACTTAACCACTACGCCACCAGGGTTTCCGGTTAGTAGATCAGGGGTCAGCAAATGTATGGTTTAAAGGGCCAGCTAGTAAATCTTTTAGGCTTTGAAGGCCTTTTCTGATCTCCATTGTACCTACTCAACTCTGCTGTTATAATATGCAATACGTAATACGGACGACAGTGGCTGTGTTCCAATAAAACATTGTTTATACAAACAGGTGGCGGGTGTTCTTTGGCCTTCTGGCTGTAGTTTGCTGACTGCTGGTCTAGAATATGGTATATCTTGGTGCTTGTTCCATGTGCACTTGAAAAGAGCCTGTTCTGTTGTTGGGTGAAAAGTTTTATAAATGTCAATTAGATTAAGTTTTCTGATAGTGTTTATTAAGTCTTCCATATCATTGCAGATTTTCTGTCTCCTTATTCTATTGACTACTGAGAGAGGAATATTGAAATCTATAACCATATTATGGATTTCTCTAATTCTCCTTTCATTTCTATTACTACTCGTTTCATGTATTTTGAAGCTCTGTTGTTAAGCGCATACACCTTTAGGATTATTATGTCTTTCTGGTGGGTTGACCTTTTGTCATGATTATGAAATGCTGTTGTCCATTTCTAGTAATATTTCTTGTCCTGAAGTCTACTTTTTATGATAATATATCCCCTTTAGTTTAGTTTTGAATAGTGTTTGCATGGTATATCTTTTTCTAACCTTTTACTTTTAACCTTTTTATCTGTTTGTATTTAGAGTGGTTTTCTTCTAGGCAGCATATATTTGGATCTTTTTTATCCTTCTGATAATCTTTCCCTTTATATTAGGGTGTTTAGTCTATTTACATCTAATTTAATTATTGATATTACAGGATTTAAATATGCCATCTTGCTATTTGTTTTCCATTTCTCTCATCTGTTTGTTGTCTGTTTTTCTCTTTTCCTGCCTTCTTTCGCACTTAATGAATATTCTTAATGATTCCGATTTACCTCTATTATTGACTTATTAGTTATATCTCTTTTAAAAATATTTAGTAATTACCTTAGGGTTTACAATGCACATCTTTAATTTACCACAGTAAATTAGATATTATACCACTTCACATATAGTGTAAGAACCTTGCAAAAGTACAATTCCAATTCTGTCTTTGCATCCTTTGTGCTACTGTTGTTGTACATTTTACTTTTACGTGTGTTATGAACTCCATAATACATTGTTACTATTTTTTTTTCCCTTTAGACAGTTATCTTTTGAAGTGATTGTTGTTAGCTGCCAATGAGTTGCTTCTGACGCATAGTGGCCCTATGTACAGCAGAACAAAACACTGCCTGGTCCTGTGCCATCCTTACAATCATTATAATGCTCGAGCCCATTGTTGCAGCCACTGTGTCAATCCATCTTGTTGAGGGTCTTCCTCTTTTTCACTGACCCTCTACTTTACCAAGCATGATGTCCCTTTCTAGGGACTGATCCCTCCTGGTAACATGTACAAAGTATGTGAGACAGTCTTGCCATCCTTGCTTCTAGGGACCATTCTGCTGTATTTCTTCCAAGACAGATTTATTCTTTCTTTTTGGCAATCCATGGTATATTCAACATTCTTCGCCAACACCACAATTCAAAGGTGTCGATTCTTCTTCATTGTTCCTTGTTAATTGTCCAGCTTTCACATGCATATGAGGTGATTGAAAACACCATGGCTTGGTCAGGAGTACCTTAGTCTTCAAGGTGACATCTTTGTTTTTCAACACTTTAAAGAGGTCTTTTGCAGCAGATTTGCCCAGTGCAATGCATTGATTTCCTGACTGCTGCTTCCATGGGTGTTGATTGTAGATTCAAGTAAAATGAAATCCTTGATAACTTCAATATTTTCTCCATTTGTCATGATGTTGCTTATTGGTCCAGTTGTGAGGATATTTGTTTTCTTTATGTTGAGGTGTAATCCATACTGAAAACTGTAGTCTTTGATCTTTATCAGTAAGTGCTTCAAGTCCTCATCACTTTCAGCAAGCAAGTTTGTACCATTTGCATATCACAGGCTGTTAATGAGTCTGCATCCAATCCTGATGCCCCGTTCTTCTTCATACAGTCCAGCTTCTGGAATTATTTGCTCAGCATACAGATTGAATAAGTATGGTGAAAGGATACAACCCTAACGCATACGTTTTCTGACTTTAAATCACGCAATATCCCCTGTTCTGTCTGAACAACTGCCTCTTGATCTATGTACAGGTTCCTCATGAACACAATTAGGTGTTCTGGAATTGCCATTCTTCACAATGTTATCCATAATTTGTTATGATCTACACAGTTGAATGCCTTTGCATAGTCAATGAAACACAGGTAAACATCTCTCTGGTATTCTCTGCTTTCTGCGAGGATCCATCTGATATCAGTAATGATATCTCTGATTCCACATGCTCTTCTGAGTCCAGCTTGAATTTCTGGCAGTTCCCTGTTGATGAAGTGCCGCAGCCGCTTTCGAATGATCTTGAGCAAAACTTTACTTATGTGTGATATTAATGATATTGTTCGATAATGTCTGCATTCAGTTGGATCACCTTTCTTTGAAATAGGCATTAACATGGATCTCTTCCCGTTGGTTGGTCAGGTAGCTGTCTTCCAAATTTCTCGGCATAGATGAGCGAGCACTTTCAGCACTGCATCCGTTTGTTGAAACATCTCAATTGGTAGTCCGTCAATTCATGGAGACTTGTTTTTTGCCAATACTTTCAGTGCAGCTTAGATCTCTTCTTTCAGTATCGTTGGTCCCTGATCATATGCTTCCTCCTGAAATGGTTGAATGTTGACCAATTCTTTTTGGTATAGTAACTTTATGTATTCCTTCCATCTTTTTTTGATGCTTCCTGCGTGGTTTAATATTTTCCCTGTAGAATCTTTCGATATTGCAACTCAAGTCTTGAATTTTTTCTTCAGTTCTTTCAGCTTGAGAAATGCCGAGCATGTGCTTCCCTTTTAGTTTTCCAACTCCAGGTCTTTTCACATGTGATTATAATACTTTGTCTTCTTGAGCTGCCCTTCAGAATCTTCTGTTCAGCTCTTTTTATCATTTCTTTCTTTCGCTTTAGCTACTTGACGTTCAAGAGCGACTTTCGCAGTCTCTTCTGACATCCATTTTAGTCTTTCCTTTCTTTCCTGCCTTCTTAATGACCTTTTGCTTTCTTCATGTATGATGTCCTTGATGTCCTTCCCAATCCACCTGGTCTTTGGTCATCAGTGTGCAATGTGTCAGTCTATTCTTGAGATGGTCTCTAAATTCAGGTGGGATATACTCAAGGTCATACTTTGGCTCTCATGGACTTTTTCTAATTTTACTCAGATTCCACTTGAACTTGCACATGAACAATTGAGAGTCTGTTCTGCAGTCGGTCCCTGCCTTATTCTGACTGATGATATTGAGCTTTTCTATTGTCTCTTTCCACAGATGTAGTTGATTTGATTCCTGCGTATTCTACCTGGAAAGGTCTACGTGTATAGTCACCATTTATGTTGTTGAAAAAAGATATTTGCAATGGAGTAGTTAATATAAGGAAAATGTCTGACATATTTGCTTTCATTTTGTATGCTCTTTACTTTTCTGTGTAGACCTACATTTCTGTTTGTATGTCTCCTATGTCTGAAGAATTTCCTTTAACTTTTTTTAGAGCATAGATCTGCTGACACTCAGTTCACTCAGTTTTTGTTTGTCTGAAAAAGTCTGCCATTTTCCTTGAAGGGTGTGTGCACCTAAGGCCAGATACTCAGTTCTGAAAGATATTTTCACTGGGTATAGAATTTGGGGTTGACCTCCCCCCCCCATCTTTTAGTGGTTTAAAGAAGTCACTTGTATAGTTTACCTTCTGACTTGTATAGTTTCTAGCAAAAAGCCATCTGTAAGTTTTTGTTCTACTGATGATGTATTTAGGTGTTTTTATGGGTTTTTTTGTTTGTTTGTTTGCTTGTGTATTGTTTTTGTTTTGGTCCTGCTTGAGTTTATCTGAGATTCTTGGATATGTGGTTTGATATCTTTCATTATTGTTTGAAAATTCCAAGTCATTTTTTCTTCAAATATTTCTTCTGCCCCATCTTCTTACTCTCTTCTTCTTCTGATACTCCAGTTATATGTATGTTTGTCTGGGTGGTATTATCCCACAGCTCTTGGACACTTTGTGAATTTTTTTCCTTTCTTTTTGTGTTTCAGTTTGGATACTTTTATTGTCTTATCTTAAATTACACTGATTATTTCCTCTGCTTTATTTAGTCTTCTGATAGGCCTAATGAAGGAATTCTTTATCTCTGATATCATGTTTTTTTGTTGCTATTATTTCCATTTGATACTTTCTCATAGTTTCCATCTCTTTGCTGAATTTTATATCTGTTCATATTGTTTTCATCTTTTCCACTAGATTTTTAAAAACATATTAATCATAGGTATTTCATAATCTTTGTCTGGTAGTTCCAACATCTGAGTTATCCTGGGATGTAGTTCTATTGATTGGTATGTCTCTTCCCAATAGATTGTATCTTCTTGCATTTTTGTGTGTTTTACAATTTTAAAATTAAAATCCGAACATTGTATGAAAAACATTTGAGGCTAAGGTAAATAATGTCTAAACCAAACCAAACAAACAATCAAACAAAACACCTGTTGCCATCAAGTCAATTCCAACTCATAACAACCCTGTAAAGACAGAGTAGAACTGTCTCACAGAGTTTCCAAGAATGTAAATCCTTACAGAAGCAGTCTGCCACATCTCTCTCTCATGGAGTGGCTGGTGGATTTGAACTGCCAGCCTTTTGGTTAGCAGTCAAGTGCTTTAAGTACTTCACCACCAGGGCCCTTCAAGTAGTATCTACTGCTATAAAAAGACACACTCCTTTTTCTATCAGTCTGTTAATGTGGGGGCTGAGTCAATGCACTCAGGAATTGAGCCACATTTAGGTTTTGTTGTTGCTATCATTCCCTTCGGCGCAACAGAGGCTTCAGACTCCTCTAGTGCTGGGCTGGGGTTGCCTTGTGCTTAGGGCAGGAGCTGGGGTACAGAGGGTTTTACTCAATATTCATGTTAGCTCTTAGCTTTCAGCAGCCCTGCATGCTAACACTCCAAAGTGGATCTCTCCTTGCTCTTACTCCTCCCTCAGCAGTAGACTGCTGTTTATTTCTACTTGGTGCTAGGTTTATGGTGAGGGGGGAGCTCCTTGTTGTCCTGGTCGTCTCAGCTGTGTGCCTTGGCCTAGGGAATGGGGATTTTTCAGTGTTCCTGCCCATCCAAACTCTTCTTATATATGTGGTTGTCTTGGGCAGGATTTTTCTTACCTTTTCCCACCTGTGGCAGACCTCTGCTTTGTATCAGTATAGGATTCTGAACCCAAGATGGTTTCCTGTCCCCTCTCCTCCCCCACCCCCCCCAACCAGTACTAGAGGGTTTTTAGTTCTTTCTTCCCCTAGTTACAAGGGTCAGTAGTTCTTTGTCTGCGCCCTGAGGTTGACGGGGTTTCCTGCTCTTCCCCCAGTGGTCTAAGACCTTTGCTTTGTATGGGAGAAGGGTCTGGGGAAGTGAGCAAGTCTTCTTGCTTTTCCCATAGAAGCTGCCAATTATTTTATACAGACCAGCATTACCAAGGTGGCTGTCTCTGGTCTCCTACCTTACCCCCAATCTTTCTCCATGGAAAAGAGTTTGTGAGTGAGTGTAAACTGTCCTTATGACCCCAGCTATTCTAGCCTGTTAGATTAGCCCACACTTGACTTAGATTAGCCCACACTTGACCTTTAATAAGCCATTAAAATTTTAATTAATTTCTTCCTACTTGATTTCATGGTAGCTTCTTCCTTCCCTGCTCTGTCATAAGTCTGTCAGTTTGTGTGTCCCGTCTCTCTTTGGAGGGGCTTGTCCCTCTTTGGAATCTAGGCTACTTGTTTGCCTTGAGACCTCAGCAATCTGAATGGCCTAAGAAAATTAAAATTTTATAGTTTTTCTGGATTTTTCTCAATGTTAGGGAGTTAGTGACAATACTTTTAGATTTCTACCTTCCAAGCAGAAAAGGAAAGCCTCAGAAAGCTTTTGATTAAAAAAAAAAAATTCCAGTTCACTATTCCCCCAGTTATACCAAAGATCCCCTGGGTAATGGGAGTGAGCCACTGCGGAGGAAGCAGGGGGAGGGAGTAGCAGATTATCTTGCTTTCCTGAGTGAATTCTATCTAAAAAGGATGTCCCAGAGTTTTCAGTGTTGAAGTTAAACATTTCTTGCATTGGCAGAGCAGGACAAAACCTGGTTCTTCCTTCACCACTGGTTAATATTATATGAAATTGTTAAAACTGGATCCACAGAAGCCCCCTAGATGGCATGGCTTGCCTTTGTAATGTGTTTTTCTTCTCTTGCTGCTTTTAAAGTTTTTTATAATTGCTATTTTTCAGCAATTTGATTACGATATGCCTTTGTGTGGCCTTTTTAATATTCGTTCTGCTTAGGATTGTGTTTCTTGGATCTGTGGATACATAGTTTTCATCATATTTGGAAATTTTTCACTCATTATTTCTTCAGATTTTTTTCTATTCCTTCACTTTTTATCCTTTCTTTCTGGGTCTTCGGTGATATATATGTTAGAAAACCACTTGCTATTTTCTCAGTCATTGAGGCTCTGTTTAGTTTCTTTTGGCCTTTTTCCTCTCTGTGCTTCAATTTGCATAATTTCCATTGCTATATTTTCAAGTTCACTAATTTTTTTTCTTCTCAATTTCTACTTCCTGTGAACCCATGATGTGAATTTTTCCTTTTAGATATTTCTCATCTCTAGAAGACCCACTGATTGCTTTTTAAATATTTTCCATTTTCCCTTATTATGTAAATGTTTTTCTTTAGATTCTTTAGTATACTGAGCACATTATTATTACTGATTTTAAAGTCTGTGTCTGATAATTCCAGCCTCTCTACATTTCCAAATCTGTTCCTATTGACTGATTTTTCCCCGTCAGTTGGTCACGTTTTCCTGCCTCTTTGCATGTTTTGTAATTTTTTATTGGATGTTAGACATTGTGAATGTTATATTACAGAGGTCTGGATTTTGTTGTCTTCCTTTAGAGTGTTGGGCTTTGCTGGCAGGCAATTAAGCTACTTCCAAATCACCTTGATCTTTTCAAGGTTTGTTTTTATACTTTTTTTTTAGGCCAGGTCTAGAACAGCCTTTACACTAAGGATAATTTATTTCTACTACTAAGGTGTGACCTTCCTGGGGTCTGTACCAAATGCCCTGGGTGATCAATGCAGACTCTCCACTCTAGCTCATTGGAGCCTGAAATTCTCTCTTCCTTCTGTGAGTACTGGAAATTGATATTTTTAGTGCTCCCAGGCATTCTTTGCTGAGGCTTATGGAGTTTTACTTTATGAGTGTCAACTTGGTATTCAGCCGAGACTCAGGACAATCTTATGCTGATTTCTGGAAGTTTTTTCCTACATAGCTCTTTTCTCTCTAGACCTTTATCCTACATTACACCTTCTCAGTCTTCATGAATTCCAATCTCTGTCTCCCCAACTCAGCAAGATCACTGTGCTCTGCTCTGACCATTATCGGGGACGTGCCTCCAAGCCGAAAGATTGGATGATCAAAGGACACATCTCATTTATTTCTCTTTTCTCAAAAATCGTACTTTTTTACTGCCTGGTGTCTGAAACCAGTTGTTCCGTATGTTTTGTCCAGTTTCCAAATATTTTGTAGAGGGAGGGCAGTTCATAACTGTACACTAGTAGTTATATTTTTAATCCTCTTAGCTACTCCTTTTGTTGTTGTTGGGTACCGTTGAGTCAATTCTGCCTCATAATGACCCTATATACAACAGAATGAAACACTGCCTGTTCCTGTGCCATCCCACAATCATTGTTATGCTTGAGCCCATTGCTGCAGCCACTGTGTCAATCCATCTCATCGAAGGTCTTCCTCTTTTTTATTGGCCCTGTGCTTTACCAAGCATGATGTCCTTCTCCAGGGACTGATCTCTCCTGATAACATGTCCAAAGTATATAAGATGCAGTCTCACCACCCTTGCTTCTAAGGAGCATTCTGGTTGTACTTCTTCCAAGACAGCTTTGTTCATTCTTTTGGCAGTCTGTGGTATATTCAATACTCTTCACCAACACCATAATTCAAGGGCATCAATTCTTCAGTCTTCCTTATTTATTGTCCAGCTTTCACATACATATGATGCAATTGAAAATACAATGGCTTAGGTCAGGCACATCTTAGCCTTCAAGGTGACATCTTTGGTTTTCAACACTTTGAGAGGTCTTTTGCAGCCGATTTGCCCAATGCAATGTGTCTTTTGATTTCTTGACTGCTACTTTCATGGGTGTTGATTATGGAGCCAAGTAAAATGAAATACTTGACAACTTCAATATTTTCTCCATTTATCATTATGTTGCCTATTGGTCCAGTTGTAAGGATGTTTGTTTTCTTTATGTTGAGGTATAATCCATACGGAAGGCTGTGGTTTTTGATCTTCATCAGTAAGTGCTTCGAGTCCCCTTCACTTGATGACTTCCCATTTTCCTTGATTCATACTTTGTACATTCCCGTGTTCTGATTATTAATGGATGTTTGTAACTGTTTCTTTTCATTTTGAGTTGTGCCACATCAGCAAATGAAGGTCCTGAAAGTTATTCCTTTAGTGAAAGCTGTTTAGATTGTTTTCTTTCTTTTCTTATTTTTTTCTCCCTATCATAAACAATGTAACGAGCATTTAATGATTATAGTTTTTCATAATTTCCTAGGAAGTGATTCCCGGAAAGTAAAGTCATTGTGTCAAAGATTATAAGCACTTTAATAGATTTTGAAATGTATTGCCAATTAACTTTCCAAAATTACTGATTTATAATTCCATAAGTTAGTATGAGACAGAATTTTCATCAATATTTTGATGTTGTTTGTTAGGTGCCATTGAATCAGCTCCATCTTATAGCAACCCTATGTACCACAGAACAAAACACTGCTTGGGCCTGCACCATTCGCATGGTCATTGGTAAGCTTGAGCCCATTGTTACAGCCACTGCATCAATCCATCTTGTTAAGGGTGTTCCTCTTTTTCACTGGCCCTCTACTTTACCAGGCATTATGTCCTTCTCCAGGGACTGATCTTTCCTGATAACATGTCTAAGGTATGTAAGACGTAGTGTCACCATCCTTGCATTTAAGGATCATTCTGGCTGTACTTCTGAGACAGATTTGTTTGTTCTTTTGGCAGTCCACAGTATATTCAATATTCTTTGCCAACATTATAATTCAAAGGCGTCAATTCAAGGTGACATCTTTGCTTTTTAACACTTATATTTTCATAGCTCTTGTTAAAAAAAATCTATCATTGCTTATTTTTTAATTTCTGTTAAAGCTGAATATTCTTTGATATGTATTCTTGTTTTTTTTTGTATACTTGTATCATTTGTTTATTTACTACTAGGATATCAGTATTTTTCTTAGAATAAAGATAAATTATTTGTGGCAAATATATTTTACACTGTGTTGTTTGCCTTTCAGGTTTTTTTTTTTTTTTTTTTTATGTAGTCACACCTGTTCTTATTTTCTTTTGTAATTTACTCTACAGTTTATAAATTTTGAAAGTCCTCTCCAGATTTGATAATTATGTATTCTTCTCATTGAAAAAAAAATTACATTTTTTTTATTCAATAAATATTCACCTAGCACCTACTCGGAGCAAGGCTTTATGCTACATGTTGGGGACATGGTAATGAACAAGGTAGAAATGACCTCTGGTCCCATGGAGTTGGGGAATGGAAGATAGTGGACATTCGTAAGGGCCCAAAATCTAGCTCTAGCTTCCACATGGCAGGTGAGAAGTCTATTAATGAAATACCTATGCTGTCTATTCTGTTGTCTTTTAGAATTTGTTTTCCATAAAGTGGTGTGAGATCGAGGATTAATTTTTCTTATTGTGCCTTAGCAGAAGGGTTACAGAGCAAATTAGTTTCTCATTAAACAATTAATACACATATTGTTTTGTGACATTGGTTGCCAACCATACAATGTATCAACACTCTCCCCTTCTCAACCTTGGGTTCCCCGTTACCGGCTTTCCTGTCACCTATTGCCTTCTTGTCCTTGCCCCTGGGCTGGTGTGCCCAGTAAGTCTCCTTTTGCTTTATGGGCCTGTCTAATCTTTGACCCCCCCATGCATGTGTCAGTTTGTTGTACTGTGGAGGCTTGTGTATTGCTGTGATGCTGGAAGCTATACCACCAGTATTCAAATGCCAGCAGGGTTACCCATGGTGAACAGGTTTCAGCTGAGCTTCCAGACTAAGACAGACTAGGAAGAAGGACCGGGCAGTCTACTTCTGAAAAGAATTAGCCAGTGAAAACCTTATGAATAGCAGTGGAACACTGTCTGATATAGTGCCAGAAAACGAGCCTCTTAGGTTGGAAGTCACTCAAAATACAATTGGGGAAGAGCTGCCTCCTCAAAGTAGAGTTGACCTCAATAACATGAATGGAGTCAACCTTCCAGGTCTTTCATTTACTGATGTGGCAAAAATAAGAAGAAACAGCTGCAAACATCCATTAATAATCAGAACATGGAATGTATGAAGTATGAATCAAGGAAAATTGGAAGTCGTCAAAAATGAAGTAGAATGCTTGAAGATTGATATGCTAGGCATTAGTGAGCTGAAATGGACTGGTATTGGCCATTTTGAATTAGACAATCATATAGTCTAATAGGAAACCCTGGTGGTATAGTGGTTAAGAGCTATGGCTGCTAACCAAAGGGTTGGCAGTTTGAATCTGCCAGGCGCTCCTTGGAAACTCCATGGGGCAGTTCTACTCTGTCCTATAGGGCCACTATGAGTCGGAATCGGCTCAATAGCACTGGGTTTCCTTTGGTTTGGTTTATGGTTTAATAAGCCAGGAATGACAAACTGAAGAGGAATGGCATCCCATTCATCATCAAAAAGAACATTTCAAGATCCATCCTGAAGTACAACACTGTTAGTGATAAGATAATATCCATATACCTACAAGGAAGACCAGTTAATAAGACTATTATTCAAATTTACGCACCAACCACTAAGGCCAAAGATGAAGAAATTGAAGATTTTTACCAACTTCTGCAGTCTGAAATTGATGGAACATGCAGTCAGGATGCACTGGTAATTACTGGTGACTGGAATGTGAAAGTTGGAAACAATGAGGAAGGATCGGTAGTTGGAAACATGGCCTTGGAGACAGAAACGATGCCAGAGATTGCATGATTGAATTTTGCAAGACCAATGACTTCTTCATTGCAAATACCTTTATTCACCAGCATAAACAGCAGCTATGCACATGGACCTCGCCTAATGGGATACACAGGGATCAAATCGACTACATCTGTGGAAAGAAATGATGGAAAATCTCAATATCATCAGTCAGAACAAGGCCAGGGGCTGACTGCGGATCAGACCATCAATTTCTCATATGCATATTCAAGTTGAAACTGAAGAAAATTAGAAAAAGCCAAAGAGAGCCAAGGTATGACCTTGAGTATATCCCACCTGAATTTAGAGATCATCTCAAGAATAGATTTGACTAACTGTACACTATTGACTGAAAACCAGACAAGTTGTGGAATGACATCATACATGAAGAAAGCAAGAGGTCATTAAAAAGATAGGAGAGAAAGAAAACACTAAAATGGATGTCAGAAGAGACTCTGAAACTTACTCTTGAACATCGAGTAGTTAAAGCAAAAGGAAAAAATGATGAAGTAAAAGAGCTGAACAGAGAATTTCAAAGGGCAGCTCGAAAAGACAAAGTAATGTATTATGATGACATGTGTAAAGACCTAGAGATAGAAAACCAAAAGGGAGAAACACGCTCAGCATTTCTCAAGCTGCAGGAACTGAAAAAAAAAAAAAAAATTCAAGCCTCGATTTGAAATACTGAAGGATTCTGTGGGGAAAATATTAAACGACGAAGAAAGTATCAAAACAAGATGGAAGGAACACACAGTCACTACACCAAAAAGAATTGGTCAACGTGACCATTTCAGGAGGTAACATACGATCAGGAACCAATGGTACTGAAGGAAGAAATCTAAGCTGCACCAAAGGCATTGGAGGAAAACAAGGCTCTGGGAATTGACAGAATACCAACTGAGATGTTTCAACGAATGGATAAAGCGCTGGAAGTGCTCATTCATCTATGCCAAGAAATTTGGAAGACAGCTACCTGGCCAAGCAACTGGAAGAGATCCAAATTTATGCCTATTCTTTGATCCAACCGAATGCAGAAATTATCGAACAATATCACTGATATCACATGCAAGCAAAATTTTGCTTAAGATCATTCAAAATCGGCTGCAGCAGTATATCCACAGGGAACTGCCAGAAATTTGGGCCGGATTCATAACAGGGTGTGAAACCAGGGATATCATTGCTGATGTCAGATGGATCTTGGCTGAAAGATGTTTACCTGTGTTTTATTGACTATTCAAAGGCATTTGACTGTGTGGATCATAGCAAATTATGGACAACATTGTGAAGAATGGAAATTCCAGAACACTTAATTGTGCTTGTGAGGAAACTATACGTAGATCAAGAGGCAGTCCTTCGAACAGAACAAGGGGATACTGCGTGGTTTAAGTGAGGAAAGGTGTGCATCAGAGTTGTATCCTTTCACCATACCTATTCAACCTGTATGCTGAGAAATAATCTGAGAATCTGGACTATATGAAGAAGAACAGGGCATCAGGATTGGAGGAAGACTCATTAACAGCCTCTGTTATGCAAATGACACAATCTTGCTAGCTGAAAGTGGAGAGGACTTGAAGCACTTACTGATGAAGATCAAAGACTACAGCCTTCCATATGTATTACACGTCAACATAAAGAAAACAAAAATTCTCACAGTTGGACTAGTAAGCAACATCATGATAAACGGAGAAAAGATTGACGTTGTCAAGGATTTCATTTTACTTGTATCCACAATCAACACCCTTGGAAGCAGCAGTCAAGAAATAAAAAGATGCATTGCTTTGGGCAAATCAGCTAGGAGAGACCACTTTAAAGCATTTGAAAAGGAAAAATTTTGCATTGAGGACTAAGGTGTGCCTGACCCAAGCCATGGTGTTTTCAGTCACCTTATATGCACGTGAAAGCTGGATGTTGAGTAAGGAAGACCAAAGAAGAATTGATGCCTTTGAATTGTGGTGTTGAAGAAGAATATTGAATATACCATGGACTGCCAGAAGAACAAACAAATGTGTCTTTAAAGAAGTACAACCAGAATGCTCCTCTGAAGCAAGAATGGCGAGACTAAGTCTCACATACTTTGGACTTGTTATCAGGAGGGATCAGTCCCTGGAGAAGGACATCATGCTTGGTAAAGTAGAGGGTCAGGAAAAAAGAGAAAGACCCTCAACAAGATGGATTGACACAGTGGCTGCAACAATGGGCTCAAGCGTAGCAACAATTGTGAGGATGGTGCCGGACTGGGCAGTGTTTTGTTCCATTGTACATAGGGCCGCTATAAGCAGGGACTTTCTTGACAGCACCTAACAACAATTTTTGCCTGAAGAGTGAACCCCAGGAATAACTTCAGTCCTGAGTTAAAAGGGTGCCCGGGGGCCATACTTTCCAGGTTTCTCTAGATTCTATCAGACCAGTAAGTCCGGTCTTTTATTGTGAGTTAGAATTTTGTTCTACATTTTTCTCCAGCTCTGTCTGGGACCCTCTATTGTAATCCCTGTCAGAGCTGTCGGTGGTGGTAACTGGACACCATCTAGCTGTGGAATCCAGCTTGAATTTCTGGCATATCCCTCTTGATGTACCGCTGTAACTGTTTTGAATGATCTTCGGCAAAATATTACTTTTAATGATTTTGTTTGAAAATTTCCACATTCTGCTGCATAACCTTTCTTTGGAATGGGCACAGATATGGATCTCTTCCAGTCAGTTGGCCAGGTAGCTGTCTGCCAAATTGCTTGGCATAGAAATGTGGGCACCCGCAAGCAAGCACCACATCCATTTTTTGAAACTTCTCGGTTGGTATTCCATCAATTCCCGGAGCCTTGTTTTTTGCCAGTGCCTTCAGTGCAGCTTGAACTTCTTCCTTCAATACCATTGGCTTTTGGTCACATGTTGTCTTAGTTATCTAGTTTTGCTATAACAGAAATACCACAAGTGAATGGCTTCAAGAAAGCGAAGTTTATTCTCTCTTAGGCTAGAAGGCTGAATTCAGGGCACCAGCTCCAGGAGAAGGCTTTCTCTTTCTATTGGCTCTGGAGAAAGGTCCTTGCCACCAATCTTCCCCTGGTCTAGGAGCTTCTCAGCGCAGGGATCCTGGGTCTAAAGGACATGCATACTCCTGGCTCTTGTTTCTTGGTGGTATAAGGTCCCAGAGAATTAATTTTTAATTTTTCTGATTATCATTTATTTATTATGATGCAGCTTATTGAATAGTATTCCTTGCCCATTGATTTTTATGATATCTTCACGGCCATAGATTATCTCTATAATATGGAGGCCATTTAATGTATGTGTTCTGGAGTCAGGCTGGCCTGTGTTCAGATCCTGGCACCCCACTTACTAGCTAAGTGTCTTTGAACATGTTGCTCATCCTGTCTGAACTTTCTTTTATCCATTTGTAAAGTAAGGTAATAATAGGATGGCACTGGTGGGTTGGGATCATAGGATTATTGTGACAAATACAAAAGTGTGAACTTTTTTTTAAAAAGGTACTACATTATGATTTTTTCAGGCGATTATATTGATCTAGGTCAATGAAAAATTGTCCCTACACATTATAACATGATATGCTTCTCCATAACTGAAAACAACAAAGATTCCAACGACAATAAACCATTTGGTGTGGACATGAGTTGCCTCAAGAAAAAGCTCATAAAACTAGATAGTTTGGGTTTAAAATTTTTTTTTTCCTGAACTCTTCCAAGCATATCTACATCACTATTAAGGGATTGTATTTCTCCATTACTTCAATGGAATCAAATTCCCAGCATGTATAGAGCCCTGGTGGTGCAGTGGTTAAGAGTTAGGCCGCTAACCAAATAGGTCAGCAGTTCAAATCCACTACCTGTTCCTTGGACACCTTATGGGGCAGTTCTACTCTGTCGTATTGGGTCACTATGAATTAGAATCCACCTGAAGGCAACAGGATTTTCTGTTTGTTTGTTTTATAGGTGAATGGAATGTTGTAAGAGCCTCCTGCAACTTAAGATATAAAATCACAGAAGTCCATCAGGTTCTTGGATCCAGACTTCCTTTTTTCTCAGTTGCCACCAGCATTCCTGGTCCTGGGCCTTTTAATACTTTAATTTGTTTCTCCTGTCCTAACTTTGGCTTCATTCATGTTTTTTCATTCCTGCTTTGGGTCACATTCATAGGTCCTCTTTGACTTTTTCTGCTCCTAGATACATAAGGCTCCTTTGCTAGACTTGTCTTCCTTATACTATCAGCATATCTTCTTGCATAGTTTTGAAATTTACAGAGGGAAGAAGTAGGGGCTGGCCAGAGGAACACTGAGAAAGTTGTATGGGAGGCTGGGGAAAAGAGGAGAGGCACCATGTTCAGGGCCCACTCACCTTGTGGCTCTTAAGTCTTCAGCCAAGGCTTTGGTGAGAACAGGAAAGACATGAACTTCCTTTAATCCTAAAACGAGTGTATGTGTGGGTTTTTTTTTTTTTTTTTCCAGTTCTAACTTAAGCTAGATTGATTTTCAACTCTGATCTGTCCCTAGGTTGGCCTCTCTCACATTCAAGTGTCATCAAGAAGGAAACTATTTTGGAGGAAGATTTTGATCTGTTCACGGCAAACATAACTTGGAGGAAGACTTAGAAGCAGTGGCAGTTGGTGACTGCTCCAGGATGAAAATTGTTCTGCTTTAAGCATGACTTCATTCTGGAGCAAAGGAAAATGAGCCAGAAGGAGAATAAGAATGGAAAAAGGTATGCCCAATATACCCATTCGGCCCTACATCTGCTCAACTCTGAGTGATTTTCAAGAAGAGAGAGACTTTTTGGCAAACTACATCTTTCCTCAGCTTAATGAGCTCTGCAACTCACGAGGCACATATTTCAAAGCTGTGGACCTGAGGGGGTCAGCATTGGAGCCCCAGGAACCCTTTCCCTCCAACCTCCTTAGACAGCATTCCTGTCTCTATTCACAACATCTAAAGCTCTGTCTTGACTATGTGAACAGCTGCCTCCCCTTTTTCATCTGTATGCTGGGTCAGACATACGGAGACTTTCTCCCTCACTACTCACCTTTCATGTTCTCCAAAGCTACAGACTTGTCAACGTTATCCAAACTAGAGCAGAATCTCTATGTTGCAGCAAAAAACGGTTATCCTTGGGTCCTGGAGAATCCCAACTGCAGTTTGACGGAGTTTGAGATCATCCAAGCAGCATTTTTAACTGAGTCGCAATTTCAGTATTTTTACTTTCGGACTGGAACTATGCTGCTGAAGACTTTAGGTGAGGAAAAGGAAGAGGTGCTGTCCTCATATTCTCTGAAGAACGATGAGGAAAAATTAAGGATTGGCAAGCTGAAGGCCAAGATCATCAGCAAAGGGCTTCCTGTCAGATTTTACAGAGATCTCCAGGAGTTGGGTGAGCTGGTTTTCAAGGACTGGTCGGTTGTCATAGAAAAGCTTTACCCCTCCACCATAATGATTGAAAATATAGGTCAGTAGACATAGAGGTAGCTAAATCTATTGTTAACATAAGGTTAATGTTTTGTCTGTCTCTCTTTGTGAAAGGCATTTTAAAATAATTAAAAATATTCCTTATGCTTTTAAAATTACTGCCCTATGCCTGTGGCATATATTTCTCCATTAAAAAAAAAAAATTGTTCTTTAAGTGAAAGTTTACAGTTCAAGGTAGTTTCTCATACGAAGATTTATACACACATTGTTATGTGACCATAGTTGCTCTCCCTATAATGTGATAGCATATATTTCTTCATTTTTTGAAACTGAAAATAAGAGCAAATAAATTAGTCATGGAAAATTATTTAGGAAGTTAAGGGGCTCAGAGAAGACCTAGGAGAGTTAACATGTAGCTTTTTTATAGAGCATTGACTTTCAACCAGGGCCGATTTTGCCCCCAGTGGGACATTTGGCCCTGTGTGAAGACATTTTTGGTTGTCACAATTTGGGGGAGTGCTACTGACATCTAGTGGGTAGAAGCCAGAGATTCTGCTAAACATCTTGTAATCCATAGAATAGCCCCCACAACAAAGAATTATCCAGCCCAAAATGTCAGTAGAGCCAAGGTTGAGAAACCTGATCTAAAGGGAAAGGAAGGGAAGATTAATAATCTTTGTTAATTACCTGATGCTTTGTGTATATTATCCCATTTAATCTTAAAAGTTTAGCTGCAAGGTAGGTACTATAATTCCTGGGGGTTTTTTTGTTAGTTGCCATCTAGTTGACTCTGACTAATGGTGACTTTGTGTATAGTAGAACAAAACATTGTCTGGTCCTGTATCATCTTCATGATCATGGATATGTTTGAGCCCATTGTTGTGGCTGTTGTATAGTGCCTTCCATCCTAAAGGGCTCATCTTCCAGCATTATATTAGACAATATTCTGTTGCAATCCATAAGGTGTTCATTGGATAATTTTCAGAGGTAAATCGTCAGGCCTTTCTTCCTAGTCTGTCTTAGTCTAGAAGCTCCGCTGAAACCTGTCCACCAGTGGCCCTGCTGGTATTTGAAATAGAAGTGACATAGCTTTCAGGATCATAGCAACGTGCAAGCTACCACAGTATGACAAACCGACAGATGGGTGGTGGAATTCCTGTTTTGAAGATAAGCCAATGAAAGCTGCTGTATAGCAGTTAAATGACTTACCCAGTGTTACATAACTAGGGAGATACCTATCCAGGATTTGAACTCAGGTCCCTCAGACTCCAAAATCCACCATTGTTCTCCTGCACCCTTATTCAAAGTATCATCCATGGACCAGAAACCTTGGTATCACCCGAGAACTTACTAGAAATGCAGAATCTCATGCCCCATTCCAGGTCTACTGAATCAGAATTTGCATTTTAACAAGGTGACCAGATGTTTCACATGCACGTTAAAGTTTGGGAAGCACTGCCTGACATCATACTGCCTCTAATGAAATGCTTACTTATATTTTTTGAAAATAGGGTCATGTGGACATGTAACAGATTAAAATGGAAGAACAATATCAAAATATGACAGAGATTCTTCCCCTAGACAGACATCAGGAGAAATCTGTGAAGCCCCTAAAAGTATATGGAAAATGGAATTTTTATATGCATATGTATGTTTTCGGGGGTAGGAAGATGGCCCGTGTCTTTGGTCAGAATTTCAAAAGGTTTAATGACCCCAAAATGATTATAAGTTACTGATATAAAGGCCCAATTAATGTGGGAATGCAAAATGGTGGCCGGAAGTGCATTCTCAAATGCTTTCAGGGACTAGGCCTTGTCTTTTCCTGGGAAGCAGATGGGTCTGTGGTAAATAGGAGAATGTTGATCCACCTAAAGTCATTTATATAGTTTTCGGTGGTGGTGGTAAAAATCCACCTGTGATGGCAAAACAGAACTCTGCCTCCAGCCAAAACAGTTGGACCCCTGGAACAGACCATTGTATCAGTCACAATTCTTTTGGTTTCAAGTGACTCAAACTGACTTCCGTGAAAAGGGATTTACTAGCGTATATAATTGTAAAGCCCGGAAGTAGGGCTAGTTCATTAGGGCTGTTTCAGTGGTTCAAATGGTGTTATCAGCTCCTGTTCTCTAACGGTTTCTCAGCCTAGTTCTGCTGTCTTGATGTCGGGCCCAGTTCGTGGCTCCTCCATCATGAAAGGATGATGTCTGTAGCAGTTCCAAGTTCAAGTCCAGCAGAAATGGCTCCAAGTTCTAGCACTGAGTTTTTCTGTCTCTGCTTGGCTTGATCTGGGTCATATGTTTGTACTTGACCCAATTGCTGGTGTCAAGAAAATATGATGCTTTGATTGGCTAATCCTGGGTCATGAGCACTTCTGGAGTTGGAGGTGGAGTCACTGGAATAACATCAATTGAGAGTTGGGGCTGGGTGGATCCCAAATGATAATCCAGGGTGGCTACTAAAGCTAGGGTAGAGTGAATGGATGTTGGACAGCCAAAAGCTACCTCCAGTGTTGGAGTTTTGGAATCTGACAAACATGGTCTCACATCCTAGATTTTTCACTTCTTAGCTGTGTGACTTTGAGCAAATTACTTAATATTGGTATACCTTAGTTTCTTCTTCAATAAAATGGTTTAACATTAACCACTTTGAGGAAAAAAAAAAAACAAAAAACCAAACTCATTGCTGTCGAGTTGATTCCAACTCATAGTGACCCTACAGGACATAGTAGAACTGCCCTATAGAGTTTCCAAGGAGCACCTGGTGGATTCAAACTACTGACCTTCTGGTTAGCAGCTGTAGCACTTAACCACTATGCCACCAGGGTTTCCCAACCACCGTAAGAGTAATAATGTATACAAAGCACCTAAAAACAGGGCCTGGCACGTGTTAGGCACAGAGTAAATAGCAGTTAATAAGAATGAATAATAACAAATGGGTTCTGGAAGAATATATGCATTTGGCTATAAAGGTATAGGAACCTACCAGGCTAACCTACTTGATTCTCCTTTTCCTGCATTTGTTAGTAATAATCCCCAGGCCCCGAAGAAAAAAGTACAAAAGCAAACCTGGGTAATAGGAATGTCTTCAGAGCGAGTAGGGCATCTTTGGCCTTCCAGAACGCCTTGACTGTAATTAAGTAATGAGTTTATAATCACAGCAAATTGAAACTGGAAGGAACCTCAGAGATCATCCAATTGACTGGCCCTGCCCTTATTTTAACAGAGAATTTAAGGGATTTGTGTTACGGCAGAAGTGCAACTGTACCTATGGTTGTCATCTATATTCGGGCATGTTAATCCTAAAAATATGCCATATTCCTCCAGCTTCTGCCATGCATAGACACATACACATGCCCCACAAAATTGAAGTAGGTGGCTTCATACTTAGCTATGAAAAGATGAGAGAATGTATGTACCAAGGCCATTTATTTATTTTTGCCCTAGTCATTCTGAGATCTTGAAATAAATTGGACTCCTAAGTAGGCACACACAAATAGCATTAAACCTAAAACCAAACCTGTTGCCGTAGAGTCGATTATGACTCACAGCGACCCTACAGGACAGCATACAACTGGATTAAAAACCAAACCCACTGACGTCAAGTCAATTCCAACTCATAGCAACCCTATAGGACAGAGTAGAACTGCCCCATAGAGTTTACAAGGAGCGCCAGGCAGATTTGAACTGCCGAACTTTTGGCTAGCAGCCATAGCACTTAACCGCCATGCTACCAGGGTTCCCAGAACTGCATTAGAAAGATTAAATTGTCTGTAGTTTGCTTTCGTTAACATATGAAATGGGTTGTAAAATGTGGCGCCAATGTAGAATGGGCTGTGAAATATGGCGCCAACAAGGTAATATAGATACAGAGGGGCAGATACCTTCCTGGGCATTTATAATAACTGTGTATAATTGAAAACGTGAAGCTGCAAATCTAAGATGTTAAAACTTATCTTTTTGACTGTAAAGACTACAAGCACAACTTTGAACGTTCCTATCAGGAAGAGTTTACTGAGAAGTGCGAGCAAGTGTTTGTTGTTTCCAAAGAGTCAACTAGGGCCTTCGAAGTCTTGGAAAGATTTGCCTTAAAAGATGTGGAATTTGATCCTAAGAGTGCAGCATCTGATTCCAGTTTAAACTCTGTTCTGAGGTAAGATGTAAAGAAATCCCAAGCCTTTTCATGAAGCTCAGGCAAAACAGCCTGACTTTGGTAAATGTGATCCACCAAATTTGGAACGTCTCCCCTCGCTTCCCCCATTCTGTGCTGGTCCCTTCGCTCCCAAAAAGCCATTCCTGGCTTTAAAATTTCCTCATCAGGTATAATTCTGCATTTGCAAATGTTTTCTGGCTACTTTATACACTTTCTTCCAACCTCCTGAAGAAGTTTATAAACTCCTGAAGAGCAGGGAGCTTACCTTCTTTGGTCTCCTAGATCCAGGTTGGTATAAGCAATTCCTGAGAATGGCCGAATGACTTTAAGGAGAAGAAATTAGGTTAGGAAATATAAGTAATACACCTGTACAGTATTCTGTAGCTTCCACGTACATCTTTAGCTCATTATTAACTACATTCAGATATCCAGGCAGCATTTACTGAATGCCTACTATGGGCCATGTCATTATTTGTATGTGCCGAATTGAACTATCTTGTTCCATGTATGCATGCCTTAACTGTTTTATCCATTGTCCTCTACAATAAAGCCCCGTATTTTTTCCCAGCCTTGGCAGTGACATGGGCATTAAGAGGCTGAGACCCACAGTAAGAAAGCTGGTGTTGTCTGTGGTGTCCCTCCCAATCTCATTCCTAGAAAGAGGGAGATTCTTGGGACATTTTTATTTTTTTCATTCTCATCCTCCAGCTCTTATTATGGATCTCATTTGTTTCGTAAGAGTTGTGTTGTTTGAAATAAACCCTCCATGGCTGGAATGGTTCAGGGCTGTCCTTCACATTGCTGCACCAGTCTCCACATCCACCATTTTAGCCCACTCAATGACACTAACACGTGTGGTCTGGGAACTCATTCCAAGAGGAAGACTATTTGATTAGTACAACATGGCGTTCAATCAATGTTGATAAGACTACAAGAGAAACATATAAGTCATATGTTAAAAACCTTAGATCCATGGAGACAGAAAGTAGATTAGTGATTGCCAGGGGCTGGGGTTAGGAGGAAATGGGAGTGACCCCTAACCAGTATGAGGTTTCTTTTTGGGGTGATGCAAATGTTCTGGAATTAGATAGAGGCAATGTTTGTACAAACTTGTGAATACACTGAAAGCCACTGACTTGTACTTTAAGATGATGAATTTTATGGTATGTGAATGATATCTCAATTATAAAAAAACTTAAGTATTTTAGAGTGGTGAGAATTTCAATAAATTTTATTACAATTGAACGACTCAAATTGTTGTCCCCAGTAAAAACACAACAGTTAAATAGGCCCTCTTAGGTTTGGTGGCAAAGTGGTTAGGAGCTCAGGCTGCTAACCAAAAGGTCAGCAGTTCGAATCTACCAGCTGCTCCTTGAAAACGCTATGGGGCAGTTCTACCCTGTCCTATAATCAGACTTGACGTAACACAACAACAGGTTAGCTGTGTGGAAACATCCAGAGCCTTGTTTGCTCTGCCATTTGGAAACAATGCTTTGTACGGTAAGTTCCTGAATACAGTGTATAGGTCAACAGAAAAGGAGTGTTCTTCTCAAGTTTCAAAGCAGTGTCTTAATAGCCAACCATATTGAACAATAGCATTCTTTTTTCCTTATTTTGAAAGGAGTCACAGATTGCTTTGCAAATTTTTAATTTTCTATTTATTCTCGGGAAGAAATCATTAAGACCTTAGCCTAACTATGTGGGTGTATTTATATTTGTATTTCTCCTTCATCAGTTTCACCAGCTGAGTGCCAAGAACTGTTCTATGCACAAGAGATACAGCAGTGAACCAAAGATAAAAATCTCTGCTTCCATGGAACTTAGTTACACTGTGGAGTCAGGCAACAAGTATTAAATAAGTAGTATGTTAGATGTCGTTAAGTGCTGTGGAACATGATGACATGATGCAACACTTAAAGGGAACAGGGCCTCCTTTAGACTGTGGTAAGGCCTCATCAAGAAAGTGGCATTTGGGTAATTACCAGAGGTAAGTGAGGGAGCAAGCTATTTAAATATGACCCGGAAGAGCTTTCCAGACAGAAGCAGTAGCAAACACAAAGTCCCTGGGGCTGGAGGAGTGCCTCTGGAAAGAAGTCAGAGTGGTGGGGGGTGAGACTGGAGATGTAG
Source organism: Elephas maximus indicus (assembly GCF_024166365.1). Classification (NCBI taxonomy): domain Eukaryota; kingdom Metazoa; phylum Chordata; class Mammalia; order Proboscidea; family Elephantidae; genus Elephas; species Elephas maximus. Next base: position 170,611,310 of record NC_064822.1, on the reverse strand, counting down.
CACATGTGGGGGAGGTCTAAGATCTTGTCTGGCCTCACAGGTCACTCAGTGTAGGACATGGGCTTTTACTCCTTTTGAGCAGAGAAGCGACCTGATATGACTTATATTTTGACAGGCTTATTCTAGCTGCTTGGTTGAGAATAGACTAAAGGAGGGCAAAGATGGAAGCAGGATGTAAAATCAGATCCTAACATACAATTTTTTTAAATTGTGGAGATACATATACGTATATATATTGTTAGGTGCCGTCATTTCTGACTGATAGGGACCCCATGTACAACAGAATGAAAAGCTGCCTGGTCCTGCACCATCCTCACAGTTGTTGCTGTGCTTGAGCCCATTGTTGTAGCCACTGTATCAATCCATCTCGTTGAGGGTCGCCATCTTTTTTTTTTTTTTTAATAATATATATGCTTTTTTAAAATAAAATGCTTCAATCTTAATGGTTTCTTCCCAAGAATAAATGGAAAATGAAAAAGTACAAAGCACCATTTTCAAACGCACAAATCAGTAGCCTTAATTACATTTACAGTGTCATGCAACCATTACCACTATCTATTCCCAAAACTTTTTCATCGCCGCAAACTCTGTAACCACTAACTACCATTCAAATTTGATGATGAAATAATTAAAGCAATAAAACAGTGATTCCTAATTTATACTAAAGGAGATGGAATTCTTAGGATGCAAATCTATTTAATGACCCTGCTTTAGGTTTTCGATTTTAATGGGTTTTTGGACTGATTCTCTTGCTTTGCCAAACCTGAGTATCAGGTTTATTTACTTTGTTCACTCACTCAGCAACTTATGATCAGGCACTGCGCTGGCCACTGAATGTCCAATAAAACCAAAAACCAAACCCATTGCCATTGAGTCAATTCCGACTTATAGTGACCTTATAGGACAGAGTAGAACTGCCCCATAGGGTTTCCAAGGAGCACCTTGGTGGATTTGAACTGCTAGCCTTTTGGGTAGCAGCTGTAGCAACTTAACCACTACACCACCAGGGTTTCGTAGTGAATCAGAAAAGCCCAATAACTCCCTCATGGAGCTCACATCAATGAAAAACCAATAGATACATATTTATCTAATGAAAACTGTGTAAGGCACAGGGCTAGAATCTGTATGAAGAGATATGCATGGACCTGGGAATCCTTGGCATACCCAGAAGCTTTTACCAAAAAGTAAAGCAATGGGACAAGCTATATTATGTTCATGCCAGTTTTTAAAAAATCACATTTCTGCAGTACTACAAGCTAGAACAGCCTGGTAGAGTTCTCAGTGAGTCACTAACAATTACGGTAATTTAGTTGAATTTCCAACTTTGTCATCCTCAGGATTGATGGGAATTCTTGGTGTGTGGGCGCTTCAATTTTTTATTCCCTCTCAGTGTGACATTACATCACAGACCAGCCTGGTGGTGGTGTTGGTAACCCAAGCAAGAGCCGAGGGAGACAGATATAAGGACAGTGGACTGATATGGAGAGTCTCTCTTCCTGGGCCTTTGGGCAGGTTGGGCCCCTGACGTGACCCCTGGTTCATACTGAACAACCCGGGGATCTGTGGAGCTGGAAGGACCTTCAGAAGTTACTTCTCTCGACTCTCCTAGTTTTACACAGGGCAAAGCAAAAGCCCAGGGTGAATGATTTATTTCGGTTCACTTGAGATCAAAGTTGGGACTAGAACCTCCTATCTCTTAGAGGCCAAATATGCGTAGGAAAAACTTCCCTTTTTCTCCTTCTCCTTCCTTCCCTCCCTCCCTTCTTGTCTAAGTATTTTACCCCTTTATTTATTTAATTTTTACTCCGTTTTACTCTTTTATTTTTCAGAATAAATCCTCTTCCCACTTACAAGTCTATTTTGCTCTTGTCTGGAGAACGTGGCTGTGGGAAGTCCACTCTGATTGCCAACTGGGTGAATTATTTCAAAAAGAAACACCCAAGCATATTGCTGATCCCTCATTTTGTGGGGAGCAGCTGTGACAGCAGTGACATCATGTCTGTGATCCATTACTTCATCACAGAGTTACAGTACAAAAGCTACGGTAATAGCATCAAACTTTCAAATTCATTCAGAAAATTTTTGGTGAGTTAGAAATTAGTGGTTCTCCCTTCGGCTCACGTGAGTACTTTCCTCTTCTTCTAATCCAAGCCTCACTCATGTAATAGTCTGTATGGGGTTCCTGGTTAGAAAGACAAATGGCTTTCTTCCATGTGGTCATGTAGGGGCACAGGCTTTTTCCATCTTCAGCACGTGTCATCCACTAAGGGCCTCACAGTCCTCTGATTTTGTCTAGAGGAATCAGAAAACCAGTGAAAATGGCACACCTGTTCCTTAAAAGTCTCGACCCAGAAATGATACATCTCATTTCTGCTCCATTTCTGTTGGAAAGAACCAGTCATATGGCTACACTGGGAATCCAGCAGGGATAGGAAGCTAACCCCACAGTATGAAATGTGGAGTATAAATTTTTAGCATATAGTACCCACTGCCATCAAGTCGTAGCACCGATAAGTGTTAGCTATTATTATTATTAGGTACCTATTGTGTATTTTGAGCTCAACTGCTAACCAAAAGATCTGAAGTTCAAATCCACCAGCTGCTCCTTGGAAGCCACATGGGGCAGTTCTACTCTGTCCTATAGGGTTGCTATAAGCAGAATCAACAAGATGGCAGTGGTTTTTTTTTTTTTTTTCGTCTATGTATTTACATGTTTGTATGTTTCTGACTGTGAGAGCCTGCTTTTGGGAATTCATCACTTCTCATTGGGGGTATACACCTGTGTGTGCCTCTGTGTACTGAGTGAATACGTGTGGGTGCCCCAGGGTGAGTTTTGGTGGATATTTATTTGAAGGATATTGGACTTTTTTCTGTGAGTGTTATGGGTGTCTGTGAGTAAATGTGGGTGAACATATGTGGGTTGAGTTCTCTATTGTTGCATTATCTCAGTTGCATTGTTGTTGTTGTTAGGTGCTGTCGAGTCGGTTCCGACTCATAGCAACCCTACGTATAACAGAATGAGACACTGCCTAGTCCTGCACCATCCTCACGATCGTTGCTATGCTTGAGCCCGCTGTTGCAACCACTGTGTCAATCCATCTTGTCGAGGGCCTTCCTCTTTTTCTCTGGCCCTCTACTTTACCGAGGATGATGTTCTTCTCCAGGGACTGGTCCCTTCTGGTAACGTGTCCAAAGTACGTGAGACAAAGCCTCACCATCCTTGCTTCCAAGGGTCACTCTGGCTTTATTCCTTCCAAGACAGACTTGTTCATTCTTCTGGCAGCCTATGGCATACTCAATATTCTTCGCCAACACCGTAATACAAAGGCATCAATTCCTCTGTCTTCCTTTTTCGTTGTCTAGCTTTCACATGCATATGAGGTGATTGAAAACACCATGGCTTGGGTTAGGCACACCTTAGTCCTGAAAGTGACCATCTTTGTTTTTTAGCACTTTAAAAAGGTTTTTGCAGAAGATTTTTCCAATGCAATACTTCGTTTGATCTCCTGACTGCTGCTTCCATGGGCGTTGCTTCAGTTGCATTATCTAGTTAAAATAAAAATCAGTAGAAGAAGGTGCAAGTAACTGTATAAATGGTGATGAATTCTACTCAGACACATCCCAAGAGTGCTCAGTCTGACCAGGCTGACGATGTGAGCTCAATCGTACCCATCCAATTACAATTTTATTCCCAAAGTGAATCATTATTTTAATGAGTGTGCTTTTAGGTGCTGAGAGCTCCTAATAAAAACAGCTGCTATCTTTCAAACAAACAGATTTTGAGTCTGACAACAGTGGAATAAATTCATGAACCGCCTATGAATACGCAGCCAGGTGACAGCTTCTGTCCCTGAAAGGACGTCCTTCCTGGTGAATGGCAGGAGGCTGAGGGCTAGGGTCAAGCTCGTTAACCATTTGCACTACCCAGGGACTTCAAGCTACTTCTATTCATTAAGGAGGGGAGGGACTGCAACTCAAGAGAATTTGCTGCCCTGGCAGTCTGAGGAGGAGGTGGAGGCAGAGGGTTGGCATAGAAAGCCAGCACCAGGATCACTTAGCACGGCTGCCTTTGCCTGGAAGCTCAGGTTGCACCTGGGGTGAGGTGGCTGTGGGCGGAGGAGGAGGGGCTGCTGCTGAGCACACGGCTGGGCCAGAGAGGTCCAGCGCTTGAAGCAGATTCCACTTCTTTGTAGAGAACTGCTTTCCTGTTGCCTGCCTCGGCTGTCTGCAGCTGTAGCCCTGAGTGGGCTGGGAGCTGGGGGCCCTCCCTAGCGGGGTGCCAAAACACCCCCTGTGTGAAGCTTCCATCTCTACTCCTCTGCCCTCAACCCCTGCTCGCTGGGATAAAGGGATCTTGTGGATGAGAAATGCCTGTAGCCGGCTCTCCCAACTTGCACACCCCTTGGTTGCCTCGCCAGCAGCTGGTGCCCCTTTCCGCGCTCCTCAGAATGGCAGATAGAGCCTCTGGCTGTCTTGTTTACGTGTTTCCCTGCCCTCTTTCTCCAATTACCTGGTGCCTGCCCTGACTAACAATGAATTCCACTTACTGAAGGTTCTCCAAGTACCAGGCACTGTGCTGAGGGCTTTATCGGCAGCTCATTTAATGCTGTCACCAATCCATTTAAAGCATCCTCATCCAGAGAACGGGACCAAGGCTCAGAATGGTTGAGTCACAGCCACACAGTGGTCCCTGGTCCTCATCACTGGTAAACGAATAATTTCTTTTATAAGGATGAACACAAAGCTGGTTCCCATGAGGCAGAGGTTAAAGATGTCCCAAATGTCCAGCTTTTCCAAACTGCCGTACCACTCAATCATCTCTAACATCAACTACTCCCTCTGCCCTCAATACTCTCCCTCCCATCTTTGGATTCCCCAATTCACTTCAATGTCTCACAGAACTCACAAACTCAGTAAAGGAAATGGCTCACGCAGTTGTGGAGGCTGGGAAGTCCCAAATTCGTGGGTCAGGCATAGGCTTACTCCCTGGCCATCAGTCTCTGCCCAAAGGCTCTAAGCTTTCTTGCTCCACGGGCCTGGAAGCCCACTGCGCCGTTTCCTGCTGGTCTCTCCTGCCAGTCTCTCCTACTGGTCTCTTCTTCCCTTGTGGTGGTGGGCTCTTCTTTCTGCTCTGGGACTGGCTCTCTTTTAAGGCAAAACTGACCAATCCCCTTGGTGGGCCACAATTATCTTATTTGCAGAGCCCTGCCCAATCACCTGGGTGGGAGTTACAAGCCCATGGCGATAAAGGCCATACGAAGTCATTCATCACAACGCAACTGCACAGTCTTGCCTCCTTGAGCCCACACAGGGAAAATGTCACTCTTTTGGATGATTTCCATCAGGGTTTTCTCCAATATCAGATATCAATCAGCAGAGTCTGCACTCAGGTCCGCGATGTGGAATGGGTGGAGATATTAGCAGAAACCCTGGGCAGAGCTTTCTAAGCTTTGTGCCCTAGGCCCTGCTGACTTCTCCAGCCTCATCTCTCACCCCTTTGCTCCATGGGTTTGGCCTTCTGAGAGCAGACCAGTCACTCTGTCCTTCCATGTCTTGCCCATTCAACTCCCTTTTCCTGAACTGCCTCTTCCGTTTCTTGTTGTTGTTAGCTGCAGTCCAGTTGGCTCCGACTCATGGCTAACTCCATGTACAACAGAAGGAAATGTTGCCTGGTCCTATGCCATCTTCACAGTGATTGATATGCTCAAGTCCATTGTTGTAGCCGCTGTATGTTTTGAGTGCCTTTCAACCTAGGGGGCTCATTCTCCAGCACTTCATACGACAATATTCTGTTGTGATTTGTAAGTTTTTCATTGGCTAATTTTTGGAAGTAGATCACCGGGCCTTTCTCCCTAGTCAGTCCTGGTCTAGAAGCTCTGGTGAAACCTGTTCACCATGGGTGATTCTGCTGGTATTTGAAATACTGGTGATATAGCTTCCAGCACCATGACAACACCCAGGCTACCACAGCATGCCAAACTGACAGATGCATGTGGCTCCCTTTTCTTAAATCAATGACATCCTACTCATCTTCCAAGATGCAGGTGAAAGGTCACCTCCTCTGTGAAAGGGTTAGTGGGCGCCTTGCTCCTTAACTTTGACCAGGCACCAAGAGTAGCACCAATGCCACTGTATTTTAGTTTACATGGGTGCCCCCTCCAAACACTGTGAGCTTGCCTTCCTTGGCCCCTTGGATGACTTACACATGCTCCTGTCATTTTGCGTTTTATTGTTTGTCTGTCTCTGTAAGTCCTGTGAGTGCAGGGAACCATGCCTATCTTATTGTTCATTGTTATACCCACTGCCTGGCACAGAGCCTGGCACATAAAAGGTTCTTGATATATCTGTTTTGAATAATAAAGCACTGCTAAAAAGTGAAAAAATTAGTCAATTACTAAGTCATTTTGTCATAGAATTGTACTGATCGATTTTTTTTTTCTCCCCATAAATCTACCTATCCTGACTGGTTCTTTAAACAACTTGAGATGTTATAATTTAAATTAAGCAGCAGGCTATTGCCATTTAGTAGAGCCAGTTTGGTCCTGCAAGAATTCAGAGAAATGTTTAAGATCATTTTCCAATACTGGTAATGTTGACATCCTCTTCAACATCATTTTGAGGAAAAATAATTATAATCACTCAAAATGTGACTTTAAAAACACTGGACATATGCTTTGCTTCATATGTAAAGATATTAATCTGTAAACATCATCCTAGAGTTTTTTTTTCTTTTTGTCCAGAAGTGGCGATAGATTTTTGGTGATTACTACTAGTGATGTTATGCTTTATGATTGTCAGCTGGAGTGTATTTTTTTGAGGTTCATTCGTATTTGTTTTATCACTTAACCTCTACCCCAGCTTTATGAAAGATATAGCAGCCCTCAGCTCTGTGGGTTCCTTTGTATGACTGGTAGCGAACCACACGCACCAAGAAATAGTAACCATACACAGCTTGAAAAGTCAAATGGATTATTCTTTAAATTATTACTTGATGTTCTTGTCTGAAGAAAAACTATTAGAAAAATAAATGTTTTGGAAGCTCCTGATGATCACCTCCCCTCACCTCTCTAGACCTCAGTTTGCTTATCTACAAAATGAGGGGCTTGGGCTAGACTAGATGATCAATCTCTGAGAACCCCTCTGCTCTAAAATCCTACCATGTACTATTTGAGATCTCAGCATTGGCTATAATTTTTAAGAGTTTTAAAAACTCAAAGGATGAAGCATAAAGATTGATTCTTTTTCTTCCATTCTTGAGAAGTCTCTTTCATTGTATGATACAAGCTCAAACTCTGTCTTTTTTGAGACCTTCTCCTCCTTTATGTCCCACAACATTCATATGTAATTATCAAGTCTTACTGATTTTATGGTCATTTTCTGATTTAAAAATCAATACAATCCTCTAATATAAAAGATAATATAGAGAAGGTAGCTGATTATCAAACGATACATATTTTAACATGTCAGTGCTCAGACATGCTTCCAGTAGAAGATATAATGGAGTAAGCAGATACCAACCTCTACCTGGAAAATCACCAGAAGGGCAGTAGGTTTAAGTGTAGACTGATGGGTGCCTTGCATTAGAGACTCAAACATCACTAGCAGTATTGCTATCAGAGTTGTGATTGTCTGAAATGTTGGACAAATCTTGGTATGGTTTCAGACAAAACAATGGATAATCTTCCATCAATTTACATGGTAGCTGCAGTCCTAGAAAATTCCTAGAAAGTTAAAACTGTGCAAAAATTACTTTGCATTTCCATGTGGAATGTAGAATGGAGTTGGTTTAATTATGAAGACTTTTCCTTTATATGACTGTATAACAGAACATTTGAAAGTTGGGTAGACCCAGGGACAGATCTTCCTTGGGTGTGACAGTCCCATGTTGTAGGGTGTCTAGACCCACCCCTGTGGATAACTACTGCTCTAACCAACTTCCTACTTTTCCAATGTTCACTACACTTTCCTGCTTCCAAGCCTTTACCTGTGCTTTGCCTTGCTTGATATGGACTTCATCTCATGTCTGTGTGTTCTCCAAAGCTCATCTCAAATGTCTTCTACACAAAGCTGTTCTTCATTGTGGTGGTTTCACATCAAACTCAGTAGCCTTCAAACCCACATTCTACCTTGAAATGTGGTATGATGGTTATTTGTGTACAGGACACATTCCCACTTCTCTTAGCATCTTGGCTTGATATTATGGATTATTGTGTCTCTTCTCAGCCAGCACAGAACCTTGTACATAATAAGCAGCTAATAAATATTTTTTAAACGTAATAACTCTCAATGACTCTAATAGAGTCTTAATGCATTGGAGACTTAATCCACTAAAACATCTGTGCATAATTTGATTTCCTAGATCCTAATATGCCTAAATTTCTGTGGAAAATATTTCTTTCGAAAAAAATAAAGCAAGAGAGAAGTTATATGCAGTAAAATGCTTTTAGACTATTTGCTAGTTAATTATAATTTTGGATTGCTGCTACTAGGTTGGAGCTCAGGTGGCGCAGTGGTTAAGGGCTTGGTTGCTGACCAAAAGGTCTGCAGTTTGAATCTACCAGCCACTCCTTGGAAACTCTATGGGACAGTTCTACTCTGTCTTATAGGGTTGCAATGGCAATGGCAATGGGTTTGGTTTTTTGGTTTTGCTACTAGGTCGCTTAATTACAGTCTAAAAGTTGGTCCTCTCAAATTACTTCCTCTGCCATTTGCTGGCTCATAACTTAATTTTCTCTGGTAATTTCCAGAATCCAAGGTCTGGGGTCCAATATTGTGGGCGGAGAAATTTAGAATTGGCTATATTAGGTTTAAGATGAGCCAGTACCAAAGACACTAGGCAGTGGGTGGGAAATGCTGTATGGGTGTACTGCTGGAAGGAAGAACTTGGGGCAGTGGCTGCCACCCCTAGACAGGTGCAGAAACTTCACAAATCACATGGTCTGACTTTTCTTTCTTCCCATGCAGCTATTTGTAACATGATCTATTTTTGCAGTTTGGAAAACGAGAGTAGTTTTTTGGATTACATAAATATATCTCATATAAAACCCTGAAAATGTATTGGAGGCACCAGGTGGTAAATATCATTACCTCTTTCTGGGTTGAAGGTTTTGAGGGTGCTAATCACACACATCATCTCTTCTAAGGAGTTCCTTAGAAGGGAGGATGATGAGACTTCATCTTATGTATTTTGGACATATTATCGGGAGGGACTAGTCCCTGAAGAAGGACATCATGCTTGGTAAAGTAGAGGGTCAGCGAAAAAGAGGGAGACCCTCGGCGAGATCGATTGACACAGTGGCTGCAACCATGGACTCAAACATAGCAACAATTGTGAGGATGGTGCAGGACCAGGCAGTGTTTCGTTCTGTTTTATGAAGGCTTGCTGTGAGCTGGAACCGACTCGACAGTACCTAACAACAAGAGATCACACACATATGCATCTTCGGCTGGGCTGCTGCGTGTTGTGCTTGTTGTTCCCAACCCCAGCTCATTAATGTATTTTAGTCATGATGGAAACTTTCACCAAATCTGAACTAATTTCTATGCTGTAGGTACTCAGCTCGAAACTGATGTTCTTAACGAAGACCCGAATATCTTGGTCTTTTCGCTTCTTGTAGAAGTATTCATTGCTTGCATCAGCTCAAAGCCATGTATACTTGTACTAGATGGAATCGAAGAATTGATTGGCATTTATGGGATTTCAGGACAGAAGGTAATGTCTTTTTTGTGAAAAGAAAATCTCATAATGTAGGATGTACATAACATTTTCCATTGCACTGCATATCTCTGGTTTTAGCCAACATTGCTTATAGTTACTGCTTTATGTTTTATTGAACAAATATTTATATACCACTTAGTATGGGCCAGGTGCAAACCCTGATGGTGTAGTGGTTAAGAGCTTTGGCTGCTAATCAAAACGTTGGCAGTTTGAATCCACCTGACGCTCCTTGGAAACCCTATGGGGGCAGTTCTACTCTGTTACTGTAGGGCTGTTATGAGTCGAAATTGACTTGACGGCAATGGGTTTGGGTTTTTTTTGTTTGTTTGTTTGTTTGAGGGCCAGGCATTATAGAAACTTTAAAAATATTAACTCATTTAATCCTCATAACAACCTGTAAGGAGCCCTGGTGATGCAACAGATAAGTGCTTGGCTGCTAACCGAAAGGTTAGCAGTTTTAACCCACCCAGTGGCCAGGAGAAAGCCCTAGTGATCTGCACCTGTAAAGATTACCACCTAGGAAACCCTATGGGGTAGACCTACTCTGCCACATGGGGTCACTATGATTCGGAATTGACTCAATGGCACCCAACAACAACAACAACAGCCCTATGAGGGAGAGACTGTGGTTATCATCCCTGTCTACACAGAGAGGTCTGATCCCAGAGGTGTTAGGTGACTTGTCTAAGGTCAAAGTTAGTGGTAGATTTGGGATTCGAATATAGGCAGGTTGGTTCTAGAAATTGTGGCCTTTACCCCTACACAGTTCTGCTCCCCTCTTTTGTTTTTTGAGCAGGTATTTATTGGGCACTTACTAAGTTCTTTATGTTTTATAGTTTTGTCTGCCTCATCCACACTGATTTTACACATGCCACTCCCCTTCACTGCTCGCCATCCTTAGTTTCTCCTGTTTAAAATGATACTGGACTAAGGAATCTCTTCTGCTTCTTAGATTCATTCATTACTTTGTGAAGCATTTTCTCTGAAACTTAAAGTATATGTAATTAATAAATTATGTAAGTAGTATATGTTCTTTATAGAAAATATAATAAATAAAAAGAAGAAAGTAAAAAATTAAATATCACTTGTAGTTTCACCACTGTTAAATATCTTGGTGTATAGCCTTTTTTTTTATACTGGTTTATATACTGGTGCAGGACTGGGCAATATTTCATTACATTATACATAATGTGGACACCTGTTGGCTCAGTGGTTAAGGATTTGGCTACTAACCATAAGGGTTGGCGGTTCAAATCTACCAGGTGCTCCTTGGAAATCCTCTGGGGCAGTTCTACGCTGTCCTATAGGGTCACTATGAGTCAGAATTGACTCGATGGCAATGGGTTTGGTTTTTATACATAATGTTGCTATTAGTTGGCATCAACTTGATGGCAACTAACAACAACAGCTATATTTTGTAAATATATATATGTGATTGCATACCATATTGTTTCATAACTTGTTTTTTAACTTATTACATGGTAACCATCACATATTCAACAAATAATTATTGACCACTTACTGTGAGCAAGGCACTGTAGTTAAAACAGACGTGGTCCTGACCAAGACATGGAGCTTTTAGTCTAGTGGGGAATAACAGATATTAATACAGCCCAAGCCGAAGCATCACACAAATAAGTATAAAATTGCCTCTCTGACGAGTGCTGCCAAGGGCCTTGACCTTTGGGGAAGGTCAAGTGAATGCTTCTCTTGAAGGGCTTTGGCCTGCGGGGAAGGCTTCTTGGAAGAAGGCCTCAGGTGAGTTCTGCAGGAGGAGGAGGGCCTGGCCAAGCAGTTACCGGAAGCGGTTTAGCACAGTGGTTTGGAGACTGTCACTGGAGCCAGGCCCTTGCTTTGAATCCCAGCTCTGCCATGTCCTAGCAGAATGAGTTAGGTAAGACATTCAGCCTCTCTCTGCTTCAGTTTCCTCCTCCGCCTCTACAGAGGTTGTTATGAGGATTGAATGAGTTAGGACCTGAAATACACTTTAAACAGTGCCTGGCACAGAGCAAGCAGTCAGTAAATGATAGTTGTTATTAATAGGCAAAACAGGGTGGGAAAGAGTATTCAAAGGAACGTAGAAAAGATCTTAGTAAATGTTTGTTATTTTATTTAAAAATCAAACCATTTAACTTATGATAGTGTTGCTGCTCATAATGACAATTCTTCAGCATAAAACAATGTCTTTTTCTAATAAACGGTTCAATTTGTACTTCCTTAGTTTTCCTCTGGTTGTCACCATTAGACTATTCTTCAGAAACATGCTTTTGCTACACTGTTTGCTTGTAGGGACCTCTTTTACGTGTTCACATTTGCATCAGCAAATTTGTAACATATAGGTGAGTCAATCGACTATGGTTCTATTGAGCATGAACTGGTATTTTCTCATCACCACGTAGCTAGTATCACAAGTTACATAATTATAACCCCAACCCTTACCCTATACCTACTCCTTATGTTTCACCTATCCTAAGTTTGAAGACCATCAGCAGGGTCATTTTAAAGTCTTAAAATGTCTTTGAATCTCTCCATCAGGCAAAAGATTTTTCCTGGCTGCCACGCTCACTCTCTCCCCATTGCAAATTTATCATGAGCACCGTCTCCTCCAGCCTGTCCTACAAGTCACTGTGTGCCCGCCCAGATGTGAGGACAGTGGAGCTTATTAGCACAGGAGATGAAGAAGCAAAACTAAACATCTTTAGACAGCATCTCAGCACTCCCGATAATGACCCCTTCCGACAAAGCAGACAAGCTTTGAGGAAAAAAACAAACCTGAATCCTTTAAAACTCACAATCCTAGCCAATGAATTTAAAGAATGTAGGATCTACAGAGACGAGTTTCAGTGTATCAAGGAATACTTGGAGGTGGTCTCTATTCAGGATCTCTGGGAATTGATTCTGAAACGCTGGATGGAAGACTACAGTTGGACTATGAAAAAGAAAAAGGCACATTCAGACACCATGGATTCTGGAGAAGGTAGGCCTTGGCCATTGCTGACAGCCTCTAGTGTGAGGCCACAGAGAGAGAGACTTGCGGTGGACCTTATCCAGGGGAGGAAGGTCTAGGGATAGGGTTGCACATAAAATGCACTACACCCAGTTAAATTTGAATTTCAGATAAAGAACAGATAATTTTTGAGTATAAGTTTGTCGCAATATTTGGGATATACTTATACTAAAAATTAATATATTGTTTATCTGAAATTCAGATTTAACTGGGAGTTCTGTATTTTTTTATTATTATTTTTACTGTGCTTTAAGTGAAAGTTTACAGTTCAAGTCAGTTTCTTACCCCAAAATTTATATACATATTGTTATGCAACCCTAGTTGCTCTCCCTGTAATGTGACAGCACACTCCTTTCCACCCTGTGTTTCCTGTGTCCATTCAGCCAACTCCTGTCCCCCTCTGCCTTCTCATCTCACCTCCAGACAGGAGCTGCCCATTTAGTCTCATGTATCTACTTGAGCTAAGAAGCACATTCTTCACAAGTATCATTTTATGTCTTCTAGTAAAGTCTAATCTTTGTCTGAAGAGTTGGCTTCAGGAGTGGTTTTAGTTTTGGGCTAACAGAGAGTGCAGGGGCCATGTCTTCTGGAGTCCCTCCAGTCTCAATCAGACTATTAAGGCTGGTTTTTTTTACTAGAATTTGAGCTCTGCACCCTACTTTTCTCCTGCTTCGTCAGGGACTCTCTGTTGTGTTCCCTGTCAGGGCGGTCATTGGTGGAAGCCAGGCACAATCTAGTTCTGGTCTCAGGCTGATGGAGTCTCTGGTTTATGTGTCCCTTTCTGTCTCTTGGGCTTATATTTTCCTTGTGTCTTTGGTGTTCTTCATTCTCCTTTGCTCCAGGTGGGTCATGACCAATTGATGCATCTTAGATGGCCACCTGCTAGCTTTTAAGACCCCAGACACCACTCACCAAAGTGGGATGCAGAACACTTTCTTAAACTTTTTTATGCCAGTTGACCTAGATGTCCCCTGAAACCATGGTCCCCAGACCTCCTTGCCTGCTACTTTGTCCCTCAAAGTGTTTGGTTATATTCAGGAAACTTCTTAGCTTTTGAATTAATACAGTTGTGCTGACTTCCCCTGTGTTGTGTGTTGTCCTTCTCTTCACCTAAGATAATTCTTGTCTACTATCTAGTTTTATCTAGTTAGTGAATTCCCCTCTCCCTCCCTTCCCTCCCTCATAACCATCAAGGAATGTTTTCTTCTGTGTTTAAACCTTTTCTTGAGTTCTTATAATAGTGGTCTCGTACAATATTTGTTCTTTTGTGACTGACTAAAAAAAAATTTTTTTTTTTTTAATTTCACTCAGCATAATGCCTTCCAGATTCGTCCATGTTATGAGATGTTTCAAGGATTCATCATTGTTCTTTATCATTGCATAGTATTCCATCAGGTGAATATATCATAATTTGTTTATTTATTCATCCACTGATGGACACCTAGGTTGTTTCCATCTTTTCGCTATTGTGAACAGTGCTGCAATGAACATGGGTGTGCATATATCTATTAGTGTGATGGCTCTTATTTCTCTAGGATATATTACAAAGAATGGGATTGCTGTATCTTATGGTAGTTCTATTTCTAGCTTTTTAAGGAAGCACCAAATAGATTTCCAGAGTGGTTGTACCATTTTACATTCCCACCAGCAGTATATAAGTGTTCCAGTCTCTCCACAACCTCTCCAACATTTATTATTTTATGCTTTTTTGGATTAATGCTAGTGTTCTTGGGGTGAGATGCTATCTCACTGTAGTTTTGATTTGCACTTCTCTAATGGCTAATGATTATGAGTATTTCTTCATGTTATCTGTTAGCCACCCGAATGTCTTCTTTGGTGAAGAGCCTGTTCATATCCTTTGCCCGTTTTTTAATTGGGTTGTCTTTTTGTTGTTGAGGTTTTGCAGTATCTTGTAGATTTAAGAGATTAGATGCTGATTGGATTTGCCATAGCCAAAATTTTTTTTTCCAGTCTGTAGATTGTCTTCTTTTTTGGCAAAGTCTTTTGATGAGCATAAGTGTTCGATTTTTAGGAGCTCCCAGTTATCTAGTTTCTATTCTTGTGTTTGTGCATTGTTAGTAATGGTTTGTATTCTGTTTATGCCAGGTATTAGGGCTCCTAGGGGAGTTCTTTATTTTTATTTGTTAAATCTGGCAACTCTATCTAGGGAGCTTGTGTGCTGACTATAAATAGAACTCTGTTAGGCACAAGTTTGAATCACATTTCTCAGGGGCTTAAGAAATGAGTATTTATTTTATTTTTTTTCTTTCTGAATTTTATTTTGTTGTTGTTGAGAATATACACAGCAAAACACACCAACTCAACCATTTCTACATGTACAATTCAGTGACATTGATTACATTCTTCAAGTTGTACAACCATCCTCACCCTCCTTATGTGAGTTGTTCCTCCCCCGTAAACATAAACTCACTGGCCCCTACGTTCCTATCTAATCTTTCTGGTTGCTGTTGTCAATTTGGTCCCACATAGATAATTCTTAAAACAGCATAATGCTCAAGGCAGACAATTTTTACTAGTTGAACTAAACTATAGTTTTAAGATGACTTCAAGATATACTTTTGGTAAGGTTTAAAGTTACCTCAGGGCAACAGTTTTAGTTCATCCAGCCTCCATGGCTCCAGAAAGTCTAGAGACCAAGAGAATTTGAAATTCTGTCCAATATTTCCCCTGGTTTGATCGGGTATCTTCTCTGGAATCTTTGATCAAACGGTAGCCAGGCACCACCCAGTTCTTTTGGTCTCATCATAAAGGAGGAAGTGGTTCATGGAGACAGTTAGACACACATTCCATGTTGTTGTTGTTGTTAGGTGTTGTTGAGTCAGTTCCAACCCATAGTACCCTGTGTACTATAGAATGAAACACTGCCAACCCCTGCACCATCCTTACACACATTGCTGTGCTTAAGTCCAATGTTTCAGCCACTGTGTCAATCTATCTCCTTGAGGGTCTTCCTCACTTTCACTGACCCTCTGCTTCACCAGGCATGATGTCTTTCTCCAGGGACTGGTCCCTCCTGATAACACATCCAAAGTACATGAGATGAAGTCTCACCATCTTCACTTCTAAGGAGCTTTCTGGCTGTACTTTTTCCAAAACAGACTTGTTTGTTCTCTGGCAGCCCATGGCATATTCAATATTCTTTGCCAACACCATAACTCAAAGGCATTAATTCTTTGATCTTCCTTATTCATCGTCCAGCTTTCGAATGCGTATGAGGGGATTGAAAATACCATGGCTTGGGTTGGGTGTGCCTTAATCCTCAAAGTGACATCTTTACTTTTCAACACTTTAAAAAGTGGTCTTTTGTGGCAGATTTGCCCAATGGAATATGTCATTTGATTTCTTGACTGCTGTTTCCATGAACGTTGATTGTGTATTCAAGTAAAATGAAATCCTCGACAACTTCAATATTTTCTCTGTTTATCATGATGTTGCTTATTGGTCCAGCTGTGAGGAGTTTTGTTTTCTTTATGCTGAGGTGTAATGCATACTGAAGGCTATAATTTTTGATCTTCATCATTAAATGATTCAAGTCCTTTTTGCTTTCAGCAAGCAAGGTTGTGTCATCTGCATATCGCAGATGGTTAATGAGTCTTCCTCCAATCCTGATACCACCTTCTTCTTCATGCAGTCCAATTTCTCGGATTATTTGCTCAGCATACAATAATGAATAAGTATTATGAATGTGATGTAGTAAGTATGGTGAGAGGATACAACCCTGATGAACACCTTTTCTGACTAAATAATCTGAGAAGCTGGGCTATATGAAGAAGAAGGTGGTATCAGGATTGGAGGAAGACTCATTAACCATCTGCGATATGCAGAATACACATTCTATATCCTCCTCCTTCCTGACTCTCCTTCTTTCTCTGTTGCTCCAGGTGAATAGAGACCAATTGTTGTGTCTTAGATGCCCACTTGCAAGCTTTTAAGACCCCAGATACTACACAATGAACTAGGAGGTAGAACAGAAGCACTAAACACGTTATTAGGCCATTTAAATGGGATGTCCCATGAAACCATGATCCTAAACCTCCAAACCAAGGAACCAAATCCCATAAGGTGTTTGGTTGTACATACACATCCTCAGCAGCTACAGTTTTGTTGTTGTTGTTATTGTTGTAAATATATCACACAACTTTTGCCAATTCAGCTTTTTACAGGTATAGAACTTATTGACAGCAATTATAATAATCGGCTGTGCAACCTTACCCTTACAATCAATGTGATTTTTCCATCATGGTAAACCTCCTTTTCCCCCTCCTTCCCACCCCTGGTAACCACTAATAAACTTTGTTCTCTATATATTTGCCTTTTCTTTTTTTTTTGTATAAGTGAGGTCATACAATATTTCTCCTTTTGTGATTGGCTTATTTCACTCAGCATAATGTCTTCAAGCTCCATCCATACTGTATCATGTATCAAGAATTCATTTCTCCTACTGCTTGAGTAGTATATACGTATTACATTTTGTTTACCCATTCATCTGTTGATGGACACTTGTTTCTACCTTTTGGCTATTGTGAATTGAATAGTGCTGCAATGAACATTGGTGTGCACGTCTCTTTTTGAGTCACTGCTTTCAAGGCCTTTGGGTGTATACCTGGGAATGGAATTGCTGTATCATGTGGTAGTTCTATTTTTAGATTTTTGAGGAATTGCCACAGTGTTTTCCACAATGGCTGTTCCATTTTGCATTCCTACCAGCAGTGGATAAATGTTCCAATTTTCCCACACCCTAGCCTACATTTGTTAATTTTTCTTTTTCATCTTAGCGATCCTAGTGGGAGTGAAATGGTATCTCATTGTGGTTTTGATTTGCATCTTTCTGATGACTTATGATGTTGAGTATCTTTTCATGTGTTTGGTGGTCATTTGGATGTCTTCTTTGGTGAAATGTTTATTCAAGTCCTTTGCCTATTTTATGATTGGGTTATTTGTCTTTTTGTTAAATTGTCAAAGCTTTATATATATATTGGTTATTAGATTCCTATCAGGTATATTGTTTCTGGAAACCCTGGTGGTGTAGTGGCTAAGTGCTATGGCTGCTAACCAGATGGTCGGCAGTTCAAATCCACCAGGCATTCCTTGGGAACTCTATGGTGCCGTTCTACTCTGACCTATAGGGTTGCTATGAGTTGGAATTGACTTGACGGCAGTGGGTTGGTTTTTTTTGTTATATTGCTTCTGAAGATATTCTCCCAGTCAGTAGCTTGTCTTTTCATTATTTTGGTAAATTCTTTGGATGAACGAAAGTATTTAATTTTTAGGAGGTCCCATTTATTTGTCTTTTGCTGTTTGTGCTTTTTAAAAAAATTATATTAAATAATCCATTGTTAAAAGCTAGTCCTGACAGTCTTGCCCCCGCTTGTTCATCTAAGAATTTTATGGTTTTAGTTTGCACATTTAGGTCCTTAATCGATTTTGAATTAGTTTTTTTGTATGGTGCAAGGCATAGATCCTGTTTCATTTTTCTGCATGTGTAAATCCAGTTTTCCCAGCACCATTTATTGAAGAGTCTCTTCTTTCCCCTTCTTTCCTCATCGAATGGGCTTACCACGTTTGTCAAAAACGAGTTGACCACAGATGTGTAGGTTTATTTCTGGACTCTCAATTCTATTCCATTTGTCTCTGTGTCTGCTGTTATACAAGCACCAGGCTGTTTTGATCACAGGAGCTGTATAGTATGTTTTAAAATCAGGAAGTGTAAATCCTCCTACTTTATTTTTCTCCTTCAACATAGTTTTAGCTGTTTGGGGCCTCTTTGCATTCCACATAAAGCTGAGAATTTTTTTTTCTATTTCTGTAAAGAAAGCTGTTGGAATTTTGATTGGGATTGTGTTAAGTCTGTAGATCGCTTTGGGTAATATCGATATCTTAACAATATTAAGTCTTCCAATCCATAAACGTGGAAGATCTTTCAATTTATTTAAGACTTCTTTAATCTCTTTTAGTAGTGTTTTATAGTTTTCACTGTGTAAGTCCTTCATGTTCCTGGTTAGACTTATTCCTAGGTATTGTATTCTCTTAGATGCTATTTTAAGTGGAATTGTTTTCCTAATTTCCCTTTCACATTTCTCATTGCTAGTGTGTAGAAAACCAACTGATTTTTGTTTGTTGACCTTGTACCCTGCAACTTTGCTAAATTCCTTTATTAGCTCTAGAAGTTTTCTTGTGGACTCTTTGGGACTTTCTATATATAGGATCATATCATCTGCTAATAGAGATAATTTTACTTCTCCTTTTCCAATCTGGGTACCTTTTATTTCTTTTTCTTGTCTTATTGTTCTGGCTAGTAATTCTAATACTGAATAGAAGTGGTGAGAGTGAGCACTCTTTGTCAAGTTCCCAATTTCAAAGGGAAACCTCTCAGTCTTTCTTCATTAAGTATAATGTTAGCTGTTGGCTTTTCATATATGCCCTGAATCATATTGAGGAATTTCCCTTCTATGCCAGTTGTCTTTAGGGTTTTCATCAATAAAGGGTGTTGGATTTTTATCAGATGCTTTTTCTGCATCCATAGAGATGATCATGTGGTTCTTTTCCTTTGTTCTATTGATGTGGTATATGACGCTGATTGATTTTCTAGTGTTGAACCATCCCTGCATATCTGGAATAAATCTCACTTTGTCATGGTGTATGGCTCTTAATATGCTGTTAGATTCTGTTTGAGTATACATATTCTCAACAAAATACTCATATTCATAACAAAATATTCCTAAGAGATACTGGCCTGTAGTTTTCTTTTCTTGATGTCTTTTTCTGGTTTAGGTATCAGGGTTATGTTTGCTTCATAGAATGAATTAAGGAATATTCCTTCATTCTCTATCTTTTGGAAGACTTTAAACAGTATTGGTGTCAATTCTTCTCTAAATGTTTGGTAAAATTCCCCAGCGAAGCCATCTGGTCCAGAACTTTTTTTGTTGGAAGATTTTTGATTAGTGATTCAATCTCTTCACTTGTTATGTGTGTTGAGACTTTCTATTTCCTCTTGAGCCACTTTGGGTACGTTGTGTGCTTCTAACAATTTGTTTATTTCTTCTACATTATCCAGTTTGTTGCCATACAGTTGTTTGTCATATTCTTTCATAATTCTATCTGACTCATTTGTTTCTATCAAGTCAGTTGTTATATCCCCTTTCATTTTATATTTTGGTTATTCACATCTTTTCTATTCTTTGTCAGTCTAGCTAAGGTTTGTCAATTTTATTGATCTTTTCAAAGAACCAACTTCTGGTTTTAGTGATTTTCTATATTGTTTTTCTGCTTTTGATTTTATTTATTTATGCTCTGATCTTTGTTATTTCCTTTCTTCTGGTAGGTTTAGGCTTAGTTTGCTTTTCT
Organism: Elephas maximus indicus; assembly: GCF_024166365.1. Taxonomy (NCBI): domain Eukaryota; kingdom Metazoa; phylum Chordata; class Mammalia; order Proboscidea; family Elephantidae; genus Elephas; species Elephas maximus. The sequence continues at coordinate 170,591,220 of NC_064822.1, read as the reverse complement.
CTTTCTAGTTCCTGGAGTTGTCAAGTTAGGCTGTTAATTTGAGATCTTTTTTTTTTTTTAATTTATTTATTGTGCTTTAAGTTAAAGTTTACAAATCAAGTCAGTCTCTCATACAAAAACTTATATACACCTTGCTATGTACTCCTAGCTGCCCTCCCCTAATGAGACAGCACATTTTTTCTCTCTACCATGTATTCCCCGTGTCCATTCAACCAGGTCCTGTCCCCCTCTGTCTTCTCATCTTGCCTCCAGACAGGAGCTGCCCACATAGTTTCATGTGTCTACTTGAGCCAAGAACCTCATTTCTCACCAGTATCATTTTCTGTCTTATAGTCCAGTCCAATCCCTGTCTAAAGAGTTGGCTTTGGGAAAGGTTCCCATCTTGGGCTAACAGGAGGTCTGGGGACCATGACCTCCAGGATCCTTCTAGTCTCAGCCAGACCATTAAGTCTGGTCTTTTTATGAGAATTTGAGGTCTGCATCCTACTGTTCTCCTGCTTCATCAGGGATTCCCTGTTGTGTTCACTGTCAGGGCAATCATTGGTTGTAGCTGGGTACCGTCTAGTTCTTCTGGTCTCAGGCCGATGTAGCTTCTGGTTTATGTGGCCCTTTCTGTCTCTTGGGCTCTTTGGTGTCCTTCATTCTCCTTTGCTCCAGGTGGGTTGAGACCAATTGATGCATCTTAGATGGCTGCTTGCTAGCATTTAAGACCCCAGATGCCACTCACCAAAGTGGGATACAGAACGTTTTCTTAATACATTTTGCTATGACAATTGACCTAGATGTCCCCTAAAACCATGGTCCCCAGACTCCCGCCCCTGCTACACTGGCCTTTGAAGCATTTGGTTGTATTCAGGAAACTTCTTTGCTTTTGGTTTAGTCCAGTTGTGAAGACCTCTCCTGTATTGTGTGTTGTCTTTCCCTTCAACTAAAATAGTTTTGTCTACTGTTTAGTGAATATCCCTCTCTCTCCCTCCCTCCTCACCTTTGTACCCATCAAAGAATATTTTCTTCTGTGTTTAAACTGTTTCTTGAGTTCTTATCATAGTGGTCTCATACAATAGTTGTCCTTTTGCAACCGACTAATTTTACTCAGCATAATGCCTTCTAGACTCCTCCATTGTTATTAATTTTTTTGTAGTATTCCATTATGTAAATATACCATAATTTATTTACCCTTTCATCTGTTGATGGGCACCTTAGTTACGCCCATCTTTTTACTATTGTAAACAGTGCTGCAATGAACATGGGTGTGCATATATCTGTTTTTGTGAAGGCTGTTATTTCTCTAGGATATATTCCAAGAAGTGGGATTGCTGGATTGTATGGTAGGTCTATTTCTAGCTTTTTAAGGAAGTGCCAAATCAATTTCCAAAGTAGTTGTACCATTTTACATTCCCACCAGCAGTGTACAAGTGTTCCAGTCTCTCCACAACCTGTCCAACATTTATTATTTTGTATTTTTTGGATTAGAGATCTTTTTTTTTTTATGTAAGTATTTATTGCTGTAAGTTTCCCTCTGAGTACTATCTTTGATGCATTCTGTAAGTTTTGGTATATTGTGCTTTCATTTTCATTTGACTCTAAGGAATTTGTGATTTCTTCTTTAACCATTGGTAGTTTAATAGTGTGTTAATTTCCATATGTTTATGTATTTTCCAGGTTTCTTTCTGTTATTGGTTTCTAGCTTCACTCTATTGTGGTCAGAGAAAATACTTTGCACTTCAGTCTTTTTAAATTTATTGGGACTTGCTTTGTGACCTAAAATATGGTCCATCTTGAATAATGAGCCATGTGCCCTGGAGTAGAATGTATATTGTGCTGTTTTTGGGTGGAGAGTTCTATATATGTCTGTTAAGTCTATTTGGTTTATATAATGTCATTCAGGTCCTCTGTTTCCTTGTTGATATTCTTTCTAGATGTTCTGTTCAGTATTGAAAGTGGTGTATTGAAGTCTCCAACTATTATTGTAGTACTATCTATTTCTCCCTTCCGTTCTGTCACTGTTTGGTGTATATATTTAGGTGCCCTGATGTTGAGTGCACATATATTTATGATTGTTAAATCTTCTTGATTATTTGGGAAGTGTTTCACTCTTTTGTACATAGGGTTGCTATGAGTCGGAACCAAATCGATAGCACCTAACAACAACAATGTCCGTCTTTATCTCTTCTGACAGATTTTGTCTTAAAGTCTACTTTCTCTGAAATTAAGATTGCCATCCCATGTCTCTTTTGGTTATTATTTGCATGGAATATTTTTTTCCATCTTTTCACTTTCAACCTATTTGTGTCCTTAGGTTTAAGATGTGTCTCTTGTAAATAGCATATAGTTGGATCATATTTTTTATACATTCTGCCACTCTTTGCCTTTTGATTGGAGCACTTAGTCCCTTTACATTCACTGTAATTACTAATAAGAAGGACTTCTTCCATTTTGTTATTTGTTTTTTGTGTGTCTTAAGCCTTATTTGTCTTTGTCCTTTAGTACTGCTTGCTTTTGTGTTTTGTTAGTTTATTGCAATAAGCCTTTTTGGTTCTCTGCTCTTTTCCTTTTGTGTATTTTTTAAAAATGTTTTCTTAGTGGTTTCTATGAATATTAAATTTAACAGCTTTTTTTTTTTTTTTATAACATTCTAGGGTAAGTTGGCACCAACTTAACTTCAATAACATATAAGAAATTCTATATACCATTCCTCCACCCTCTTTCTTGTTATCAACAATTATGTTGTTATCACTAAATATGTCTTTATATTTCATGTGCCCTTTAACATAGTTTTATCCTTGCCTTTTATACATTTGTTATTAAAAAACATGAAGGACAAAACATTTAGAATTATCAAGCATGAATACCTTATTAGTAGCCCTTATACTTGAACATGCATTTTTCTTTATTAGGGATCTTTCTTTTTATGTATAGCTTTGAGTGACTCTCTAATGTGTTTTCTCTTCCATCTGTACAACTCCCATTAGTATTTTTTGCAGAGCTGGTCTGGTAGATGTGAACTGTCTCCACTTCTGTTTGTCTGGAAATGTTTTAATTTCACCCTCATTCTCGAAGGATAGTTTCACTGGGTATAGTATTCTTGGTTGACAGATTTTTTTTCGTTCAGCACTTTAAATATATCATTCCATTGCCTTCTGGCCTCCAATGTTTCTGAAGAAAAATCAGCATTTAATCTTATCAGGGGTCCTTTGTATGTGACTGTTTGCTTCTCTTTCACTGCTTTCAGGATTCTCTCTTTATCTTTAATTTTTGGGAGCCTTATGATGATTTTTTTTTAACTATGATATGTCTTGGTATAGATCTCTTTGGGTTACCTTGCTTGGGGTTCTTTGAGCTTCTTGGATTTGTAGATTCATGTCCTTCGTTAGATTGGGGAAATGTTCTGTAATTATTTCTTCAAATATTCTTTCTGTCCCTTTCTCTCTTACCTCCTTCTGGAATTCCCTTGATACATATATTAGGTCTCTTGTTGTTGTCCCATAATTCCATTAAGCTGTGCTTAGCCTCCTTGTGCCTCCATTCTTGTTGCTCTTCAGCGTCTGTCATTTTAACTATCTTGTCCTCTAACTCACTGATTTTTCTTCTGCGTGATTAAATCTGTTGGTAAGTTCTTCTATTGTGTTTCTTATTTCAGTAATTTTATCTCTTTTTTTTAGATCCTCATTTTGTTCTTGCATTGTTTATTTCTTTTAAGCTCTTTTTCTGTGTTTTCCTTTAGTTCTTTAATGATGTTTAATGTTGTATTATATTCTTCTTTTTTTTTTTTCATCATTTGGTCATCCCTTTCATTCCCTTTATCATGTTCATTTGGATCGACCATTGATTTTCTGTTCTTTTTGTGTCTTGTTATTTTTTGTTGGAGCATTGGCATTTTTGAGGGTGTTAACTTTCTCAGTTTTCCTCAGTGGTTGGTATTTTTCCCCACACTTCTTTCTGCAAAAACTCTAAGGTGGGCAGACCCTTCAGCCTTTGCTTACCATTTCCTCTCCCTCTCTGTGATAGTGCCTTCTCCTCCCTGGTTTAATTAGGATTTGATAGTTCCAGATCTTGTTTTTCAACTTTCAACCTCTCTCAAACACACCAGAGAACACGCTGTAGTCAGTCTGTCCACCAGTGGGCACCACCACACGGAAGAGATGTTGTGTACTAATCAATCTGTCTGCGAGGGAGCACAGTTCCATCTCTCTGGTTATTACTCCCTTCCCTTCTCTGTTTCTGCAATCATGTTTTTAGTTGGAAAACCCACACCCAGCGAGCCCCTTTCGGGGCTAAGTGTCACCCTCTGGTTTTGCCTGAGCTTTCCTTCCCTGCTCTGTGGGGACTGCTTATATATGAGCTGGCATTCAGGGGAAGCAGAGGCAGACTTTCCTCCATTTCAGAAGGAGGTGGGGCCAGCATTCCCCAGAAATACCTCTGAGAGATCTGTTTTGTTAGTTTCAGAGTCTCAGTGGCCCTGCGGTGATTGGGGGAGCAGTCTCCACTTAGGTAACCTACCTCCTGACTCCATTGTAGGGAACCTTCTATAGGAGTTTGTATCAGTCCAGCAGCCAACAGTTACTGGTTGGGGATGGGGTAGTCACACTCTGAATGGACTCCTGGGAGGTCTGCTTTGTTGCTATCAGAGCCCGCCCCGTAGTGTGTTGGCTGTGATTATAGCCTCCATGCAAGATACCTGCTTCCTAGCACACAGCAGCCTTAGTCAGCAGTCCTCAGCACTGACTGCAAGGGGGATCAGGCAGACCCAAACTGATCCCCAGGGAGATCTGTCCTATTGGTTTCAGAGGTCAGATCTATGGGGTGTACAGGGAGGCAGGTTGAATGCTGACTATGGAAGCAGACTCTACTGCAGGGCCCTTCTGTTGCAATTCACAGCAGGCTTGCAGGTGATAGTGTCCTGGGGTGGGGGGGAGCTGTCATGTGCCAAACTGACCTCCAGGGAGGTCTGCCTTCTTACTGTCAGAGCTCTTCCTGTACTGTGTTGGCTGTGGGCATAGTCTCCACTAAAGATGCCTACTTCTTAGCACATAGCAGCCTGTTAGCAGTCCTCAGTTCCCTCTGAAAGGGGGAGCAAACAGACCTAATCTGAGTCCCCAGGAAGTCTGTCCTGTTGGTTTCAGAAGCTTGAGATATTGGGTGTGCAGGGAGGCCAGCAGATTGTTGACTGTGAGAACAGACTCCACTGCACGAGCCTTCTGTAGCAATTCACAGTAGGCTTGCAAATGGACCACCAGGGAGGTCTGCTTTGTTGATTTTAGGGCAGAAGCTTGGGGTCCTGTCTCTGTACAGGAAGGGATGGTGGTGGTTAGGGAAACTGGCTCTCTTTCTGGGGCTACTACCCCAGTTCACAGCAGCTGGCAGCCCAAGTGCCTGGGCGCAGGGCAGGGATGGTGGGAAAAGTGATTTTCTTACCTCATGTGACTTGTTGATTTGCTGATTCTTGCCTGTCTCCAGTTCCCTGCTGCTTTTTTGTGCTCCCCAATTCAGTGTCCCTCACAGCTGAGCAGCTTCCTTATTGTATTTCTTGTATTTGTGGGGGAGTGTTGTAACGGTGGTTTGTTTATGCTGCCATCTTCCCAGAATCCTGTGGGCCTTTATTATTTTCATGACTCAATTCAATCTCTTTTGAGCCTACAGGACTGCTGAGAGCAGAAATCTAATCCAGTCAATTCAGATTAAATCCATCAGTTTAATTTGTTTTCAGTCAATTCAGAATTTTTTCAGTCAACCAAGGATTTGTGCCCTTCTCCTGTCTCTGTTGAGTTCAGCCTTGCGGCTGGGTGTCCTTGATTATCATCTGTTCCTGCTGTCTTCCACTGAGGTGGACATGGCCGTAGATGGTCCTCAGACATTGGTGTCCTTTGTTTTTGGCATCTTCTGGGATGCCTGAGGAGCCCTGATGGAGCAGTGGTTATACAGCTCAGCTGCTAACCAAAAGGCTGGCAGTTCAAATCCACCAGGCGCTCCTTGGAAACCCTATGGGGCAGTTTTACTCTGATCTATAGGTTTGCTATGAGTTGGAATCAACTCGGTAATGGGTTTGGGTTTTTTGGTTTTAGGATGACTGTGTTCCCATTTGTTTGGGGGACATATGCTGCCATTCTGCTATTTCATTCCTTCATTCTAACAGTGAGGAGGCCCCTCTCCTTAGCTAACTTCTTTTTTCTTCTTGAGCCTACAGTCCTCCTGTAGATATTTGACCTTCTGACAGGGAATGTTGGCTGCTCAGGCCCTCTAGGACTTGATATTCTTTATACCCTCTTCTCTCCTGTTGCCCTGGTGGCATTGGGAAATCTGCAAGGCTGCTGTCTCCCAAGCTTCCAACGGAAGCAGAGCTCAGGCCCTCTCTACTGTTGGTTCCCAGGTGCTTTTGGTGGGTCAATCTCTCCCTGCTAAAAGCTAGCCTGGGCTCAGGGGAGTGCACAGGCCCCTTCTCAGAAACCCATGTGAGACTCTCTATTGCTCTCTTCTCTGGTTCTTTACTCCCTTTCTCAGCTCAGCAAATTTTCTTTTCTCTCTGGGTGGGAAAAACTTCCCTTTAGATCATCCTGTAATTGCCTGGGTGTGCTGTCTGTGGCAAAAAATTCATTCCATGATACTTAACAGTAAGGCTTTTAGACTCGAAGTTTTTTCTCTCAGGCCACTGTCTCTGCTATAAGCTTCAAAATTCTGTTTTGAAGCTTGAGTTCTTCTCACTGTATTTCTGCTATAACAATCCTTTCTTAAGGGAAGTGAATTTAGAATAAGCAGGGGTGTCGGGGAGGATGGGAAGAGAGAAACTGAAAATACATGGAATGAAAAACACATTGATTGATACTTTAACATATTGTCCTGCCCCATTTTTCACTCTAACAAGTTTGCGTCTCTGCAAAGAGAATTGACTTTAAATTTAGTGAGCCCCTCCTCCTACCCCAAGGAGGTAGAAATAAGGTTTCTGTGTCCCCAGAAGAGTCATTCAGGCAAAGCAGACCACAGCTATGCCAACCCACCTGCCCAAGATTGAGTAGGAAAGCCTGCTCGACTGGGTAGGAAAGCCTGCGTCCTTTCCGAGTAGGGACTGCTCCTTCTCCCAGGCAACTGTCCCCCTCCCAGCCCTCTCTGCTTTAACCTCCCCCTGCACTCCCCCAACCCACTGAGGCCCAGGGAGCCCAGCCACAGGTACAGGAAGAGTTCAGTTAAAGAGGACAAACATCAGAAAACGCTTGTATGGCTGGAGCTGATTAGCTACTTTTGCTTAAAGATTGCAGGTAATTTGGGCCCAGTCCCCAGTCCTAGCATGTTGTTGTTGTTGGCTGCCATCAAGGTGGCTCCCAATTTACGATTATCCCATACACAACAGAATAAAACACTGCCCAGCCCTGCACCATCCCTGTGATTGGTTGTGGATCAGATAGTTGTGATCCATAGGGTTTTGACTGACTGATTTTTAGAAGTGGATTTACAGACCTTTTTTCCTAGTCCATGTTAGTCTGGAAGCTCCACTGAATCCTGTTCAGCATCATAGCAACACGCAAGCCTCCACTGACAAACAGGTGGTGGCTGTGTATAAGGTGCACTGGCCAGGAATTGAACTCGAGTCTCCTGCGTGGAAAACAAAAAATTGACTCAACAGCAACTGGTTTGTTTGTTTGTTTTTCTCCTGTATGGAAGAAGAGAATTCTACCATTGACCCACCCATGCTGTGCCAAATCCTAGCATAGGAAATAAATTTAGACTGGTAGACCATGTCTTAAGGGTGTGTTTGTAGTTGATCATAAAGCCAATGGAAAATCTAACTATGGCGGACAAGCCTAAGTGCCAGGGAGAAGTGAAGAGTTAGCTCAAGGGGTGTATGTGAATATGTGCAGGAATGCAATCATAGAAACTCACTCATAGGCACAAATATAAATTTGGTGTTTGGAAACTTCAGTAAAGACTATTAAGGAGCCCTGGTGGCGCAGTGGTTAAGAGTTTGGCTGCTAACCAAAAGGTCAGCAGTTCGAATCCACCAGCTGCTCCTTGGAAACCCTATGGGGTAGTTCTGCTCTGTGCTATAGGGTTGCCTGAGTTGGAATCAACTTGACGGCAATGGGTAAGCAGACATACCAAATGTAATAATCAGCAAGATTGTCAGTTTGTAACCATATTTCATGATGTATTAGTTGTGACAATATTGCTGATAACTTAATGGTTAAGAGTATTGTCTCAAGAGCCAGGTTGTCTGGGGTCAAATCCCAGCTCTGCACTTACTAGCTGTGTGACCTTGGGCACATTATTTAACTTCTCTGTCATTCATTTTCCTCATTTGTGAGACCGGGGCAGTTATAGTACCTACCTATAGCATTACTGAAAGAAATAAGTTGGTTAATCATATAAAGCATTTGGAATGATAACTGGCACATGTCAGCTGTTATTTTCATTATCATCATGTTGTCTCCATAGGGCTAGATGGCTGGGTGGCCGACGCTCTGTGCTTATTAAGCATCTCGCATTGTGGGTTGGCCGAGGATGAGATACTCCAGCTTTTGGACATGCTGGGCTACAGGAATCATTACCAAGTGACCCCGTTACACTGGGCTGCTTTCCGCAATGCCACCAAAGAGTGGATCCAGGAGAAGCCCAACAGCCTCCTGTGTTTTCGGCACCAGTCCCTGAGAAACGCTGTGGAGCACAAGCTTCTTGGTAAGGCTTGAATCTGTGAAAATACCTGCTGGCTAAAGGGAAGGTAAGAGTCACATACACGGGGCAGGCTGTAGCTGGGATTTCTCACGTCAAACTGAATCTATAAACATGTAGGAAAATGGTTGTATACATTAGGAATTGTACTTGGCTGTGAGTAACAAAGACCTGATTTCAACAGCTTAACGCTCCAGGGTTTATTCTCACATTAGTAGACTTCTCAAGGCAGGCAGCCCATGCTGTCTCATGCTGACTAATGGTGACTTCAAGTACAATGGAGCAAAACGTTGCCCAGTCCTGTACCATCTACATGATCCTTGTTGTGTTGGAGTCCATTGTCATAGCCACTGTGTATTTTGTGTGCTTTCCAAACTAAGGGGTTCATCTGCCAGCAATATTCTGAAAATATTCTGTTGTGATCCATAGGGTTTTTGTTGGCCTTTCTTTCTAATCTGTCTTAGTTTGGAAGCTCTTGAAGCCTGTCCACCCTAAGTAAACCTACTGGTATTTGAAATATCAGTGGCATAACTTTCAGCAACACAGTAACATGCCAGCCACTACAATACAACAAACTAACAGATGGGTGGTGGTTAGACCAGACAGTATGGAGTTTTTCCAAATGTGTGGATGACCTGGAAATCATTTCAGTGGAAATGCAAAATAGCTATTTGAACAATGGGCTTCCAATCTGATATAGTCCTTATGAATAGCTGGGCTTGGTGTGCCACCCAGATGTGTGTTCCATTCATTTTGCAAGAAAAATTGTCAAGCAGAAAATTGAAAACAGTTCTATTTTAGTTTTTGAGGAACTTGTTTCTGGGTTGTATGAGCTACTGAAATCATTTCTCTTTGGTAATAAAAACATAGTAATCTTGGCTACAACATTCAATTTGCTGTCAGTTGCCTCTTGGCCTATATAAGATTCAGGCAGTGAATTAACTTCTCCAAAAGCACACTCTCAAATATTGGGAAGTGCTTATTTAAGTGGAAACTATGGTGTATATTTAAAATAGAAAAGTAGGTTACAAATATTTCCAGGGAGAAGGGGAAAGGAGAATAACATACATGATGAAAAATCAGCATGCTCACAGCTTCTCAAATTTTAGGTCAGTGCTTTTAAATAAAACTAATTCTTTGGTAAATTCAGACTGGTTTATAAGAAGATACATTTTCATTTGGAAATGGCTGTGGTAGCTGTAGGGTTTGGAGAGCTTTGGTAGAGATACTTTTACATATAAAAACATATCATGCCTAGTAAAATATTCTGATTTCATAGACCTAAGACGTCACTGATTGTAAGACGCACCTTTATTTGACATACTGCTAAAAAAAATAAAAAGAGCCTCAAAATAAAAAAAAAAGAGAGAGAGAGCAAAGATACATTCTTAACACTCCAGTTTTTTTCCAAGCTACCTTGAATTTTATCAACTCTAATGGCCAAGGAATTCCTGGGTGGTGCAAAAAGGTTAAGTGCTGACTCCTAGCAGAAAGGTGGGTGGCTCAGACCCACCCAGAGGCGCCTTGGAAGACAGGCCTGGCGATCTGCTTCTGGAAGGTCACAGCCTTGAAAACCCTGTGGAATACAGTTCTACTCTGCATACATGGGGTCGCTATGGGTTGGAACTGACTCAACAGCAACTAAAAACAACAATTACTGCAAAAAAAACTTAAAAATCTTTTTTTCTATAATGTTTTCATATACCAAAAAGTCAGTTGTGTTAAACTGTAATTTGATTTTCAAATAGGTGTAATCACACCTGTCAGAGAAAGCAGTCCACATATGTTTCAGAACTCAACGAATCACAAGAAAACACATTTTCACCAAGTCTTGGTTAGATACTTCCAGCGGCAAACTGCTTTCTGGAGAGTATATCAAGAATTGCCGTGGCATATGAAGATGAGCGGCTGCTGGGAGGGTTTGTGCAGCTTTGTCTCCAGTCCTAAGTAAGTCTCACGTATTTTGTATCATTGCATTTGTGCTGCATTTAGAGAGCCACGGCTCCCTTGAGCAAGATGCATTCATTCATTTATTAATTCAACCACCCATTCATTCATTCCAATGGGAACATCGTCTGCAGCTGGTGGATCCTCAGGCTACTCCATTTGATCTGTCTGGCTCTGTAAGGTGTACTTTTTCCCTCTTCACTCCATGTGGATTCCCTTCAAAGTTAAGTGGTATTCCAGAGAGACAAGGACTTCTAGATGGGCAAAGATAAAAGGCTGGCCATGTTCTCCTGCTAAATCCTCCTACCTTCTTCTCTCCCTTTCCCTCTCCTCTTCCCCCTCTCTTCTTCCTTTCCTTCCTCCTCTGTATTCATTCTGCAATCATCTATTGGTGGCTCACTTTGTCTCTGACACTGTGCTAGGCCCTGGGGATATAGAGGGGAATAAGGTACAGCCCCAAGCCCTTAGGTGCTTTCCATCTCATAGGGACAATGTGGAGCCAGAGGGTTACCATACATGGTGATAAATGCTATATGAGAGCAATGCCAGCCCAGAAGAGGGAGGGCCTGGCTATGCCTGTCAGACCTAGGGAGGCTGCCTGGTAGAGGGGGCGTCCTGGGCAGATGGGTTCAACTGGGTTTGACTGCAGAAGAGTGAAAAGCTCACGCTCAGGTGGTGACCTGGCAAAGTCATGTCAGTTAAGGAATTTATGAAGAGGCTAGCGAAATGTGGTCTGTAGAAGAACTGCTTCCTTCCAGGCGTGACATACTAAAATGACTTCTATTGCTACATTGTGTTACCAGCATCACAGACTTTCTGTCAAAAATTAGAAGTCCAAGCTTCTGGACAAGGCTGCACCTCCTCCACTACTGGAATGTATTAGCGGAAGCCGGATGTGATGTCTCGGAGGTCTATTTGCTCTCAGTGGCCAGGATTAAAGCAGATCAGTGCCATAAAGCCAGGAAGAGATGTACGCTCTCAGGTACAATGAGTAATAATGTTTCCAGTGGTCCGTTTTGCTGGGATAGATGGTGGCCGAAAGTTACTGTTCTTCTGTTTCCTCATCTAATTCTGATCAATCCAGCAGACCTTTCTGATTACTTCTTCCCATTATTTGCGTGTGTGTGTGTGTAGTGAAATATATATATATATATACAATGAAATGCCATTTCAACCATTTTCAAAATCTCCCCACAATTTAAACCAACAATTTCTGAGGATAACAAATTGGGAGAAATTTTAATTTTGAAATGGCTCCTCTTTCTTTTCTTGCTGTTGCTGTTTTCCAAGGATCTGTCTTTAGCCTTCTTTTCTCTATACTTTCTCATGGATTAACACTTTACTTTTTTGTCTGTATTTCCAGCCTTGACCTTCTTTTCAAGTAGCAGGGTTCATGCCCCATTTCCTGAGAGCTACTAATAGCATTGTATTTTGTCTTAGTTACCTAGTGCTGCTATAACAGAAATAGCACAAGCAGATGGCTTTAACAAAGAGAAATTTATTCTCTCAGAGTTTAGGAGGCTAGGTGTCCAAATTCAGGGTGTCAGCTCCAGGAGAATGCTTTCTCTCTCTGTCCGCTCTGGGAGAAGGTCCTTGCCACCAATCTTCCCCTGGTCTAGGAGCTTCTCAGCACAGGGACCCTGGGTCCAAAGGACATGCTCTGCTCCTGGCTCTTCTTGCTTGGTGGTAATGAGGTCTCTCTCCTCTCTGCTCAATTCTCACCTTTATATCTCAGAAGAAATTGACTCAAGATACAACCTAATCCTGTAGATCGAGTCTTGCTTCATTAACATAACTGCCTCTAATCCTGCCTCCTTAATATCATAGAAGTTAGAATTTACAACACATAAGATAATCACATCAGATCACAAAATGGTGGAAAACCATATAATACTGGGAATCGTGGCCTAGCCAAGTTGACACACATTTTTGGGGGACATAATTCAATCCACAACAGAATCCCTGGATAGTCTAAATGGTTTATGCACTCAGCTGCTAACTGAAAGGTTGGAGATTTGAGTCTACGCAGAGGTGCCTCGGAAGAAAGGCCTGGCACTCTACTTCTGGAAAAATTAGCCACTGAGAACCCTATGGAGCACAGTTCTGCTCTGATACACATGGGGTCACCATGAGTTGGCATCAGCTATGTAGCAACATTAAAAGAAAAAAAAACTAACAGCATTATTGCTTGCTCATCAGCTTTCCTGAGTGACCAGTTGACACTTCAGATTAACTAGATCCCAAACCTAAATTTTGCAGGTCATTGACATGCTGTTTAAATGGCTTGAGTTTGATTGTAGCAGTTTTGGTTAATATTCCTTTCCTTTGTTTTCCATAAATAGGCCCCTTTACTACTCTCATCCTGTATTTCCTGAATTATTAAACAGAGTAATAACCTTTCTTTCAGCAAATATTAACTGAGCACCTTCTTGGCGCTGTGGGCTCTGCTAGACCCTCCATGGCTCCAGAAAGTCTGGAGTCCATGAGAATTTGAAATTCTGTTCTGCATTTTCCCCTTTTTGATCAGGCTTCTTCTATAGACTCTTTGATCAAAACGTTCAGTAAATGGTAGTCAGGCACCATCCAGTTCTTCTGGTTTCATGGCAAAGAAGGCAATTAGCCACACATTCCATAAAAATATCCCCCTCCTTTTCCTGACTCTCCTTCCTCTGTTGCTCTAGGCAAAGAGAGACTAATTGTCATGTCTTGGATGATGGCTGCTTGCAAGCTTTAAGGCCCAAGGCACTAGGCAACAAATTAGGAGGTAGAACAGAAGCACTAAACAAGTTATTAGGCCAATTAATTGGGATGTCCCACAAAACCATGACCCCAAACCTCCAAACCAAGGAACGACATCTCATGAGGTTTTTGGTTGCACCCAAGTAGCCTCAGCTGCTACTCTTTCTTTTTGTTTTTTTCATTGTTGTAAATATACCTATCACACAACTTTTGCCAATTCAACTTTTTACAGATATACAACTGATTGATAGCTATTACAATTATTGGCTGTACAATCCTACCTTTCTTCAATTCAGTTTTTTCTATCACCATTAACACCCCCCTTCCCACTTCTCTCCCACTGCAGGTAACCACTAATAAACTTTGGTCTCTGTATATTTGCGTTTTCTTGTCTTTTTATATAAGTGAGGTCATACAATATTTGTCCTTTTGTGATTGACTTATCTCATTTAGCATAATCTTGGTGGCGAAGTGGTTAAGCATTCGGCTGCTAACTGAAAGGTCACTGGTTCAGAACCACTAGCTGCCCTGAAGGAGAAAGATGTGGCAGTCTGCGTCCATAAAGATTACAGCCTTAGAAACCCTTGGGGCAGTTCTACTCTGTCCTATAGGGCTGCAATGAGTCGGAATCAACATGTCAGAAACTGGTTTGGTTTTTTGTTGGATAATGTCTTCAAGCTTCATCCACATTGTAGCATGGATCAAGACTTTGTTTCTCCTACTGGCTGAGTAGTATTCCATTATATGTATGTACCCCATTTTGCTTATCTATTCATCTGTTGATGGGCATTTTTGTTGTTTCCACCTTTTTGCTATTGTGAATACTGCTGCAATGAACATTGGTGTACAAATCTCTTTGTCTCTGCTTCAAGTTTTGTGGGTATATACCTAGGAGTGGAATTGCTGGATCATATGGCAGTTCTATTTTTAGTTTTTGAGGAAACCCCACACTGTTTTCCACAATGACTTTACCTTTATTTTTATTGTTGTTGTTAGTTGTCACCTCTGACTTATGGTGACCTTATGTGTAACAGAACAAAACAGTGCCTGGTCCTGTGCCTTCTTCATGATCTTTGGTATGTCTGAGTGCCTTTGGTATGTTTGGGGCTCATCTTCCAGCACTATATTGGACAGTATTCTGTTGTGATCCATGAGGTTTTCATTGGCTTATTTTTGGAAGTAGATCACCAGGCCTTTCTTAGCCTGTTTTAGTCTGGAAGCTCCACTGGAACCTGTCCACCATGGGTGACCCAGCTGTATTTGAAATACTGTTGGCATAACTTCCAGCATCGTAGCAACATGTAAGCTACCACAGTATGACAAACTGACAGACAGGTGGTAGTTATTATTATGACCATGTATAATTTGTGTAATTCTGAAATTTTTCTGATCCACTAATCCTTCATGTGCAAGGACCCAAGTGATAACTTGTGATGATACAAGTGTATTAAATGAAGCCAGGATCATTCTGGAAATGTGTTGTCAGTGCTTAGGGATGTGTGTGTGTGTGTGTATGTTGGAGGAGGGCTGCCGCATGTTATAGGAGGCTAAACGCTAACCAGAGGAAGATTAGATCTCCAAGGTGGGGGTAGAAGTCCTTCCTGGTAATGCTACAACTGCTTGTCATAACATGGTCGTTATGGTAATGGAAGGGGGCTGCAGCTGGGGGTTGAAACTGGGAGGAAATCACTTGATGTTTTAGCAGATGAGGTTTTACTATGACGTAAATGATCCCGGGTCAGAATGTGTCCCTTTGAATTGGACTGGAGACATCCATAGGGCTGTCCTGGTGATTCCATAAGCATGATGCCATCTGTACAATTATATAAGATCCTGCTGGTTAGTCTCTGTGCTAGTCCAGGACCTCCAGGGCTTTTCAGCACAGAGTCCTAGTCTCTGTAACAATTGCCTTTGACACCTTCCTTCTTCCTTGTCTCTCATGCTCACCATGGCCAAGTCCTCTAGATTTTATTTCCATCAAGGCAACTTAAAGGCTGCTAACAACAACAAGGAGTTAGAAATTCCTGAAAGTGGGGATGGCTGAGGAAATGAAAATGTGTAGTGTTCTATTTTGAATTGTTTCTTTCTCTGTGCTGTGTTGAAACTCTCTATATAGGCATCACCCTATATTTTTAGTGAAAGTCTGTTACAGACAAATGCTTTGGGGGAATGAAGGCAAACCCATAGCGTTCTACATTTCAAGCAATGTGGACACCGTAAGGGACTATAAGCAGCCACAGGAAGTAGACATGCCCAGGTGGGAGCAGGAGTTTAGGGCCGAGAGCATCAGGAAGAGCCAGGCATCACTGGAGGAGGGGAACTAACCAGGTACTGCATGTAGGACAAAAATTCTGATTCCTCTATAAAACAAACAATAACACACATGAGGAACAGACTTCTTAGTTCAATCAAGTATATGAGGCCAATGGGCAACACCTGCCCAAAAACAAATAGGAGAAGGCAGGAAGGGACAGGAAAACCAGAGGAACGAAGATGCAGAACCTGGGCGTACAGGGAAAGGGTGAGAGGGCAGACACATTGTGGGGATTGCAACCAATGTCACAAAACAATTAAGTGTATACATTTTTTAAATAAGAAACTAAATTTGTGCTGTAAACTTTCACCTAAAGCACAATAAAATTAGAAGAGAGAGAAGAGAACGCACACACAAAATTCTGTTTCCTTGAGACCACCAGTGGTAGGAAGAAGCTTGAGGAGTGGGAAGACCAGATCCTGCTGTTCGGTGGAGAAGCGCTTTCCACGCAGACACACTTCGATGTAGAAAGAAAGCTCTGAATTATAGGGACTGTGGGAGCATCCTCCCAACAACAGTGCCTACCCTATCTCTGCGTGTGGGAAGTGTTAAGAATTCTCTTTTTGAGCTTCATTCTTTGTTATCCCCTCTCTGTTCTGTTCTGGTAAGTATGCTACTTACACTTTTTTTCCCTCTGCGTGCTTCCAGAAAGCTCCTTTAAAAAATCAGCATTTTCCTTGAGTGCTTCAGTCCAATTAGTTTGATGGAGCAGTTGAAGAATGTCTGATATGTTTACTAGCTCCAGTTTCTTGGGGATGGAGTTCACTTACTCCCATATCCCCCGTCTTAGTTCCTACCAGGGGACTGTGTTTGGCTCCCTCTAAAGGCGACGAGGAGAATAACAACTTCTTGCTAGGCTGACTGGAGAAGACAGACACGTGGGGTCTCCCATGAGGCGGCATGGATTGCAAGGCAACCAGAAAAAAAAAAAAAAAAAAAAATCTCTAGTGGCTCAGTGATTAAAGCGATCTGCGACTAATGGAAAGGTCGGCGTTGGAAACCACCTGCAGACTCTTCGGGAGAAAAATGTGGTCATCAGCTTCCACAGAGATTTACACCCCTGGAAACACTATGGGGTCGCTACGAGTCGGAACGGACTGTATGGCAGTGGGTGGGATCTGGAGTCTTGAACTCAGTTCTCCTCTGGTGCTGCTTGCCGCACCTCCCCCTTGCAGGACACATCTGAGGAAGTTGCATTTTGATAGAGGGCTGGTTGTGTGCTCATTGAGCCTAGAGGACAATGTCTACGCATGAATTGGTTTTTACATATTCTCTGTGGTGTTCTTTATATACAAATACATACCTGTATATATAATGTGAATTTATAAATATAAATTACATATATTAAAAAATTAAGTGAGCACCACAAACCAGAAACCTTACACCAAAATAAATTCCAGAAGGATTACAGTCAAATGTAAGAAAATGAAGGAAAAAAAAAAAAAGATCAGTAAATGCAGGCAAAGCAAGAAAGCAGAAGAATAAATCCTAAAGGAGAAAGTATTTGATAAATTACTCTAAATAAACATGTAAAGCTTCTATATATAAAACAAAACAAAATGAACAAACAAAAAAGGCCTCTGCAAAAACCAGAATCATAATTAAATGGCAAGTGATTAGCTGGGAAAATATTTGTGACATACATAACAACCAGAGGACTAATCCTAATACTCATAAAACGTCCCCCAAAATCAATAGGAAAACAATGAACACTTCAGTGAAAAAATGGACACAGATCCGGAGCAGTCCATCAAAGAACATTTTCAGTCCTTGTCTTAACATCACTGTATAGTTTCGATCCCACCCTCCTCTTTCAAACATTCTGGATCCTTGGTTGTACTGACACTCCTCTGGTTTTTCTCCCATCTCTCTGGCTGCTTCTTTGTGTTCTTTGTTAGTTCCTCTTCTACCTGGTCTCTAAGTGTTGGAGTTCCCTAAGGCCAAAGGCTCTTCTCTGGTCATACTATAATTTCATGTTAGCGTATTATCTCCCCCCTCGTGTCTGTCAGTTTGTCGTACTGTGGGGGCTTGCATGTTGCTGTGATGCTGGAAGCTATGCCACTGGTAATCAAATGCCAGCAGGGTCACCCATGGTGGACAGGTTTCAGCTGAGCTTCCAGACTAAGACAGACTAAGAAGAAGGACCTGGCGGTCTACTTCTAAAAGGAATTAGCCAGTGAAAATCTTATGAATAGCAGCGAAACATTGTCTGATATTGTGCCAGATGATAAGCCCCTCAGGTTGGAAGGCACTCAAAATATGACTGGGGAAGAGCTGCCTCCTCAAAGTCAATGATGTGGTTGGACTCAAGCTTTCGGGACCTTCATTTGCTGATGTGGCACGACTCAAAATGAGAACAAACAGCTGTAAACATCCATTAATAATAGGAACCTGGAATGTGTGAAGTATGAATCTAGGAAAATTGGAAATTGTAAAAAATGAAATGGAATGCATAAACATCAATATCCTAGGCATGAGTGAGCTGAAATGGACTGGTATTGGCCATTTTGAGTCAGACGATCATATGGTCTACTATGCCAGGAATGACAACTTGAAGAGGAATGGCATTGCGTTCATTGTCAAAAAGAACATTTCATGATCTATCCTGAAGTACAACACTATCAGTGATAGGATAATATCCATACATCTACAAGGAAGACCAGTTAATATGACTATTATTCAAATTTATGCACCAGCCACTAAGGCCAAAGATGAAGAAACTGAACATTTTTTTACCAACTTCTGCAGTCTAAAATTGATCGGACATGCCATCAGGATATATTGATAATTACTGGTGATTGGAATGTGGAAGTTGGAAACAAAGAAGAAGGATCAGTAGTTGGAAAATATGGCCTTGGTGATAGAAACGATGCTGGAGGTTGCATGATAGAATTTTGCAAGACCAACAACTTCTTCATTGCAAATACTTTTTTTCACCAGCATAAACGGTGACTATACACATGGACCTTGCCAGATGGAATACACAGGGATCAAATTAACTACATCTGTGGAAAGAGACAATGGAAAAGCTCAATATCGTCAGTCAGAACAAGGCCAGGGCTGACTGTAGAACAGACCATCAATTGCTCGTATACGAAACTGAAGAAAATCAGAGCAAGTCGAAGAGAGCCAAAGTATGACTTTGAGTATATCCTACCTGAATTTAGAGAACATCTCAAGAACAGATTTGATGCACTGAACACTAATGACTGAAGACCAGACGGGTTGTGGAATGATATGAAGAAAGCAAGAGGTCATTAAAAAGACAGGAAAGAAAGAAAAGACCAAAATGGACGTCAGAAGAGACTCTGAAACTTGCTCTTGAATGTCAAGTAGCTAAAGCAAAAGGAAGAAATGATGAAGGAAAAGAACCGAAGAGAAGATTCAAAGGGGGGCTCGAGAAGATAAAGTATTATAATGACATGCGCAAAGAGTTGGAGAAAGAAAACCAAAAGGGAAGAACACGCTCGGCATTCCTCAAGCCGAAAGAACTGAAGAAAAAATTCGAGTCTTGAGTTGCATTATCGAAGGATTCTACAGTTAAAATATTAAACAACACAGGAAGCATCAAAAGAAGATGGAAGGAATACACAGAGTTACTACCCCAAAAAGAATTCATTGATGTTCAACTATTTCAGAAGGTACCATATGATCAGGAACCGATGATACTGACGGAAGAAGTCCAAGCTGCATTGAAGGCATTGTCAAAAAACAAGGCTCCAAGAACTGACGGAATATCAATTGAGATGTTTCAACAAATGGATGCAGTGCTGGAAATGCACACTTGTCTACGCCAAGAAATTTGGAAGACAGCTACCTGGCTGACTGGAAGAGATTCATATTTACACCTAATCCCAAGAAAGGTGATCCAAACTGAATACAGAAATTATTGAACAGTATCATTAATATCACCAAAACCAAACCAAACCCAGTGCCGTCGAGTCGATTCCGACTCATAGTGACCCTATAGGACAGAGTAGAACTGCCCCGTAGAGCTTTCAAGGAGCACCTGGCAGAGTCAAACTGCCGACCTTTTGGTTAGCATCTGTAACACTTAATCACTACGCCACCAGCATTTCCCATTAATATCACACGCAAGTAAAATTTTGCTGAAGATCGATCAAAAGTGGCTGCAGCAATATATCAACAGGGAACTGCCAGAAATTCAAGTTGAATTCAGAAGAGGTCATGGAACCAGGGATATCATTGCTAATGTCAGATGGATCCTGGCTGAAAGCAGAGAATATCAGAAAGACGTTTACCTGCATTTTATTGACTATGCAAAGGCATTCAACTGTGTGGATCATAACAAATTATGGATAAAATTGTGAAGAATTGGAATTCCAGAACAATTAATTGTGCTCCTGAGGAACCTGTACATAGATCAAGAGGCAGTTGTTCAAACAGAACAAGGGGATACTGCATGGTTTAAAGTTGGGAGAGGTATGCGTCAGGGTTATATTCTTTCACCATACCTATTCAATCTATATGCTAAGCAAATAATCTGAGAAGTTGGACTATATGAAGAAGAATGGGGCATCAGGATTGGTGGAAGATGTATTAATAAGCTGTGTTATGCAAATGATACAACCTTGCTTGCTGAAAGTGAAGAGGACTTGAAGCACTTACTGATGGAGATCAAAGACCACAGCCTTCAGTACGGATTACACCTCAACATAAAGAAAACAGAAATCCTCACAATTGGACCAGTAAGCACCATCATGATAAACGGAGAAGAGATTGAAGTTTTCAAGGATTTCCTTTTACTTGGATCCACAATCAACAGCCATGGAAGCAGCAGTCAAGAAATCAAAAGACGCATTGCATTGGGCAAATCCGCTGCAAAAGACCTCTTTAATGTGTTTAAAAGCAAAGATGTCACCTTGAAGACTAAGGTACGCCTGACCCAAGCCATGGTGTTTTCAATCATTCAATCACCTCATATGTATGTGAAAACTGGATGAATAAGGAAGACTGAAAAAGAATTAATGCCTTTGAATTATGATGTTGGGAAAGAGTGTTGAATATACCATGGACTACCAAAAGATGAACCAATCTGTCTTGGAAGAAGTACAACAGAATGCTTCTTAGAAGCAAGGATGGTGAGATTATGTCTCACATCCTTTGGACATGTTATCAGGAGGGACCATTCCCTGGAGAAGTACATCAGTGAAAAAGAAGAAGACTCTCAATGAGATGGACTGACACAGTGGCTGCAACAATGGGCTCAAGTATAACAATGATTGTGAGGATGGTGTAGGACTGGGCAGTGTTTCATTCTGTTGTATGTAGGGTCACTATGAGTTAGACCTGACTCGATGCCACCTAACAACAACAACATATTATCTCTGCCTGTGGCTTCAGTGATGGTCTACATGCATGTGATTTACACATCAACTTCTCCAGCCCATGCTTCTCCCCTGAGCTCCAGATCCATGTATCCAACTCCCTGCTTAACTCTTCACTTGAGTAATGTCTAAAAAGCACTTCAAACCCGAAATGTCCAAAATTAAATTCATGAGCTTCCCTCCAAAATCAGATTCTGTTCTAGAGGACCAGTTCTCAGAGTACCACCTTGGAGTAATCGTCAACATTTTTCTTTCCTTTAAACAAAAACCCATTACCATCGAGTTGATTCTGACTCATGATGACCTTACATAGTCCAGTGTTACAGAGTAGCCTGCCCGATAGGGTTTTTTTGACTGTAATGTTTACAGAAGCAATTTGCCAGGCCTTTTTTCAGTGAAGCCACTGGATGGGTTTGAGCCATTAGGTTAGTAGTCAAGCATAAACCATTTGCACCACCCAGAGACCTTTTTCTCTCCTTTACCTGCTCCTGAAATACATTTCATCCCTGAGTCCTCACGTTTTTATATTCTAAATGTTTCTGAAACTTGTCCACTTGTCTTCATCTTGACTATCACCGTTATCCTTCTCTGAACTATCAACAGGGCTGCTATGTACTGTTGTAAAGGTTGTGTCCTACACAGGGCGCTGGGCTGTGGGAGCAAGTGGGATCTGAAATCCAGCGCACAATCTGTTTATCAATATATGTGCCCACATTCCTGAAGTCAACTCTTCAGACTGAAAGTGAAGAGGACTTGAAGCACTTACTGATGGAGATCAAAGACCACAGCCTTCAGTACGGATTCAGACAAAGATTAGACTGGACTATAAGACATAAAATGATACTCGTGAAGAGAGTGCTTCTTAGCTCAAGTAGATATATGAGACTAAATGGGCAGCTCCTGTCTGGAAGTGAGATGAGAAGGCAAAAAGGGACAGGAGCTGGTTGAATGGACACAGGAAATCCAGGGTGGAAAGGAGGAGTGTGCTGTCATAGGGAGAGCAACTAGTGTCACATAAAAATGTGTGTATGAATGTTTATATGAGAAACTAACTTGAACTGCAAACTTTCACTTAAAGCACAATTAAAAAAAAAAAAAGATATGTGCCCAGGTGAGGGCCCATTAAAAAAAAAAAAACCCATTGCCATCAAGTCAATTCTAATTCATAGCAACCTTATAGGACAGAGCAGAACTGCCCCATAGGGTTTCCAAGGAGTGCCTGGTGGATTTGAACTGCCGACCTTTTGGTTAGCAGCCGTAGCTTTTAATCACTACACTACCAGGGTTTCCTAAGGTGAGGGCTGCAGTGCGTTTTTCTAATTTGCACAAAGATGCCATGTGGGCTAGTGGCAGCGCTACCATCTTCTTTTGCCTGGACTACAACTTCCTGTTCTCTCAGTGTCCACTTATGCTGTCTCTCTGATTTATTTTCCCTTGCCACCAGAAGGATGTTTCTGAATGACAGATTTGATCATGTTACCATTTGGCTTAAAATACATTATTCGTTTTCCATTGTTCCTACAATAAACACCTTCTATAATTTGGCATCCATTGATACCACTCTTCTCAAGGTCACAATGACCTCTAGGTTGCCAAACTCAATGGCCACTCTTTTGTTCTTATCTGTTTGATTTCTAGCAGTATTTGATGGAGTTCACCACTCCTGGCTTCTGGAAACATTATATTTTCTTGACTTCCATGGCTCTAACACTTAGACTTTGCTGGCTGCTTCCTCTCAGTTTGCTTTGCTGGCTTTTCTGCCTCTCCTGCATTTCTAGATGTTGGAGGGCTTTAGGACTTGATCTTGGACCCGCTTTTCTCCTCTAACTACATCCACTCCTTAGGGCTTCTTATTCATTCCATGACTTTAAAATCACCTCTTTGCTGGCAACTCCCAACACATTAAAACTGACCATCAATATTTGTTGACTATGGAAAGTGGAAAAGCAGGTGTTAAACATTATGTACAAGATGATCCCAATTTTGATTTTCAAAAAACGAATGTGTGTGTGTATGGGTACACGCAAAATATCAGCAGCATGTTATCAGAGATTATTATCTTTGATGCAATTATGGGTGTTTTTTTCTCTTCGTACCTTTCAATATTTTCCAGTTTTTCTGTGACATACACGTATTGGTTTTATAATGAGAAAAATTACTTTCTCATCTCTTCTAACTGGATGTTGCGCCAACTGAATGAAGGTGATGATGTGGTCAGTGGGAGGCAGATTTCATGAATTAAAGTTTCTTGGAGCACCACAGATCGTTGAGTTGAGAATTAAACTCAGTGATGGACATTATCCATTCTAACTTGAACCCTCGACAGGAATCTGGACCCAGTAATCTTCCTGGGATGCTCACTAGACCTGCCTGGGCAGAAGCCCATCCCTTCAGCATGCCTTCAGACGCACCTCATTTGCCTGCTCTGACCAGCTGCTCATGGTTCTCAGGATCCCATGATGCTTGGCTCTACCCTTCAGTTCTCATACTCACCTCAGGCCCTTTTCCTCAGATGGTCATTTTGGACAAATATTTTAGCCTCTGGCTGTCAGCACTCTCTCCCCATTGACTTTCTTTTAGTTTTTGCTCTCTGACTTAGATAACCATAGCCCTGGCTCAAACCCTACACCTACCCTCCTTCTCCCCTCCCTCACCACCTCTCTGTGGGGTTAAGGGCTTTGACCTTGTCTATCTGCTCATGACTTGTTCAGAGCCTAGAATGCTGCCTGAAGCAAGGTTGGTGCTCAATAAATATTTACTCTGTGCATGAATGGTCATCCACAGAAAACCTGGCAAAAAGGAAGCAGGAGAACACTTCAGGTTGGGATGGCCTAGAGCGTGAGCAAAGGAAGGAAGAGAGGAACAAGGAATATATTTGTGTCAAACACATTAGATGCAATAGTTTGAAGTGTTACAAATGAACAAATGCTGAAGTTTAGATACTGGAACACATGAGAAGAGGAATTCTAAAAATGATGACTTTACAGTACTATGTATTTAATTGGGTATTCAAGTTAGAATTCTACATATTTTTGTTGTTGTTTTTAGGTGCCATCAAGTCGGTTCTGACTCATAATGACCTTATATACCTCAGAATGAAACACTGCCCGGTCCTGTACCATGCTCACAATCATTGTTGTGCTTGAGCCCATTGCTGCAGCCACTGTGTCAATCCATTTCATTAAGGGTCTTCTTCTTCTTCACTGACCCTCTATTTGACCAAGCATGATGTCCTTCTTCAGGGACTGAACCTTCCTGACAATATGTTCGAAATACGCAAGACTCAGTCTTGCCATCCTTGCTTCTAAGGAGCATTCTGTTTGTTCTTTTGGCAGTCCATGGTTTTTTCGATATTCTTCGCCAGCACCACAGTTCAAAGGCGTCAGTTCTTCTTTGGTCTTCCTTATTCATTGTCCAGCTTTAGCATGCATACGACGCAATTGAAAATACCATGGCTTGGGTTAGGTGCACCTTAGTCTTTAAGGTGACACATATTTTTAATTGTATATAAAAAGATACATATGTGAGTGTGTGTGTATATATATATATATTCCTCTATTTTGTTCTTTTAACATTCTATTTTTTCTGTTAAAGCTAGCAATTCAAGATGGTTGCAACAGAGGGCAGAATTGTGTAAGAAATTTAAACACCTCTTCTTTGCCTGAAAAATCACTCCAAGATACAGATTACAGCAAAAATGTAGATTGAACCATAAAAATCCTCTTTTGACCCTCTAGTCTTTAGAATTTACATATCAAGTTTATTTAAGAGCATCATAGTTATTTTCCATTTCATAGCTAAAATATTTGGTCATATATGTAAACCTTATTAAAATAAAGTGCTAATCCATTGCGAGATGGAATGGATAATGTATTTAACTTCTCTATAAAAATTAAACAACAGGTACTCTTTGTTCCATTTCAAATATGCTTTAGGATTATTTGCTTTTCTTTTCATTCTAGTGCTGGAAAGCAGGGTTTTCGAGGTTACCACCATTGACAAATGCCGATTAATATTCTTTATTGCAAGATTTTTGAAGTGTATAGGCAAAATCAAGGAAGCAGAAGAGTTGTTTTTGAATGTTGAGGACATGTTAGTCCAGGTAAAGTGAGAAATAATTTTAAATCTCCCCAACTTTATCCCTTTTGTATTAGATATTTTTCAGATATCATCTACTTTTGTTCCTTTATAATTAAGTCCACAAATAATTGGAAGAATCAATTGGTTAAGTTCATCAATGAGGAAGCCGTGATTTTAATCTATGCCCCAAAAGGTACATTAATGACAGCAACCAATAAATAGATGAAATATATATACATTTTCACTGATTTCAGTAGAGTTTGTGGCCCAAAGGTAGGTATAACCCAAAACAAAGCCATTTTAATTTTAAAACAGAGACCTTCAAATTTTAATACAACATCACCCTACCCCCCATCAACACACATCTTTACAGAAGAAATTCCACCTAAGGGAATTTATAAAAATCAACATTGCAAGTACCTTTATGTCAGAAACCATCCTTATTGATCAACTTTTGTGTCTTCCACAGCATGTTAAAACCTGTAGGTGCTTAATAAACAGGAAAATGAATCAATAAATCAATTTGCATTTGAACTACCGTTGTACTCTTAGAAGGTAGCTTGGGGTAGTGAATAGAGCATGGGCTGTTTTCAGACTGGGCAGGATTTAAATCCCAGGTTTGCCACTTACTGCCTGTGTGACCTTGGCGAAGATTTTAATCTCTCCCAATGTGTTCCCACTTTTAAGGATTCTAGTAGCTATCTCATGGGGTTGTTGAGAGGACAAAGTAAGAAAGTGCATAAAGCACTTCACACAATGTGGCACATAGTGAGATCTTAAGTTGTTGTTAGTTGCTATTGAGTTGAGCTCAACAGAACAAAACATTGCCCAGTCCTGTGCCCTGTGCCATCTTCACAATTGTTGGCATGTGCTTGCCCATTGTTTCAGCCACCGTGTATTTGGGGGCTCATCTTCCAGCACAATATCAGATAATACTTTGTTGGGATCCACCGGGGTTTCACTGGCTAATTTTTAGAGTAGATCAGCAGGCTTTTCTTCCTAGTAAGATCCTAAGTACTGGTAGCTGTTTTGTTATTACTGTCTTTGGGTTATAAAGTCGTGAGGCATAGGTCAGAAATAATATGAAGAGTTTGATTTAAGCTATTTTGACCACTCTTAAGTCTTTCAGGGAGTAGAATGAGTAGGCTGTAGTAATCTCTGGCGTCTATTGTGGTTATGGAATGTCCCCTTACAAACTTTTTTTCATAAGGCCCACATTTTCTATCACTGATACATATCTATCTGAAAAGCACCAATTAGGTAATTATTGAGTCCTGATTGTAGTCATTCACTCAGCTAATGTTCATTGAGGGCCTCGCGTAGGCGAGCACTGCGCTGGGAGTTAGGGCGAAAGCAGCCAGCAAGGCAGGCTGTTTCTGCCCTCATGGAGCTTCCAGTCTAGCTGGAACTCAGCAGCTGCAGCACCTCAGTGATGAAACAATACCTGAGAAATACCTGTGGCGTGGTTGTGAATGGACCAGGCTGGCTTCGTAGGAGGCATTCCAAAGCTTAGACATTTAGAGAATTTCCCTCTTCAGAGTGCTCCTTCTAGAGGCATTGCTCTTATGATTCTGCTCTCAAAATATGTTTGCAACAGTTCTTTGGGACTAGCCGCCTTGGAGCCTATTAAAAGAATTTTCCTTAGGCTTTGACAGCATTTCCAAAAGAGCAATTCTAAAACTATTTTGGGCAATAACATTTTTAAGTATGTGCCTAACATTCTTGAAGGAAAAGATCTTATTTGCAATATATATATTTGTACCATTTCTTCAGATAAGGTAGTTTTTTAAGTTAGTGCAGTGGCTTTTTAACTGGGAATGATTTTGCCCCTCAGGGGACATTTGGCAATACCTGGAGACATTTTTGATAGTAACAACTGGGGATGGTATGCTACTGGCATTTAGCAGGTAGATGACAGGAATGCTACTAAATATCTTACACAGCACAGGACAGTCCCCCCCAGCACAAGAGTTATCTGGCCCAAAATGTCAATAAAAAAAAAATTTTTTTTTTTTTTTATAGTCACTATTAATTTGGGCTTTCTGTTACTTGCAATCATACTCCTAACCAATATCTGAGGGCAATCTTTCCAAGTAGATTTGATCTCAGTAAAGTCAAATTGGAGATCATTTTTGAATGTGAGGGGTGTGAGGAGCAGGGATGAGATCTGGAATAGCTGCTGAGAGCAGGGCACGTTTACATCAGACACTTGAGGGATGAGTTATAACAGGCCCAGGAATTCCAGACTACTCCTGACTGCCCCCAGGGCTGAGGAGATCAATATTTCAGAGTAGATGTAAACTGTTTATAGAACATCTATTGGAAATTTTGGGTCAAGCCAGAAAAGGTTAGTTTGATATGGAAGAGCATTTCAGTAGGTACAGTAGAATAGAAAGACTCAAAGTCTTTGGTTTCACACCAGGGAGCCAGGCTCAGTCAATACTTTCCTTGGCTAACATTATGGTATAGCATAAAGTATTGTATAACTAATGATGATAACGATACACTCCATTTGTATAGGGCATTATTAGTTACTAAATATATTCATTGTTGACAAAAATATAATATAATAATATTAAGTTTTCTGAAAGAAGATGTCATCAGTAGGGTAACTCATCCACTCTTGTTTCTTACATAGGGCTTTAAAAGCTTGTATCCACCCAGCGTATTCTTATACATTAATATGGTCCTGATAGAGGAGTGATTTAAGGTAATGAAGTTTAAGTACGACTGAAATAATTATGCTAGGCGAGTAAAAGGCATTTAAATTCAAGTCTCTAAGCAAAAATGTGTCAAGTGCAAAGTTAGCAGATCTTTTGTCACACTTGAATTCAAGGGTTCCATGGGAAGAGTTTTCATCTGCTCATTTGAATCCTGGATTCCATCACCTCTGGGACCTTTAACATA
This sequence comes from Elephas maximus indicus, assembly GCF_024166365.1. Lineage (NCBI taxonomy): Eukaryota > Metazoa > Chordata > Mammalia > Proboscidea > Elephantidae > Elephas > Elephas maximus. The sequence goes on along the minus strand of NC_064822.1, from coordinate 170,563,227 downwards.
CGCAAGACATCATTTAAAAATGTAATATTATTATTAATTAGCAACCCGTGAAACATTTTCCACAATTTACTTGGAATATTTCCCAATAAACATTTTTCTCTGGTTATTCCCCTATAACCGTTACTTTATAAATACTTAAAATTCCCCAACAAATAATACAGAGCGTGTAATCTTTCATAAGTTCATTATGAAATGCCCCTCTCTAGGGTGGGTGTCTAGTGGATGTACATGTCCTAATGCCGTGTTTCCTCATGATGGTTTCCTTTGCATTTTATACAGAATCAGTCCCTGACAGAAATGCTTTTCATGGTACAGAATTCTATCGGAGAGCTGTATCTTGAAATAGGAATGACTCAGGAAGGGTTCCAGTATTTCCGGAAAGCATGGTCAAACCTGATGTACTTTTCACCCAGGGACTTAAAAAAGGACCAAAATTTGGTGAAGCAACAAGGTATGGTGGGCACGCACTCGAGAAGTGACCTCTTGTGTTTCATAGAGTCTGACTCTTTCTGGGCTATTCCCATCCCATCCACAAAAAAAGGAAAATGGATATGTATGCTTGATTTTTTTTATTGTGGTAAAAATACGTATAGGAAAATATTTGCCAATTCAACCATTTTTACATGTATAATTCAGTGACATGGATTACATTCATCATGTTGTGCAATGATTACCACTATCCTTTTCCAAATTATTTCACCACGGTTGACAGAAACTCAGCGCCCCTTAAACACTGACTCCTCCTTTCCCCCTTCCTCCCATCCCTGGTAACCACTAATAAGCTTTGGTCTCTATACTACCTATATTGTATTAGTGGGGTCATATAGTATTTGTCCTTTTGTGACTGACCGTTTTCACCCAGCATAAAGTTTACAGTGTTCATCCATGTTGTGGCATGCATCAGGACTTCGCTTCTCTTTACGGGTGAATAATATTCCATTGTATGTGCGAACGACATTGTGTTTATACGTTCATCTGTTGGTGGACATTTAGGTCGTTTCCACTTTTGGCCGTTGTGAAGAGTGCTGCAATGAACATTGGTGTACAGGTTTCTGTTTGCGTTCCTGCTTTCAATTATTTTGGGTATATACCTAGCATTAGGATTGCTGGGTCATATGGTAGTTCTATATTTAACTTTTCGAGGAACTACAAAACCATTTCCACAGCAGCTGTACCATTTTGCTTCCCATCAGCAATGGATGAGGGTTCCTGTTTGCTTGATTTTTTTGGAGGGCTAGTGGATGTGTGAGGGTTGATCATAAAGCACTTCTCATTCTGTCAGGCCACTCTTTTAGAATGCCCAAGGCTGTTATGACACACCTTGAGAAAGGAAGCTTTGAGCAGTAAGAGTGCATCCATTCAGATCTCGACTCTGAAGCCGGCCTTTCTGGGTTCAAATCCCCTGTCTCCACTTACTAGCTCTGTGCCTTTAGACACGTTACTTGACCTTTCTGGGTCCTAGTTTTCTAACTTGTAAAGTAGGGATAAAAATAACATCGACACACATTGTTGTGAGGACTGAAAGTGCTCATGTGAGAATGTAAAGCACACAGGACAGTGACTGCTACATAGTTAAGTGCTCATTGATGATAGCTGCTGTTAACGGTTAACGTTACCATTAATGTTGTTGTTGTTAGGTGCCGACAGGTCGGTTCCAACTCGTAGCCACCCTGTAGGACAGAGTGAAACTGCCCCATAGGGTTTTCTAGGAGTGGCTGGTAGATTTAAACTGCAGACCTTTTGGTTAGCAGCTGAGCTCTTAACCACCATGCCAGCAGGCTATGGTAGTCTCCAGTATTTGATGCTTGGGGCATTTATGGTACCATTAATATAGTGTTCAGTGAATTAAGGTGTTGGACATTTAAACCTACTGATTTACAGTCAGACTAAAGAACTCTAGATTTATGTTGTACTTAAATGGCTATTTCAATTAGCTTTTGCTGCATTAACAAGTTACCCCATAACTCAGAGGCTTAAAACTACAACCATTTATTATTGCCCATGAGTGTATGGGTCAGTGGACAATTCCACTGAGCTGGGCTGGGCTCACCAGATTTGGTCTGGGTTCACTCAAGCGACTGAGGCCAGCTGGCAGGACCAATGGGGCTGGATGGGCTAAGAGGGCCTCACTTACATGTCTGGTGGTTGCCTGACTGGGCCATGTGTTGTTCATCACCGAGAGGTTAGTCTGGGCCTGTTCACCTGGTGGCTCCCGGGATTCCAAGAGGAAGAACAGAAGTTTAGGTCTAGGCTCACAACTGGCACAGTACCTCATTTTGCTTAAAGCACATCGTGGGGCTTCATTTAAGGGGTAGAGAAAGAAACTGTACCTCTTGATGGGAAGAATTGCTTTGCAAAGGGGATTGGGTACAGGGGGTCATGGAATATTGTAGCCATTTTTACAATCTACCACCATAGCCTAAGATCAGAGGTCACCTTGGGCAAGCTACTTACCCTCTCCATATGCCTGAGGTTCTCATGTGTAGAATGAGGGGCTTGAATTCACTTTTATAATAATAGTTACCATTTGTTGACTGTTTACTGTGTATAAGACACTTTGTTATCTTTTTTTAAAAAAATATACTTCATGTATTATGTATTACATGCTTGGTAAAGTAGAGGGTCAGGGAAAAAGAGATGGACTGACACAGTGGCTGCAACAGTGGGCTCAAACATACCTGCTATCATGAGGATGGTGCAGGACCCGGCAACAATTTGTTCTGTTATACCCGGGGTCGCTGTGAGTTGGAGTCAACTTGACGGCACCTAACAACAACAACATTATGTATTATTACTCCTATTTTATACACAAGGAAGCTGAATATCAGAGCGATTAAAAAACTTACTTAACCCACTTCAACTCCCAGAGCTGGTAAATCAAGCACTGGGAGTCTGAGCAAGGCCTCTGTGACCCTAAAGCCTGTCCTTGTTATTTCCTTGTTGTACAGAATCTCTTCTAGCTCTGACATTTACGAGGCTGTAGCCCTTGAGACTCAGAGTCTAGGTTCTGAGCTGTTTTCCTAATGCAGGCAGGTCTGCTCAGGGCATGCTGGGACCTTGGTGAACAGGCGAAGCCAGGTGGGAGCCAGGAACATTCATGTGGGTGCTGGGGCTGGTCCTCCAGAGGCAGCTGGGCCGAGTGCAGAGTTCCAAGGGATTAGGCAGATCTTGGCTTGGGCTTGGTATAGACAACTGTTTTTCTCCAAGGAAGCCAAGCCAGCAGGCAGATGGGGCCTGGATGAAAAAGAATACTTGGAGGTAGAAGGTAGATCATCATTGTTAGCAGTAGCCATAATGGAAATACAGTCCTTGGGGGGGCGTGAATGATTAAGCACTAGGCTACGTACCAAAAGATTAGCAGTTCATGTCTACCTGGAGGCACCATGGGTATAAGGCCTGGCATTCTACTTCCAAAAGATCACAGCCATGAAATCCTATGGAGTTCAGTTCTACTCTGACACTCAAGGGATCACCGTGAGGTGGAGTCAATTCGACAACTGGTTTTTTTGGTGTGATGGGAACACCCTGTCGTTGCAGTCTCCTGGCAAGAGTCAGGTGGGGATTTAGGGCCCAGGTAAGTGGACAGAGAGAGGAGGATGAGCGTTGCAGCCTGACCAGAGTTCACCCGTTCAAAGTGTGTATTGAGGGCCTGCTGTGCCCCAGGCCTGTGCTGGGGCTAGCACAGTGTATGAGACAGGAACACCAACTCTGTCCCCTAAAGGAGGTGACATACAAAATACAAGTGAGCCAACAAATGAAGTCTTTACAGGTTGTAATAAACGCAGTGAGAGAGACAAATAAGAGAGGGAGTTACAGCAGAAGGTGGAGGCAGGGGCCTACTTGGGAAAGGGTGGTCAAGACGCCTCTCTGCAGAGGGCATTTCAGCTGAGACCTGAGGGACTGCAGGAGCCACATGCCGGGAAGGGTACAGGTGAGGAGCAGTCCTGGCAGAGGTCACAGCACGTGCAGAGCCCTGACTGACGTGGGAGGGGGCTTGGCCTGGGAATGGAAGAGGCTCAGTGAGGGAAGGACAGGAGGGAGCTGGGCCCAGCCATGCAGGGCTTGTACCAGGCAGGCATTTGGATTTTATTCTAAGAGCAAGGGGAAGCCACTGCAGGGTTTGGGGTGGAGTGACATCATCTGATGACTGTTTTGAGGTCACCATTTGCTGATGTGTGGAGAATGGATTACACGGTAAGACTGGACACGTGGGGTCACCGTGAGTCAGAATTGACTCCATGGCAGCAGGGGTCTGTGTGTGTGTGTGTGTGTGTGTGTGTGTGTACAAGAGTGAATATAGGGAGACCAGCTTTGTGGCTGCCTCAGCCCGATGTCCAGGGGCGAGGCACATGGCTCTGAATGGGAGTGCTGGGGGATGGGGTGTGTGCAGAGGATGGGAAGGTCAGGGCAATGAATTAGGTATGATGGATGATGAAAAGAGATAATTCCTGATAATTTAATGGTAACCCCCCTTTATAATAAAGACTGAATTCCATAGCACAGCAAGTTAAATCTGCTTATCTTTACTGCCAGCAATGCTCTAATAACACCTCTGGGAATATTATTGTGTTTTTTTCTCTTCCCATAACGAAACACGGCTTAGAAAACACTTTCTAGTATTTAGGCGTCTGTATTATTGTTTTGTTTTTTTTTTTAATTATTGTCAGATAATATGTAACTCTCAACAGAGGTGCAAAATTATTGGGTCCTTACAGAGGCTACATTTCCAAGGCTACATGTATTTAGGTATACCCCCATTATTAATTAATTGGGCTTATGGGGCATGTTCATTTGCTTCTTGTAAGGCTCTGTCATTTTGCTGTGTCCAGTTACAACAGGACGTGCAGACACTTTCAGTACGACCCAGTTACCACAGTGATAACTGGCTTCACTACACCCATGTTCTTACTCTCTCCTGTTCCTGACCTGTGAATTTGCTAAACAGACTCAGAATGCTGATTCAATCTATTGTCTTAGCTCCTTGGCCCTCTAACTGCCGTGTACACGCAGCTTTGTTGTATGAAAACCAGCCCATGCAGTGTAGGTCGGTAGTTAATTTATGAAGAAAAGAGTCTGGCTATTGGCAGTGATGCAGAAATGGTGTCAAATACTCTGCCTATTGATATTTTTAAGCTCTTGTGGAAAAAAAAAAATCCTTGAACATCACATTCTTTGCCAAAATGAATTCCCTGCAGGCAGAGTGCTGAACAACCTGACAAAGTCAGGGTCGGAGGAGTACTTAAAAGGAAATCACATTTTGGAACGTGCTACTGAACTGTCCAAGTTACTGGACAGCAACCCAAGGGATCAAGCTACCATGAAATACACCGAAGGTGTTCTGATGTAAGCATGCATTCTTCTTGAAAAAAAAAAATTATTTTTGTTTTCGATATTAGCTTTTATTGTTATGATTAATATATGCTTAACCCATGGTGCAAATCCATTTCCAATGAACTGATTTGGCTAAGAAATGTTGAATTTTAGTATTTCCATGCTCTAGTTTGGAGCCCTGGTGGTGCAGTGGTTAAAGAGCTCGGCTGCTAACCAAAATGTTGGCAGTTCGAGTCCATGAGCGGCTCTTTGGAAACCCTATGGGCGGTTCTACTCTGCGTATAGGGTCGCTATGAGTCGGAATTGACTCAATGGCAATGGGTTTGGTTTTTTGGTTTTATGCTGTAGTTCAGCAGTTCTCAACCAGGAGTGATTTTTGCCCCCCGGGGAACATGTGGCAATATCTGGAGACATTTTTGGATGCTACTTTTTTTTTTTTTTACTGTTATGTAGGTAGGTAGAGGCGAGGTGTGCTGCTAAACATCCTACAATGCAGACGACAGGTCCCACAACACAGAATCGTCCAGTGCAAATGTCAACGGTGCCGAGGTTGAGAATAGTACTCTAGTTCCTTGATAAAGTATACACGCTATCTTCTTATAAATCACCTTGGTATTCTGAAATTTCAATTATTATGAACTGCTCTGCTGTTTTGTATCTAATAGGACAGATTTTTGTGTATAACAAGAGGTGTTTATGAGAATTATTTTCGATAGCACCGTAAATGTAGCCAACATTTATCATGCCTGGTAAATAACACACGTGTTTTATTTTCAGATTAATTGATGGAAACATTTCTCTTGCAAAAATGAAATTTCAAGAATGTTTAGATATCAGGAGAAATCTATTCGGAGAGAAAAGTACTCTAGTTGCAGAAATTATGGAATTTTTAGCAGATTTACAATTTTTTCCCCTAAATGGCGAAAGGTTAGTTTTTATGAACTGTTTCAAGTAATGCGGGCAGCAAGATCCAAGGTTGCCCACCGGGGGTGTCTCACTTCTTTGGCTCCAGCTGTGCTCAGAGACATGAGGACCTCATCACACCTGAGAGTTGTGTCTGTGCTTTATTTGTCAGGACACTGATCACCATATATTCAGAAGGAGCTTTAGCCTACAAACTGTACAGAGGTTTCCACAAAGGAGTTGGATGTTGTCCTGAGTATTTCTCAGCACCACTGAAACGTAGTGAGATAACTGTACTTAACTCAGGGCCTCAGTGCTGGCCTCGGAGTCCCTGGGTGGTGTAAATGGCTAATACACTTGGCTGCTAACCTAAAGGTTGAGGGTTCAAGTCCACCCAGAGGCACCTCAGAAGAAAGGCCTGACGATCTACTTCAGAAAACCATAGAGCACAGTTCCACAGAACTATGGAGCACAGTTCTATTCTGACATATATCATCATAAGTTGAAATGGACTAGATGGCAACTGTAAAAAAAAAAAAAAATTTCAGGCCTTTGTACCATATCCCACTGGTCTAAGTCTCTTCTGTAAGACCTGGGCCTCGGCGCCCACAATGTCTCAGGCTGAGCTTACCTGCTCCCCTCCTCTCTCAGGGAGTCCTCCTGGTTCTTTTGTGGTGTGTGGGGCTCTTCCTCAGCTCCCCACACCCTCTCATAGTCAATTCAGCTGAATAATGGTCAGGGATGGCTGTGGGTTAAATCGTGAAGTTTTTAAGTTTTGTTCTTGTAGCTCCACTTCTCTCCCATCCCTGTTCCCTGACTTTTGGTTTCAGTTTTTCACCTTCTTGAGATAATTTTCCCCTCACTTCTCAGCAGGAAGGTGGCCTCTCCCTGGTCTTGCTCCCAGGAAGACGGTGATGTTAATACAGTCTCTAGCACTTGAGGGCAAATCTGCATTAACACTTTCTAAGAGTATTTACATTTTTAAGAGTAGCACTAGAATGGAAGTTGTTGTTCTTGTGGGCCATCCAGTTGATCCTGACTCATAGTGGCCCTATAGGACAGAGTTTCCAAGGGTGTAATCTTTATGGAAACAGGCTGCCACATCTTTCTCCCACAGAGCACCTGATGGGTTCGAACCACCAACCTTTCTTCGAACCGCTTAACCACTGCAACACCAGGGTTTCTAAAATGGAAGTGCCTAAGTATAAAAATTATAGGTGCTATATAGCAGTGGTAAGATGGTGGATGCTGGGGTTCAGTTGCCTGGATTCAAATTTTATTTCTTTTGCTTAGTGGTTCAAACTCACCTAGAGGAGTCTTGGAAGAAAATGCTGGTGATCTGCTTCTGAAGTTCACAGCCATGAAAACCCTGTGGAGTGCATACTTTGAAAACATGGGGCCCCCATGAGTCAGAATTGACTTAATGGCAACCTGTGGAAGTTACAGTGAGACCTTGGGCAAATTACTTCATGTCTTGGTGTCTCATTCATTTCCTCATTGGTAAAACGAGAATAATAAGAGTATCTTTCTCACAGAGTTATTGTGAGGCTTAAGAGATCCCATATGTAAAGTGCTTAGCAGAATACCTGGTACATACTAAAAGAGTTTGATAAATTGAGTTATTAGTGTTATTATCTTGATCCCCAGCTGGTGATTTTTTTTTTTTTTTTAACATTATTGTGCTTTAGGTCAAAGTTCATGTAGCAAATTAGTTTCCCATCCAATAATTCATACAGGAATTGTTCTGTGATATTGGTTGCAATCCCCACAATGTGTCAGCACTCTCCCCATTTCACCCCCAGCTGGTGATTTTTGAGGCACTTGATACCACATAAGCTTTTTCTTACTCATCTGAAGAACCATGAGCAGAGAACAGGATTTTCTTTAGAGATGCAGACAGCTTGGCTATAGAGCCATTGCCTCATGAAAGAAAAATCTAAACAAGCAGCATATTGCCTGAGTCATCTGTATTCCCCAGGCTGCCCTACCACAAATCCAGAGCTGTTAGGATGTGAATCACAAGACACGTAGTACTGCTGGACCATCCCACAGTGATGGCCTCTACACCAAGGACCTGACTGTACATGGATGCCTTCCTCCCAGGCCTCATTGTCCAGGGTCAACCTTTTGAGACAATGGAGAAGTCTTTTTCCTTGTTGTCCCAGTTACCTAGTGCTGCCATAACAAAAGATACCACAAATGGGTGACTGTAAAGAACAGAAGTCTATTTTTGCATATTTCTGGAAGCTAAAAGTCCAGATAAGGGCCTTAGCCATGTCAATTCCTTCTGTAAGCCCCTCTCCTAGTTTCTGATGTCTGCCAGCAATTCTTGGTGTTCCTTTGCTTGTAAATGGGTCCTCATATGGTGTCTATCTTCCTCTGGGTGTGTATTTCTGTAACTCTTTGCTCTCTTTATAAGACACACTTAGAAGTGATTAGATTTAGAACCCACCCTGCTCTGGTATGACATCATTAACATCAAAAAGAAAACCTCTATTTCCAAACAGGGTCATATTTACAGGCCCAAGGGTTAGGACTTCAACACATATTTTAGGGGGACATAATTCAATTCATAACATTTGTCCCAGGTTGTATTTAGGTGATAGCATCTTCCATATTGGTTAAAACCAGGAGAAATTCTAGTGTGTAACTCAAGTCGTCTCTCTAACGTGTGTGGATCTCTTGCCTTGGTGGCAAAGGTGGAAGAGACAGCTCTCATGCACTATGGAAATGACCTGTAAGATTCAGAGGGGCTTGTAGGGTGGGGCTGGGCAGGGTGGATAAATGAGGTACACTTCAAAAATCAAAAATTAAAAGGACAGGAAAGAGAAGAGTGAACAAAGTATCTTAGGAGAAACAATGTCATGTCACTTTCTCAGTGAAATAAGTATTATCTACTCTTCCTCAGCCTTTATCTTTTCATCAGGCGCTACGCTTTCATCAGTGTCCTCTTCACAGTCAAGTTCCTTTATTTCTTCACTTACCATTTGATATCTGCCCCTCCAACACCGTTTTGTCTGCTCTTATAAAAGTCGCCAAGAACATCCCAAAAATGTCCTTTTATACTTCTTATCATATTGGCCCTTTCCTGCTAAAGTATTTGACAGTGTCAATCACTCCCTTCTTGAAACTGTGCTTTCCTTGTTTCTGAGATACCTGACATCTTGGATCTACTCTGTGGTTATGACTTCTCAGTTTCTTTTGTGGGTTTCTCTTTCTACGTCTTATCCAAATGTTGGTGTTCTCCTGGGTTCAGTTCTTGGGCTCAATTCTTATCTCGGTCTTAGCACCTCAACTTCCCTGGTGCCTGGGGCTTCAGCCACGATTCCATAGGTGATGGAATCTCGTCTCTATCTCCATCTCAACCTGTATCATAAGCTCTAGACTTGTGCATCCATCTCTTCATTGGACATCTCTGTTTGAGTATCCCACTGGCATTTCAGAGTCAACATATTCAAGGCTGAACAAATCCACCCCCCGCTCTCTGACAAAATGCTTCTTCTCTTGGTTTACCTAGTCCAGACACCATGGCATCAGCTTAGTGATACAGCTTAATGGTATCTAATGTCACATGCAAAATTGTTCACTATAGATTAGTAAGTAAGCACAAGTAAGCCCGTGGTGCTTACCTTGCTTATTGGATGATCAGCCCCTGCTCCATCAATGCAAAACTTTAATGTTCTCTTTTCTAGATCCCAAAGGAAGCAAGTAATTGACTATTATAAACAAGTGATAAAAATAAAGGAAAATGCAGAAGCTCTGGCCAGCTCCTCGGTCATCAGGAAGCAGCTATGCATCAGTCTAAGCGATACCTTGTGCAAATTAGGTAATTGCTGACCCGTTTCTATCATAAACAGGTGGCATTCTCCTTTGTTTCACCTGCCTACTTTGTTTATTGAATTTTTTTCTTCATTTCTGAAACAAGCAGCACCTGCTCCACCTACTGCCAACTATTCTGGCTGTCTTTCCCTTCCCTTACTGGAAAAAAAAATTTTTTTTTAAAAAACCTTCTCCATCCTATTTTTCATTCTTCCGTAGGCAGAGCACCATGCTTGCACCAGACTTCTCTCCTGTCAGTACCGGTTCCTTTCCTTCAAATTCTGTTTTCAGATTCTCACTATAGCCTTTTCATACTGTTAAAAATAATCAAAACTCACCAAAATTTGAACATAAAGTTTATTCTGAGCAGTTATTCTATATGCGTATAGGAAGACCATTTTGATTCCAGAAAAAGCACATGGCTCAAAGAAGGTAGGTACAATGGGGGCTTATAAAAACAGAAGGGAGAAATATAGAAGATCAACCATTGGTTGATATTAACATGATTGACTGAACCCTGCCTTCCCCCTTTACTGAGGTCAACTGAGATCAGGTTACTTCTGGCTGCTAATAATTTGGCCCTCCGCCCACCTGTAGCCATAAGACCTTTTGAGATTTAAATTAGGAGGTAATGGTTTGATGACTATCCTTTTCTAGCAGGATTAGACAAATTTATATTGCTGTAGAGCAGTTTCTGGTAGGCTTTTACACTTTGGGTCAGGGTTTTATAGTTAATATTTGCTTTTGTGGATAAGAAAACCTTAAAATTGTCATAGGGTAAGAATGCTTACTTCTTTTAAAGTAAGAGTAAAGAGATTTATTGAAGGTAGTACAGTTTTCAGATTGGGGAAACACAGGGCAAAGAGGAATCTACCAAGTGCTCCCACCTTCCAATGGAGAGGTGAGCCTTTTATATGGTAAGATGGGAAGGGTGACTGATAGTAAAATGGGGAGGAGTATCTGGAGACCATCAGCACCATAATCTCTTTTAACATCAGCAAACCCTTCCCAGAACAACCACATTCTCACCCCCACCCTCATTTATTAGGAGGTTAAGGTTTGGGGAAGTCAAAGTCTGCATTCTCAGGAGTGCAGACACAGAGGCTTTGGCCAAGTTAGGGTCTGATTCAACATGGAGTTGGATTCAAACCGGAGTTAGCTATCCTGTTCCAACCAGGCACCTCAATTTGGAGTATTCCTACACAAAATCAAAGTAAGATATCTGCTATTAATTTTCCTATTCAACGATACCTGTGATGCTAAAATAATATGACTGAGAATAACAAAATGGCATTTCGTGTGGACCCACCACCCTTGATTTTTGTTATAAAATGTAGGACTCAGTGCCATACACCTGGCCCAGAGGTTTGAAGGTATTTTCTGATTGAAAATTAAGTTTAACATTTTAAATTGAAATTAAATAATTGTTAAAAATTAAAAAATAATTTGGCTTTAAATTTACTAGAGGGGGTAGGGCTTTTAAGTCCACGCACTACTTTTGCTGCTTGTTGCTTCTATTATTGAGTGACAACGCATACCCTGTTTAAAATGAAAGTAAACAGATTAATTAAAAACAAAGGCGGCTACATAAACCAGAGACTCCATCAGCCTGAGACCAGAAGAACTGGATGGTGCCCGGCTACCACCGATGACTGCCCTGACAGGGAACACAACAGAGAACCCCTGAGGGAGCAGAGAGCAGTGGGATGCAGACCTGAAATTCTTGTAAAAAGACCAGACTTAATGGTCTGACTGAGACTAGATGGACCCTGGAGGTCATGGTCCCTGGACCCTCTGTTAGCCTAAGACTGGAACCATTCCCGAAGCCAACTCTTCGAACGGGGATTGGATTGGATTATAAGACAGAAAATGATACTGATGAGGAGTGAGCTTCTTGGCTCAAGTAGACACATGAGACTATGTGGACAGCTCCTGTCTGGACCCAAGATGAGAAGGCAGAGGGGGACAGGAGCTGGTTGAATGGACATGGGCGATACAGGGTGTAGAGAAGGAGTGTGCTGTCTCATTAGGGGGAGAGCAGCTAGGAGTACGTAGCGAGGTGTGGTAAGTTTTTGTATGACAGGCTGACTTGATTTGTAAACTTTCACTTAAAGCACCGTTAAAAAAAAAAGCAAAGGCAGCTCGAGCGGAAGACACATTAGATCTCAAAAAGTGAAAACCAGCTTTCTGAAAAGCTGCAGTCACATGGGCATTGTTATAGGGTCGAATCAGGAACTTAGCTTACAATATTCTGATTGGTAGGTGAGCAATCAATAAAGTAGAAAGCAGAATATCTTGAAGCCAGGCTTTGGTTGGGATTAGTTAACCGAGTATATGTGGGTTAAAGGGATTAGGTACACTCACATAATTGCAGAAGTATGTACTTGCAAGGGGGTCACAAGATGATTGGTAGGGGACCAGGGTCTGCTGGTTCCATCCAGTCAAAGGACCAAGCTATATGCTTATGAATGGAAAGAAGTTAGTCAGCCGATTCCACCCAGCCAGAGGCCGGGGGCCACATGCATATGAGGAAGTCAAGGTTACATTCTCAGAAATGTCACAATATGGAGTCGAGCCTACACTAAGCCACCCTAGGCATGCCAGACACCTCAGTTTTAGAACTCTCACACACTTCTGTTATTACTGTTTTACTCTCCTTCATGGGAAGAGTTCCAATGTTTTTTTTTTAAGTTTCTTGTACCAAAATGTTGATAGTATTAGTTTTGGTTTATGGTGAAGATTCGTTTCTTCTCCACTGGTACTAGTTCACTTATGCAGATTTAAAGGCAGTCTTCTGGGTCACTGTTGAAGAACCACCCCCTCTACCCCAGGCCTCATGAGAAAAGAGTTCTATGTCTACTCTCCATGCTCTGCTATTGCCAGGAACCAGAGTGCCAGGAACTTGTCTTTTATTATTAGCCTATTAGCTTGTTCCACATACAGTGGGCAATCACTGGATTCTGTCATTTGCCTGGAGTGTTGCTGCCAAACTCGGGAATTGAGGACAGTAGAGAGTTGACTTGGAGGCTACAAACAATGGACAGGAAGCTGGAGGCTGGCCACAGCTAGAAGGAAGGGAGGGAGGGAGAGAAGGAAGAAGAAAGAGGGGAAGTCAGACTGTAAATCCCAGAAGAGGCTGGCCACAGCTGGAAGGGAGGGAGGGAGGGAGAGAAGGAAGAAGAAAGAGGGGAAATCAGACTGTAAGTCCCACAGGGCAGAGCTTCTCAATCTACCTGGAATAAGTGGGTTATAGCTGTGCCAAGTAGAAACCCCTGAGCCCTTGGGCAGCTAGGCAGGGTGGAGCCTCTGGACTGGTCTTCTCCAACCCTGGACAGCTTTGTGTATTTATTCCAGGCCAGCAGCCTACCTAAGAAATCTCATACTATAAATTCCATGACTAGGAACCTTTTTTTTTTTTTTGAAAATTTTTATTGTGCTTTAAGTGAAAGTTTACAAATCAAGTCAGTGTGTCACGCATAAGCTTATGTACACCTTACTACATACTCCCATTTACTCTCCCCCTAAAAAAAAAAAAAAATTTTTTTTTTTTTTAACGATCAGCCCATTCCCTTCTTCCAGTCTCTCCTTTCGTGACTGTTTTGCCAGTTTCTGACCCTCTCTACCCTCCCATCTCCCCTCCTGACAGGAGATGCCAATACAGTCTCAAGTGTCCACCTGATACAAGTAGCTCACTCTTAATCAGCATCTCTCTCCAGCCCATTGTCCAGTCCCTTCCATGTCTGATGAGTAGTCTTCGGGAATGGTTCCTGTCCTGGGCCAACAGAAGGTTTGGGGACCATGACCGCCGGGATTCTTCTAGTCTCAGTCAGACCATTAAGTCTGGTCTTTTTATGAGAATTTGGGGTCTGCATCCCACTGTTCTGCTCCCTCTGGAGTTCTCTGTTGTGTTCCCTGTCAGGGCAGTCATTGGTTGTGGCCGGGCACCATCTAGTTCTTCTGGTCTCAGGATGATGTAAGTCTCTAGTTCACGTGGCCCTTTCTGTCTCAGGCTCATAGTTATCGTGTGACCTTGGTGTTCTTCATTCTCCTTTGATCCAGATGGGTTGAGACCAATTGATGCATCTTAGATGGCCACTCGTTAGCATTTAAGACCCCAGACGCCACACTTCAAAGTAGGATGCAGAATGTTTTCATAATAGAGTTTATTATGCCAATTGACTTAGAATGACTAGGAACATTTTGAAGCACTGTGAGGGACCCTGAAATCTCCTTGCTACAGGGCACAGTTCAACTTAAACCACAACTTAAACAACTTAAACCACACTCTGAACTCCTGGGTCAGGGATCTTGTCATTTATTCTTTTTTTTTCTTCAAAACATCAGAAACAGTGCTAGCATCACGTCAGTGCTGTGTCATGGAGGAAGGGTGAGGAAGTGGATAAACAAGTTCTTTCCGGTGTTAAAACAAAAAAATCATATTAAGCCAATAATAGAAATTGATTGCCATTTATTTAATATACAATTTGCAAATCAGGGTAACATTTCAACTAGAAAGTCAAAATGTTCCAAAGATGAAAACTTCCAGAATTCTTTTACTACATCTTATTGGCATTGCCATGGAAACAGGGGTTAGAGCAGTGTTTATACAATAATAATTTACCCTAAAACACAGCTTCCAGTCAGACCCTGGTTCCCGTTTCTAGAAACTGACTAAAGCCAAACCTGTTGCCATTAAGTTGATTCTGACTCATAGGGATGCTATGGGACAGAGTATAACTACCCCTTATGGTTTCTAAGGAGCCGCTGGTGGATTCAAACTGCTGATCTTTTGGTTAGTAGCTGAGCTCTTAACCACTGTGCCACCATCTCCAGAAACTGACTGCACATAGATAATTCTTCAAAAGAGCCTGATGCCTAAGGCAAATGGATCTGCACTAAGCCGCTTACTAAGCTATTGTTTGACTTAAAGGTGACTTTAAGAAACCAGTTTCTTTGAGGCTCAATGTTCAAATTCAAAAGGACACCTAAGGGCAAATGGCCTGGGTGGGTCACCCCAACTTTGTGAACCCCAGACTTCTGGATTCCAGAAAAATTAAAATGGTTTTCATAGGCTATTTACATAATTTGTTTTGGGTTATCCAACAGAAATGATGGCTCTGCTCAGGCTAACAATATTGAAAGAAACATCCCAAAATGTATGCCAACCTAATGAAAACAATGCTCTTTAATTGAGTTCCTAGATTTCAATTTAGATTATAGATTAAAAAAGATAATTGCTAGCTTGAATGTCTTGGCATCTTCCACAATCTTTTATTATTACATTTGATTAATATGTACAATACAGTGTAATCTTCTCAAGGGGTATGAAAATAGCAGGGTTCCAGCAATTTTTGATAATTCAGATTTTAATTATAATCATAACTTTTTATGCATGAGATTCTAATAAGCATGTATTAGAATGACAGATTTGTGAGAGGGTGGTAAATCCTGAATTTTGCTTCTTCTTCTGGCTGCAGTTTAGTGAGACACGTATTCATGAAGGCAGTCTCTTTGTCTACTATCTCCTCTTAATTTTGACCAGCTTTTTTTTTCAAGTAAAAATCGTCACGTAATAAATCTGTTGATTCTAAGGATTTTTTTGTACTAATCCTGACTATGAGATGAAGATTTTTGAAATTTATGTTCCAAGCTACCCTTGACACAGAGCAGCCTTATTGCTTTCTTCTTTTTTAAGTGTTTTAAATTCGCCTGTCGAGAAGCTATTTCAATGGGAGAAAAGAACAGAAATGAGCCTTTCGTATTTCATTATATCAAGCTGACTGTTCTGTACTGAATTGTTTATTCTAGATGAAGTATGCTAAATGAACATTATGTTACTTCCCTGTCCTGGGATTCTTTTTAAAAAGAAATGCCAACCATCTCAGTCAAATTTAGAAGGAAGAAATTAAACAAAGGATCTAGTGGGTGACTCCCAGCTGGGTGAGTCAGTCCTTTTCTTCTCCTTTGATCTTAAAATGCTCCACTCAGCTGGAGCCCTCTTTTCTGTAGCAGTTGGAGCCCTCTTCTCTGTAGCAGTCGGGCCCTTCATCCAAAATGATACAGACAACCTTACATTTTAATTTTAACTTGAACATGTAAATGTATATTCTTCCCCCAAACTTATTATTATTATATAAAGAATCGAGTTTTGTTATGTTTTTTTTTTTCTTTTTTTTGGTTTTTGGTAGTGGTGGTTTTTTAATCATGACACCTCTGATTGGGATTCCATGTTGTCTTTCTCAAAATGCATCACATACAATCTCTAGTTTCGGTTTCTTTAGGGTGAGAACTTAGTTGTGATGCAGTTTGTGTGCAGGATCCTTTTCGATTACTACCTTTTCATCCTTAATCTTTAATGATTACCTTCCCAATCTTATCATCTGAAAGAAGTCTTTTTTTTTTTTTTAGCAGCTCACGTTGTTGAGTCTTTCTAAAACATTCAGCCCGGTTTTCGTAGAAAACAACTCCTTCATTTCACACTCATATGTTTTATTGGTTTGTATTTTTTTTATAATATTCAGTTAAATTGTTACCAATTGCCAATCTGACACAAAGTGTCCTTGTCTTTTCCCAAGTAAGGATACATGTAAGAATACACGCGAAAGACAAACTTTATCTTCAGCAAGCTTTATTTTGCTTGAGTCAAGCATAAGGAGTCAGCGGGGATCTAACCTCTCCAAAAGACTGACTTGAAAAGGGAAGCAAGGCTAGGGCTTATATGGGTTCTGTGGAGACCATAGAGTAATGAATACTTAGTGGGCTTCTTTCAAGGGGTGGGTACTTCTCAGAACAGCGGTGTATGTTAATTAGGTTGACCTAGGTTGACCGCACATCTGGAATCTAAGATGGAACCCGCTGATGTTCAAGATGGAGTCCTCTTGGCAGCCCTTGGCATCACTTATTATGGGATATAGGGCAAGCGCACTCGATCTTCGGCACTACATCACCACCTTCAGAGGGTTAAGGAAGGTCAAACAGCAGTCACACTCTGCTCCTCTGCTCATAGAGAGCCTGCAAAGGAGGAGGGGGCTAGAAAAGACACTAAGAAGGAGATAGTAATTCACAGGCTGCCCAATCCTATCTCATGTTGACAGGGTGGGTTCCTGTTTACCCAACTTCTAGATGGTAATCTTTTTAAAAGCTCTTCTGTTCCACCAGCACTGTTAACCCTATCTGTCTCAAGTCCAATTGACTCTTGGTCCTGGTAGAACCTAACTTGGGAACAGCAGTGTGCCAGCACAGCCAGGCATCAGAGAGTATGTTTTACAGAGGAGGGGTAGAGGGCCCTGGTTGATCCAGCAGGCCAGTTTTATGTGTGCTAACAGAGCTTCCTTTTTACTTGTTGTGTGGGGTTAGTCATTGTTGCTGTTGTTAGGTGCAGTCAAGTCAAAATCAACTCAGAGCAAGCCCATAGTGTTACCTGATTAGGGTCGGTGCCCTGGAGCAATCAAGCCAATGAAACATACTCCAAGTCAGAAAGAGTAAGAAAGTTTATTAAGGAGATGCATATATCACTGGGGACCAGCAGCATCACAGGCTGCCTCTACGGAGTCCCAAAGAGCAATTTCACATTAGAGCTTATATAGAAGTTTACAAGGGTCAGAAGTGTCTTTGTAGTCTGCAGATGGCCTGGCCAGGAGGAATTATGCATTTTACAGAATAGTGACAAAAGACTCTTTTCAGACTAAAGAGATACATATCAGATACCTAGACTGTGATTTCCTGTGGGTGTTGTAAGTCACAGGTGGTCCAACAGAACAAAACAAAGTTATTTGTATCAGTTTCAAACAAAGAACAAAGTCATCAACATTAGGTCAAAACAAAGTCTTTAACAGAGGTATGTGAAGGAGGAGGCAGGCAGAAGAAGGAGAAAAACTTACAGGTTCTTTTCATGGTGTTAGTTATGTCAAAGTCTCATTTGCCCATTTTGAAAAAGGAGAAAACATGCTGGGGAGTTTTGGGGTCACAATAGGGTTTTATAGGCTGTAATCTTTACGGGAACAGATTGCCAGGTCTTTTTCATGAGAAGCTACTGGGTGGGTTTGAACCATCAAAGTTTTGGTGAATAGCCAAGGGCTTAACTGTTTGCACCAATAGGGCTCCTTATTCATTTTTTAATGGGTTATAAATTTGTAAATGCTACTTATTTCAAGACAATGCCAAATAGTCCTCACAAGCTTAGAAAACTTTTAGACCTAGAAGGGACTCTAGAGGTCACCAAGTTAATTTTAAAGGTGAGGAGGTAGCAGATAATGTCATGTATCAGAGAATCCTATGACTTACATAATATAATCTTCTCCACTTTATGAATGAGAAAATTGAGGCTAAGAAAGACCAAGTGACATTCCAATACCTCTGAGCTAATAAGTAGTAGACTTAGGACTTGGAACCCAGTCCTTTGATCACAAATTCCATGTCCATGGACTCTAGGAGTTTGCGGTCTTGTAGGGAAGACAAGCACATAAAAGATGACTGCAATATAATATGATACCCTCCCCCCCCCAAAAAAAAAACACTGCCATTGAGTCAATTCTGACTCATAGTGACCCTATAGGACAGAATAGAACTGCCCCATAGGGTTTCCAAGGCTGTAAATCTTTATGGCAGCAGACTACCACATCTTTCTCCCCCAGAGAGTGGCTGGTGGGTTTGAACTGACAATCTTTTGGTTAGCAGTCAAGCTCTTTAACCACTGCACCACCAAGGCTCCATCCGATGTGATAAGTGCTGTGATAGACACTGGTAGAGTTGTTTCTGCAAGCACAGGAAAGAGGCATCAGCAAGACTCTCCAGAGAAAGTGACTTGGGCTGTGAGTTCTGATAGGTGTTAGCCTGATGAAGAAGATGAGAAGTATTTCAAGCAAAAAGGATGAACATGAACAAAGTCAAAGAAAGGTAAATCAGGGTGGTATGAAATCTTGCAATGGGGATGGTTGGGAGATGACATTAGAGGAGGTGGCAAGGCTTAGGGCATGGAAAATCTTGTCTACAGGTTAAAGGTTTGGCAAAGGAGCTGCTGTAGGGTTTCCAACATGAAGGGGCACGAGTAGATTTGTATTTTAGATTCAACACTCCCATGGCCAAATAGATGATGGGCTTGGTGAAGGGGAGACTGGAGAGTCTCCTCTTATTTTATCTGGGACAGTGATAGACAGCTTCCTCCCTGCTTAATTGTTGTTGTTGTTAGCTGCTGTTTAGTTGGCCCTGGACTCATGGCAACCCCATGCACAGTGGGATTGGATCATTGTGATCCATAAGGTTTTCATTGGCTGAATTTTTGGAAGTAGATCATTAGCCTTTCATCCTAGTCTTCTTAGGTCTGGAAGCTCCACTGAAACGTTTTCAGCATCATAGCAACGTGGAAGTCCCCAATGACAAACAGGTGGTGGCTGTGCATAAGGACAGTCTCCTGTGTAAAATAAGGCAGGGATGGTAGAAATGGAGATAAAGGGTTGGAGTTGAGATTTAGTAGGTAAAACCTGCATGGCTCAGTGCTTGATTGGATATGGGAGGTAAGGGAAAGGGAATGGTTAAGGCCATTCATCAGTTTATGGCTGTACCATAGGCTATACCAACGCAGTGGATGATGCTGTTGCCATTCTAAGACAGGGAGCACATTTGGGGGGGGGGAGTTGTAGAGTAGGACAATAATGAGTTAATTTTGAGCATGATGAGTTTGAATTTTCTCAGTGGACTATCCAGGAGGCATTAGAATATATGAATCTGGTTTTCAGGAGCTAAAGGACTGAGCTGGAGAAAAACATCTGGGAGTCATTAGCATACAGTAGAATGGATGAAAGAGCTAGGAAGAATATAACACAAAAGGATGGCAGGAGACAGAACTTGGGAGGAACGTCAATATTTTGAGGGGTGGGCAGAGGAAGGGGATGTACCAAAAGATGAAGAATGGATCTAGAGGCAGGATGATGTCAAATAAAAAACAAATCCAGACTTTGATAGGAAGAAGCTTTATTCAGAAAGAAAAGAGGAAGTGTAGTAGAAGCAGGGGTGCGGGGGGAGCTACTACAATAGGGAGAGCACTCCAACCATGAGATCTGCAAGCATCTCAAAGAATTAGTGAAAGATGTTTTCTCTTACAGATACTGAGAGTAAACAAGGATAGAAAAAACCCAGGTGTGAGGAAGTGGGATGAGTGGGTGATATCATCAGATAGTAAATCAGAATACTTTGGAATGAGGTTAAGGTTAATCTATCCCTTGGGAGGGGCCCTTAAAGAGGTAGTATATTGGTTTGAGTTGAGGGTAGGCCAAAGTTCAGGGACTTGGGAGAAGGAGAGAAGCTTAACCAAAGCTTGGTTCACAAGCACTTTGTTTCAGTGAAGACAAGCAATTCAGTTACTCATTTTTGAGGCAAGAAATGGGAGTTTGGAGGCTGGGGAGTCTTTGCCTGGCCTTGTCATAGGTGAGGGGGCATCCATGAGCCTTATCAAAGCCATGTGGGAGGGGTGGTTATTTGCATTAAGCCTTTTCCTGTACACAGAGGGTGGGGATTTATTTAACCATGGCTGTTTTCCAGTATTACAGGGTTCAGGTGAAATCCAATATTAACAATGGCAATCAGCAAAATCATGGAAGCTGAGAGAGTAGAGGGTTCCACCAGACTGAGAAGTGACCTTCGTGTTTAGCAATGTGGAGGTCACAGGGAACCTTCAATTTTGGTGGAGTGGTGAGGACAAAAACCTGTTAAGACAGAACCACTGTGTTCTGTCAACCCCAAGATAGGGGTCTGCACAGGACCAGCCTCCTGAACTGGCACACAGTGAGCTTGTACAGCACTGGGGGCAGGTGCCAGGTGCCAGATGGCACCATCTGCCATCTGCAGCCAGGTCCCTTTCAACCAAACTGGGGAATAGTCTTGATGGAGAGGGATGGTGTGAGGAATATTTCCCAATCTCTTTTATTTTTTTCTCTAGGGGAGAAATTGAGGGCCCATGAAGACATCCAATTGCAACCTCTTATTTCATTTGGGACAATGATAGACAGCTTTCTCCCTGTTTATTGTTGTTGTTAGCTGCTATTTAGTGGGCCCTGGACACATGGCAACCCCATGTACAATGGGACTGGATCATTGTGACCTATAAGATTTTCATTGGCTGATTTTTTGGAAGTAGATCATCAGCCTTTCATCCTAGTCTTCTTAGTCTGGAAGCTCCCCTGAAACTAGTTCAGCATCACAGCAACATGGACGTCCCCACTGACAAATGGGTGGTGGCTGTGAGTAAGGAGTATTGGTGGACAATCAAAGGTAGGTCTACCTGCTGGAAAGTGAGAATTCTACCACTGGACCACCACTGCCCCCTCACTCTGTCTATAGACACACACATTTACTGAAAAAGTGAGAAATCAAGCATAATTTCTCAACCTGAAGGACTTCTGACAACAAACCTTTAGACATAGTATAATTATTATTATTAAAAGAAACTTTCAACAAAGTTTAGATACTGCATAATCCTCCTTCTTCATTATCCTGTATTCTGGACAGGGAATGTAGGCTGTGACTTTCCTGCTTCTTAAGCCTATTCACTCTCAGCACAAAGGGGAAAATCACTGTTGGGCAACATTTACAGAGTCTGGGACTCATTCAGGGGAACTTCTTGAGGACCTCTGCCAACACCTGAGATATCACTCATTACCTGGTGACAACCACCAGAATTGCAGCTGTGGGGCCAGGAGGAAATAAATAGCTCTCTCACAGGGCTGGCATTGCAAAGCTTATCCTATTACCTACCTGTTGCTGTCGAGTCGCTTCTGACTTATTGTGACCCTACAGGACAGAGTAGAACTGCCCCATAGAGTTTCCAAGGAGCATCTGGTGGATTCGAACTACCAACCTTTTGGTTAGCAGACATAGCTCTTAACCACTATGCCACCAGGATTTCCGAATTAGGTGACAGCAAATATTATTTGAAGCAAGAGGGATAGGCTTAAATTTCAGGAGAATAAAGACCAAAAAAAGTTGTACTTTAGAAGATTGCTTAAAAGGGCAGAAAACTTTCTTTGGATAAAGTATCTTGCTTTATTTTTCCAGAGGAAATACTAAACACCACATCCTTTATATTTTTTACATTATTGTGTGCCGTTGAGTTGATTCCGACTCCTAATAACCCTATATGACAGAGTAGAACTGCCCCGTACAGTTTCCTAAGCTCTAATCTTTACGAGAGCAGGTTGCCAGGCCTTTTCTCCCCAGGAGTGGCTAGTGGGTGCCAACTGCTGACCTTTTGCTTCGCAGTGAGCTTTTAACCAATGCGACACCAACCCTGTTGCCGTTGAGCTGATTCCGACTCACAGAGACCCTGTAGGACAGAGTAGAACTGCCCCGTAGGGTTTCCAAGGAGTGGCTGATGGATTCAAACTACCAACCTTTTGGTTAGCAGCCGCATGCTTATCCACTGTGCCACCAGGGTTCCATTGTGCCACCAGGGCTACTTATTTTTAACAATAAGCATCAAAAATAAAGGGGGGAAACCAGGAAAACAGATTTTTTAAGGAAGTAAGTTTAATCTTCCTCCCAAACTTTCACCTCTGATTCACATTCCCGAGGAAATCAAGTGGATGTAGTGGTGTCCAGAGGTACAAAATGGAAAAGATAACTGATGGTTTCCTTCTAGCTGTGTTTTCATGGAGTATCTATCTCTGAAAAACCAACACAACAGGGAGAACAGTGCTCTTTATCCGCACTTCCAGAAGCTATCACTGTGGTTGTTGGTACCAGGGACCCGGATTTGAATCCCACCTTTGCTCTCTCTGGGCTTATAGCTATAACCGTTCCAAGTCTCAGTTTTCTTACCTTCTAAATGGGGGTAACCTCTAGGGTTATTCAGAAGATTGAACGAGGTGGTGTATGCAAAACAACTAACTGAGTGAACAACTAAATGTTCTGTTCCTTCCCCTTCTAGGACAAAGGTGTGAAGTGGGAGGAGGTTCAGTGACTCCTCTCCGACTTAAATTGATCCATCATGGTCTTGCCTCTCTCCTGGGCTAGTAAGGACTGACCAGGCTGGGTAGTGCTACACCATTTGGTACCTGCCCTGAGGAAGGGTGGGTAGAATGGGAAGGATGGGTGGAATGCGGGTGAGGCCTAGGCCAGGATGCCCTTTACTAGCGGTTATGATAGTTGGTGCCTGAAAGAAGGAATCAGATTATGTCCAAGCGAATTCTGTGGTCAAAGCTATAGGTACAGTTTCAGGATGGGTCATGAGAATAAGGGGTCTGAGGAGCCAAGCTATGTGGCCAAGAGGGAGTTGGAGGAGCAAGAAAACAAACCAGTGGCTGGTAGGGCACCAGAGCCTGGTCTGTGTGAAAAATCTCAATCCTGTAGAAAGTCAGAGCCTCTTAGAAGGCCTTGGACAGAATGAACGGTCCAGACATTCTGGCTTTGTTTTTCTCTATTTTACCTTTTAAGGACAGTTAAGATCAAAGCAACTTGGCCATTCTGAGCAGAGAAAGGCTAAACCACAAGTGTTTTCTGCTGAGCTTAACTGGGTTGACTGGGGACGTAACAGGGAGTCAGGAAAATGAGTCAGAAAGAAGAAAAATAGCCACAGGTCGCTAAGCAGAGACAGCAGCTGAAACCCCCTATCAGATTTCCAGAAAAAGTTGTGGGCAATATGAGACATGGGCCATGACCCAAAGAAGCAAAGCTACGGAGAGAACATCTCTGCAAAGAGAAGCCACAGCTGATACGCAGACTAAGGACAAACCAGTATGGGGGAAGAGGCAGCCTAGTGTAGTAGTCAAGGACATGGGACTGGGGATGAGACAGAGCTGGACTGTTAAGCCATGAACCAGAGCAAGTTACTTAACCTCTTTTAGTTTTCTCACCTTTCAAAGACAAGTAACATGTATGTGCACAAAAAATTCTCTGGAAGGACTGCTAATGTAGAAACAATGCCTCATGGGATTTGGTTTCTTGGTCTGGAGGATTAGGGTCATGGTTTCATGGACCATTTCAGGTAGTTGGCCTAATAATGTTTTTAGTGCTTCTGTTCTACCTCCTAGTTTGTTACATAGTGCCTGGGGTCTTAAAGGCTTGCAAGCAGCCATCCAAGGCACAACTGGCCTCAATTCATCTGCAGCAGCAGAGGCAGAGGGAGAGTCAGGAATAGGAGAAGGAAATGGTATGTGTGGCTAATTGCTTCCATGAATAAATGCCTCCATTGCCATGAGACCAGAAGAATTTGGATGGTGCCTGGTTACCATCCTAGAACATTTTGATCAGAGATTCTATAGGAGAATCTCTGATCAAAAGGAGGAAAAATGTAGAACATATTTCAAATTTCCACAGAATCCAAGTTTTCTGGAGCCATTGCGGCTGGATGAATCCCCATAACTGTTGCCCTGAGATAATCTTTAAACCTTAAACCAACCCTGAAGTCTTCTTTAAACCAAACAATAAGTTAGCTTATTTTTAGTAAAGAATGTTTGCCTTGAACAGTGTGCTCTTTTGAAGAAGTATCTACATGGGATCAAATTGACAACAGCAATGCAGAAAGTCAGATAGGAAGCTTAGGGGTTTATGTCAATGGGGAATAAACAGTTCAGAAAAGGAGGGTAAGAACGATTGCGCAACTTGAATGTCATCAATGTCACTGAATTGCACATGTAGAAATTGTTGAATCGGTGTATGTTTTGCTGCGTATACTTTCAGTAACAATAAAAAAAAATTCTCTGGAAGGATATAATGGAAACTAATATCAGTGGTTACACTTTAAGATAAGACGGGGCAGATAGGGAACAGACAAGAGACAAGAGACACACTTTTCACCCTATACCTTTATATATACATTTGATTTTTGAACCATGTAGATGCGTGTCCTATTAAAAAGAAGAAATGAAATTAAACAAAAAGGCAAGTGGCAATAGTTTATACCTTGCAAGATTACACAGGTCTGACAAGTGGCAATTACTCCTGTATATTAGCTATTATTATTATTAATACAGGGGAGCTGCCTGGGTCATCTGTCAGTGTTTTTAGCCCTTACATACCCAGCGCTCTGTTTATCACATATCCAGATTGATGCCCTATGTGCACCAGGCTTACATTACCTACACAATCAATGGTATAAATTCAGCTCCTTCATAGCAGTCTTATAAGTGGGTAAAATGAATAGATGAATACTTTTTGCAAATTAGATTGTAAAATATAATAGTATTCTTCTTAACAGATTTTGGAGAATTATATTAAATTACTCACAATGGTATTGGTAAAATTTTTTTCTCAATTTTTTATTTTGAAAAACTTTCAAACCTACAAAGAAGTTTCAAGAATAGTATATTGAACACCTGTATACCTTTCACCTGTTTTCACCAGTTGATAACATTTTGCCACATTTATATTCTCTCTTTCATACATACACACACATATTTTTCTGAACCATTTGAAAGTCAGTTGCAGATATGACACTTTTATGTCTAAATCCTTCAGCACGTGTCTCCTAAATACAAGCACATTCCCCTACATAACCACAATACAATTATCAAACCGAGGGAATTTAACCAATACACAAGATTTTATCTAATGTACAGTCCATATTCAAACTCCCCCCAAAATATCCCAGGAGTCTCCTTTACAGATGTTTCCTTTCTGACCTAGGATCCACTGGAGGATCTCACATTGCATTTCATTGCTATGTCTCTTTCAGTCTAGAACGTTTGCCTGGCCTTGTTTTTTCTTTCATGATATTTTTGAAAAGTTCAGGGTCAAGTTTCACCCCTCCCCCCTATCAGCAAATGCTCTCCAATTTGTATCTATCTGTTTCCTCATGATTAGACTCAGGTTAAATGTTTGCCTGGCCTTGTTTTTTCTTTCATGATATTTTTGAAGAGTTCAGGGTCAAGTTTCACCACTGCCCCCTACCAGCAAATGCTCTCCAATTTGTATCTATTTGTTCCCTCATGATTAGACTCAGGTTATATATTTTTTGGCAGGAATACTACAACAGGTCATGTTCCAATGCTACCATCTGTAAATGTACTTTTTAAAAAATTATTGCATTTTACCCTTTTCAATGTGTGAAGCCAGGAGTAATTTTTAAAAATTCTAATATTCTCATTTTCAAATATCCAGCAGGTCAATTATTGCTAAGTGACTCTTATCATCGCTTCACGATTGAGGCAGTAGGCTATTTGTACAGGTCACTTGATTTAAGGGCGACCTACCTGGGAACTTCTCATTCATCAATCCATGGAATCCTAAAGTGAGTTTCTGTTTCACGTCTCAAAAAGAAATATGCTTCTAGTTGTTCATGCTGTGTATGTGACTTCTTGATAACTTTCAACCTTTCTCAGCCTTCTCAGGGAAATTGAGCGGATCCGGGGCAGGAGATGTTGGCCTCAAGGTATGTGCCAGCAGTATTCTAAGGGTTCTAGGAATGGCGGCTCATTAAAGGAGAACTTGCTTAAATTAACTTACCACAGTGCTCAGGGTTCTAATACAATGAGCTCTGCACTGTGCCCGAATTCATATAAGCTCCAGAAGGCTAAAAGAATGTACTTGGCACCTCACCCAATTTCAGAGAAATCAAAATGTATTTCTGGAAAAGGGAAAAAGACCTTGAAACCCATTCCTTGCATTTCTGCTGAGGAAAAGACCAGACTGAAGACACAAAACAATGCTGAACTGTGGAATGGCCCAGAAAAAGAGACAGCAGAGAAAAAGAAAAACTATACCTCTAAGATTTTAGCTTTGGGTAAAATGGATGGTGTAGTAAAGCTTTCAATGCAAAGAGTTCTGTCAGCTAACAGTGAGAGTGGAAAACGTCAAATCACCACGATTTACCAGCATCCACTGCTAGGGCCTCTGAGCACGAATAATCCGCTGGATTCCACATCTGAGCTCATCTCGGAAAAGTGGCTTTTTCACAGCCCACATTACAGTTTAACTCCTCAGAAGTGTTTTTTGCAGAGAAGACCTCAAATTGAAACAAAATCGTGGAAGCCTGTAAAGGATATCCATAAAGAATAAAAATTATCACAGAGTCTTTTGTGTCTGAATTTTTTCTACATGTCTTTTTTTAGAAAATTTTGTTTGGATATTTCTTCTAAAACACTAAGGAGTGATAACGGTCAAGGTCTGGGGATTTGATTGTTTAGCCCCTTAAAATATTGTAACTGATTTTAGCGAAAAAGAGCAATTTTTATATTATTCGCATTTGTGTCGTAGGTAAAGCAACGTTGATCTTACAGGGTTTGATATCTAAAAAGATACTGAAGCAATGTTATTAAAGTTCTAATTGTGTTATTTTTACATTGCCATAGTTTATTTTGCATTTATGAATTTTCTATGTAAAAAGTACAATTGCTCTACAAAACTCCATGAAACATGAACAAGATATAAATGGGAATAAACTAAAATCATAATGTAAGTTTAAAGTACCAGAGTCAGTATATTTGATATATCTGTTTTAAATATTTTAATTGTCTCTCATTACATCTGTGATTTGTAAGACATTAACCATTAACATTTAAAAATTACTTATAGGCTACCTTCTTCCTAGTCCCCAACTAAATCCTACATACTATGTTAGGAATCTAAATGGAAAGATGAGCTCAGCTGTATGACCACAGGAAAGTTACTTAAGCTCTCTTAGCCTCAGTTTCATTATCCATAAAACGGGAGAAATAGTGGCACAGACTTCTCATGATTACTGAGAGGACTGCACAAGATAGTGCACACACCAAGTCTTCAATAAATGGTGGCTGTCATTATTATCTGTCACGCTCCAACCCAGATACCACCTTTTTCCACGAAACATCCCCTGAACCCTCCAGCCCACAACCTAACCCAAAGCCATTGGATTGATTCTGACTCATGGCGACCCCATGTGTTACAGAGTAGAACTGCTCCTGAAGGTTTTCTTGGTTGTAATCTTACCAGCTCAGGGCAATCACACATGCTTGCCATGAGTCGGAATCAACTTGATGGCATCAGGTTTTATTTTTTTTGGTTTAATCTTACGGGAACAGATCTCCAGGCCTTTCTTCTGTGGCACCGCTGGGTGGGTTCGAACCACCAACCTTTAGGTGAGCAGTCAGGTGCAAACTGTTTGCACCACCCAGGGACCTTAGCCCACAACTTGAGCATATACTAATGCCTTGGGTTATTTGTCTTAAATTGTGCCCCACCAGTTTCACATACGGCAGTAGAGTCTCCCAGGCTGACAGCAGGCTTTGACGGTTATTCCCCACCCCACCCAGCCCCCTGCATGACGGTAACCACAGGGCATCTAGATACTACCTTGCAGTCCCTGCAGCCCAGTGATTCTCAGCTGGGTTCTGGGTGGCCGTTTAGCTTTCCTGCAGCAGCTGAGTCTGGCTCAGTCTACACAGAAATGCATGTGGTGGGCCTACTTACTTGGTTTTGGTGGAACCACGGGCACCTAGCAGGTCTGAGAGACTTGTGGACAGCGCCTGTGAGCATGGGCAGGAGCAGAAGACTGGCGTCACAGGAGCTCCCTTGTGCCCTTCAAACCTATTTGGGTCTTAAGGCGCTGGGATACTACAGCTGACATCAGGAATGCACGATTCTTTTATTATTTGTTTAATGTCTCTCTTGCCCTCTGAACTTGAAGCTCCCTGAGGACTTGGGCAGCTCCTGGTTGAAGTAGACAGCAAAGTAGTGACAAGTGAAAGAACCTTGTCCCTTTCTACCCCCGCCCCAGTTTCCTTAACAGAAGCGATGGGAAGGCCATGAGTGGGGGACATGTCTGTGCTTTCAAGCAATCCGCAGGGACCAGGGCAGGCCCCCAGATTTCAAGCCGGGCCATGTGTGCGGCCTTGACCCAGCCGCCCCCGCACGGGCGGGAGCTAATGGATCCAAGCCGGGGGTCAGAGAACTTTCCAGATTCGCCCCCGCGATCCAGAGAGGTCCAGAATGCAGAGAGAGGTCACCTCCCCGAGTCGCGGTCAGAGGGGACACGGTTGCAAATTGTGGGGAGGAGTGCAGCAGAGATCCGCCGACGTCACTGAAATCGCCCTTCGAGGCCCAATGCCGGCGATGAGCCATCCCACTCCGTGTGGCCTCAGCCCCGCGCCACCGCACGATAGCCTCCTGCTCCGCGGGGTCAGGAAGCGAACCGCAGGAAGCTCAGCAGGGGTCCCTGCCCCAGGCTCCGCCCCCGCCTAGCCCCGCCCCTACAGCCAAGGCCCGGCCCAATCCCGCCTCCGTGTCCCCCGCCCCGCCCCGCCCCTCCTCGCACGCCCCGCCCCCTCCGCTTTCTCGGCTGCAGGCTGGCTGAGCCGCGCCGCCACGTGTTCAGACGCAGGGAGCCGCCCACCCGCCAGGCTGAGCGCGGGCAGGTCCCCGGCCCGGCGGCGCCACTTGCTGCGCGGTGCCGGAGAGCATGGCCACGGCGGCGGTGGCGGCCCGTGGGGCCGGGGCGAGGGTGGCGGCGGCCTTGCGGGGCGGCTGCGGGAGTGCAGCCCGGGGTCGGCCGCGCGCGGGCACCGCACGGCCCTTGTGCACAGCACCCGGAACCGCTCCGGACTTGAAGCGCTACCTGTGGGAGCGCTACCGGGAGGCGAAGAGAAACACGGAAGGTGAGTGCTGCGGCGGCCCCGACCCCCCGGAGGCTCCTCCCGCCCGGCTGGGGCGGCGGGTCCCCTCCCTCGCCGTCAGCGGGGAAGCGGGCGCCCTCGGACCCGGGCGGCCCCGCTGCTGACCTCCAGGACCCCCAGTGGGGACCGGTCCCCTCCACCCCTAGGCGCGGGCAGCATTGCCTCTGCAGAGCGATTCGGGAGACGCGGAAAAATGCACCTCCAGAAACTTTGCAACACTTGACTTTCACCTGTCGGGAAAGGTATTTTATAATTCTCTGAGGTTTTTAGCTAGAAATCTGCATGGGAAGCGTTTTGGGGATTCCACAGACATCTTTTGCAGACGGCCATCCACGCGCCGCTAGATATCGTTATTAACAAACAGTAGTAATACTGGTAACAGCAGGAAGTCAGGCGTGCGCCTGTGGGTGGGGAGGGTTGGGTTTGCTGTGTTTGAAATGGAAGGGTCCAGGTTGGGAGCGTTCTGGATTACCTCTATAACCTCTGTGAGGAGGAGATTCCATGGAATGAATGCTTTTTGGCCAGGTGAACGTTAAATAAACTTGGATCGGTTGTTACTGAGGAAAGTGGAATTAGCATGCTGGAGCCAGACACAGTTATTTCCCGGAATTCTTCTGATAGTGGAGGAGAGAGGTACCACATCCTCGTTCTAGAGATGGGAAAGCCCAGACTCATGTTTAAGGAACCTTGCCAAGGTCACACCTTACCTTGGTAAAACTTGCTGTCCTCTCCCCTGCAAGGCACAGCCTGCTAGCACAGCTGACCGACCGCTTGGAAACTGGTGGCAAGGGCTGGTGCTGGTACTCTCGAGGTGCTGCTTTCAAGGAAGGCTTACCATTCGAAATTCTTACATTGAATTTTTTTGGATGGATGTGTTATGTAGACATAAAAAAAAAAAATTTTTTTTTTTTTTTATACATAGGGAGAGAATATTTGGTGGGAGAGGCATGTTGAAGAATCACATTTTTCATCTTTTGGTCAGAAGTTAGTTTTAATGAAAGAAAGCAAAACGCTTCCTTTCATCAGTTGGAGTATTTTTCCTGAAGGAACTAAAAGTGGCCAACAACGCAGAATTCTGTGGAATAGTGGCTTATTTTTCTGAGTTTCCCTTTGTTCAAAGTTCAGTTTTGCATCAGTTATTGAAATGGTTGTATGGTATGAGGGAAAAGACAATGGTTTTGGAGACATTTGGGATCGCAGATCTTAGAGATGAAAGAAATTTAGAAAAGCACCTAGCCCAGTTTTCAGCAGGCAAGATTTTTTTTTTAATTGAATTTTCAATTGATACAATTGTATATTTGCTTGCAGTTGTAAGTAAGCACTAGTACAGAGAGATCCTTTATATACCCTTTCCCCAATTTCCCGCATGGTACCATTTTGTAAAACAATAGTACAGTATCACAACCAGTGTACTGACTTTGTTACAATCCACAGATTTTGTTCAGAGTTCTCCAGTTTCACTTGTACTCATTTGTGTGTGTATTTCTATACAATTTTATCACGTGTTGGTTCACGTGTTCACAACCACTGTCAAGATACAGAACGTTTCCGTCACCTCAGTGATTCCCCTGTATTGTCCTTTTATAGACACACCCACCTCCCACTCCCTCTGTCTCTCCTTTGTCCCTAGTTCCTAACCTGTTGCTGGGGAGTCCATTCCGACTCATACAACCCTATAGGACATAGGGTTTACAAGGAGCGCCTGGTGGATTCCAACTGCTGACCTTTTGGATAGCAGGCATAGCACTTAACCACTACACCGCCAGGGTTTCCCCCCTAGTGCCTGGCAACCCCTAATCTGATCTCTAGTCCTAAAGTTTTGTTATTTCAAAAGTGTTATGTAAATATAACTTTTATATGTTATATAAATATTAAATATACAGTGTGTAGCCTTTTGGAATTGGCTATTTTTTCCTCCCTTGGGCATAATTCCATAGATTCATACAATTTGTTGTATGTTTCCAGGGTTTGTTACTTTTTACTGTTGAGTAGTGTGTCATGGTTTGTGTGTACATCTGAGTGGTGTCCAGTTTGGGGCTATTATAAATAAAGCTGCTGTAACCATTTGTGGACAGGTTTTGTGTAAACATAATTTTTTACTTCTCTGGGATAAATGCCCAGGAGTGCAGTTCCTGGGTCATATGGTAATTGCATGTTTAGTCTTATAAGATACTGTAGGCAAGATTCTGAATTTATGGGTGAGGTTTGCCATATGCTGGCTGTAAGACCCTGGGGATGCTGGTAGTACTGTTGTTATGGGGATGTGGTGAGGAAGGAGTTAATCTATGAAAAGTGTTGAGAAGGATGCCTGGCAGGTGAAACAGCTGAAAGGTTGGGTGATAAAGATCTGCATGGGACCAGAGTTTGAGCTTTGGGGTATGAGAGTCTGAGGGGGATTTTGAGGTGTATTAGCTCTGTGACCTTGGCGATGAGTGATGCCTCTCTCCGAGTTCAGTTTCCCAGACTGCTTTATGGGCATAACCTGGGAGGATTTTTAGCACAGGCTTGGTACTGAACTATTACCATTAGTCATTAAGTAACTGCCAGCCTTAGGCACACACTTATAAGAAGTGGAGGTGGATTTATTTAGGTGTAGTGTCTCTGTCTCCTTTGCCTGAGGCAGTCCCACAACTAGTTGTGTGGCTTTGAACAAGTCACCTGATCTCTCTAGGCCTCCATTTCTCCCTTTTTTACAGCAAAGCCACTGGACTAAATAATGTCTCCCTAGTAAGACCCTGTCCTACAGGATCGCTATGAGTTGGAATCGACTCGACGGCACTGGGTTTGGTTTTTTTTTTTTAGTAAGACGGATTAGGAAGAAAGGCCTGGTCATCTTCTAAAAATCAGACAGTGGACACCCTGTGGATCACAGTGGTCCCATGCACAGCCAATCATGGGGACGCAGCAGGACTAGAAGCGTTTTGATCCATCCTGCGTGAGGTCTCTGTGAATCAGGCCAACTTGGCGTGCCCTGTTCCTCTTACCCCAGAGAATGCGAGAACTTTGACTTTCCTAGCTCGTTCCTTCTTTGCTCCATCTGAGACTGCACCAGCCCTGTTTTTGCTATCCACTTTGTCCCCAACTCATGGGGGCCCCACGCACAATGGGATTGGACCATTATGATCCGTAGGATTTTCATTGGCTGATTTGCAGAAGTAAATCACCAGGCCTTTCTACCTAGTCTTTGTTAGTCTGAAAGCTGTGCTGAAACCTGTTCAGCATCGTAGCAACACGTAAGCCTCTACTGACACATGGATGGTGGTGGCACACTAAGTGTGTTGGCTGGGAATTGAACCTGGGTCTCCCACATGGAAGGTGGAAACTCTGCCCTGAACCATCGCTGCCCTCTGCACCATCCCTGCCCTGTTTAACTGAAGTCTGTCTCAGTATGTGTGTCCAGCCTGAGTTCACTCAGCAAGTGTTTGTCAAGCACCTCAAAGTGGGTGTAAAGGCCATGGTTCACAGACGGGTGAGTCCGAGAAGGGAGGGTGCTCACAGTGGCCGTGCGCCTGTCTGCACCATGTTGTACCAGTGTTGCATGTACGAGGAGACTGGCAAACAGGGGGAGATAAACAACAGGGCTCTGACACCGGAGAACGTAACTGCTCAGGGAGATAGGAAAAGTTTCGCGAAGCCTGACTCTTAAGCTGTGACTTGTAGAAATGAGAGGTCAGAAGAAACACTTATGTTCTCATTGATGTAAAAACATATCTATCTTTTCTCTTTTATTTTTAGTTTACAAGAGGATGAAATTTTGTTTACTCAACTTCTGATTATTTCTGTCTGCCCATTTGCTCTCTTGCCTTAAAGCAAACAATCCCTTCAGGTATCTTCCCTTTGAAGGGCTTCACAGAATGAAGGCTGCACAGGCGAGAGAGGATTTTTATTCTTTGTTCTACTCTTTCTCTCCTACCTGCCTTTTTTTTTTTTTTTTTAATGTTTATGTCATTTCGTTTTATTATTTTATAAACTTTAATTTTTAGAACAGTTCTAGATTTATAGAAAAATCGCAAAGTTAGTTACCATAACCCCCAATTGAATTGTCGTCGTTACTGACCTTTTCTATTACTGTGGTACATTTGTTAAAATTAATGAATCAGTATCGTTGTTAACATTATTGTTAGCTAAGGAGTCCAGGGCGGTACTAACAGTCAGTATGCTTGGCTACTAGCCTAAAGGTTGAAGGTGTGAATCCACCCAGAGGTTCCTTGGAAGAAAGGCCTGGTGATCTTGTTGTTTGCCTTCAAGTTGATTCCGATTCATGGTGACCTTATAGGACAGAATAGAACTGCCCCATATGGTCTCCTAGGCTATAAATCTTTACCAGAGCAGATCATCAGGTCTTTTCTCTCTAGGGCCTACT
Source organism: Elephas maximus indicus (assembly GCF_024166365.1). Classification (NCBI taxonomy): domain Eukaryota; kingdom Metazoa; phylum Chordata; class Mammalia; order Proboscidea; family Elephantidae; genus Elephas; species Elephas maximus. The sequence goes on along the minus strand of NC_064822.1, from coordinate 170,529,234 downwards.
GATAGATTTGAATCGCCCACCTTTAGGTTAGCAGCTGAGCGCTTAACCATTGTGTCACCAGGGCTCCTTCCTGGTGATCTACGTCCGAAACATCTGCCCTTGGAAACCCTGTGGAGCACCATTCTACTCTTACACACGTGAGGTCGCCATGAGTCGGAATTGACTTGAAAGGTTGGCAGTTTGTACTACCCAGGACTCCACGGGAGAAAGACCTAGTGATCTGCTTCCTTAAAGAGTATAGCAAAGAACACCCTATGGAGCAGTTCTGCCCTGTTATATCGGGTCGTTAAAAGTTGAAAACGAGTTGATGGCACTCAAAAACAACAACATCCTACTTTATTCAGATTTCCTTATTTTTTATCTCATGTCTGTTTTCTGTTCCAGGATCTCATCCAAGATATCACATTGCGTTTAGTCATCCTGTTTCCTTAGGCTCCTCTTGGCTGTGACAGTTTTTCAGAGTTTCCTTGTTTTTGACGGCCTTGGCAGTTTTTGTAGACTGTCCCTCAGTTGGAATTTCTTTCTTTTTTTTTTTTTTTTTTAACTCGACAGTTTTAGAAGTGTATCTTATATCAAGCTGAGCTCAAAGAAAAGGTTCTCTGTAGTATTAGGAAAAGAATTAGTGGTTTATAATCTCTAGAAAAAGTGTTAGATGCTGTATTTTCCCCTAGAAAAGTGATTCTCAGTGTGGGTGGAGTTTGATTTTTTGTCCCAGGGAACACTTGGCATTATCTGGAGACATTTTTGAATGTCACAACTAGGCGGAAGGGATTGTTTTGGCATTTAGTGGGTAGAGGCCAGGGATGCTGCTAAACAGCCTACAATGCACAGGACAGATGCCAAAACAAAGAATTAGCTGGCTCAAAACGTCAGCAGTGCCAATGCTGAGAAACTCTGCCCTAGGATGTGAACCCTAAGAAGCCATTGTGTAACTGTAATTTAAAGAGAGGACTCTTTTCTTAGTTATGTAGTACTGCTATAACAGAAATACCACAAGTGCATGACTTTAACAAAGAGAAATTTATTCTCTCACAGTCTAGGAGGCTAGAAGTTTGAATTCAGGGTGTGGGCTCCAGGGAACGGCTTTCTCTCTCTGTTGACTTTGTGGGAAGGTCCTTGTCATCAAACTTGCCTTGGTCAAGGAGCTTCTCAGCGCAGGGACCCTGGGTCCAAAGGACGTGCTGTTCTCCTGGCTCTTGTTTCTTGGAGGTATAAGGTCCCCCTGTCTCTCTGCTCGCTTCTGTCTTTTGCACCTCGAAAGAGATTGATTTAAGACACAACCTAATCTTGTAGCTTAGGTCCTGCCTTATTAACATAACTGCCTCTATTCCTACCTCATTATAATCTAGCACATAGCAAAATCACATCAAATGACAAAATGATGGACAATCACACAATACTGAGAATCATGGCCTAGCCAAGTTGGCAGATATTTTTGTGGGACACCATTCAATCCGTGACAACTATATTTGTGTGTGGTCTGTTATTTCCTCTTGTACTGCATGTTATATGCATGTTCTTTGAATTGTATCCCTGGCCTTCCCTGTGTGATTGCTAGATAGCCTGTCCTGTGATGTAGAGAACAAAAGGCTTTCTACTTGTCCAAGAGGGGCTGTTCTAGCCTACATTTAGATTGCCTGGTGGAAATTTTTTCTTCCCTTTATGTATTATATCAGAGCCTGGCCTACTTGGAAGATTTGGCTGGTTGACTGGGCTATGGAGTATATTCAGTCATGGGAGAAGTATGTGAATTAGTGTGAAATGTTAGAAACTTTTACAGGGTATTGAAGGATTTATTCAAAGCTCTTGGTTGAGAACATTTAATAATCAATCAAAAATTATGTATTTTAAGAACTCAGCTGCTAACCAAATGGTTGGCATTTTGTATCTACCAGCCGCTCCTTGGATACTCTATGAAGCAGTTTTACTCTGCCCTGTAGAGTTGCTATGAGTCGAATTTGACTCGACAGTGGTGGGTTTGGTTTTGGTTTTGGTGTATAGCACAATGATATGAGCTTAGTGTGTGTCTTAGTTACCTAGTGCTGCTATAACAGAAATACCACAGGTGAATGACTTCAACAAACAGAAATTTATTTTCTCACAGTTTTGGTGGCTAGAAGTCTGAGTTCAGGGTGCTAGCTCTAGGGGAGGACATTCTGTCTCTGCCGGCTCGTGGGGGAGGTTCTTGTTCCGTGGCTCCTTGACAATCTTCATGTGATGTGGCATCTATCTTTCTCCATCTCTGCGTCTTTGCTTGCTTGTTAAATCTCTTTTATATCTCAAGAGGCTGACTTAACACATTCCCTACACTAATCCTGCCTCATTAACATAGGAAAGACAACCAATTCCCAGATGGGATTATGACCATAGGCATAGAGGTTAGGATTTACAACACATGTATTTGGGGGACATAATTCAGTCCATAACAGCATGTATAGAATGAGCATGAGATACAAACCTTTCCCTAAAGGAACTGCAGCAGGTTAGAGATAACCATGCAATACTTTACAATTAGAGCAATATTTCTCTGAGTGTGTTCCACACTTTTGAGAGATGTGGGGGGGAAAAAAAAACAAAAAAACTCTGTGGCTAAAGAAATGTATAAAATATGTTAAAGAAGCTTCTTTATAGCTGGACTTTTCAGAGCTAGCTTTGGAGCTGGTGAGCCAGAGCCTTTAAAATGCTTATGAAAGTCCGAGAGGAAGAATGTTGGTACAGTGCATCTTCTCTCCCTACTTGCAAAAAACAAACAAACAAACAAAACAAAAAAACCCCGACAAGTCAGTTCCAGCTCATGGTGACCCCACGTGTTATAAAGCAGAACTACCCCACAGGCTTTTCTTGGCTGTAATCTTTACGGAAGCAGTTTGCCAGGCTTTTCTTCCATGGAGCTGCTGAGTGGGGTTGAACCATATAGATCTTAAAAGGGCATAATGCTCAAGGCAGACATTTTTTACTAATTAAGCTAAACTACTGTTTGGTTTTAAGAAGACTTCAGGGAATATTTTTGGTTTAAGGTTTTAAGATATCTCAGGGCAGTGGTTTCAGGGGTTCATGCAACCTTCATGGCTGCTGTTATTAATATCATTACTGCCACAAAGGACAGCAGACTTTTGACAGTGATAGTGGAAATGTGAAGATTACAGAATCACTTTACAGTCCTCAGAGAAAATAACTGTCAGCTTAGAATTATATACCCAGCTAAATCTTCATTTAAGAATGAGCCCCAAACCTAGTGCCGTCTATTCCGACTAATGAGAGTAAAGACATTTTTAGACAAAACTGAAGCCTTACTGTTTTAGGCTGGGTTCTCTAGGGAAGCAAAATGAGCGCAGTGTATAAATATATATGTATATAGAGAGATTTGTATCAAGGAAATGGTACGTGTGGTCGTAGAGGCTGGAAAGTCCCAAGTCTGTGAGTCAGGCTGGAGGCTTCTTCTGGCTCACTGGCTGCAGAGACCAATGAATCCCAAGATTGGCAGGCAAGACAGCAGGCCTCTGGCTCACAGGCTGTGGAGGCTGATGAAAGCCAAGGTCAGCAGGTAAGATGGCAGGTAAGCTGCTAGTTCAAGCCTTGAGAACCAGAGGTCAGATGAACAGAAGCCAGCTGCAGGATGCAGAGCGAGCAAAAGCCTGAGAGCATTGCTAGAAAGTCTACCTCTATTGGATGCAGGCCACACCCCAATGAAATGCCCTTTTAACTGATTGGCTCCTCATAACACATCCCATCATGGATGTGATCACATTACATCAGATCTCATCATGGAGGTGATTACATCATTATATGACTGCCAAACTACTTCATAACTGCCAAACCAATGAGAATCATGGCCCAGCCAAGTTGACACACAACCTTAGCCATCACACTTACTGAAAGATGTTTGTGTATCAGGGAGAAAGAAAATGATCTCCAGAGGAAGGCCTAAGATGCACGAAGAAATGGAGAAGAAAGAAATTGATAGACTTGTGAGTAAATCTAAACAAATGTTGACAATGTAGAAATCAGTTCAAAAGAGGGCAGGAGTGGAGGTAAAGGAAACACAGAAAAAGCAGGAAACAGCATAAAATAAGATGGTGGAAATAATTCCAAATATATCAGAAATCATGATAAATTCATAGATTGAAAGGTTGTCAGATCAGATATAAAACAACCCTTTTGGTTGCTGTTTGTAAGAGATACATAGGCAGTCCCTGGGCTACAAATGTCTGGCTTATGTACAGCCGGTAGTTAGGAACCAACCCCTGTAAAGCCAATTATATTAAAAATTCGAAGTACATAAAATGGATCGTAAAAACAAACAGGTGCTAGTTTGTGACACACATCTAAACATTGTTATGTTAAAGATGTTTTAGTTTATCTGGAAGTATTTAATGTCTTTTATGCATAGAAAGGTATACTATATACTGAGACAAACATTTGACTAACTGATGCTAGATACGAACCATACCTGACCATTCCGACTTAACGTACAAATGTGATTTAAAGACAGATTTAGGAATGGAACTCTTTCCTAATCCGGGGACTGCCTGTACCTAAAAACAAAGAGGCAGAAAGATTGAAATCAACAGAATGGCAAAAGATATCTTGGGCAAATGCTAACCAAAGAAAGCTGATAAGGATTAATATCAGACAAATATTGAAATGCTATCAAAAAGAAATACTATTAACTAGAGCAAGGGTCGCTTATACAAAATCTTTAAAGCTTATAGTTATGCCGTACGCTGCAACTGACCTTTAGAAGCACTTGTCTGGTTTCGTGTAATTGTATCTAGGTCATCAGGCGCACTGAAACCCTTGAAAATTGTTCTTTCAGGAAAGACTCCAGAGGTCTTACAATCATGGCTCATTGATCTTGCAGTTGTCTTAGCAAGAGATCTGTTTTTCTGTTCTTTATAATGTTTGAGCACGTATTGCTCTCTTATAAGATTTATGTATTCAGATGCAGTTGTCAACCAATCGAAATTTTTTTGTTCAAAGTTCATGATGAAATTATATATACCTGTTGCCGTCAAGTACCTTATAGGACAGAGTAGAACTGCCCCGTAGGGTTTCCAAGTTTGTAAATCTTTACCGGAGCAGACTGCCACATCTTTCTCCTGCAGAGCAGCTGGTGGGTTCAAACTGCCAACTTTTCAATTAGCGGTTAAGTGCTTAACCAGTGTGTCACCAGGGCTCCTAAATTGTGCATTAAAAAAAAAAAAAAAAAATCCAAAAAACCCATTGCTGTCAAGCCGAAAATCATAATTAATCGGAGCATTGATTTTACTGGATAATGACATGCTGCCCAACTTTAAATTGTCCGTTAAACCTGCATAACAATCTGTTAATGCTGTTCTAAGTGGTTTATTTTTGATACCAGCCAAGGCACTTCATGTGCAGCCAGCCCCTGTCTGTCATGGGAGGCTTGTGTGTTGCTATGATGCTGAACAGGTTTCAGCGGAGCTTCCAGACTAAGATGGATTAGGAAGAAAAGCCTGGTGACCCACTTCTGGAAACCAGTCAAGGAGAACCCAGTGGATCACAAAGGCCTGGTCTGTAACTGATCATAGGGATGGTGCAGGACGGGGCATCATTTTGTTCTGTTGTGTGTAGGATTGCTGTGAGTAGGAGGCAGCTAACAGCAATAGCAACATATTGGTTTATAGCTGTGTGACCTTAGGCCAGTTATGTTACATCTCAGCCTCCTTTTTCTCACCTGTCAAGTAGGGATGGTAGTGTTTGCCTGATGGAACTCTTGTGAGGTTGAGTTGTTGGATGAAAAGTGCATGGTGCAGGGCACATGGAAGGCACTGATATTTATTCCTCTTCTACCTTCTTTGTGCTTTCATGAAGGATTCTTGATGGTTTGCCTAGTATTTGAACTTGTGATAGGGCTAATATGGTTGTTTTTTCCCCTTGAAGCAAAATGTACTTTTGAGTAGTTAAATTTTTTTTTTTTAAATTAAGTCACTTATTTTAAGATTAGTTCACTGTTAACCATTATTATATATAGTTTTTTTTTCTTATTATTTTGTTTTTGGTGAAAGTTTACATAGCAAATTAGACTCCCATTTATCAATTTTTATACAGCCTGTTTCATGAGATTAGTTACATTTTTTACAATGTATCAACATTCTTGTTATTTCCATTCTTCTTGTTTTGTTTCCTTTAATTTGACTTCCCTGCCCGCTCTTTAGCTTCTCATCTTTGTTTTAGGGTAAATGTTGACCATTTGGTCAGTATGGTTGATTAATTTAAGGAAGCTCAGTATTCACGGGTGATATTGTTTATAAGGAAATCTCTTATTTTAATAAAAAGGTGACCACTGGGAGTGGCTTCAGTTCCAAGTTCTAAGAGTCTCTTAGGGCGATAGTCTCAGGGGTTCCTCTAGTCTTTATTGGTCCAATAAGTCTGGCCTTTTTTAGAAGTTTTAGTTTTGTCCTACATTTTCCTCCCATTCTCACTGGGACCTCGTACTGTGTCCTTGGTCAGCACTGTTGGTAGTGGTAGCCAGGCACCATCTAGTTGTTCTGGTCCCAGGCTGGAAGAGGCTGCGGTTCTCGTGGGCTATTAGTCTGTATTTATATAGTTTTAATTTGAACGCTGTTGCATATAGTTTTATTTTTGGAACTTGAGGAAGTTTGATAGATTTCTACGGAGTAGTCAGAATTACAGATATTACAGAGCAACAACAGGTATAATTTTAACTCTTAGTGGGAGTAGAATAAATGTCATATGCATTATTAATTACACAGATGAGTAATTCTATTTGCCATGAATTGTTTTTCCCTGAATATGGTGTTGGTGCAAAATATATAAACTATGGAAAAATGAAAGTTTCCCTTTAGGTTAATAGATGCAATAAAAATAACTTCTGAATTGGCTCATCCTCTGGGGTCATGGAAACCCTGGTGGCGTGGTGGTTAAGTGCTATGGCTGCTAACCAAAAGGTTGGCATTTTGAATCCACCAGGCACTCCTTGGAAACTCTCTGGGGCAGCTCTACTCTGCCCTATGGGGTTGCTATGAGTTGGAATCCGGTCGACGGCAGTGGGTTTGGTTTTTGGCTTTGGGGGGCGGGGGGCATGCCCAGGCCTTTGTACGGGATTCCGTTATTAAGTTCCTCTTATCTCATTGTATTGGTGTGATGTTTGCTGGTCTCCTGCTGCCTGTGATCCTGCTCACGGCAGAGCCTGTGCTTTACTGGTCTTCATGACCCCAGTCCACCGCCCTTCTGTCAGTTGGTCAGAGTGTGGTGGCTTGTGTGTTCCTATGATACTAGAAGCTATGCCACCAGTATTTCCAACACCAACAGGGTCACCCATGGTGAACAGGTTTCAGAGGAGCTTCCAGACTCAGACCGACTAGAAGGAAAAAACCTGGCAATCTACTTCTGAAAATTAGCCAGTAAAAACCCTATGTATTACAATAGAATATTGTCTAATAGAGTGTTGGTGGATGAGCCCTTTGGGTTGGAAGGCACTCGAAATACTCAGTGATCCTGACAGTGGTCTCAAGTATACCAGACATCATGAAGATGGTGCAGGACTGAGCCAGGTATCATTCCGTTATTCATAAGGTCGCCATGAGTCGGAGCTGACTCCGTAGTAGCTAACAACAATAATCCCCATGCCCTCTACAGTGTCTGACACGTGGTAGGTGTGCGATAAATATGCTTATTTAAAAAATTTCTTAGAAAAAATTGTAAGTAGGAAAACCAGTTTACAAAAAGACTACTTGCCATACGATCCCATTTATATAAAATTCAGAAAAAAGCAAACTGATCTGATCAAAGGCAGACCAGTGGTTAACTAATCTGATCAAAGCAGACCAGTGGTTGCCTGGGGATGGGCAGGAATAGGAAGGGGGGTGGGTGGAATTCAAAGGGGGCGAGGAAATGGTTGGGGATGGAAGATATGCTTATTATCTTCATTGTGATGATGGCTTCAGAGGTAATGTGTCAAATTGCACACTTTAATATGTGTATTTTACTATACAACAGTTAAACCTCAGTAGAGCTGTGAAATAAAGACAAAGAAAGAAGGGAAGGGCTCAGCTTAGCCTGGGTTGAGGCAGGTATGCGCCCCAGGAACAATCAGCTGTGGCTGGGAGGTGGGACACTAGGAGTGGCCCTGCTTGAGGCAGTAAGGTGGTCCCCCCGGATGAACAATTATGACTGGAGGAGTGGGGCAGGTCCCATGGAATTCTTGCAATAGCCATGTATTTAGAAGTGGGGGAGGATCAGTCCTTGCATAAGGGTTGGGGTGTGCTGGGCAGATAACCCCAAAGGTGGTCTCCTTTAATTGTGAAAAGGATACCTCGGGCGCTTGATTTCTTCCTGCCGTCTGTCATCAGACTATTGCAGAAGTAAAAATGATTTACATCTGAATGAAGATCGGGGAAGATATTTTCTGGGTAAAAATGTTAAGTGCTGTTGATTTTTGATTCATAGCGAAGCCCTGTGGCAGTAGAACCGCCCCCCAGAGTTCTCTAGGATGTAAGCTTTACAGGGGTACATGGCCAGGTCTTTCTTCCACAGAGTCGCTGGAGACGTTTGAACCACCAGCCTTTCGGTTAGCAGCCGAGCACTTGCTGTTGCACCACCAGGGCTCCTTTGGGTGAAATAGTTGGATTTAAATCTCTAAGGCCTCACGTAGTTCTATAGTAGCCCAGTGTTCTGAGTACCTGTCTCACCCAGGCCTTCAAAGTCACACTTTCTCCTCAGCTCTATTTCTCTTACTGTGACTAATTATTGGCAGAATCATTGAGTGAACCTAACCATATCTAATAACATTGAAATAGAAGTGGGGATGATCATATAACTAGTGCCTTACTTCCAAGGTTGGGGTGAACATGACGTGAGGTCTAGGCACATTGCCGTAGCATTAGTCACTCGAATGACTTATCGGTCCTCTGAATGCTGGGAAGATTCACAGAAAGCTGGGTGGCATATGAGGGTAAATGGAGGCTTTCTAAGGAGTCCTGAGGGGGCACAAACAGTTAAGCAATTTGCTATTAACTGAAAGGTTGGCAGTTTGAGTCCACCTATAGGTGCCTCAGAAGAAAGAGCTGGTGATTTACTTATGAAAAATCAGACATTGAAAACCCTTTGGAGCCAGTTCTACTCTGACACACATGGGGTGACCAGAAATTGGAATCCACTGGCAGCAACTGATTTGTTTTTTTTGGTTGTTTTTTGGGAGGCTTTCTCCCTGTTGTTTGTAACCTCTAAAATTCTCTAGAAAAAAAATTGTCTCTTTCTCCACTCTTCTTTGTTTTCCTTCCTTTTATTCTTTGGGCTCTTCAGAGCTATGTTTCTTTATTCTAGGAGAACAGCTAGATGCTCTAGTATATTCTAGGGCATATACTAAAAAGTAAAAATATAATTGACTTGATTAGATCAACAAAAAAAATGTCATCTTAATTTCTCTGGGACTGTGGTACGTGTTACCAAAAAAGTTCAACTTTTAAGTATTTTCAAGTATATTTTGGTGTTTCTCTTTGATCATATTCTCAGTAACATGGTTTGGTTCCTGATTTCAAATATGTGAGAGTCTATTGTGAACCAGTACAGATACAGCTGGTATTTGGGGCTCCAAATGGAGCATGTGTGGGGGTAGACAGTTTTCCTTTGCTCTGGTTGGCCTTAGAAGTGTTCCCAGAAGTTTTTGGAGGAAGACATGCAGACACAGATAGAGGCTTTTCTTAAAGGATGAGTGATGCAAAATCATTGGTCCTGGGTCCCTCCCCCCCCCACCTCCACCGCCTCCTCCTGGCCCCAGACCCTGTGGTCAGGTGGGCCTGGCCCAGAGGGGCAGAGGCCAGGACGATGGAAGCCATGGTCAGGTTCGTGATCCCAGCCTGAGGAGTCCAAGTCCATTCAGTAAGGGGAGACAAGAAATAACATGGCTTATCCATAGGAGGTGCTTCCTGAGGAGCCTGTCAGGGCCTTGAGCCTGTCTTGGCTCCCTGGGAATGACTGGGGCAAGTCTTCCTAGTGTCCCCAGAAGAGGCTGGACCAGCTGATGGCCAATGTCCCTTATCCTCCACAGCCCCTCCAACTTCAGGTTTCTAACAGTGGGTAAGATTGAGGTTCTTTTTAAGTCTCTAAATCAGATATTGAATGTCACCTAGGCTTTGAGAACTTTATTTGAATCATTCAGACATTTATATGTTGTTGTTGTTAGGTGCCGTCAAGTTGGTTCCGACTCATAGCGACCCTGTGCACAACAGAACGAAACACTGCCTGGTCCTGTGCCATCCTTACAATTGTTGTCATGCTTGACCCCACTGTTGCAGCCACTGTGTCAATCCACCTCGTTGAGGGTCTGCCTCTTTTCCGCTGACCCTGTTCTCTGCCAAGCATGATGTCCTTCTCCAGGGACTGATCCCTCTTGACAACATGTCCAAAGTATGTAAGACACAGTCTCGTCATTATTGCCTCTGAGGAGCATTCTGGGTGCACTGCTTCCAAAACAGATTTGTTTGTTCTTTTGGCAGTCCATGGTATATTCAATATTCTTCGCCAACACCACAATTCAAAGGCATCAACTCTTCTTCGGTCTTCCTTATTCATTGTCCAGCTTTCACATGCATATGACATGATTGAAAATACCATGGCTTTGGTCAGGTGCACCTTAGTCTTTAGGGTGACATCTTTGCTCTTCAACACTTTGAAGAGGTCCTTTGCAGCAGATTTACCCAATGCAATGCGTGTTTTCATTTCTTGACTTCTGCTTCCATGGTTGTTGATTGTGGATCCAAGTAAAATGAAATCCTTAACAACTTCAATCTTTTATCCATTTATCATGATGTTGCTCATTGGCCCAGTTGTGAGGATTTTTGTTTTCTTTATGTTGAGGTACAATCCAAACTGAAGGCTGTGGTCTTTGATCTTCATTAGTAAGTACTTCAAGTCCTCTTCACTTTCAGCAGGCAAGGTTGTGTTATCTGCGTAACACAGGTTGTTAGTGAGTCTTCCTCCAATCCTGATGCCCTGTTCTTCTTCATATAGTCCAACTTCTCGTTATTATTTGCTCAACATACAGATTGAATAGGTATGGTGAAAGAATACAACCCTGACGCACACCTTTCCTAACTTTAAACCAATCAGTATCCCCTTGTTCTATCCGGACAACTGCCTCTTGATGTATGTAAAGGTTCCTCATGAGCACGATTAAGTGTTCTGGAATTCCCGTTCTTCGCAGTGTTATCCATAGTTTGTTATGATCCACACTGTCGAATGCCTTTGCATAGTCAATAAAACACAGGTAAACATCCTTCTGGTATTCTTTGCTTTCAGCCAGGATCCATCTGACATCAGCAATGATATCCCTGGTTCCACGTCCTCTTCTGAAACCAGCCTGAATTTCTGGCAGTTCCCTGTTGATATACTGCTACAGCCGTTTTTGAATGATCTTCAGCAAAATTTTGCTTGTGTGTGATTTAATGATATTGTTCTATAATTTCCACATTCAGTTGGATCACCTTTCTTGGGAATAGGCATAAATATGGATCTCTTCCAGTCAATTGGCCAGGAAGCTATCTTCTGTATTTCTTGGCATAGACAAGTGAGCACCTCCAGCGCTGCATCGGCTTGTTGAAACATCTCAATTGATATTACAGCAATTCCTGGAGCCTAGTTTTCCGCCAATGCCTTCAGAGCAGCTTGGACTTCTTCCTTCAGTACCATCAGTTCCTGATCATGTGCCACCTCATGAAATGGTTGAACATCGGCTAATTCTTTTTGGTATAATGACTCTGTGTATTCCTTCCATCTACTTTTGATGCTTCCTGCATCGTTTAATATTTTCCCCACGGAATCCTTCACTATTGCAACTCGAGGCTTGAATTTTTTCTTCAGTTCTTTTAGCTTGAGAAATGCCGAGCGTGTTCTTCCCTTTTGGTTTTCCATCTCCAGCTCTTTGCACATGTCATTATAATACTTTACTTTTGTTTTCTCAAGCCGCCCTTAGGTCTCGCCTTTTTTTTGGAATTTGAGTTTTGTTCTATATTTTTCTCCCATTCTGATTGGGACCTTCTATTGTGTCCCTGGTCAGAAGGGTCAGTAGTGGTAGCCAGGCACCACTTAGTTCTTCTGGTCTCAGGTTAGAAGAGGCTGTGGTTCATGTGGGCTGTTAGTTTTGCCCACTAGTTTCTTCTTTGTTTTCCTCCACTCTCTCTTGCTCCACATGAGTAAAACCCAATGCTGTCAAGTTGGTTCCGACTCATAGCGACCCTATAGGACAGAGTAGAACTGTCCCAGAGAGTTTCCTAGGAGCGCCTGGTGGATTTGAACTGCCAGCCTCTTGGTTAGCAGCTGTAGCACTTAACCACTATGCCACCAGGGTTTCCTCCATTTGAGTAGAGATCAATGTTTGTATCTCAGATGGCTGCGTACAAGCTTTTAAGATTTCAGACGCTACTCACCAAACTAGAATGCAGAACATTATCTTTGGTGTACTATGTTATGCCAGTTGACTAAGTAGTCCCATGACACTATGTTCCCAAGACTTTTGACTTGGTGAACCATTTTCACAAGTTGTTTGGGTGTGTCTGGGAAGCCTCCATAATTGTATCGCCTATATGGTTTTTTATATATGTGGATACATATGTAGCTCACACAAATGTGTATTTACATATGCCTGGCTATGAATCGGAATTGACTCGACGGCAATGGGTTTGGTTTTTTTTTTTGGACAGTTACACCTATACATGCATATGCATTTACTTCCATATGCCATTCTGTACACATACATGCATCCATATCTGCCTACATGACCACACATACACTTTTGGGTTATTTTTGCCTTTGCAAAATTGTATATGTTACAGCATTTTCCAAAATTGTCCCTTTTTCTCATGTACTTCTTAGTGTCTTGTTTGCCTTGGTTAAGTTATGTTTACATTCTCTGTATTTGGTCTTGCTTTTACCATCACCAAAAGTAACAAGCATCTACTATCTAGAAAGTGATTACTACCACCCTCCCTCCCATTCCGGATAACCATCAAAGAACTGTGCTTTCTGTGTATATATCTATTCTTGACTTTTTTAATAGAGGGATCATACAATATTTGTCCTTTCGTGATTGACTTATTTCACTCAGCACAATGTCCTCCAGATTCATCCATATTATACGATGTTTTGCAGTCTCATTATTCTTTATAGTTGTGTGGTATTCCATTGTGTGTATGTACCACAGTTTATCCATTCATCAATTGATGGGCACTTAGGTTGTTTCCATCTTTTTGCTGTTGTGAATAATGCTGCAATGAACATAGGTGTGCAGATGTCTATTCCTGTCACTGCTCTTATAGCTCTAGGATAAATACCTAGGACTGGGATTGCTGGATCATAAGGCATTTCTACGTCTAGCTTTTTGAGGAAGCACCATACTGTTTTCCATAGTGGTTGCACCATTTTACAGTCCCACCAGCAATGTGTAAGCGTTCCAGTCCTTCCACAGCCTTGTCAGCATTTATTGGTTTCTTGTTTAAAATCAGTGCCATTTTGTGGGGGTGAGGTGGCATCTCATTGTAGTTTTGATTTGCATTTCTCTGATGATTAATGATTGCGAACATCTTTTCATGTATTTGTTGGCCCCTTGAATGTCCTCTTCGGTGAAGCATCTGCTCATGTCCTTGGCCCATTTGTTGATTGAACTATCTGTCCTTTTATTTCCATAGTAGTCTTAAAAAAAACAACGCCCAAGGCTTACAAGCTTTTCCTATAGGTGTTCACAACATTTTCGGGTGCTCCGTGGAATTTGAAGATGAAAAATGGAAGCTCTGACAGTGCCTGTGGGCTTTTCTTTTGCTGTACCGTCAGATGAAAGCACACAGCTTCCAGCTCAAAGTGGCAGCGTTGGAACTACTTTCTGGTCTGCACTTTGGTTAAATGAACAACAGAGCTGGCTTTCTGTTTTTTTTGTAATAATTGTATAGTCTTGCTGCCATCATCCATTATCCAAAAGGCATTCATTTTCTAAATTTGTTCCCGCTCTTGTTTCTGCCTTGGGAAAGTACATAACTGATTAGTCAAAGGGTGTTCAGTTTATACTTTAGAGTCTAAAGTTTAGACAGAGTGTTTCTCTTTGGAGAGTAGCTGGCATTCTTTTACCCTGTGATTATTCATGTTGCTCTAAACGCTTTTTTGAGATGGTTGCATGGGGCGTTGAGATCACTTCTCAGCTTCTGCTCTTGTTCCTTGTGTTTATTTGAGGATGACGAGTGAAGCATTCAGGTTTTCAGGTGATGGCACACGTGATTAATAAAGCTTGGCCTTTGCTCTAGCGGGGGAAATTACCGTGCAGCTTTCGGAGATGTGCTGACTACTCTTGGTTTTCCGTCGAAGGAGTTTTTCCTTGAGGGCATCACATATGCTTCCCTGGCAGTAGAAAGGGAGCTAGAACTGATTGCCAACTCTATTTCTAAATTTAAACTTTTAATTTAAACACACTGTTAACACTTCCCTTGGAAAGGTCATTTGTGAAAGTGGAGCTTTTGGTCACTCAGTGAGTAATCCTGCATCACTTGCTTCGTGTGGACAGTGTGGTGTGCTCATCCTCAGAAAATAGCATCATCGCCAGGGGCCCATCAATTACTCAAGGCCAGATCTTTGACGGTAGATAACCAGAGAGCTGGGGACAGCTTTCCTCTCCCCTTCTTCAGGACTAGTTCTTCTGAACTGTCTTTAAGTTTCTTGGAATGTTAGTGTATGTTTAGCATCCTCAGATCTGCCTTTTTTTGCAAAAGGAAAATAAAAACGAGGTCATTATCTTACTGATTTTGGCAAAAGAAGCCAGCAAGGAAATGAAATTGTTGGTGAATCTTGACTGTTTGGATTTTTAATAGACTCAGCCTCATTGAGGTTGTCAGTGGGAGTAAAATTAATTTATTCATTCATACATTTGCATTCATTGGCTTGGAAATTCTTTGTGGGGTTAGAAAGGCTTGGTTTAAAGAAAGTCTAACGTGGGAACTAAGGAGCCCTGGTGGCACAGTGGTTAAGCCCTCAGCTGCTAACCGAAAGGTTGGTGGTTTGAACTCACCAGCCACTTCATGGGAGAAAGAGGTGGCAGTCTGCTTCTGTAAAGATTATAGCCTTGGAAACCCTGTGAGGCAGTTCTGCTCTATTCTATAAGGTTGCTGTGAGTTAGTTGGAATCCACTCACTGGCAGGGGAAATGTGGGAATTTAACTGGGCGCCATGAATAGGCTGCAGGGGTCAAAAACCCCATGAAATTTTATGCAAAATCTTCACGTGCATTTTTGTGGAAGAGGGCTTGTAGGTTCTGTCAGGTTTCCAACGGGGTCCATGCCCCAAAGGTAGAAGGAGCTTTCTGAGATGATGCTTACGACATGTCTCAGTGGCTGGGACCCAAGCCTTTGCTCATGCCACAGTCCCCTGATCGGAGCTCCACCGTGCATGAGAAGTGCCTCTTAGATATCTCAGCTGACACCTTAGAGTAGAAGTGGGTACTGTGGGCCCTTCATAGGCGGAGAGAAGAGAAGGCAAAGCAGAAGCACTGTAGACTTTGTAGTAAGCACTGAAATAATGAAGTATTGATGCCTTAGTCATCCAGTGCTGCCATAACAGAAATACCACAAGTGGGTGGCTTTAACAAAGAGAAATTGATTTTCTCACAGTCGAGTAGGCTACAAGTCCAAATTCAGAGCACCAGCTGCAGGAGAAGGCTTTCTCTCTCCGTCGGCTCTGGAGGAAGGTCCTTGTCCTCGATCTTCCCGTGGTTGAGGAGCTTCTCAGGCACAGGGACTCTGCGTGTGTCCAAAGGACGCGCTCTGCTCCTGGTGCTGCTTTCTGGGTGGTATGAGGGCCCCAACTCTCTGCTTGCTTCCCTTTCATCTCTTCAGAGATAAAAGGTGGTGCAGGCCACACCCAAGGGAAACTCCCTTTACCTTGGGTCAGGGAGCTGACCGGAGTAAGGGTGGGGTTACAATCTCACCCTAATCCTCTCAACATAAGATTACAGTCACAAAATGGAGGACAACCACACATGACCTGACCAAGTTGATACACACATTTTTGGGGGGACATAATTGAATCCATGACAGTTGACTATGTTTTATTTTAGAAAAAAATGCACCCTTCACAAATGCTGGTGGATTCTTATAACTGTGGGAAAGGGAGTCAAGAACATCAATTTTGGAGCCGGATTTCTGGTTCAAATCCCAGTTCTGCCATTTAGTGATTATGTGTCCTTCAGCAAGTTATATAATTTCTTTGTGCGTCAAGTGTCCTCATCTATGAAATGGGATAATGTAATATTTGTTTCACCAGGTTATTGTAAGGATCAAATGAGATACTATAAAGTGTTTATGATTGTACGTAGTGCATGGTAGGAAAACTCCGTTGCTGTGGAGTCGATTCTGACTCGTGGCAGCCCTGTGTGTCAGAGTAGAACTTTGCTCCACAGAGCTTTCAGTGGCTAATTTTTGGAAGTATATCACTAGCCCTTTCTTCTGAGGCACCTCTGGTGGACTCGAACCGCCAACCTTTGGTTAGCAGTCAAGCTCATTAGCCGTTTACTACACCACTCAGGGGACACTAGTGCATGACAAGTGCCTAATAAATTCTAGCTATTATAATACAGTAAGGTGGTCATTCTTAGTAATGTGGGAGTAATAAGATATGGAGGAGTCCTTGGGTGGCACAAATGGTTCAGGGCTTGGTTACTATCCAAAAGGTCAGTGGTTCGAACTCACACAGAGGAGCCTGGCAGTCTGTTTCTGAAAGATCACTGCCTTGAAAACTCTGGGGCAGTTCTACTGTGCACACATGGAGTCACCATGCGTCAGCATTGACTCGATGGCGAACAACAACCGTAGATATGGACAGTTTGATTTTTGTGTGTATATGTTCATTGTTTTGCACGTACCTACAAAAGGCACCTGTCTTAGGCATTTGCCTACTTTTGAATTGTTTCAAGTAATTTTTGGTGCACAAACATCAAAATAGGATGGTTCATGTTCTTGTCATACAATATTGCATGATGAAATTCTTCCTGATAATTGATTACCTTTTAAACGGTTAACTGGATGAGAATATCGTATTTCCTTTTTGTCTTCAGAAATATATTGTTCAGTGTTTGATCCTTAATTTCATTTAGGATATGGTCAGAGAGTGAAGATTCATAAAGTCTGAGATTTCACTTATATAATCAATTTCTCTGTCATCATTAGACTCCAGAGAGCTACTGTCTGCATCTTGGCATTCATCTTCTGACTCATCTAATAATTGTGAAATGTCTTCTTCTGTCAGTTTTCTTCTTTTTTTGCCTTTAGGGGTAGAAAATGAAAAATGACATGAATTCTCAACTGTGTTCTGTGAAAGCTAAAAAATGACTCCAAAGATGTACCTTCAGGCTTCTTGTAGTCCTTCCTGAAAAATGATGTGATACTTTGGGCCATGCAATGAGAAAACTGAAGGATGATGTTGTAACAATGATTTATCTCACTATTATACCATCTTAGGTGATCCCATCATTTTCTAGCTTTCTTTTTTTTTTTTATTAAAGATAGGAGTAATTGATGGGTAATGATAAAACTAGGTCCCTGGGTGGCGGAAATGGTTTGCAGTTGACTACTAACTTAAAAGTTAGCGATTTGAATCCACCCAGCGATGCCATGGAAGAAAGGCCTGGTGATTTGCTTCCATAAAGATTACAGCCAAGAAACTCCTTTGGAGCAGTTCTGCTCTGTGCACATGGGGTCTCTGTGAGTTGGAATTGACTTGATAGCAACTGGTTTGTTTGTTTTAATGATGAAGTTATTCCTAGAATGATAAAATAGGAAAGTATTTCAGGATATAGGAAAAATAAGATCACTAAGATCCGTATCGCATCTTAGATTTTTGGAAAGATCCAGTGGGTTCATATGGTAATTGTAAGGTAGAATGAATTTTTGGAAGACCTTTAAGAAAGAATAAAAGTCATGAAATAGCAGTTCTTACAAATAGAACTACTCAAAAAAGAAACTCAAAAACTGTCACTGGAGCCAGTGGACCCTGATGGTATTGCCGAATACGGGAAGGTGGGTCCTCGTCTGGTGCGCTCAGACCTGCCAGTAGTCTGGATACTGGTCTCTGAGAAAGAGAAAGTAACTGAAGTTCCTCAGATCCAACTCCCCGAGCTATGGGGAAGGAGGGCTTATGTATGGTTTGGGCAGCAAGATGGTGGCCGTGCCGGTGTACTGAGGAGGAAAAATTTAGAAAGATACCAAAAACCAAACCCATTGCCATTGAGTTGATTCCGACTCATAGCAACCCCACAGGACAGAGTAGAACTGCCCCATTGAGTTTCCAAGGAGTGCCTAGTGGATTTGAACTGCTGACCTTTTGGTTAGCAGCCGTAGCACTTAACCACTACACCACCAAAGTTTCCCTAGAAAGGATGCTTTGCAAGAATTATGGCAGCCAGGAAACAGGAGGTGACGTGGTTCTTGTCAGACCTCTCACTTTGGAATAGGGCCCGGTTGAAGATTTTCCTTCTGATTTGTTTCACCTGCCGGTGCGTCTTCTGTTGAGGTCACCTAAATGGTAACAGCTGGCTCAAATCTGGTTTCGACTGGTTTAAGGCAGTCTTTCCTGACTAATGGAGATTTACTGCCATTTATAGGGTCAGGTTATAATGGTAATGCTAGGAGTCTGTCCTGCTTCTAATATATCACCTGAAGGAAATAATCTAAAAGGCAGACAACAGTTATCCTATGAAGATGTTCACTGCAGCGTTATTTTTATAAAATAGGGAAAAACCTAGGTGTATGGTATAGAGTAATAGATTGGTTATGGCACATTAATGTACCAAAATCTTATATAATGGTGAGTTACAGTTCCAGAAATTCTTTAATGATGTGGGAATACAGTCATGATAACCAGAGAGTTATTGACTCTGACTCATGGCAACCACATGTATGTCAGAGTAGAAAAACTTGTGTTCCCTAGGGTTTTCAGTGACTGGTTTTTCGGAAGCAGATTGTCAGGCTTTTCTTCCAAGGTGCCTCTGGGTAGAATAGAACCTCCAACCTTTTGGTTAACAGCCAGGCATGCTAACTGTTTGCACTACCCAGGGACTCCATAGTCACGATACCCACCCAGTGCTGTCGAGTCGATTCCAACTCATAGCGACCCTATAGGACAGAGTAGAACTGCCCCACAGGGTTTCCAAGGAGAGCCTGGCGGATTCGAACTGCCTACCCTTTGGTTAGCAGCTGTAGCACTTAACCACTACGCCACCAGGGTTTGCATAGTCATGATAGAATATTAAATGTGCAAAGCACAATGTAAAACTGTATATACAGTGTGAGGCCACCTGTGTAAAATCTATACACGAAAAATATTGATAGCAAATACATGAAATATTACTAGTTTTATTTGTGGATGTTGAGATGATATGTGATATTTAAATTTTCCCGTTCATACATTTTTATCACCTAAAATCTCTATAATTATCATGTTTCATTTTTTAAGCAAAGCACATCTTTTGTAATGTTGAAGCAAATCACTCTGTTTTTATAATAGCTTAATTGACATATTTACATACAACACAATTCACCTATTTGAGGTACACCATTCAGTGGTTTTTAGTATCTTCACAGAGTTGTGTAACCATCACTACAATCAATTTTAGAACATTTTCGTCACTCTAAAAAAAAAATTTATAATCCATTAGCCATAACTTTCCATTTCTCCCCAAGTCCCCTCCCCCTGACAACCACTAATCTGCTTTCTGTCTCCGGGTTTGCTTATTCTGGACAGTTCGTATAAATGGAATCATACAGTATGTGGTCCTTTATGACTGGCTTCTTTCACTTACTGTAATCTTTCAAGGTGAAGCAAGTTATTCTTGTACTTTAGTTTACTCATTTTATTTAAAAATCATGCTCGCTTTTATTTATTACATGGTGTAATGTGTTTTTTTCTTCTAGATTTGATTCCTTCAATTATGAGCAACCTGTTGAATCCAGACGCCATTTTCTCCAACAATGAAATGAGCCTGTCGGATATTGAGATCTATGGTTTTGATTATGATTACACTTTGGTGTTTTATTCAAAGCACCTCCACACATTGATATTTAATGCTGCTCGGGACCTTCTCATCAACGAACACCGGGTAAGATCACAGGGACATTTGGGTCTTCCTCCCCTTTTTGCTTAGACATTTGAAGAACAGCCTTGAGCTGTTACCCCTTGCTTGGCACACAGAAGTCATTTAGTAAGTTGTTGCAGAATGAGTGAGTAGACTTTGACTATATCTTTAAGATAGTTGTTTTTAAAAAAATCTTCAGCTGTCTCTGGTAAAAGATGCCCTAAGTGAGGCGTTAATGGAGACTGTTATGGATGGAATTGTATTCCCCAGAAATGTTTGTCAACTTGGTTAGGCCATGTTTCCCAGGTTTGTGTGATCATCTACCATTTTGTCATCTGATGTGATTTTCCTATGTGTTGTAAACCAGACCTCTATGATGTTAATGAGGCAGGATTAGAGGCAGTTATGTTAATGAGGGAGGACTCAATCTACAAGCTTAGGTTTTGTGTTAAGTCAGTCTCTTTTGAGATATAAAAGAGAGAAGCAGGCAAAGAGACAGGGGGTCTCATACCGCCAAGAAACAAGAGCCAGGAAAATAGTGCATCCTTTGGACCTGGGGTCCCTTCACTGAGAAGCTCTTCAACCTGGGAAGATTTTTGACAAGGACCTTCCACTAGAGCTGTCAGAGAGGGAAAGCCTTCCCTTGGAGATGGTGCCCTGAATTTGGACATCTAGTCTAATTCTGTTTGAATTAAAGAGAATAAACTTTCATTTATCGAGAGAATAAATTTCTGTTTGTTAAAGCCATCACTTGTGGTATTTCTGTTATAGCAGCACTAGATGACTAAGACAGGATTTGGTGCCAGAGAGTGGGGTGCCGCTGTAATAGGTATCTAAAACGTAGAAATGGTTTTGAAACTGTGAATGAAGAGAGACTGGAAGAGTTTTAAATTGCCCAGCAGTAAAAGCCTGGATAGCCATGAAGAGACTTTTGGTGGAATTATGGATGTCAAAGACAATTCTGTTGAAGACTTGGAAGGAAGTGAGAAGAGCTGTTACACTGGAGGTGGTGCAGATGGCAAGAAGCAGCACCAGCGAACCAGCAGCAGCAGAGAAATCGTGGCAGCAGAACCAGGAGACTAGCATGAGACAGCACTGGAGTCAGCCCCTGGAGCGAGAGAGCTGAGTGCCTTTGTGCAGGAGGTTTCCTGGCAGAGTGAGATGCCCATGGGCACTTATTGGTGGAGCTAGCCTTGCTGACCCAAGGAGCAGAAGAGCAGAGTGCCTTCTGGCTGAAGTTTACTGCTGGATTGGGGTGTCTCCAGGCACTTATTGGTAGAGCTACAGAGCTTTGGAACACTTGCTGGAATGGGCCAGATGTGGGTGATGATGCCCCAGGAGCCAAGAGGCCAAGGAACCAGGAAGCAGAAGCTGAAGAGGTGAACACAGAAAGCAGAGCTGCCTGGGTGTCCAAGGGTGGAGTCGCCACTCAGATGGACTAGGAGAATGGGGTCACCCAAAGTCGAGGGAGCAGAGTTGTTATTCCAGTGGGCCTGGAAGGAAGAGCTGAAGCCCAGGGCCCAGGGTCCTCCACTCAGAATCCAGAGAGTATGGCCAATACCTAGAGTCTGAAGGGCAGGGTCATCGTGTAAATGGTCTCAGAGAACAGGGGATTATTTTCAAGACTTGAGGGCTAATGTAATGTGTTCTACTGACTTGCCTGGTGCCTGTTATGCCTTCTTTCCCTCTAGTTTCTCCCATTTTTGATGGAAATATCTACCTTGTGTTGGTCCCACCATTGTACTTTGGAAGCAAATAACTTGTATTCTGGATTTCACAGATGAAGAGGAATTTTTAGATTTTGAACTTGGAGTTGATTTAAGACTT
Organism: Elephas maximus indicus; assembly: GCF_024166365.1. Taxonomy (NCBI): domain Eukaryota; kingdom Metazoa; phylum Chordata; class Mammalia; order Proboscidea; family Elephantidae; genus Elephas; species Elephas maximus. The sequence continues at coordinate 170,507,322 of NC_064822.1, read as the reverse complement.
TTGCTATGATATGATGGGGCAAATGTTTCTTACATGTGGCAAGAACATGAATATTGAAGGCCAAAGGGTAGAATGTTATGGATTGAATTGTGTCCCCCAATAAATGTATATCAACTTGGCTAGGCCATGATTCCCAGTATTGTGTGATTGTTCACTGTTTTGTCATCAGATATGATTTTCCTATGTGTTGTGAATCCTGCCTCTATGATGTTAATGAGGCAGAATTAGAGGCAGTTATGTTAATGAGGCAGGACTCAATCTACAAGATTTGGTTTTGTCTTAAGTCAGCCTCTTTTGAGATATAAAAGGGAGAAGCGAACAAAGAGACGGGGGACCACGAAACCAGAGCCAGGAAAATAGCATGTCATTTGGACCCAGGGTCCCTGCTCTGAGAAGCTCTTCCACCTGGAGAGATCGATGACAAGGACCTTCTGCCAGAGCCAACAGAGAGAGAAAGCCTTCCCCTGGAGCTGGTGCCCTGCATTCAGACTTCTAGCCTACTAGACTGAGAGAATAAACTTCTGTTTGTTATAGCCACTCACTAGATAACTAAGGCAGACTCAGCTGCAGATGTCTGTGTTCTCATTGCTTACAGATTAGTGACATAATTCCCCCTAGGCCTGGTGAAGTGAAAGCCTGGCAATTGCTGGTTAGAAGGGATTCCTCAAATGATAGGCAGTGTTTTACCCTTAGCACTGATTTGAACTGCTTTGTTATATAAAGCATATTTTCAATGTCTTGGAGCTCTGGTGGCAGAGTGGTTAAGAGCTTGGCTGCTAACCAGAAGGTCGGCAGTTCGAATCTACCAACTGCTGCTTGGAAACTGTATGGGGCAGTTCTCTTCTGTCCTATAGGGTCGCTATGGGTTAGAATCGACTCGATAGCAAAGGTTTTTTTTTTTTCCTTTGGTTCTGTGCTAAGCTCTGTAATAGAAGCAGGGAGGATAAAGGGGAATAGGACACAGGTACTGCCCTTGGAGAACCAACAGTCTAATGGGAGAGGTAGCCAGTTGGGTAGAAAAATTATGATGCTACCTGGGGGAGGGCTCAGTAGAGATCTGAACAGAGAGCTAGGGATGCATGCAGGATGGTTGGAACAACTAACTTTGCCTGAGGGAGCTAGGGACATGACAGAGAAGGTAGTATTTCAGCCAAGCCTTGAAGGAGTTTGCCAGCTAAATGAATAATTTCTTTTATAAGGATCAGCATAAAGCTGATTCCTACGAGGCAGAGGTTAAAGATGTCCCAAATGTCTAACTTTTCCAAGCTGCTGTACCACTCCATCATCTCTAACATCAACTGCTCCCTCTCGCCTCAGTACTCTCCCTACTGTCTTTGGGTTCCCTAATTTCTTGCAGTGACTCACAGAACTCACGGAACGTATAAAGGAAATTGCTCATGAAGTTTTGGAGGGTGGCAAGTCCCAAATTTGTGAGTCAGGTGTAGACTTCTCCCTGGCCCTTGGTCTCTGCCCAAAGGCACTCAGCTTTCTTGCCAGGAAGCCTACTGTGCTGTCTCCTGCAGGTCTCTCCTTCCTTGGTGGTGGTGGGCTCTCCTCTTTGCTCTGGACTTGGCTCTCTCTTAAGGCAAAGCTGACCAATCCCCTTGGTATACCACAATTACTGTATCACCTAGGTGGAAGTTATGAGACATGGCTATAAAGGCCACACACAAAAGTAATCAATCCACCATACCAGCAGAGGTGGACTTAGGGTGGGTGGGGTGGGTGGATGTGAGTAACCTAGAGACCCAAATCATGGAAACTGACTGTGATGGTTAAGATTGTGTGTCAACTTGGCTGGGGCGTGATTCTCAGTGTTTATATGTGATCACTCCCATTATGGGATCTGTTGTGAGTAGCCAGTCAGTTGAAACGCAGTTTCGTTGAGGGTGTGGCCTGCATCCGAATATAAGCAGACTTTGTAGCTTTTTCCTCACTCTGGATCCTGTGGCTGCCTCCTATTCGTCTGACCTCCAGTTCTTGGGACTTGAGCTATCAGCTTATCTGCTGATCTTAGGATTTCTGGATCTTCACAGCCTATGAGCAAGAGCCCTGCTTTCAGACTTGCTGATCTTGAGTTCGCCAGCACCTGCAGCCATGTGAATCGGGAGAAGCCTCTATTCTGATCCATGGACTTGGGACATTCTAGCCTCTACAATTGCGTGAGCTGTTTCCTCGATATACATCTCTCTCTTTATATATTTATATGCTTTATTAGTTTTGCTTCTCTAGAGAACCCAGCCTAAGGCACTGATCGTTTTATATTTGACTCTTTGAGTACCAGATATATAATGGGTTGGGTATTGTAGAGACAAGCCTTATTATGCCCTCCAAGACTTCTCTTCCCAGGCTTTCATTCTTAGTTTTCCCAACTATTTGTCTTATTTTCCATTCTTTTCATTACCCTGATCACCTTCCTTTCTGCTGTGGTTTGTCCCTCCCAAATGTGAGGCCATGAACTGAAGATGTTACTGCAAATGGGGCCTGGCCAGTGTGGCATAGAGGGAGACTACTACCTCCCTGGTTCTGGACGCCGTACTTTTATTATACTGATGCACCAAAAGTTTCCCTTAGTTTTAGGTGATGACCATTTGATCTAGTCTATCCCTGATCCCATCAGCTTTTTGTTATCAGTGGAGTTAATAAGCAACCCATTTTGTCCTCTTCCAAAATGCAGAAAGGGTGTTTTCCAAAAATAACCTTTTCTTCTGCCTTTAATCAATCCAACAGCCAGCCTATGGCACTTTACCAATTGTGAAACTATCTAGCCATCCAGCTGCATGTCTCCATTTGTTCCAGACACATACTTCTCTTCCATCAAATCTGTGGTCCTTTCTCTTGACCGTAAGGGGAATGGGGAGTTAAGAACTAAGTGGTTATGCCTTTGCTCGCCCATCAGACAGTCTACACCATCTCTTCCCCATTCTGCTGGGAGATCGAGCTGAAGGGGTATTGAATTGGTGTTGGGTATTCTAGTCCAGGATCTTCTGACCTCATTTTCTGTGACTTTCGTATCATCTATAAGATGAAGGTCATTTTAAAACAGCACCATCTCTTGATTGTCAGCTACGTGCCAAAAGCAAGGCACTTGAGTTTCAAATATTGGCTTTTACCACTTATTTCCTGTGTGATCTTGAGCCACTTACCGAATTTCTCTGGGCCTCAGTGTCCTCCTCTTTAAAATAAGCATAGTGAGAGTACTTTCCTTGCAGTGTTCTTGTGATCGTTAAATGAGTTAATAAACGTAAAGTGCCTGGCACATAGAAAGCACTGAATCAGTATTAGTTGTTAACTACTAATAGCTTGATGACAAGAGGTTTGGTTTTTTTTTAGATAAAGGTACACATTTGGGGGGTGAAATCAAGAATCACACACTCCCTTCTCTTCCTTGGCAGGCATGTGAAATGAAAACAGAGACAGTCATTGCCCTATATTATTTACATTAAAAAAAAAATTTGTTCTTGTAAAAAAAGAGTAATTGAAGGAGCTGGAACTTTCACATTTGCTTTTAGAAAGATGCAAAATTGCAGATTTACTGTGCGTCTCAAAAGCAGACATCTTTCCATCTCTACAGGCATATAAAGTGCAGTTAGTCTTGGCAGGAAAAGTGGCATCCAACTTGGAAGAATTATTTTGTTTAATTGGAGCAAGAGAAAAATCTGCGTAAGCACAATTGAATCTATTAATATGCCTGATATAATTAGAGTTATAACATTTCTCAAAGTAACAAACAGACATAATGGAAATGAGATTTCAATAGTCTTAAATCTGGAAGCTTTCCTAATCACCATCATTGCACCTTTTATTTTTTCCATCTGTTTCACCTCTCTCCACCCCTGAAATTTTATAAATGTTTAATTTTCATGAATATTTTATTTTCATATGAACAATAAACCCACTGAGTAGAACAGGAAGGTGTGATCAGCCCTGCAATGGGCAGCATGGAGTAGAGGAGAGGGCACCTGTGCTTGGAAGCAAACAGATTTGAGTTCAAAGCCTGGTTCTGCCTCCTACTGGCCTGTGGCCTTCAGCTAAGGGCTTAACTCTTTAAGTCTCAGTTTCCTCAACTGTAAAACAGAGACATCCATTTGTAGGGCTGATACACAGATTAAATATAATAGTAACAAAAACCTGTTGCCATCCAGTCAATTCTGTCTCATAGGGACCCTATAGGGCAGAGTAGAACTGCCCCATAGGCTTTCCAAGGAATGGCTGGCAGATTCGAATTGCTGACCTTTTAGTTAGTAGCCAAGCTCTTTAACCACTGTACCACCAGGGCTCCATACCTTCATTAGAGGTCTCATTAACAGTCAGACCATTAATTCTGGCCTTTTTACTAGAATTTGAGTTCTGCACCCTACTTTTCTTCTGCTCCATCAGGGACTCTCTGTTGTATTCCCTGTCAGGGTGATCTTTGGTGGTAGCCAGGTACCATCCAATTCTTCTGGTCTCGGGCTGATGGAGTCTGTGGTTTATGTGGCCCGTTTTGCCTCTTGGGCTTATATTTTCCTTGTGTTTTTGGTGTTCTTCATTCTCTTTTGTTCCTGATGCAGTTAATGCATCTTAGATGGCAGCTCGCTAGCTTTTAAGACCCCAGATACCACTCACCAAAGTGGGATACAGAATAGTTTCTTAATAAACTTTGTTATGCCAGTTGGCCTAGGTACTCTTTCTTATTCATGCACCCTCTCTCAGCTAAAATGCTCAGCATTCCACCCTTAATCCTGAATCCTTTAATCAAAATTTTTGAGACTCTCTGAGGTGGCAGGTGCTGCTTTGGCGGGGAGGTGGTGAGTGTCCACTGTGGTGTCTCAGAGTCAGTTCCGAGTTGACTTCATGGTGGTTTGAGGTGTGCTTTTGCATGCCACAGACCTGGGTTCAAATACGGGCTTGACCTCTCTCCAGGTGTGTGATCCTGGGCAAGTTTCTTGTCCCTAACTTCTTAGTTATCTAGTGCTGCTGTAACAGAAATATCACAAGCAGATGGCTTTAATGAATAGAAGTTTATTCTCTCACAATCTAGTAGGCTAGAAGTCTGAATTCAGGGCACTAGCTAGCTCTAGGTGAAGGCTCTCTCTGTCGGTTTTGGGGGAAGGTCCTTGTCATCAACCTTCCCTTGGTTGAGGAGCTTCTCAGCACAGGGACCCTGGGTCCAAAGGACATGCTCTGCTTCCAGTACTGCTTTCTTGGTGGTATGAGGTCCTCTCTGTCTCTCTGCTTGCCTCTCTCTTTTTGTATCTCAAAAGAGATTAAGACACAATCTAATCTTGTAGGTTGAGTCCTGCCTCATTAACTAACTGCCTCTAATCCTGCCTCATTAACATCATAGAGGCAGGATTTACAATACATAGAAAAATCACATCAGATGACAAAATGGTGGATAGTCACACAATTCTAGGAATCATAGCCTAGCAAAGTTGACAGGTTTTTTGGGGGGAACACAATTCCATCCATAACACTAACCTTCAGACTATTCAACGATAAAATGGTCTTAATACACTCTTTCTCTTTCGTGCTGGGTTAGGGAGGAGTAAATGAAAGCAAGTTGCAGAAAGCGTCTAGCACAGTGTGTGGTACATAATAAAAGCTCAATAAAAGCACCGTCTCTCAGTGACATCTTTTAAATCTCTTTCTTCTTTCCCACCCCTTATTCATCATTCCCAAGTTTAAAAGGAGAGTCTAGATTGCTGAAGTTCCTTGGCTTCCTTTCAGTACAGAACCATATTACTATATCTTGGGTTCGGTGTAGACTGTGGCATGTATGTCAATAAGAATAAAGAACTGTGCACAGCATTCAGAATTCTTGGATACACCTGTGGGTGGGAATGTCAGCTTAGTGATTTCTTGGCACTCATGGCAGGTGTTAGATAAATGAGCCCAAGTGTGACATTGGAGTCAGTGCTTCCCGCAGCCTGACTTCAGAACTTGCCGTGTGCGGTTGAGCCTGGTGGTACCAGGAAATGTTCTCACACAGATGTGACCCTGGCCATGAAGCCATGGAAAGCAATTTCCTTGAGTTTTACTAGTTGTCTAGGTATTCACTTGAACAGTGAACATCATGATTGCAAGTATATTTACATAGTAGTGTTGCTGCCTCTCCAGACAAAGGGATACTCTGTCCCGGGGCTGTGTGTGCTGTGGGCAGAGCAGGGGTGGGGAGCACATGGCCATGGCCTGACTCCCCGCCCCGCTGTGCACTAGTGTATGGTCAAGGCCAGGGTGTTTCCTCGGTGCCTCTGAGGCTCTGCTGTGTTACAGGCAGGGAGGCCTGTTGTGCAGTAGCAGCTGACACTGTGCCTGGCACACGGGTGCCCTGTCTGTGGGGTGGCTGGTGTTCTCATTCCGAGATTTGGGGAGGGGCAGAAGGACTTGGTTGCCTGGTTCAGTAGATAAAGGTCAGGATTTTTGCGTTGTGTGAGAAGTAGTTTAATAACTAGGGGAGATACCAGGAAGGCTAGGCTGCCTCCAGAATTCGTGTGCGTTCTGAGACAGAATGATGGAGTGGTACTGGGCGCCACGTGCCGAGAAGAGCCTCCCTGGGCTGAGTAGGGTCCCTCTGGCCTCAGCAGCTCTTGGTTCTGTGGATGAGCTGCAGTCAGCTGTCCAGATGACAAAAGCGATGACAGCTCTGTGGAGGAGGCCCTTTCTGAAGAGTTTTCACCTTGGTTCTCTTGATATTGAGGTGCTCAAATATGACCTGAGTGGATAGTTGGCACTGTGTTTGGGAAAAGTGGTGCTTCTAGTAACAGAGAAGGTACTTTCTAGCTCTTCTTCATCAGCAGCCTTAAAATCAAGAGGGGTCAGGGATGCTTCGGGGACAGAAGGAGATTTGTTTCTGAGGTTACAGGGGTCTGGGAGTCCAAGGGCAGCAGGACAGGAGAGGAGGGGAGAGTTAAGACAGAGAAGTTGGAGGTGGGGATGAGGCCTGAACTGTGCTTGGGCAGATCAGCCCCAGTAGGGGCTGGAGGGAGGTCCGGCACGGGGGAGGGTCCTGGTGGGGGTGGGGGGCTGGCATCAGGAGGGAGGGCCTGGCAGGAGGGAGGGCTCTGTTGCCCCTTTTGGCCTCGCCCAGCAGGGCAGAGGCACTGTCCAGGAAGCTGTAGCTTGTCCCTTCTGAGCCTTTCTCCCCACCAGAGTGCATCACCTACCTTACTGTTTGTACAAGTGTCAAACCTGAACGCTATCTTGAACTTAGTACAGTACGTTATTAGCTAAAACCCCTTTCTTCTTTCTTAGTACCCTGCAGAAATCAGGAAGTATGAGTATGACCCAAATTTTGCAATTCGTGGACTTCATTATGATGTACAGCGGGTAGGTTGAGTTCTCATGTTTCTTTACAGTTTAACGGTGTTTGAGAATAAAGTGTACTCTTGGTACTTTGCTGGACATGTAAATTGATTTTCTCTGGGACTGCAGAACTGAATGATTCAAACATCTTTGGATAAAGTCTTTTATGAAGAGCCTGCGTATTAGAAAAGCGTGAATACGCTCAGCTATTTGGGAGGTGCTGTGGGTTTTTTGTTTTTGGGTTAGTCCAGGAGTCATTTTTGGTGTTTTCAGGAGGGGCCCGATGCCCTATCTTTTTTTTGCAGAGACACCATTTCCTAAGTGAGTTGTACGGTGCTTTAGTTAACCAGCAGACCTTTCAGAAAACATGCAGTGTGCTTCCTTGTCGTGGCAGCCTAATGCTGATAGGATTTATGATGATACCTGGAATTCTTCTCATCACATATGCTAATTGCTATGCATTGCTTATTTGTGCATGTGTTTGTGTTTTTAAAGGCCATCTTGATGAAGATTGATGCTTTTCATTACATCCAGCTGGGAACTGTCTACAGGTAAGAAGAATCAATCAGAGGACTAAATTGAATTTACTCAAAGTAATCAAGTGGCTTTGGGTTTCAGGGTCCACTGCTGTTTAGTGATGAGGAGGGCTATGGTATGTGTACTGCTCACTCACTCACTCAAAGAACATTTATGGAAGCCTGCTGCCATGCTAGCAGCTAGGGGTTTCGATTGCAAGGATGAGGCCTCCAAGGATCTTGGTGTATAGGTAGAAAGCCACACGTATAACCAATGCAGCCCAGAGTGACAAAGGTGATAATGGAAATGTGCTCAGACCACTAGGGAGTACTCAAGAGGACACACCTTACCCAGACTTCCAGGAGCAGGACAGGCTTTCTGGAGGTGATGGCTGGTCAGCTGAGTGAGGATCCTGGTGAGGCGTTCTGGGCGTGACACTGGGTTTTTTTGGGTTAGTGTGTCCTGGTGAGGGAGCGAGTCTTGTTTTTGTCATGGTAATTGAGTGGTTTGCATATGAAGACTTTTTTTCTTTTCTATTTGTTATAATCAGTAGTCTTTGTGACTTTTAAAATGAAGGATTTTGCCTTTTCAAATTCTCAAATTTGGAGTTCAGGAGTGTGGTTTATATTTAGGTTCATACCTTGTACCTTAAAAAAATGTGCATATGTTAGCTTAGATTCTTCTCTCACAAGCTCTGTTAAAATTAATATTTTTGTCAGAATAAAATATAACACACACATACAATTACAATCAAATAGTACTGGAAGGGTCACCATGAACAATGGCAGTTCTCTGCCTGCTTCTTCAGACTGCCCAATCTCATTCCTGACCCTTTAAACCCTGTTAAACATTATTTTCTGGAAAATTTTATTCTTATTTCTAAATAATGTGCTCATACTTCTATTTCCTAGTTTATTCTGGACCTGGTTCCTGCTGTGAGAGAGGAGGGTTTAGCCTTCCTGCACAGCTCCCCTTCTTCAGCCTCATTAAGAGCACAGTGTTTGATTGTGTCATGAGTCATTGTTTTCAGTATTGTTGACTCTGCAGGTCTCGTTCATTCATAAGCCAAGTAGTGCACTGCAATTGTTTTCTTTCTTGTACAGTGTTTGGCTTTTCTTAGGATTAATGATAACCTCCTTTTGTATTTGCTTAGCATTTCTATGTTGTTGGTGCCATTGAGTGGGCTCTGATTCATAGTGACCCCATGTACCACAGAACAAAACCTTGTCTAGTCCTGCGCGATCCTCACTAATCGTTGCTATGTTTGAGCACCTTGTTGCAGCCACTGTGTCCAGCCATCTTGTTGAAGGTTTTGCTCTTTTTCGCTGACCCTTTACTTTACCGAATGTGATACCCTTTTCTAGTGATCCATCTTTCCTGATGACGTGTCCGAAGTAAACAAGTCAAAGTGTCGCCATCCTTGCCTCTAAGGACCATCCTCTAAGGCTGTACAAGCTCAAGGCTGTAGTTCCTCCAAGACTGATTTATTCTTCTGGCAGCCCATGGTATATTCAGTATTCTTTGCCAACACCACAGTTCGAATGCACCAACTTTTCTGCCTTTCTTTTTCATTGTCCAGCTTTTGCACGCACATGAGGCACTTGATAAGACCATGGCTTGGGTCAGGCATACCCTACTCATCCAAATGACTTTTTTTTTTTTTAAGATTTCGAAGAGGTCTTTTGCAACAGATTTACCCGATGCAATTTGTTGTTTGATTTTTTGACTGCTGCTTTCATGGGTGTTGATCGTTGATCCAAGTAGAGCGGAATCCTTGGCAGCTTTTAATTTCTTCACCATTTATCATAATATCGATAAACAGTTTTCTAGAGAGCCCGGTTGGCACAGTGGTTAAAGTGCCTGGTTGCTAACAGAAAGGTTGGTGGTTCATACCTACCAGATGCTCCACGAGAGAAAAGACCTGGCGATCTGCTCCTGTAAAGGTTTCAGCCTAGGAGACCTTGGGGGGGGGCACTTAGTTCTATTGTGTCCTGTAGGGTTGCTGTGAGCCAGAATTGACTTGATACACCACCACCACGTGTAACTCTCCTTATTTTTTTCCAGATGCTTCATGCATATGTTTATTTTCCAGCAATTCAAGTGTTTTAGCTTCTTAGGTTTTTAGTCAACCTACTCAAGAGACTTAGCTGCTGCTTCTTCCATGCACAGCTCCTTTACTTATTGGATTGACTAAGACCCTTGGTTGCAGGTGACTGCAATCCAGCTCAAACTGGCTTAATAAAAAACACAATATTGGCTCGCTAATTGTATAACCCAGGGACAGTCTCAGGTGTGGCTGACTCCAGGGGCCAATTGATACTGTCTGAACTCTTTCTATCTCTTGGATTAGCCCACTCTTAGGCAGCCCCCACTGGTGGTGGCCCCTGGCAATACCAGGCCGACATCCCCCCAGTTCCAGGTTAAGAGGAGAAAGAGGCCTCTCCTCACAACAGTTTCAAGCAGAACCTGAAGACCAAATCTTACCCGAATGATTTGGGTTACTTGCTTGGTCCAGGACCAATCAGAGGGAGGGGATCCTGGGCAGGAGAAAAAAAACACATGCATTCGTTTCATCTCAGTTCTCCTTTTTCACTGCTCGGCTTTTGCTCCTGCTGGCTTTCTGGATGCACTTTTCCTTCCTCTCTGCCTCTTGAAATCCCACTTGTCCTCCAGGGCTGACCTTTGCTGAGGCCTCTCCTCACCTTCAGCCTGAAAAGGCCTTTCTCTCCTGTGATCCCCATGATCGTGTGACTCCTTATCATGCAGACTGTCCATCCACTGCGGTAGGGAGCGTGGGATGGGGCTGGACAGAGGAGCCAGCCGAGGTTTTTAAAGGGGAATGAGTGTTCAGGTTTAGGTTCTAGGGCATTCGTTGTGGTGTCAGTGCTGAGAGTAGGTGGGCGAGCTGAGGGGATGACGGAGGCATGTGTGGACCCCAGGGTGTGGAATGCGCAGGCACGTGGCATTGAGAAATTCTTAACCCTCTCTAAGCCTTGATCTCCTCTACTGTAACATGGGGGTGACACCCAGGTCTCCTTAGAGGTGGCTTGTCATGGAGACTAAAGTGTGCTTGGAGCAGTGCCCAAGGCATCATAAGCATGCCCCAGTGTCCGTTATGTCCGTGTGCCCACAAAAGAGCTAATGAACGGGAGAAGGGCTGAGAGGAATGCTTCAGCCTCGGCGTGGCTCGTGTCTGAGACTGCCGCCAGTCTCCAGTTCCTGCAACAGTTCGAGTTTTACACTGCGGGCTGAGAATGAGGGCAGCTGGGTACAGGAGGAGGGAGACTGCTGCCACTGCACTTCCATTTCTGTGCCCATGCTTTGAGTTCTTAAGAGGAACTTGTAGAAAGCTAGGATTGTTCCCATCAGAGTCACACCAAAATGCAAAAAACAAACCCACTGCTCGTGGCAAGCTCATGTGTTACAGAGTAAAACTGAGCTCCATAGGGGTTTCTTGGCTGTAATCTTTATGGAAGCGGATTGCCAGGCCTTTCTTCTGTAGTGCTAGGTTCAAACCAATTTTTAGGTTAGTAGACGAGCTCAAACTGCTTGGGCCACCCAGGGACATTTATACTAGCAACACTTACATAAAACTTGCCTTGTGCTAGTTATTGTTCTATATATATTAACTCATTTGGTCCTCTCATTAACACCAGGAGGTGGTACTATGATTGTTTCCCATTTTAAAAATGAAGACATTGAGACACAAAGAGGTTAAGTTACCTGTCAAGGTGATAAGCCAAGAAACCCATTGCTGTCGAGTCGGTTCCGACTCATAGTGACCCTATAGGCCAGAGTAGAACTGCCCCATAGGATTTCCAAGGAGTGGCTGGTGGATTCAAACTGCCAGCCTTTTGATTAGTAGCCTGAGCTCTTCATCCTTGCGCCACCAGGACTGCATCAAAGTGCTACCTCTACTAATTAAGGAAACTGGCATTTGAACCCTGAGCATGCTTGTTCAGATCTCCGCTCTTAACTATTATGCTTCTCTTAATCCATACCAAAACTGAATCCATTGCTGTTGGGTTGATTCCAATTCAATGGCAACTCCATGTGTTTCACAGTAGAACTGAGCTCCATAGGGTTTTCTTGACTGTAATTTTTACGGAAGCAGATCGCCCAGGCTTTTCTTCCGTGATACTGCTGGGTGGGTTCAAATTGCCAACCTTGAGGTTAGTAGAAGAATGCAAACTGGTTACGCCACTCAGGGACCTTCTTAATCCACAAAAAAAATCAGAAAGCCAAACCCATTGCCGCTGAGTCAATTCCAACTCATAGTGACCCTATAGGACAGAGTGGAACTGCCCAGTAGGGTTTCCAAGGCTATAAATCTTTACATCATCAGACTGCCACATCTTTCTCTCGAGGAGCGGTTGGTGAGTTTGAACTACTGATCTTTCGGTTAGCAGCAGAGCACTTAACCACTGCACCACCAGGGCTCCCTTCATCTACACAGGGCTGTAAAATGGTTTTCATTTGCATTTGCAGTGCTGGTTTAGGCTGCATCCAAGCGGGGCCAAGCCGGCTGCTGTGCCGATTGGAGACTGGAACAGGCTGATTTCACCACTTCCTTTGAGCTGACATTTGGTTACTTGGATCTTAAGGATGCAGCCTGCGTGGCCACGGGCTTGTGAATCTGTCTTCTAGGCAGCAGTGGCCTTTGAAGGCCTGGGCAGGGCGTGAGCAGGGACAAGGAACTCATTGTCAGGCAGTGGAGTCCTTTTTGCCTTTTATACTTTCTAAACGGTAGAATCTCAGGAGTGTGTATGCCTACCTGCTGCTCCTTTAGCCCGGGTTGCTTTCCAAGGTCACTGTCTAGAATGATCTAGTCTGGTACCAATGTCTTATCTGATTTCTGGAGCAAGGATAAGGGAATCACTGTGCCTCTTTTGTTTTCAAAAGCCAGTAGTATAACAAGTTAATCAAGATCAGAGGGCAAAATATTAATGAATCTAATCTTTTAGAAAGTAATAAAGGGCATGGAAAGTAAAGAAAGAGGTAGAAATGATGTTTTCATTAAAGTCACATATCAAAACAAATTATATTTTATATGTATTTTGGAGTCCTTGGGTGGTGCCCTGGTGGCATAGTAGTTTAAGAGCTCAGCTGCTAACCAAAAGCTCAGCAGTTCGAATCCACCAGCCGCTCCTTGGAAAGCCTATGGGGCAGTTCTGCTCTGTTGTACAGGTCTCTGTGAGCCAGAACCAACTTGATGGCAATAGGTTTGGATGGGGCGGTGCAAATGGTTAACACACTCACCTGGTAACCGGAAGGTTGGAAGTTCAGGTCCACCCACAGGCGCCTCAGAAGAAAGACTTGGTGATCTGACACACAGTGGGGCTGACAGCAGCCGGAATACGTATTTTAATTTTGGCCAAGTGATTTTATATGCTACGCCATGTATTTGTAACTAAAATTCTTACTGAATTATTTATATTCCTCTTGTAGCGCTGCATGGTGTTTCTGGTACCATTCCTGATAATTTGTGTCTTATTTCTCAAGTGCTTACTCCTCTAGAGAAGGGGCAGAGGAAGGGATGTTCCCCCCGTAACACCCCAGGGTGGGTGATTCCAGGTGAGGAGATATCAAGAGCTCAGGGAAAGCACCTGCCCATGTCGCTGGTGGTAGAGGTGGAGTTGAAATCCAGGCCGCTCTGACTCCAGAATTCGTATCTTCTCCTTTATACTGATGAGCTGGATTCATTTACAAATTGTGCTTTTTTCTAAGGCAGACAGGTAGCAGGTGTTACTTTTACCTTTTACAGATGAGGAAACTGGTCATTAAATGTTAAATAACTCACTTGGCACCTTGACCAAGGCGGTAGTGCCTAGGCTTCCTGCTTTGCGTAAACGGGTTTACTTCTCCTGAACCATGTGGTTGACTCTTTCCATCTCAGCACACGAGTGAGTGAGATCCACATGTGAGTCAACATGCACTCATGGAGAGAGTTGGAGGGCAAGAGAGTGACCATGATGGAGACAAAAACGGCCCTTTTCTACCCTAAGGTATTTAAAAAAAAAAGCCAATACACCAAAAAGTAGGTCATTAGAAAGCCTGTATTTTATTGAAGGAGGCAGGGTGATGTGGTGGTTTAAGAGTGTGGGCTCTGGAATCAGAAAACCTGTGTTCCAATCCCATCCCACCGTTTTCTACTTGCGTGAGCTTGGCCAAGAAATTGCTTCAGCTGGAAAATGGGAAGAAAAATAGTGATCCTTCCTAGGATAGCTAAGAATTAAATGAATGATTCTGTAATTCGTATCTGGCATATAGTAGGTCATCATTAGCACTGCTGCTGTTAAGCAACATCATGATAAATGGAGAAAAGTTTGAAGTTGCCAAGGATTTCATTTTACTTGGATCCACAATCAACGCCCATGGAAGCAGCAGTGAAGAAATCAAATGATGTATTGCATTGGGCAAATCTGCTGCAAGATACCTTTCTAAAGTGTTGAAAATCAAAGATGTCATTTTGAGGACTAAGGTGTGTCTGACCCAAGCCATGGTATTTTCAATTGCCTCGTATGCATGTGAAAGCTGGATGATAAATAAGGACTTTGAAGAAGAACTGAGGCACTTGAATTGTAGTATTGGGGAAGAATATTGACTATACCATGGACTGCCGGAAGAATGAACAAGTCTGTCTTAGAAGAAGTACAGCCAGAATGCTCCTTAGAAGTGAGAATGGTGAGACTTCATCTCATGTACTTTGTACATGTTATCAGGAGGGACCAGTCCCTGGAGAAGGACATCAGACCTGGTAAAGTAGAGGGTCAGCGAAAAAGAGGAAGACCCTCAATAAGATGGATTGACACAGTGGCTGCAACCATGGGCTCAAACATAGCAGTGATCTTGAGGATGGCACAGGACCAGGCAGTGCTTTGTTGTACATAGGGCCGGGCAGTGTTCTGTTCTGTTGTACATAGGGTTGCTATGAGTCAGAACTGACTCGATGGCACTTAACAACAATAACAAAGTAGTGATAGTAGCAACATCATACCTGTTATTTGTAACAATTTCTGGTGACACATCCCCTTTGTCCGTGACAGTAGTATGTTGCACCCGCGTTGATAATCCCTGCAGATGATAGGGTCTGAAACGCATTGCTCTCTCTAGCCGAACTCTATAACTTCCCTCTCTGATTTTTCCAGGGGTCTCAGTGTTGTCCCTGATGAAGAAGTCATTGAAATGTACGAGGGATCCCACGTGCCCTTGGAACAGATGAGTGACTTTTATGGAAAGGTAATGATAAACACTGTATTTATTTAAAGCAGCCTGTTTTTTTCCTTCTAAAACTGTGACCTTATCAGTGTAGGAGCTTGAACTACTAGACTTATCGACTGTTCATTAAGAATTAGCAAGGAAACTTGAGATCGTATTTTGAGAGCCCCTTGGTAGCACAGTGGTTAAGTGCTTGGCTGCCAACCAAAAGGTCTGTGGTTTGAACCCACCAGCTGCTCCATGGGAGAAGAGACTTGGAGATCTGCTCCCATAAGTATTTCCACCTAGGAGACTCTATGGGGTGGTCCTACTCTGTCCTATAGGGTCACTCTGAGTCGGAATTGACTCAAAGACTTGAAGGCATACAACATTTGAGAGAGGAGACTAGTTTGTTAAGGAGAAAGGCCCCTCCCACCACCCCCAGACCCCCAGACCCCCAGAGCCTTTCCTGATGCTTCGTAATCCTTTCCTACATACCTGACTAATGGACGTTTTTATCATTTGAATTTTTATTTGGGGAGGGGGTCTAAATGTTGACAACCACAATGCGCTTGTAATGGACAGAATTGTGTCCACCTAAAATATGTGTCAACTTGGTTAAGCCACGTGTGGTTGTCCTCTATTTTGTGATTTTCCTATGTGTTATAAATCATAATCTCTGCTTGATTCCCTGATCCATTGTAAAGGGAGTTTCCCTGGGGTGTGGCCTGCACTACCTTTTATCTCTCAAGAGATAAAAGGAAAGGGAAGCAAGCAGAGAGTTGGGAACCTCATACCATCGAGAAGGCAGCGAGGGCGTCCTTTGGACCTGAGGTTCCTGTGCCAAGACGCTCCCAGACCAAGGGAAGACTGATGACAAGGACCTTCCTCCAGAGCCTACAGAGAGAGAAAGCCTTCCCCTGGAGCCGGCACCTGAATTTGGACTTGTAGCCTACTTGACTGTGAGAGAATAAACTTCTCTTTGTTAAAGCCATCCATTTGTGGTATTTCTGTTATAGCAGCACTAGATGACTTAAGACACCCCTTTAAACCAATAAAACCAAACCTGTTGCCGTCAAGTCAATTCCGACTCATAGCGACCCCATAGGACAGAGTAGAACTGCCCCATAGAGCTTCCAAGGAGCGCCTGGTGGATTCGAACTGTCGACCATAGCACCAAACCAGTAAGCCACTCGGGTTTCCCAATCCCCTTTAGTAAATGAAAACTCTTGCTGCTTTTCCCTTGTGCTTTGTTGCATCTTCTCTCTGCTGTTGATGTCGGCCTTCCCTTTCTAAAGTGTTCCTTCCCCCGCCTGCAGAGTTCTCATGGAAACACCATGAAGCAGTTCATGGACATCTTCTCCCTGCCGGAGATGACCCTCTTGTCCTGCGTGAACGAACACTTTCTGAAAAACAACATAGACTACGAACCTGTCCATCTCTACAAAGATGTCAAGGTTGTATCAGCTGTTAGAGGTGATGAGGCTGTGCTCTGTGTTAGCTTCTTAATGGAAGCCACAGACTCTTTAGCCTCCTACATAGATTCAGTGGTTTAAATAGTGTCTTGACTGGGATCTCTTTTATTTGTGGTTTAAACTTGAAAATTGTAAGAAAGATATTGTTCCATCAAGAGAATTGAAAACCAGCCAAGTTTTAAAAAAACAATACGGTGCTCCTACTCTTACCTGGATTTCTAACCCTTTCTGATCAAAAAGATGGGGCCAGTGTACCTGGCTAAAGGTAGGGACTGAAATCTAGCCTGTACCATTCTTCTGCAGCACCTGTCTGCAGGAAGGGGTGTGTTTCCATGGAAAGAAAAGAACATTCATGCCCAGGCTGTGGGCCTGTGGGACTCTGGTGTCCCAGACAAAAACCCATTGCTGTTGAGTCGATTCTGACTCATAGCGACTCCATTGTTACAGAGTAGAACTGCTCCATAGGGTTTTCAAGGCTGTAATCTCTACGGAAGCAGATCACCAAGCCTTTCTTCTGTGGCACTGCTGGGTGGGTTCGAACTGCCAACCTTTAGGTTAGTAGTTGAGAGCAAACCATTTTTTCCTCCACTTTTTTCTGTTGTACACAAAGGTTCTGTACAGGCTCTCGAAGGCCCTGCAGAAGTTATGCCAGAATTCAGTTGGAGAGTTATAAATATATATTTATATATACATACTCATATATTTTTATGTTTTTATTTATATTGACATTCACATGTGTTTATGTGTTTTCTTTAAGCTGTCTAAACGCTTTTCGATACTTAAAGATATCTCTATGTATTATTACGCCTTTAGATATATGTTTCTTAAAGATACATATTTACATACCAAAGCACTAATTTTAAACTCTGACCACTCTGAATCCTGGGTCTTAGGGAGATAAAGGATGAATTATAGTTTTTCAACATCACTCTGGTATTATTTGGACTAAATTTAAATATTTAGTTTTTGTTATCCTCTTTGGGCATACAAATAATTCATCTTTAAGAATCTTTATGAATTACTTTGAGTGACCCTTTGCATTCATGAGTATTGATACCGGTTTGAAAATTCAGTGTTTACTACAGGTATTACCGCCACCGATAACAAACACTTGTGTAGAGTTGACTGTGTTCCAGGCATTTTTCTTCTAAGTGCCTTATGCATATTAACGAATTTAATCCTTGCAATAATGCCTTGAGGTAGGTACCATTATTATCATCCCCATCTAACAGATAAGAAAATTGAGGCACAGAGAGATTGAGTAACTTGCCAAAGAGCACACAGCCAGTAAGTAGCTAGGCCTGGATTGTAAGTCAGAGAGTCCGACACTGAAGTCCTTGCCCTTAACCACTGCCTTCCGTAGCCTGTATGAAATTGAAACAGGCTTGTGCTGAAGGGTAATTGACACTGAGTTTATAATGCAGAGGCGGCTGCTCTTAATGGAAATCTCCCACCAAGATCCTAAAGCTTAAAGCGCTGTTTTGCCTGCAGCCCAGTCTGCTGCTCCTGTCTAGAGGCCTAGTACCACCCATGAGTGGGGCTCTGCAGTGACACCTGCCAGGTGTCAGGCTGCCATACCCTGAGGGCAGAAAGGGTTTGGCCTCCTCTTCCCTTTCCTCCTTCCTTGTTCTGTGTCTGTCTGCACCACCTCTCTGCCTGAGCTACCAGCTCCTTGTCCCGATGGTTCACACTGCAGAGCACAGGAGGACTATTATCTGTGCGTTTCTGTCTCCTTCTAGATTACAGAACCTGCTGTTGGGGTCTAGGGATGGGGAGGGGTGCAGAGATGAAAAGAGCACTATTCCTTTTGTCCAGATGACCTGGAATCACCTTTTCATGATACTGCGTAAATCACAGCTCATCCTGTGGGTCTTCACTCAGAGTTATTTACCCAAATTATCTCCAAGTGACCCTTTCGAAAATTGCATTGGAAACTGCGACCGTCTCCATGGAAACTTCAACTTCCCCTAAGGGGCCGTGAGAATTTAGAACCTGCTTAGTGCTTGGATTGCCAGACTTCTGAAGAGAGACGTTATTGTGAATGCCATTTCATTTGTATGTCTGCTCAGCCTGATAGCTCAGTTATGTTTTCCCTGACTAAAAAATATTTTTTGCCAGGATTCAATTCGTGATGTCCACATCAAAGGAATAATGTACAGAGCAATTGAAGCAGATATTGGTGAGTACTCGGCATTATTGCCGAAGATGGCACCAGCCTCTCCCTTTGCCGTGCAACCTGGTGGGCATTTTGCTTTGCTGTCCAGGTGCTCAGCAGGTGCTACGCACACCTCCTCTGAGCACAGTGCATGGACCTTGCATCTTTGCATCTCAGGCTTCTCCCTACCCTTTGTTCTGGAACTTGACAGAATCCCAGCTCAAAAAGAGAAGAGCTGGCAGCTTTAATCTTTTCCACTTAGATGGAGGAGGGAGGTGGGCAGGGGTCTCCATTACTGATGCCCTGCGTACCGACATGCCACGCTGAACCAAGCTTCGTTAAGACCTTTGTTCTGCACCGTGCCCAGGGCAGTGCAGGCCCCACCGACCCCACTTAGTAAGTACTTGCAGATTGACTGGTTTCACGCCGAATCTGGTCTGAATTTTTCTCTTGCTCTTAGAAAAATATATCTGCTACGCCGAGCAGACATGCGCAGTATTGGCCAAGCTGGCAGATCACGGCAAGAAAATGTTCCTCGTCACCAACAGCCCCAGTAGCTTTGTGTAAGTTGGGCTCTTTCCTTGTTGGCTTCTGGCTGTCTTGTATTCCATTTAACAGTTGAGAATTCGGAAGGAAAAGTTGCAAAAATAAGTTAACCCTTTAATGTTAGACTAACTTGGCCAACCTGTTGTTCTAGGGACAAAGGGATGAGCTATATTGTTGGCAAAGACTGGAGGGACCTGTTTGATGTGGTCATTGTTCAGGCTGAGAAGCCCAACTTCTTTAATGATAAGCGGAGGTGAGTGTCTGTCTTTCTCAGGGGCTAGATTTTATTCATTTTCAGCTGGGACTATGTGCGTAGTGTGTCTTGGTGAAATCTAATTGCAAAATCATAAGCATCTGAGAATGTAGCTTTTATTACCTTCTAGTAAGTCATTGAAGAAGGGCAAGGTTAGTACAAAGCAGACAGCTTACCCATCTTGAAATGATTCTCAGTTTAACTTGGGCTGCCACGGAGCTATATGTCATTGTAAAAACAGCATGGGGGAGGTGTCGGACCTCCTCCAACCCCACATAGGGGAAGGAGAACCAAGATCAAAGCCCAAGGCTTATTCCTGTGAGGAGGTCAGACATGCCTCCTCTCTTTGCCATCTCTATCGATTCTGACACCAAATGTCCCTCCCACAGCACTCTTTACTGGGTTCAGTAATTCATTGCAGTGGCCACATAGAACTCACAATTACGGGGTTTATTAGGGAAGTAAGAGTTACAGTTTAGGCTCAAGAACACTCGGGATACAGTTCTTCCATCGGGATAGCCTCTCCCCAGCTGTGCCCACAGGCACATGTCTCCCTGGCCCTCAGTCTCTGCCCAAAAGCACTGAGCTTTCTCTCTCGGTGGGCTGGGAAGCCCATCTTGCCACCTCCTGCTGCCTGGTCTCTCCTGCTGGGTCTCATCTTCCTTGGTGGTTGTGGGCTTCTCTGCTTTGCTCTGGAATTTGTTCTTTTTAAGGCAAAACTGACCAATCCCCTTGGTAGGCCACAGTTAACCCTATCACACAGTCCTGCCCAGCCACCTGGTTGGGAGTTACAAGACCATGGCTAGAAAGGTCACACACAAAAGTAACTAATCCAGTGCAGTCATGCTTTAAGAAAATGATTGACAACAACCAAAAAATTCTAGTAACTCATAGTAAGTTAGGTCTTTTGAGGCAGATACATTGTAAAATATAACTAAATAGCAACAAGAACCCCGCCTCAGTGGGCATCTCTTTTAACAGAGCTCCACTTGGTACATTTAGAATTGCAATTGGACTTTGCACAACTTCTCTGGGACGTGGATTTTGCATCAAGTGGAGTGAATCACCACCAAGACTTACACGCTGTTTTTCTGCAGAGGGTTCTTGGAAGGTGGGGGGATGAGGAGGTTTTGGGTTGTGACAGTGACTGGGGGGTACTGTTTAGTGGGAGGGGGCCAGGGATGTTAAAATAAAATGGCTTTTAACATGTGGGCCAGGCCTGCACACAATGAGGTGTCCTACCCAAAATGCCAGAAGTCTTGAGAAATACTGATTAGGGCTATAAAAGTAACTTATATTTGTATCCTAGTGGCCTGTTTTGAAGCACAATCTTTTGCGTTTACCTCTTCTGCAGTTAGTAACCAGCACTATCCTTTTCCTCTCTGTTTGTTGAGTTAAAGTGTCATAATATGGCTCCCTGTAAATAGGGTTGAGTGTATAAATGGTTTGCTCTTGACTACTAACCTCAAGGTTGGCGATTTGAACACACCCAGTGGTGCTGTGGAAGAAGGGCCTGGGGATCTGCTTGCATAAAGATTAAAAAAAAAAAAACAGCCAAGAAAACCTAATGGAGCAGTTTTACTTTGAAACACATTGGGTTGTCATGAGTTAGAATTGACTCAAAGACAGTGGGTTTTTAGTAGTAGTTAGGGATGAATGGCTTAAATTCCTCTTGTGATGGTAGTGTTCCAGTTTTCCAAGGGTCATAGTGATTCCTGGAAGAGTCAAACCCAAGAACCAGTGTCAGAGACTGAGAAATGCTGAGATTCAAGAGAATGAAAGAAAAACTAGAGTGTCGCTATACAACAGCTGTAAACACTGGCTGGCTGCTTTGTCACCGATAAAATGCTCTCCCGTGTTTTCTTATTGGATTCTGGTGTGGTCAGGAGAAGGGTCTCGTGTTTCCTGTCTCTGCTGTGTCCTGAACTCTTTTCCTTTGGGTGGGGGGAGGGGGGTGTCTCAGCCCAGCTCACCGCCCACATTTATTTTGCCTGTGTTCTGGATGTCTGGGGTAAAAGTTGAATAATCTCCATCTGTGTTCATCCTTGTTTTATTTTTAAGAGTGAAAGGTTTAAAACAAGCTGTCATTGTTGGGTGCTGTTGAGTTGATTGCAACTCATGGCGACTCCAAGTGACAAGAGTACAACTGCTCCATAGTTTTCTAGGCTGTAATCTCTACAGGAGCACATTGCCAGATCTTTCTCCCACAGAGCCGCTGGATGGGTTTGAACTGCCAACCTTTTGATCAGCAGCCGAGTATTTAAGCGTTGTGCCACCAGGGTGCCTAAAAACAATCCAAAGTTCTAATAATAGGGGATGGTTGGTTAAATTTGGAACATCCATATGAGGAGATATTATACAACCATTAAAAATTGCTGACCATCGTGTTATTGCAGTGAGCATGTTTGATTAGCGTAAGAAATGATGCATTTAGGAGTATGTAATCATATGGGAAATTGCTCACAATATAAGTGAAAAAACAAAGGATATCAGTCAGTACATGTAGAACGATCCCCATTTTATGTACATAAAAAAGAAAAAGGTTAACAGATATATGAAGAGTGAAAGACATACTATTTGTATCCGGATGCTTAGAATTGTGAGTTATTTTCCTTTTCTTCATTGTATTTTTCTGCATTTTCCAGATTTTTTACAGTGAGTTTATATTTTTCCTAAGCAGAAGAATAATCCTAATAAATGGTACATTGTTAAAAAAAAAAAAAAAAAAAAAAAGGGCAAACAAACCCTGGATCCTTTGGGCTAACACACTTAGCTTTTGAAAAGAGAACTTATTCCTATTTCTTGTTTCCCATGATAAAGTAGTACTCCTGGCCTCAGATTTGTTTTCTGTCTAAAGTGGCTGAATTTCAGGTATAAAACTGAAAAAATGTACTAAAGCAGTATTTCCTCAAGTTGTTTTTGTGATACAGAGGTTTAGAGGTGGAGTCTTGGTTTCAGAGGGTTGGTTTGTGGAGGTACTTCCTGTCACCAGCGAGAAACCGTGTAGTGTTCCCTATAGCAAACAGCCTGAACTACCACCATATGTCACAACGTTTCCCGTTTCTGTTGTTAGACCTTTCCGAAAAGTAAACGAGAAAGGTGTCTTACTCTGGGATAAGATCTACAAGTTGCAGAAAGGCCAGATTTACAAGCAGGTATGCCCTTCCCAATTCCTTCCTTTACGTTGCTTGGCTTTGTGGTCAGTGATGAAGATAACAGCTAGCACCCTTCGAGGCTTACTAGTGCCAGGCATAGTTCTGAGTGCCTTGCCTAGATGGACTGTTCATAGCTTAGTGTGTATTAACTCGGTGGTAAAATTTAGGCTTCAAGCACTATATTTTCACAATGCTAGTATCTAAAGTAACTCAGAGTGTAACAGTTTTTAAAAATGAAATTTAAGGCATTACTTTAAAAAAGTATGTAAAATTCAAGATGCCAGTAGTAAACCTTGGAAATTTATTTTTTAGAAGCCTTTAATCACATGGCATTTTATTCATCCAAATCAGTAATTATTTCCAGACGATATGTTTTATGCCATGTTTTAATATATTTTGGTATCATATAATGTTCTCACATGTTTGAAGAAATGATTGAATTGCTGACCATTATTGTGTTACAAAGTTTTTTTTATTAACGGATATATTTCTGTTGGGTATATTACATCTTGTGGATTTAGCAGTATTATTTTCTAGAATTTAAAAAATTAGCTTTGATACAGCAATTCCACTTCTAGGAATTTAACCTGAGAAATTATTAAGTTGTAGCTAAAACAATGCTACAAGAATGTTTACCAGGAAGTTATTAACAAAATTGGTAACAACATAAATGTCCAACACGAGGGAGTTAACAAAATAAACCATGGTATAGCCTGGGGTGGAGTACTTCTCAGTGACTGAAATTAAATGGCACATTAATATTCATTGATGTGAAAGGACCCTCACAGCATGTTAAGTGTAAAGTGGTAATTACAAAGAAGTGAATGTACAATCCGAATCCTCTTTGAAAAGTGTATTTGACATAGAAAAGAGATTAAAAGATTCCTTACAAAGGTGTTTTTACCTTTGCATTTCGATATTTAAAGAATTTTTTTTAGTTTTGTAAGATGAATGTTTTGAAACATACAGGTGATATGATGTTTATATTTTTCTCTTATCGTAGGGCAATTTATATGAATTTTTGAAACTTACTGGATGGAGAGGATCCAAAGTACTGTATTTTGGCGACCATATATACAGTGACCTGGCGGTGAGGGACCTTTTTTTTCCGTGTATCTTTGTTGATAAAAAGTTAAAAAGTGATGATGTATTAGTCCCACTTACTAAGAAATATCTCTCTTGTTTACAGTCATTTTTATGCTTTCATAAAAACTAGGAGTAGGCCTTTTTTTAATGTGTTGTTTTTTTACAGAACAGAATGGGTCAGGGTCATGAATATAAGTAAATTTTTTGGAAATGATGGAAATGAGTAATTTCCTCAAAGCATTTTGTCAGAGCATCTTTCCATTTAAGTAATGGTAAGAAATAAATGCCAGCAATCTTTCTTTTTCCTGTTATGTAGGCATCAGAACACGGAAAAAATTCACCACACAATCTCGCAAGCCCCAGCTGCGCTTCTTTCACCAGCAGCCACATCTAAAGAGTATAAAATTGGCGTTTGCATTAAACAGCTGTTACGTGAAAATGAGGCTTTTCATGCCTCTTGACATGATCAGAGGAGTGTCACAGGACTTGAATTATGATTCAATCTGTGATTGGAACAGGATCGAGTTATTCGTAATTAACACCATATTTGGTTCCTTGTAGAATGAATTTATATTTGTTAAGTGGTCCAAGCTAGGTTCCGCAGTACGCAGTTATTAGATCCTGAAGCTCACTGTGAGGGGTGGTAAGGAGAGAGTGGTCACTGTTTGTTGCAGCTGATATTTCTGAGTATTTTGACCCACATTGAAAGTTGGCCTTACATCTTACATATATACGTATATGTGTATGTATGTATGTATACACACATACACATGTATATGTACACACATATGTGTATATATATATACACACACATATGTATCTATCAGCCTGTGCCCTCTTGTGTCTGCCTACCATGGAAGCAGTGGGTTTTTAACTTGGGCTGTGCATTAGGATCTTCTGGGAAGTGTCTTCAGAGTACCCGTGCCTGAACCCCACCGAGGTCTGTGGCATCAGCATTTTGGCATCATGGGTGTTTGTCCCCTGTTCAGCGGGACCTGTAGTCCCTGACCACGTAACTGCGTGTTTTTGTGAGGCACGTGGATCCGTGGTACTGTGAGGTGACGCACAAGGACTTAGCATTAGGGGCGCACTCACAAAGCCAGGGTTCTCCAACTACAGTCCCTGCGACAGCAGCAGCAGCAGCTCCTGGGAAGAGCTTGTTAGCAATGCACATTCTTGGGCCGCGCCCCAGACCTGCTGAGGCAGAAACTCTAGGGTGCTTTCACAAGCCCTCCACGATGAGCTTTGAAAACCAATGTTGTAAAGCTGTGAGACCAATTCTTTTTTTTTTTAGTCATATTTATTTTGTTGTTATTGTTGAGAATATACACAGAAAACATACACCAACAGTTCTCCATGTGCATTTCAGTGATATTGATCATACTCTTTGAGTTGTGCAGCCGCTCTCACCCTCCCTCTCCCCGTAAACTCACTGCCCCCTAAGCTTCCTAGCTAATCTTTCGAATGGCTGTTGTTAATTTGATCTGATATAAATAGTTCTTAAAAGGGCATAATGCTCAAGGCAGAAATTTTTTTTATTAGTTAAGCTAAGATATTGTTTGGTTTTAAGATGACTTCAGGGGATATTTTTGGTAAGGTTTAAAGATTATCTCAGGGCAGTAGTCTTAGGGGTTCATCTAGCCTCCATGGCTCCAGAAAGTCTAGAGTCCGTGAGAATTTTAAATTCTGTTCTGCATTTGCTTCCTTTTTGATCAGGATTCTTCTCTATAATCTTTGATCAAAATTTGGAGTAGTGGTAGTGTTACTGGAAAAAGTCTCTTGCCTCTCGCTGGTCAAAAATGAGCAGGTAAGGCATTGCAGAGTTTTCCACACTAGCAAAGCTTTATTGAAGAGGCTTACAAGCGGAGACGAGAAGGGCCTAAAGCAACGCTTACCCCCGTCTCACAGAACAAAAGATCCACCCGTGTTTTTAAAAGTTCTTAGGCAGGAAAAGATTCATGTTTATTCGCAGGCATAGGTGGGGTTTTCCAGCAAGTAGCCCATTTTGGGCAGGGATAGGTTAATGAAGGTGTGCGTGCAGCAGCTTTCTAAGATGGCTCCTGTCCCAGCGTCCTCTGGGATCTGTAGCAGGACTTATTATGGGATGTTGCACCTGCACAGTTTCTCACTGCCCGAGTTTGATTTCCGGCTGCTGCCCCTCACTGCCCCTGGTGGAAGGTCACACAGTGGTCACAGGTAGATGTTCTGTGCATGTCCGGTTTTGTCCAGCTGCTCCTGTAAAACAACTTTAAAGAAGTTTGTGGGCTATTTTCTGATACCCTGCCCCATTGCTCTGGGGAATGGCTTTGTTTCTGCGCCCTGGCCCATTTCCTGTACTTTGTTTACAGATTGGTGGTGGGGCGGGGGGGGGCCCTCTGTTCCCTGTCGTAGTAGCCAGGCACCATCCAGTTCTTCTGTTCTGTGAGACCAGTTCTTTAACCAACGTGTCAGAAATTATGTGGGGCATGAACGTGATCCTTCATAAGAGTCACCTTGGCAATCTGCATACTTCTTCCATTATTGGTGCTGATTCTCAAAGTACATCTGAGTGCCCCTTTTGGGATAGATTTGAGAGCCAGTTTGAAGCACAAGAGAAAATTGGTTTTATTGTTATTAATTTATTATCATGTATTTTAGCTTTAGGCATGTTTCAAATCAATTTTGCCTATTTTCAGAAATCAAATTCACTTTCAAAAGTTTGTCACCATCGGGAATATTTAAAAGAGCGTGCTATAGGTTTTTATGTATTATAGGAGAAAGAAATAGACATATTGAAAGGTTTAAAGAAATTGAACCAGTAAAGAAGGGAGGTGTCCTTAGGGCCTACAGGGTGTGGATTCTAGCTTTGGGTGAGTAGCCAGAGTGAACCGTAAGCTAAATTAAATGCTACTTCTCTCCTTAAAACTCCCAAAGGCTTCCTTTCTCACTCAGGGTAAAAGCCTGAGTTTCTATAGTTGCCTTTAAGGCCCTGTATGATCTCACCTCCCCCCAGCCTACCTCTGAAGGTACCTACTGTCCTTGCCCCCCTCTCCTATTCTCCTGTAGGCCCTTGCCTTCTTGTTCCTTGACTCTCCCTCTGTAAATATTCCTGCCCAAGGGCCTTTGCACTTGCTCAGCTCTCCTCCCATATATTTGCATATTTTCTCCCTCCTTCCCTTCAGGTCTCTATTCAAATGTCCTTTTACTAGCTTGGTCTTCCTAACCACCCAATATTAAATAGTAACCACATTGCCCCCTATTCTTACTCTGCTGGATATTTGTCTACTGAACTTATTACTACCTGCCATTATGGATTTGTTTGCATGTTTATTGTCTGTATTTTCCATGAAGGCAGGGATTTTGCCACTTTGTAGTTATTGCATTATCTAGTGTCTAGAACAGAACCTAGCAAATAGTAATGCTTGATAAATATTTGTCAGATGAGAAAATGAATGACCATTTAGAATGGTGACTGTATATCTTAGATGTTCCAGGACTTATCTGAGTTCAGACATTCTGGCTGTATGGTGCAGGGTGTTAGACTTCCTGGTCCAGCTTCACAAAGTGGGAGGAGAATCACTGTCAGCATCAACAGCCCAAGGCTGACTCCCATGAGGTGGATGTCAGACATACCTCCTCTCTCTAACTTTTTTACCAATTCTGACACCAGCTGTCCCTCCCATGGCACTCTGCTTCTCTGCTGAGCTTGATAATTCATTGAAATGGCCACACAGAACTTAACAGACCATACTCATGATTATGGGGTTTATTAGGGAAGTAACAGGTTACGATTCAGGATCAGGAATGACGCAGGATACAGTTCTTCCATCCGGACAGCTTCTCCTTGGCTGTACCCGTAGTTAGGCCTTTCTCTGGCCCTCGGCCTCTCGGCCCCTTGGCCTCTTGGACCCTGGCCTGCTGGGCAAGTGTTAACACAGCTCTTTAGCTCTGCCAGTAAGTGCCTGGGGGTACCCCACTCCTCCAGTAAGCCTCTACCCGAAGGCACTTATCTCCCTCGCTCTGTGGGTCAGTACACCCACGTAGCCACCTTGCTCTGTGGGCTGGGAAGTCCACTGCGCTGTCTGTCAGCTCTGTTGCCACTGTTTCTCTGCCACTGTGTCTTGCTGTCTCGTGCTGTCTCCGGTGTTAAGCAGTTCTCTGTTTCCTGGGTCTAGGAGGTTCTCAGTACAGGGACCCTGGGTCCAAAGGACACATTCCACTCCTGGCTCTTCTTTCTTGATGTTAATGAGGTCCCCTCTCTGCTCTGAGATTGGCTCCCTTTTAAGCCTAGTGGAATGGCAAAACTGACCAATCCCCTCATTAGGGTTCCATACACCTTATTTGCTTCGTCCTACCCTCCCCCCTACACAGGGGTGCCATGCACCTTATTTGCATAGTACCACCTAATCATTTGGTGGGAATTTTAAGACCATGTGTGGCTAGAAGGGCCACATGAAATGAAGTAATTCACTGCACTACACTGGCCTATTATTGAATTATGGGATTGTAATATTTGAAATGAAAAATATAACCATGAGGGATTGCAGCCAATGTCACAAAACAATTTGTGTATTAATTTTTTAATGAGAAACTATTTTAGGCTATAAACTTTCACTTTAAACACAATGACTAAACAGGGGGGTGGGGAGTGACCATGCATGTTTGTGATCCATTCCAAGCCTGAGATTCTTTGGTTCCCCTTAACCCACAGGCCCGGGCACATGATAGGTGCTCCATAGAGACCTGTGGATGAACTGAATGAAGTCCTTCCCTGGAGTTTAGGTTAAGCCTCCTTCTGCTCCCAACCTCATTGTTTTTTCAGTCCTCGGCTAATGATTCCAGACCCTGTGTTTCTGCAGGGGCTGTGATTCACAGCCATTATTTCCGGAACTCAAATGTACATGAGGTGAAATGGTCAAAGACTGGGGCTATATTGGTTTTAATTAACCATAATTCATTTAATTCCACTTGGTTAATAACTAACCATTATAGTTGACAAGTAATTAAATGAACACCTGTTACGTCTGGGAAAAGTAATGAAGTGGTTTGATTCTGTTGAGATTAACGTTGACTGTGATCTTTGTGATCAGGATTTGACCCTAAAGCATGGCTGGCGAACGGGTGCAATTATCCCAGAATTAAGGTCCGAGCTCAAAATCATGAACACGGAGCAGTACATCCAGACCATGACCTGGCTGCAGACCTTGACTGGGCTCTTGGAGCAGATGCAGGTTTGGGAATTTTTTTCTTTCTTTTTTCTTTGAGCTGAAATTCATCCGCTGGTCAAAGTTATTTCAGGTGTTTTTTGTTTAATTGTGGTTAAAAAGTATGAGGCTTATGTCATTCTGCTCTCAACTGGCTGCAAAATAATCATTGTTAGTTGCTATTGAATTGGCCCTGACTCATGGCAACCCCATGTTGTGATTTATAGTGCTTTTTTTTTCTTTCAATACTATTTTATTGTGTTTTTGGTGTAAGTTTACACAGCAAATTAGGTTCCTTTTTGACAATTTCTACAGAAATTGTTTAGCATATGATATTTTTGTTGGCTGATTTTCGGAAGTAAATTGCCAGGCCATTTTTCCTAGTCTGTCTTAGTCTGGAAGCTCCGCCGAAACCTGTTCAGTATCATAGCAACATTCAAGCCTCCAGTGACAGGTAGGTATGGATTCACACGAGGTACATGGGCTGGGAATCGAACTGAGGTCACCTGCATGGAAGGCGAGAATTCTACCACTGAAGCACCTCTACTCCATGCAGAATAGCTACTGGAGTTTTGCCAAATTTCCCCCTGAAAGGACCTTTTAAAATGCTCATTAGAGCCTTTTGGAGAAAGAGTCTTTTGTGAGGCCCCTGTAAATGCAGCGTTTGCTTACAAAATCCACTTCCATACTAAAGCCCTATTGGAAAATTTTCAAGGGAGTGGTGATTCTAGAAACTCTGCCGACGTTTGGGTATAGTCTTGGTTCTACCCTTAGCCTCCTGTGGGACTTCTCTGTTCTCGGCCTCGGTTTCTCCATCTGTAAAGTGAAGGGTTCTGTGGAGTGAGCACTGTCTAGGCACCATGGCTTCCTGGAGACAGCCTCAAAGCCAGTATCAAGTTCCCTGAGTCCAGCCTCAATTTGACTTTGAAGATAATGCGTACAATTGTTGGCTCACTGGAATTCAGTGGCAGCTTTCTCTTTCCATAAGTTATATAGCCAGCTTTGGATAAGTAATGAGGAATGTTGTCTTAGCGGTCATTTCCTGGTCCATGAGAGCAGCTCCTCTCTTGCAGCTGTGGCCCCCTTTCTCTGCTGCCCCTTCCTCCTTCCTAATCTCCAGGGGCACCTTGCCTTCTCACTCAGCATTTCTGGGTCACAGCCATCTTAGCGTGAGTGCCGACTCTCTTGGGATAAGGGGCACAGGTGCTGTCTGTCTTGGCTAACATCCCTGGAACTGTCTGGCTGTGGCTTGTTGCCCACGACCTGCCAGCCTGCTTTGGAAATGGGCAGGGAGCTGCTTGGCCTGCCCCAGCTGGCAGCCATGTGGGGCTGACTGGGTGGTGAGCTCAGGATGAACCACAAGGAGTGGCAGGCCAGGTCCTTGGTGAGGGTGCGTACATTCCAGAGCGTGAGGCTCCGCACGTCCTCCAGGCCCTGTTTCCAGTATATCCTGGCTAGATTGGCTCTGCTGCCTTTTTTTTTTGTAATTTTTTACATATTTTTAAGGTGTTGAATACAAAACATAAAAACAGTAACATGAAGGAAAAGTATCCAGTTAACATTTGTTAAATCGTGGATGTCTATGCTTCCAGTATTTTTCTGTATTTTTTAAATTTTTCAAAATTTCAAAATTATCATCTTCAGTAGGTGATGAATTTTTTTTTCCCCACATTCAAAAATTTATACCAAATTGTTTTGTGACATTGGTTGCAGTCCCTGCAATGTGTCAGCATTCCCCCACTTTCTACCCTGGGTTCCCCATGTCCATTTTTCCTGTCCCTTTCTGATACCTCATCTTTGCTTTTGGGCAAGTTTTGCTCATTTGGTCTTGTATACTTGACTGAACTAAGAAGCACGTTCCTCATGTGTATTACTGTTGGTTTTTGTGGCATCTTACAGATTTTACCTTTTCTGTTTTAGTCACATATGTTTTGGAGCCCAAATTTGGTAGTGAGTAATTTGTTGATTTAGAACTCCTAGCTAGGCTGGGTCAGCTGACTGATGCTCAGGTAATCTGCAGCTGCTGGTTTTCCAAGGGCAGCTGATTCCTGGTGGTATAGGTGGTGGTGGTAGTAGGCAAGAAATCCAGATTGCAGCCTCAGTTGATACCATTGTTGTCTAAGCAACAGAGCGCTTTAGCAGGTGACAGCAGTTGAGGTGTTGGGCAGATGTGATAAATAGAAGACTCTTGGCTCTATGGCAGGAGCAGATGGTTTGTCTGTTGGGTGTTTTCCTCAGGGTTCTAAGGTTACCCCTGTGATTGTGAATTGCAGGGAGCCCCACCTGTCCCCCGTGATGATGTGCACTTCACTCTGGCTTTGGTGTTTCCATTTAGCCTTGGAGAGAGAACCTTGGAGAGAGATTTGTGAGATCCCATTTGTTACGTTGTAGGCAGTTGCTATTTTTCCTTTGCTTTTTCTCATACTTTGACCCGCCAGAAAATTCTCTGCTTTTCCTTCAGTTTGAAGTGCTCTACCTTTTTGCCTTTTGTAAAAACAATTACTTTTTTTTCCTCTTCGGTATTTTAAAAGATAATGTAATTACTTTAAGGAAAAAAAAAATTAAACCACTTATAATCCTGCTATCTAGCACAAATTATTTTTAAAAATTCCTTGTTAATTTCCAAATATGTGCCCTACTTTTACATGCTTGCAATTAGTGGATATACTATCATACCTGCTAGTTCCACTTAACTAGCGTTTTTGTGTTTATACATATATATGGTATATGTGATAAAAAAATTTTTTTTTGATAGTATGTATTAAATATGTTTATACATAGGTAATGTGTGTAATTATGTGTATGTATAGTGCACGCATGTATTTTGTTTATGTTGTGTTAGTTGCTTTCGAGCCGATTCTGGGTGGAAACCCCAGGCTCTGCTTGGGATGACTTGTTACAGCCAATAACCAAGAGTCTGAGGTGGGAGAGAAGAAAGGCGCCTTTATTTCATTACACAAGGAAAGGAGCAACCTGGTTTGCTACCTCCAAGACTGCTCGCAGGCAGTTTGGGGAGGTGAACTTTTACAGAGAGCAAACAAGGATGCATGTTCATCATGAATCTTCAGGATTGACCTTCACGCAGGCACTTAGAACTTGGGGATGACTAGGCATTTTCTTTAGGCAAGGATTTGATTGTCCAGTGTGGAGGAAGAGGTTGATTTTCCTTCATTAGCATGTTAAGTCTTCACCCAGAGGTGGGGTGCTCGTATGTATTTTTCACTTAATGAGCCAATAGTTCACTTAAAATGCCAGGATGGCGTTACTTAAAATGCCAGGATGGCGTAGCTTAAACCACTTGAGCCCATCTATGGCCTATTCTGTAATTATCTTGTCAAGGAGAATTTCAGAACAATGCGTGGTCATTTCTACTGGGTGTAGAAGAAGCCAGAGCGGGTGTCTCTTAGAAGGGCTGGGCTCTGAGAATGCCTGCCTCAATAGCGACCCCTTGTGTGCAGAGTAGAACTGCTCCATAGAATTTCAAGGCTGTGACCTTTGAGAAGCAGATTGCCAGGACTTTCTTTCACGGTGCCTCTGGGTGGGTTTGAACCACTGACCTTTTGGCTTGTAGTTGAGCACTTAACCATTTGCGCCACTCGGGGACTCTTATTTTGTTTATATATACATTCTGTTTACACATAACCTTTCCTTAATACTTTAATAGCTTCGTAATATTCCATCTTAATTTATTAAACTTTGTTTCTAGTATTGGGTATGTAAAAGTATTTTTAGTGAGGAAGGCAAGATTTCAACTGAGAGTCTAAAAATACATTATTTCCCACAAGTGCTTGCGTCTTAGACTTAGAAAAATAAATTCCTCCAGGAGAAGCTGCCCATTAAAAAATTCTCATCACCTAATGAGTTTATTTGGAACCAAAACAGTCTTAGTAATTAGCTTGTGTCCTGCAGGTTCACCGAGACGCCGAGTCACAGCTGGTTTTGCAGGAGTGGAAAAAGGAGAGAAAGGAGATGAGGTAAGAGCAGACTGCTTTGAATGCAGTGAACCCATTGCCTTATTCTGAGTGTGCTCCTCCCACACACCTTCGCCCAGGACCTGCCAAGCCTACTTTTGAAACATCGTTTTTTTAGCTCCCAGGTGTAAATCGACAGTTCACTGGTATCCAGAATCAGCCATCTGCTGGTAGTGATGTGACATTTTCTGGAGGCCAGCGGTGACGTGACCTCTGCCACACCTCCCACCCTGGCCATTTGAATTGTAGGGAGAAGGGGGATGCTCTCCTTATCCTCTGCTCTGCCTGCTTGACTTTCCCAGTGCGGGCAGTGGGGCCAGGCTTTGGTGATGCTGCCAGCATCATGTGGCCATTGGGACAATGTTGGAGGTGGACTCTGAACCCGTAATGAATTCTCAGGGCTTCTATAAACCAGGTGCTTATTAGTAACTATCCTTAGTTAGAAGGCTGTTTCAGGACTGTGCACACATTCAGTCATCAGAATGTTTATTGGTAAAGAAAGCCCAGCTGGCAGGAAAGTCTGGTGGATGTGTGCTTTATGGGAACAACTGTTCAGAAGAGGCCTTGTTTACATTCATGCTTCACTGAGAAGGATGCATTTTATGTAGACCACATTTGCACAGACATTTCTCCTGGTGTGCTTGGCCCTGCTAGGTGCAGCCTGGACCTGGGCTCTGAGCAGTGGGCAGCCTGCCCCTGGGACTGGGCCGGGGGCCAGGAGGCCATCCCTTGGTGCTACAAAAGACAAAGCTGGGTTTCATTCACTCCTTCTTCCTCCCTCTTGGGGTGTCAGCTATCTGATGTTCATTCTAACCTGATTTGCATTGGTATAAAAATGTTTGGGGAGAGGGTGATGGGGGGAAGGCTTATAATGTGATTTGAATTTGGGCCATGGGCGCTGATAGTCAGCCCTGGGTCCTAAAGCCCAGGGACAGCTCACCTCGAGGAACCTTAGATTATTACATAAGGAAATTGCTCTACCCATCAGAAATGTAGTTCTGCATTCTAGTCTCTAGCATCTTCACATCTCAATGAGATTTTTTGAGTAAAAGTTTAAAAACCATTGGTGGATGCCACCCACAGACGTACTCCAGTTCTTTAACTTTTCTACTGTTTGGCCGTTGCAACGTCTACTCTCATAGATGACAGAGGATGACTACTAACTTATGGTTTCTATCACACAGTTGTATAAAGCTTTTTTTTTTTTTTGGCCACATTTGTACTGATTTACCAGTAGTCAAATAGTATTTATTCATTTTGCTGGAATATTCTGTGCGTAGGGTCCCAGCCATCAGAGGGCATGCTTGCCATGTGTATGTGTGATGGGGTGTTGATTTATACACACGTGCAAGTATGTATAGCTGCAGGACCTTAGAGCCCTGGGGTGCGTGAAAACCTGGTAAAATGCCAGGGCCCACGCCGCCAGGAGCAGTGAGGTTAGTACCTCAGATGTAAAAGTACTTGAGAGTTTACAATGTGTTTTTATTTCTTTTATCTTACTCAATTCTCATGACAACCTTATAATAAAGGGGGCATTATTTCCATTCTGTGGAAGGGGAAACATTAACTCAGAATTTAGAGACTATCCAGGGACATTGGAAACTATATCTCCCTAAAAACCAAACTAGTTGCCATTGAGTCAGTTCTAAGTCATGGCAGCCCCATGTGTGTCAGAGTAGAACTGTGCTCCATAGGGTTTTCAATGGCTGATTTTTTAGAAGTAGATCGCGGGACTCTGGGTGGACTCAAACCACCCATCTTTTGGTTAGCAGCCAAGTGTGTTAACTGTTGTACCAGCCAAGGACTCCGTATCTCCCCATGCTCCCAGAAGCAGCTCCTGCAACCCTTGCTTTGATTTAGAAAATGTGGTGTGCATATTTAGAAGGGCGTGCACCCTGAAATGGAGCCTTGAAATAATGTTCTCTCTGCTGGCAGAAGAGGGAAATGTGATCAGAGCCATTTCCAATGGATAGACGGTCAGACTGTTTTCTTGTTTAGAAGTTAGGCGTACTTTTTCTTTTGTTTTTGAGCATATACACAGCAAAACACACCAACCATTTCTACAGTTACAATTCAGTGACATTGATTACATTCTTTGAGTTGTACAACGAATCTCACCCTCCTTTTCTGAGTTGTTCCTCCTCCATTAACATAACCTCACTGCCCTCTAGGCTTCCTGTCTAATCTTTTGAGTTGCTGTTGTTAATTTGATCCCATATAGACAGTTCTTAAAAGAGCATAATGTTCAAGGCAGACATTTTTTACTAGTTAAGCTAAACTATTGTTTAGTTTTAAGAAGACTTCAGGGGATATTTTTGTTGTAAGGTCTAAAGATATCTCAGGGTGTTAGTTTCAGGGGTTCATCCAGCCTCTATGGCTCCAGAAAGTTTCGATTCCATGAGAATTTGCAGTTCTGTTCTGCATGTCTACCTTTGATCAGTATTCTATAGAATCTTTGATCAAAACATTCAGTAACGGTAGCCGGGCGCCATCTAGTTCTTCTGGCCTCTTGGTAAAGGAGGCAGTTTTTCCTGGAGGCAGTTAGCCACACATTCCATCTCCTCCTATTTCTGACTCTCCTTCTTCCCCTGTTGCTCCAGGCAAATAGAGACCAATTGTTGTGCCTTGGACGGCTGCTTGCAAGCTTTTAAAACCCCAGGCATTATGCAACGAACTAGGAGGTAGAACAGAAGCACTAAACACATTATTAGGCCAATTACCTGGGATGTCCCGTGGAACCATGACCCTAAACCTCTAAACCAAGAAACCAAATCCCATGAGCTGTTTGGTTGTACATAGCATAGGCTACTCTTTCTTTCGAACAGTCCTATAAAATAATCAATACACGATTTGAATTTCAATAATTTAAAAACAGACTTTTCCGAATCATTTTCCATTGTTTCATTCTTTTCCTTGCTTCTTCAGAGAAATGACCAAAAGTTTCTTCAATGCCCAGTTTGGAAGCCTGTTCCGCACAGACCAGAACCCAACCTACTTCCTGAGGCGCCTGTCCCGGTTTGCCGACATCTACATGGCGTCTCTGAGCTGCCTCTTGAACTACGATGTCAACCACACCTTCTACCCCAGGAGGACGCCTCTGCAGCACGAACTTCCCGCGTGGGCTGACAGGACCTCCACCTTCAGAGTCCCCCTCCTGCAGGAGGCCCAGGCCAAGTAACCAAGTGTCCAACGGTGGGAAAAGCCAGAATCAATGAGAGCCCCAGATTATTGAGTGGACATGGTGGGGTTGACTTTGTGTGAGTCTGAGCGTTGCTTTCTGAAAAGATACAGGTATGCTTTTTGATATTTCTATTGTACTTTCTGGAGAATACGCCCCAGGTTGTTGAGGCAGGAGCTAGCCGTCCACTGGCCCCGCCTGCCTCTGCACGTCCTGTTAAAATAGGGCTGAAGGGCGAGCTTCATATTGAAACTCTGTATGATTCAGCCTTGTGGGTTGCTAGGAAACTGCAACACATGTCTGCTTTTCTGGGACAGGTGAGCCCTCTTGATGCCGTGTACATGTTCCAGCTGGCTAAGTTTTGAAACTGTTCTTGACTCTTGGGTGGAAAATGTACTGAACACTTGCACGCAGTGCGCTGGGAACCGCAGGGGCATGAAGCAAGCTGTTTGCAGAAAGCTTATAATTTCGTGCGTTCTGCAGTAGCATAATGCTGCAGTAAGTCACAAAGAGGATCCCCAAACAGAAGCTAATTCCCAAATCGTTAGGTACCAAGACTGGCATTCTAGCCTGTTCTTCAAAGCAAACTCAGTCTCCCTGGAAGGACTTAGCGAGAAGGAGCAAGAAAAGCTGCAACTCCATTAACCTCTTGTCTTCAGTGGTCTGCTTCTTCTCTCCTACCCCAAGCTGGAAAGGACAGATGTATAATGAGTGTTGGGTGGATTCCCTGTTTTTCCCAGGAATGGAAGGTGAGGACACAAAATCCCTGGTTAAAATCTCTTTCCAGGTAGTGGGGCAGACTTTCTAGAATAAGGCTGCAAGAAACCAGCAGGATCAGAAGAGCCAAAATTTTTGAGGAAGGT
Organism: Elephas maximus indicus; assembly: GCF_024166365.1. Taxonomy (NCBI): domain Eukaryota; kingdom Metazoa; phylum Chordata; class Mammalia; order Proboscidea; family Elephantidae; genus Elephas; species Elephas maximus. Next base: position 170,470,457 of record NC_064822.1, on the reverse strand, counting down.
CTCCCAGGAGTATATTAAACCTGAAACAGGGACCCAAGTGTTGGTTTAATGTGCTCATTGGAGGAAGGACAATGGAACGTGGCACCTGCTGGGTCATATTGGACTCTTGTTGAAACGTATGGGCTACTGGTGGTCATCGTCTCTGGAGGGAATCACATGGATGCCTGCCTCTCTCTCATGAGTTGTCCAGGGAGCAGAGGTGCTGAGTTCAGTAGGGGGAGGAAGGAGGTGGCCATCGCCTCTTAGCCATCCCCAACCCTCTCTCCCCTTAGATTTTTCTCCTGCAGTGTTTGGGTGGCTTTCTTTGGTGTTTGGCATGTTTAAGATGGTAGGTAATAAAGGTCCTTGAAGTTAAGAGAAAAGAATTAGAGATGATCTTGCTAAGTGAACTTTTTTCCTTCTAGGGACAATACAAGTAGCGTATATTCTTGACCCTGAGGAAGGGTGGCAGATCCCTGAAGGGGCTTCTGGAGAATGCTTGCTTGTTCAGCAGTTTTTACTGTAATGAGTTTATTGTAACCAGCTAGTGACAGAATGCCAGCTTGGCAGTTCATAGGCTACCTGCCAAACACAGAAATTAAACTGGTGAGTTATAGTGCATCTTTTGTAATGCTGCTTGTTACAATGAAATTGTGCAGTGATATGTTGTTGTGTTTAACTATAATGGTGACGGTGGCCCCTTAGACCCAGATAGGCTCCCTTTTATCCCCTCTAGATTTTGTCGTAAGCAAGATAAGGCGCAGCAATCCATTTGTTTGTCTGTTCCTCAGTGTTTTAAGCAGCAGTGCGTTGGAGAGTGGTGTTCAGTGGGTGAGGGTCAGTGCCCAGAACTTCTTGGTATCAGGGTCCTAAAAAGATGTGCTGGTGCTCTGGGCCTAGAATTTCTGCTTTGGAGCAGCAGAGTGAGGAAGTGGCTTTTTTTTTTTTTATTTTAATTCTTGGTTTTTATCTAATCACACTATTCATTGGGTGTCTACTAGGTGCCAGTTATAGGATGTTCTTTTACTCAGGAGGAAAGTAGAGCTATTTAAAAAACCTGTTTACATGGATGTCTGGGTTAGGTGACCCAAGCCTTGGGGGAGAAATACATTTTTGGGGTAAGAATAGTGAATTTTACTGCCGTTAAGGAGGGTGTCAGCCTCCGGGCGGTTGAGCTTGGCAGTACTGAGATCTGTCATGTGGTGGCCTTGTCTCAGAAGGGTCCACTGAGTGTGTCCCCGGTGGACAGCAAACCATGGCCAGCCACGTGAGTCAGGGCAGCCATTGAGTCTAGCAGGGACAGAGGTGTTCTCCTACTTAGCGACCCAGCTGGGATTTTGGCGCCCTGATCTGGGCATTTCGCTCTCACCAGCTATTGTCTGCTGTGTGCATTGATGAAAGCATATTGGAACATGGGAAATGAATCTATTTTCTACCATTTAAAAAAGCAATTTGGAAAGTGAACGGAATAAAATTAGTTTGCACATTTAACAGATCATCGTCTTTAGCATTGGTTAGATTGATTTTCTAAGAATGATGTGAAAACAAATCCTTAGTCCAGTGGCCAGCCGTGGCAGCTCACCAAGGCTCGTGGTCACCGCGGCAGGCTGCCTTGGAACGGGCCGGCACAGCTGAAGCTTCCTAAAGTTGCGTTTAGAGATGAAACCTGGCTGTAAAAAAAATTTAGGTGTTTGGCTTATAGCTCCTAGTTTCCTCCTAACATTCCCCCCCCCCTTTTTAAATTATCTTCAGCTTCATTTTCTGATGTAACATTAATGCCATGTAATCACCTTTGTTGATCTGAGCACGTTTCAGACTAAATTACTAGTTACTTTGAACGCATTGGCCCTGGTAATTATTGCAAAGGAGAAATGAAAAGTAATTTCCTTTTAGCTAGTTTAGCTTTGGATGAACTAAATGGGTTCTCCTGTCTCCTCCCAAAAGACGTTTTAAGCTGCAGAGAGTGTGCTAACTACTGGAATTGAATTCCACTGTCCCGAATGCTCCTTTGCTGCCAAAGAACCACTTGGGAGCCTTTCATCTAGAACGCTCTAAGACTAAATCTGGCCGGAGGCAAGGTTCCTTGATTGTTCTATTTAAGTACTAAGAGAGCCTATGTTTTACCGTCTTAATTCTGATTTCCAACTTCTCTTTGTCTTTTCTTGCCTTAGCATTTGGGAGCCTGACAAAGTTCAGTTAACCTTTGACATCACTAGTGTGTTAGGGAAAAAAAGCAAGTTTAGTTTCTCTAATGCAGAGTTTGGCAAACTTTCCCTGTAAAGGGCTAGCTAATAAGTATTTTTGACTTTGCTGGCCATTCTCTGTTGCAACTACTCAAGAAAGGGGTATGGTTGAGTTCTGTTCAAACTTTATTTACAAAAACAGGCAGCAGACGGGATTTGGTCCTTGGGCCATCGTGTGCCCTTGCTCTAATGGGTTGTGTTGGTGTCAATGGCAAGAGTTCTCTGCCGAAAGCCTGTAGATGAATAACCTCCTAGCTTGGGTGCAGATAGTGGAAAGAGGTTTTGTAGTTAAATGTGCCACATTCCCTTACAATTTACTTTCTGGGTGTCTTTGCTTGTGGTAAGTATAGCAAAATGTTGTATTTGTGGCACATGGCATAATTGCTTCATTTTGTGTACTTGAGCTGCCAGGCTCAGATACTAGTTGAATATACCTCTTCTGCACCCAGATTCCCCTTCAGGACAGAAGGACTTATTCTCCCAATTGCTGGTTGTGCTGCTGGTCAACCTACTGATCAAACTACTGGCCAACCAGGTCACAGCTGCCAGCCCTCTTTGGGCATTTCCTCTGCTGAAGAGCATTGCCTCCCCAAGGTCACATCCCCTTGCTGGAGCAGCCTGTAAACTTCTGGTTGATGTGGGGGTACAAAGGCCTTGCCTATTCACCCCAACTTGGGACACCTGTCCAGCTCCAGAGCCCCCCATGGGGTCAGCTGAGGCCTCGATATGTCTGCATTACAGCCTGTCTCTTCCCTCTGCCAGTCCTGCTTCCTTTACTCCATTCCCAAGAGCACTTCTGTAAACTTCCTGCACGTGACCTTGGCTGCTTCCCGTGGAACCCAGCTGTAGCAGTGCCTCTGTACTTCTTGAGAGCTGCAGGCTCCAACCCTGACTTAGGAAACTATTTTCTAATTATTTAGTGGAATGATAGATTGTGCCTGTATGAATATCAAGCACAACAAATACAAATTAGGTAGACCACCTATTTATTCTGAATGTGTATTTGCTATTTATTCTAAATGCTGATTTTATGTATTATGTGGTACTGCTAAATAAAAAGTTTGCATTGTATCAGCCAGTTTATCGTAAGGTACCTGTTTGGCGTGCTTAAGTCAGTGGCAAAGCCGTATCTGATTCTAATGGCCCCAGAAAAGATCGTCCCTGAGAGAAAGGGTGAAGGATATGGCTCTTTTCTCACTGCTTTCACCTCACCCACCCCCAGGAAGTACACCTACTTTTTTTTGAGAGTTCGAAGACTGTGTAAGTTGGCTACAGACAGAAAACTTGGTGTGAGCACAGCCTTAGTGGGCAGCAGGTAACCGCCGTGTTCTCCCACAGGGCAGTTTCCTTCCTGAGGACAAGGAGAAACTGATGATTCACGTGTTCGTAAGCAAATTATCAGGGAAGCCAGAAATTGGAAGCAATGTGTTAATGTTTAAAATATACTGAATTAAGAGTAAATGTTACGAAGTTGGAATTGCTGGGTGGTGCAAACAGTTAACACGCTTGGCTGTTAACCTGAAGGTTGGAGGCTTGAATCTGTGCATAGGTGCCTCAGAATTAAGTCCTGGCTATCTACTTGTGAATAATCGGCCACTGATAACCCTCCGGGGCACAGTTCTACTCTGTCCCGCGTGGGATCACCAGGATCTGCAACTGATTTGACAGCAGTTAGTTATGAAGTCAGTTTACTACTGGATTTTGGATATAAATATTTTGAAGAACTTGTTTTTAAAAGTTTAAATGTGTTTCGTTTTTAAATGCTTCAATGTTCTTGACCTCTCATTGTGCTGATATCTTACTCCCTTCTCCCAGAAGCATACCTAGTTAAAAAATGTTTCAGAATTTCTTTGTAACTAGCTCCATGAGGTTGTTTTTTCCCCTCCCAGCTCACAGTCCATATCCCCGTCTTGATAAGGCCTTTGCCGTTAGAGGTGTCCAGCATTGGTAGCCTTGTCATGTCCTCCCACTGTGTCCAGGGTACACCAGCTGGAGGGAACAGGGGGTAATGGTCCATGAGTGCAGCCCTTGTCTTGCTGTCCTCTGGGGTGGGGTCCGTTGACCCCACACTCCTCCAAGCTTCATTTGGTGCACAGCTTTTTCCTCCTGAGGGCCTGCCATGCACCCAGTACTGTTCTAGGAATTGAACACCACAGACAAGGTCTCTGCCCCACGGAGGGCACGTTTGATGGGAGCTCGTTGACTCCTGTCCCAGGGCTCAGAATGGACGGGTATGTTGTCAAGAGTGGGAAGGGTGAAATGGTTATTTCACATCAGTGAACTGGTTACTAACCCAGACAGAGAGCCTGCTGTGAATCTCCTCTTTCATCTGGCTACCCCCAAAACCAAAAACCCACTGCTGTTGAGTTGATTCTGACTCAGTGACCCTACAGGACAGAGTAGAACTGCCCCACAGGGCTTCCAAGGCTATAATCTTTACAGGAGCAGAAAACCCCATCTTACTTCAGGTTTGAACCGCCTACCTTTTTGGTTCACGGCCAAGCACTTTAACCGCTGTGCCACAGGGCTTCTTTCAACTGGCTATAAAAAAACAAACCAAACCCATTGCCGTTGATTCCAACTCATAGCAACCCTATGGGACATATCAAAACTGCCTCATAGGGTTTCCAGGGAGCTCCTGGTGGATTCAAACTGCTGACCTTTTTGTTAGCAACTGTAGCTCTTAACCACTACACCACCAGGGCTTCCTCAACTGGCTATCCAAAAAACCAAAAACCAGACCTGTTGCCATTGAGTCAATTCTGACTCCTAGCGACCTTGTAGGGCAGAGTAGAACTGCCCCATAGAGTTTCCAAGGAGCGCCTGGCGGATTCGAACTGGTGACCTTTTGGTTAGCAGCCATAGCACTTAACGACTACGCCATAAAAAAAAAAAAAATAGTGCAGTGAAATTTATGTCCCATGAGCTTTGGGAACACTGAAGAGGGAGCGGTCAATCATTGGGAGTAGCTGATTGGATGGGCCTGATTGAGCTAAGCCAATCAGGATGACCCTGTCGCTTTGCCTCAGGCAATTAGCATGTGACATTTTCAGACCCCAGGGGAGGTTGGGGGGCGGTTTGCTGTTTTAGGAAAGGCTTGTTTCCTCACTTGTCTGAGCCAGTTTCTGAGAGAGGTTTTCTCTCTTGAGTGGTACTTACATGGATGAGTATGAATCCTGGAACCCATAGTCCAGTTAAACCCCTAAGGAAAATTGCTATGAGGCCAACACCTCCAAAGGCCGAGTAGAGATGTGAGGAGAAACTGGATATTTGATCACCTTGCTGAACCCCTGAATAGAATCAACCCTGATGCCTCCCTCCTCAGGGCCTTCCATACCAGCCAATAAATTCCCCTTGCTGTTCAAGCCAATGTAGAGTTGGGTTTTCTGATGCTTGCAAGATGAAGAGTCCTACCTGATACAATAACACATGCTGTTCCCTGCTTGTTGACATTTGATCTTCCACGACCACCGTGTGAGCTCAGTATTATTTTTTTTCCTCAACTACTAACTAAGGGAGCCCACATATGCATAGCACCCCGCCACATACACCCCTTGTCTGCCCCTTAGGGCTAGGATCCTAGCAAATAATAAGCCTTACTGAGAAACTGACACAACAGGAACTCAGGACAATAACAGGACACCGTGAACAAGAAGTTTTGTGGCGTGCTCCTATATAAAGATGCAGCCCGATGCTCCCTTAGGGTGTTTTCCTTGACCTATACTCTGCTCAGCGTGACTCACGTTGGAAGGACTCTGATTTTATTTTGCGTGCTTTAATTGGAGCGAGCCATTTCCAATTGGGGACTGATTTCCCATAGGTGTAGAATAAACGTGCTAAGGAAGTTTTAGATCCGCATGAATTTTGTGTCCTGAGTTGTAGTAAAATGATGCAAACTGAATTACGGTTTAAGACTTTAAAAGCTCAGGTCCTTGTGAATACTGCTATAAACATGATGAGAATGTGAGAGAACCTCCATTAGGGCGAAATTTGAGACCATAATGGAGCGTAGAGCCAAGCGCCATCTGTGGGGGCTGCTGGGCACTGGACCAGGAGCTGTGGCAACGGGGAGGGGGGACCTCAATTCTTACAGCTGTGTCCAGTTTATACCATTTAGTAGCATCACCTGTGGCTGCTCACAGTTTCTCTGGGCCTCATTATCTCATCTGGAAAAGGGTGGTTGGGTTGATGGTTTTCAAACTTTGTTTTTTTTTCTGCCATTCTCGTATATTCCTCTCCAAATCATCTCATGAAGAAGCCAATGTATAAACCAGCTAAAGGAGGGCTGCTTTACTTACAGGGGCATTGTGGGGGGCCTGAGGCACCCCTGCACCCTTATGCTGTCTAGAGCATGGTGATCTCAGACCACTGTCAATTCAGACAAGCCATGACTCTTAAGAGAAGTGAGTTTAAACGTATCAAGGGAGTAAGTACGCAATGTGGGCCAGTGGCCCCAAGGGGGCGCTGTACCAAGTTTCACTAAAAAAAACCCAAAGCAGATGCTGTTGAGTGGTTTTTGACTCATGGTGACACCATGTGTGTCAGAGTAAAACTGTGCTCCAAGGGTCTTCAAGGCTGTGACCTTTCGGAAACAGATTGCTAGGCCTTTCTTCTGAAGCACCTCCAGGTGGGTTCAAACCACCAACGTTTTCGTTAGTAGTTGAGTGCTTAACTGTTAGACTCACACCTAAGGTCTCGTTTCACTGGAGGTGGCGTAAACTGTAAAGGGGATGGCCTGCGTCTCAGGACTGCACAGTCTTCAGGGTTCTTCTGACTCCATTTCTCCATCCACTCTTGGTGGTACTGGTTTCACCCCGAGGCTGGTTTCTCTCAGGGGGCAAAAGGCTGCAGCAGGTGCAAGCTTTGTAGGAAAGCATGCTGTAGTAACAGTCTTTTGAAACCTTTAAATTGAACCCAACACCCCCAAATGTAGTCCTTGAGTGGCACAAATGGCCAACCAGTCGACTACTAACCAAAAGGTTGGCGGTTCAAACTCACCAAGAGGCGCCTCGGAAGTAAAGCCCAATGATTTGCTTCTGAAGGCAACTACCAATAAACCAATACCACCCCCGAAATGTTAATTTTAACCCTGCCTAATACCTGGTGCACACTTGGGCAGAGATTTCCCTTTGTCCTGTGAAGGAAGGGGTTTGGGTGCGTATTTGTGCATATTCAACCTTTTTTTTTGACAGGTTCATTGTATTAAGACTCCAAAGCCAGCCCACCTACAACGTTTGGAAAAATGATAGTGTTAATTCTAGTTTTACATACCATAGAATTTACCTTTTTAAAGTGTGTAATTCAGTGGTTTTTGGTATATTTACAAGACAGTGCAACCATTACTGCTACAGAATTCCGCATTTTCATTACCTGCAAAAGAAACCCTGTGTAGGGGAGGTCAGCACAATTGGACTAAACCAAAAGCAAAGAAGTTTCCTGAATAAACTGAATGCTTCGAAGGCCAGTGTAGCAGGGGCAGGGGTCTGGGGACCATGTTTCAGGGGACATCTAAGTCAGTTGGCATGATAAAATCTTTTAAGAAAATATTCTGCATCCCACTTTGAAGAGTGGCGTCTGGGGTCTTAAATGCTGGCAAGCAGCCACCTGGGATGCATTGACTGGTCTCAATCCTCCTGGATCAAAGGAGAATGGAGAACACCAAGGACACAAGGCGATTATGAGCCCAAGAAACAGAAAGGGTCACATGAACCAGAGACTACATCATCCTGAGACCAGAAGAACTAGATGGTGCCCAGCTACAACTGATGACTGCCCTGAGAGGGAACACAACAGAGAAGCCCTGAGGGAGCAGGAGAGCAGTGGGATGCAGACCCCAAATTCTCATAAGACCAGACTTAATGGTCTGAGACTGGAAGGACCCCGGTGGTCACCGCCCCCAGATCTTCTGTTGCCCCAGGACAGGAACCATTCCTGAAGCCAACTCTTCAGACATGGATTGGACTGGACAATGGGTTGGAGAGGGATGCTGGTGAGGAGTGAACTTCTTGGATCAGGTGGACACTTGAGACTGTGTTGGGCATCTCCTGCCTGGAGGGGAGATGAGAGGGTGGAGGGGGTTAGAAGCTGGCGAAAAGGACACGAAAAGAGAGAGTGGAGGGAGATAGCAGGCTGTCTCATTAGGGGGAGGGTAATTAGGAGTGTGTACCAAGGTGTATATGGGTTTTTGTGTGAGAGACTGACTTGATTTGTAAACTTTCACTTAAAGCACAATAAAAATTATATAAAAAAAGAAACCCTGTATCCATCAGCAGTCCACTCCCCATTCTGCTGCCCCCAGCCTCTGGTAACCATTAATCTAACGTCCGCCTCTATGGATTTACCCATCCTGGACATTTCATGTAAGTGGAATCATACAATATGTGGCTTTTTGTGACTAGCTTCTTTCACTTAGCATAATGTTTTCAAGGGTCATCCTTGTTGTAGCCTGTACCAGGACTTTATTCTCCTTTTAGGGCCGAACAATCCTCCACTGTGTGGATGTATCACATTTTGTTTATCCATTCATCTGTTGATGATGCTTCTGCCTTTTGACTTATGAATAATGCTGCTGTCAACATTCCTGTACAGGTTTTTGTGTGGGCATATATTTTCATTCTCTTTGAGATCTGAAAATGGCATCGCTACATCATATGGTAATTCTGGAACCCTGGTGACGCAGTAGTTAAGAGTTCAGCTGCTAACCAGGAGGTGGCAGTTCGAATCTACCAGCACTCCTTGGAAACCCTATGGGGCAATTCTACTCCCTCTTATAGGGTTGCTATAAGTTGGAATCAACTTTGTGGCAACAGATTTGGTTTTGGATGGTAATTTTAGGTTTAACTTTTTGAGGAACTTTTTCATAGCAGCTGCACCACTTTATATTTGCACCAGCAACATGCGGGTTCCATTTTCTCCACATCTTCGCCATCATTTGTTATTGTTCATCTTTTTGATTATAGCCATTATTGTGGCTATGAAGTGCAATCTCATTGTGGTTATCATGTCTCCTTAAAATAAACAAACCAGCAAATACAACTTGATTAAGAAAGAAGAATTCTATAAGGCAGATGTTGACTAATTGAGAAGGCCCTAATTAGTTCTAATGAGTTGATTCTGCCTTCAAAGTTCAATCCTTCCTGTGGCGAAGACTGCTTTTGTTTCCCATCATAGCTGTTCACTAGGTTTGTTCAGCTGACTTCATGTCTGTTCCATAAACATTTATTGAGCACATTTCATGTATCAGGCACTGTGCCAGGTGCTGGGATACAAAGATGAATGAGGCACAGTCCCTGACTTTGGGAGCTTACAATCTAATTGGGACATAAGACAAGATCACAGATACCCATAATGTAACATCATCGAAACGAACAAAGGATGGGCAACAGAGGTTGAGAGGAGGGAGAAGTCACCCTGGGTTGGTGGGTAGACAGGGACCATGGTAATAAATGGTTCATCACCCACGGATACAAAATAATACCTAGATTAACCAAAGAGATGAGGTATGGCTTCTGAGTGCTTCATACTTTAATGTGTTAAAGGACTTTACATCCCCAAAAGGCAACTGGTGCTGAGAATTCACAGTTGATAGTCTTTTTGAGGACCCTCCTTTGGCCTTGTGGGTGATGATGGACTGGTCCTCAAAGTCCCCCGAGGGGGTCGGAGTCCTGGAAAAAAGAAGTCTGTGAAACACTCAGAAAGGAGGTGGAATGTTCTGCCTGCTTAATCCTGGGGTGAGCATTTCTTCTGGCTACCGGTCTGAGGCCTCAGTTGTGGCTTGTTCCCAGAGCCCCTGTGGACAGGTGGGGTGGGAACATTCGTTCAGCCTGCTGTATTGAGTTGGGAGGTGGGATGGTATGGTGGTTAAGGGCATGTGTTCCGGGGACAGTCTCTGGTGCTTGAACCTGTGCAGTTCTGTGCCAATCACCTAACCTCATCTATAATTGCTGTTAGTTGGCGTCAAGTCAGCTCCAACTCATGGTGACCTTATGTATAACAGAAGGAAACACTGCCTGGTTCTGTCATTCTCATAGTCGTTGGTATTTTTCAGCCTATTGTTGCAGCTATAACCTCATCTCTAAAGGGTCATACTGTTTACCTAATAGGGTAGGATGAGAATTAAATTAGATAATGCATTTACAATGTATGAAAAAACCCCATAAATGTGCCAGGCGCTGTGCTGTTAATATAATTATGGAAGAAAGGCCTGGTGATCTACTTCTGAAAATAAGCTAATGAAAACCCTGTGGGTCGCAATGATCCGATCACAACTGATTATGGGGATAGTGCAGGGCTGGCGGTGTTTCGTTTTGTTGCACATGGGGTCACCATGAGTCAGGGGCTGACTCGATGACAGCTAACAACAAATAACGTGATTATAAAAAAAAAATCTCAGTTTGAAAATTCATCTTGAGCCGAGGGTGGTTCTTTACTGTTTGAGTCTAATCAGAAGCCCCGCCAAACCTTCTCTTGTTTTCAGCTCCGATCAGCACCCAGGCCTTGTTAATTAGCATAATGGATACTAGGCACGGCTTTTTTGGGGTGAAATGGGTGGTATTCAAGATGTCTGGATTGGCCACAAATATTGTACCAGCAACCCCACCCTTCAATATAAAAGGCGTGAGAATAGCATGTCATTGTTTGAGTTGGCACCCTAGGCTTTAGATTCCTGTTACTAGAAGATTTTTGTCACCTGGTCTCAATAGAAGGTTTAGCTGAATCTTGCTTCTATGATTTCATCTCACCTGTCTCAGGTGAATCGTTTAGGCATGGTGCTGATGGAGCCCTTAGAGGAAGACAGACAGCTGGGATGGCATGGAACTCACTGAACAGGATGTATGACTTCATTCCCTCTGTTTTTTTGAGGTTGATTTCAATATAACAATGCTTATGGAAATAAACTCCTATTAGTAAATGCAATTTTGCTGAATTTACATTGGAATTTGGACCAGAAACTTTTACATGGGTTCGTTAAAAAACAAAATAGGATTTGTGATCTGGGCATTTTTCAATCTATTACAAATATATTAAATCTGCTACCATAGGCACTGCAGGAAGCCCTGCTAGTGCAGTGGTTAAGAGCTTGGCTGCCAACCAAAAAGGTCAGCAGTTGAGATCCACCAGGTGCTCCTTGGAAACCCTATGGGGCAGTTCTGCTCTGTCCTATAGGGTCGCTATGAGTTGAAATCGACTGGACAATAATAGGGTTTTTTGTTTTTGTTTTTTACCATAGGCACTAGTAACTATAAGATACTTACATTTGGTTTACTTCAGAGAAACAATAACATCAAAGCGTAAAAATGATGCAAGAAAACATTTTTGTAATGCTTCGGTACCACTCAAAAAAATTCAGTAACCACGGTATGGTCTTGGAGGGTGGGAAGAATTCACATACATACACACAAAAAACGGTTATAGAAGCTGTGTGGCTTCAGTTAACATTGCTCGAGTTTTGTGGAACCACACAAGCTAAGACTCAAATATTTCCTTGGCTTGGTTAGCCCGTTGAAGTAAACAAGGACTGGCTGTCAATTTTTCTGATTTTCATAGACTAGAAAAGAATTAATTTTCTCCCTAGCCTCTCAGTCCAGAACCGGTGACAAACTAGAAGCTGTGTATACCTTCCACATTTATGTTCATGGAGTACCTGCCACGGGGTCCTCTTGGGTTGAAGTTGTCAGTGGAGGCCTCATCTAAACTCAAGGACCACTAGTTCTAGAAATAAATGATCCCTTTGTGGAAGACTGGAGTTCCTGGGTGGTGCACTCAGCTGTTTACCGAAAGGTTGGTGGTTTGAGTCCACACAGGGGCACCTCAAAAGAAAGGCCTAGTGGTCTGCTTCTGAAAAATCAACCTTGGAGAACCCTATGGAACACAGTCCTACTCTTACACACATGGGGCCACCGTGAGTCGGAGCTGAGTCCACAGCAGCTGGTTCTGGTTTCTCCGAAGACCAGATCAGAACACCTACCCACAAGATAGAAAAGGCGTCATTGAAGACAAGTAGCTCCAAAAGGAAGAGACAGCTCTGATGACTGGGGGTGGGCGGGAGTGGGGTAGGCGGGAGGAGGAATCCTGGATGACACGGTGAGTATCAGTTCACAGGACAGCTAGAAGAAAAATTCTTTCTATAGGCCTTATGTTTTATTTTGCTCCAGCTACCTCATAAATGTTACGAGAATTTTTGGCAGAATTGACTCTGAGACTTGCTTTCATTGTGACATTTCTCTGGTCGTGAGGTTGAGGTAGGGTGACCTGGAGCTCTCCCCTGCCTCTGATTATGGGAGGCTTCTGCCATGTCCATCACCCGCCTGTTAGTCTGTCCTACTGTGGTGGCTTGTGTGTTGCTATGATGCTGAAAGCTATGCCACTGGTATTTCAAATACCAGCAGGGTCACCCGTGGTGGATATGTTTCAGTGGAGCGTCCAGACTCAAAGAGACTAGGAAGAAAGGCCTGGAAATGTACTTCCAAAAATTAGCCAAAGAAAACTGCATGATCACAACAGAATATTGTCCAGTGAAATGCTGGCAGATGAGCCCCTCGGTTGGAATGGCTGCAACAATGGACATGAGCATACCAACGATCATGAAGATGGAGCAGGACTGGGTAACGTTTCGTTCAGTTATACATAAGGTCTCTATCATTTGGAGCTGACTTGACGGCAACGGACAACACCAGTCTGCCATCTATCACAAAGAACCCAGGAACTCTGAACAACCAAGCTGGCTTCTGTCAGCTCCAATATTGGCTTTTAGTCTGTCTGTCTGAGACACATTTCAGAAGTGAGCTTTTCTTAGTGCAGTGGCTTTCCATTGACATTTGCTGAAAGACATCATTCCTCTGTACCGCAACTGTGCCCACCCCTAGATAAAAATGCAGACTCACGGCAAAGGGGTCGTAGGAGGGTTCTGGGGGAGCTGAGGTGGTATTCTCGTACGTGGGGTTTGAGATATTCTCAGGCTGCTCCTTGCCGAAAGCTGCAACATTGATATCCTCTTCTGACTGTTGGGAAAGACGCACAGGGCTGAGAGCCAGGCCTCTCCCTAAGGCTGGAGTATCTCCAAGATGGCAGGCAATGTGAGCTGTTCCCATTACCCACTAGTCCCTCCTCCCACCCAGGGTACCCACTAAACCCTGGTGGCGTAGTGGCTAAGTGCTACGGCTGCTAATGAAAGGGTCGGCAGTTTGAATCCGCCAGGCACTCCTTTGAAACTCTATGGGGCAGTTCGACTCTGTCCTACAGGGTCACGATGAGTCAGAATTGACTCTGTGGCAGTGGGTTTGGTTTTTTTGGTTTTATCACCCTGGAGGGGTTGTACCTGTCCTTGAACTTAATACAAAAGCAATCATCCACATGTACACTTTTGCTAAATATGATGTTTTTGGAATTCACCCCAGGAGCTTTTAAATATGCAAGTTTTTGCCAGGAGGTAGGTAGTGAACCCTGGCTTGGGGGCTCTGCCGAGTCTCTGAGGCAGCAGGAGGGGTGGGCCGGGGAGGAGACAAAGTACACAAGGGAGGTTGCTCGGCTGCTTTGCTGTTCCCAGATTCGGTCCCCAGGGTCACACACAGCCAAGAGCTTCCTGCTGACCTGTACATTGACTCAACTATTCAAATAGGCTGAAATGTATTTTGCTGGCTGCAGTATGAGGCCTGTGCTGTCCAGGTCCCTCATCTGGTCCCCTAACCCTCAGAGTCAGTCTCGAAGCCCAAGCCGATCATGGTGGGCACTTGTCTAATGAGTCCTCCAAGGCGAGGACTTGCCTCCAAGCTGATCCCCAGCATGGAGGTCCAGAGTGTCTGTGCTGCTGGCAGCCCATCACCCTCCTCACCACAGCCCTGTCTAAGCTGGGAAGAGGGGCTTGGAGCTGCCACTGCTGCTCCTCTTGGGGGCAGAGACCCCAACCCAGGAGGCAGGAAGTGCGTGGCAGGTGGCCGCTCTGCCTCGTGCCCAGCACCCAGCTCCTTGGTGAGCTGAAGCAGCCCAGAGCCAGCGGAAGGGTTTCAGAGAGGTCCCATTACCATATTGCCATTTTTCTCTTGCTTACCTCAAAGTGCTGGAAGCCAATTGTTCTCTGGCTTAGCCGAAAGTAAGAATATGCTGCAAAAGCAATGGCTCCAAAGACCAGGATGATGGCAAAGAATATCCCTGTTCCTAAGCCAGTGTGGGCCGAGGTCTGCACATAGGAAGGGGAAGGGTCAATACGTAAAACTGGGTGATTCCCCAAAAGACATGCACTTGCTGGAGCCCACCCTGTTCTTGCTGGCCTGAGGCATCTTGGAGCCAGTTAAGATAAGAAATAATGATAACATATTTAATGAGTATTGAACCTTTACTATGAGTCGGAATTGACTCGATGGCAATGAGTTTTTAGAACCTTTACTATTGTGACTGTAATAATTTAAATATTACAACAGCCCAAAGAGATAGGAACAATTATTATTGTCCCATTTTTATATGGGGGAACTGAGGCATAGAGAAGTTAAGTACTCGCCCAAGATCATACAGCCAGTAAGTGGCAGAGGTGGGCTTTGAACCCACGCTGGTACAAGAGCTTATGTTCTTAACCACTATGCTGTGGAACTTTCCACCACCCAGCTGTGCTCACTCTTCCCTCACACTTTGGGAGAAAGTTAGAATACTAAAAACAACAACTTTGTGCCAGGGGCTGTTCTAAGGGTTCTACATTTATTAACTCATAGTCTTCCCAAGAACTCAGGGGCAGGCATTCTGATCCCCATTTTTCAGAGGAGAAAACTGGGGGTCAGAGATGTTCTGGGACTTGTCTACAATCACGCAGCTGTGAAGCAGAGGGACCAGAACCAGAAGTCAGGGCTTCCTATTTGCCTTCTGGTGGTTTCTCCATTGGCCTACTGCACGGGAGTGGGGGCGAGATGAACCAGGGTGGGTATCACTGAAGCCAGCTGCCCTGAATTCAGGTGGCTCCTGCAATCTCCGGAGGAGGAGGGTGTCGGACGGGGCTTCCAGCAAGTTTGCCACTTGGGGAGTGGACATTGGGGCTTCTCCTGGGCCCTCACCAGGATTCCTGGATACTCACCTCTGGGGCAGGGGGTGCCTTTAAAGGGCCGGAAATGACATGAATGATGCCATTGGAGGCAAAGATGTCCCACTGCAGAATGGCTCTTCCATTGACAAACCTGGTCTCCTTCTGGAGAAATGAGAAGAGGGTTGATGGAGATCTGAGGCCATCTGGTTTTTCCTCCCCACGTGAGCAGCCCTTCCATGGAAGGAAAATTGTTCAGCTTTCCCAAGACCTTGGAGCCAAAGTTTCCGGCCTGCCTTCACTGAAAGGTAGCACTGCTTGCCGTCTGGATAGCCCAGAACGTACCAGTGCCCTTGTGCCAAAGAGCCAACAAGCAAAGTTTAGAATCCAGGAGTATCTTAGAATCTAAGGAGCCGCAGGGAACCTCAGGGGTCATTTTGTCCAACCCACTGGTCTGACATCTAGGGATCAGAGGCCCCGAGTGGGGAAGTGGCTTGTCTAAGATCACTCAGGTAGTAAGTGGCAAACTCTACACTCTGGACTCCAGATCTACTGCTCAGAACATCACACCACACTAATAAACCCCTTGCCATCAAGTCGATTCCAACTCATAGCAACCCTATAGGACAGGGTAGTACTGCCCCATAGGGTTTCCAAGTAGTGGCTGGTAGATTCGAACTGCCAACCTTTTGGCTAGCAGCTGAACTCTTAACCACTATGCTACCAGAGAAACTGTTAATAAAAAGGGTGTTTTAAGTGATCTAAGCCTTTGCTAGGAGCCCTGGTGGTGCAGTGGTTAAGTGCCCGGCTGCTAACTGAAAGACTGTTTGAACCCACCAGCTGCTCCATGGGAGAAAGATGTGACACTCTACTTCCACATTTACAACCTTGGAAACACAATAGGGCAGTCCTACTCTGTCCTATAAGGTTGCTATGAGTTGGAATTGACTCAGCAGCAAGGGGGTTGGTTTTTGGTTAATCCCTTGCTCCTCAAAGTGTGGTATGGGTATCACCTGGAAGTTCATTAGAAATGCAGAACTTGGGTCCCCACACCCTGCCTCCTGAGTCTCAGTCTGCATATTAACAAGATTTCCAGGTGGTTCAAGTACACATTAAAATTGGAGAAGCACTGGTCTAACCAACTGATCTTCAAGAATAGAAATCAACTATCAGATAAAGATGAAAAAATAACACCCATTGAGCACTTGCTACATGTCAGGCACTGTTCTGAGAACTTCAAAAGCCTTACTCACTAAATCCCCACAACAGCCTATGATTTGAACATAATGGTCATCACACTCATCACCACCGTCAAGATCACCATCATTATCACCATCACCAACATCAACACTATCACCATCATCTCAGTTTCAGATGAGGAAACTGAGGCATAGAGAGGTTGGATAACTTGTCTGAGGTCCCACAGATAGCAAGTGGTAGTGGTAGAACTGGGATTGAAACGCAGGTCATTAGACTCCAAAGCTCACATGCTAACGCCTGCTGTATATCAACAATCTGGTAAGAAATAAAAGTGGGGAATCAGAAGGATTTTGAATGGCTTCGTTTATCATTCCTCATTACCAGCTTCTAAGGCCAGCAGAGGACCACAGGCTCATTTCCCAAGGGGTAGGGGCTGCCTGTATCCTTTCACCATACCTATTCAACCTGTATGCTGAACAAATAATCCGAGAAGCTGGACTATATGAAGAAGAACGAGGCATCAGAATTGGAGGAAGACTCATTAACAACCTGCAATATGCAGATGACACAACCTTGGTTGCTGAAAGTGAAGAGGACTTGAAGCACTTACTGATTAAGGTTGAAGGCTGCAGCCTTCAGTATGGATTACATCTCAACATAAAGAGAATAAAAATCTTTACAACTAGGTCAATAAGCAACATCATGATAAAAGGAGAAAATATTGAAGATGTCAAGGATTTCATTTTACTTGGATCCGAAATCAACACCCACAGAAGTGGCAGCCAAGAAATCAAACGATGTATTGCACCGGGCAAATCTGCTGCAAAAGACCTTTTCAAAGTGTTAAAGAGCAAAGAGGTCACTTTTCAGGACTAAACCCAAGGCATGGTATTTTCACTTGCCTCATATGCAAAAGTTGGACAGTGAATAAGGAAAACTGAAGAATTGATGTGTTTGAATTATGCTGTTGGCAAAGAATACTGAATATACCATGGATTGCCAGAAGAATGAACAAGTCTGTCTTAGAAGAGGTACAGCCAGAATGCTTCTTGGAAGTGAAGATGGTGAGGCTTTGTCTCACGTACTTTGGACGTGTTATCAGGAGGGACCAGTCCCTGGAGAAGGACATCATGCTTGGTAAGGTAAAGGGTCAGTGAAAAAGAAGAAGACCCCCAACAAGATGGATTGACAGAGTGGTTGCAACAGTGGACTCAAACATAGCAATGATTGTCATGATGGTGCAGGACTGGACAGTGTTGCCCATAGGGTCACTATGAGTCCGAACCGAACAAGAACAGGGGCTGCCTAACAGTCAGCGTAATATGATGTGCAAATAATGCCTCCCCCAACTCTAGGCTGAGACTTTACTTTCACATTATAATAAAAAAAAAAAATCTATTAAGCACCTACTGTATACCAGGACCTTTGCATGTATTCAAGGAGTTCTTGCAAAAAACCTAGAAGACTTTTCATACCAGCTGGTCCTGGCTGGAAGTGATGAGCAGCTGACTTCCCAGCCTGGTTCGCAGGATGGTACCATTGACGAGGTCATTGTAAAAAATGAGGCTGACATTGGCAAGGTGGTGCTCGATATCTCGCCCAGACAGGGTCTGAGAGGAAAGAAGAAACACAAGAATGGTCTGTGAAGGCCAAACAATATTTTTTTTCTTTTTAAAGGGAAGGATGCTATAGTTAGAAAAACCACCACATTTCACAGACTTGTCTTTTCTGTCTCTGTGCAGCGATCAAGAACGATTAAGCTTTTCTCAGGCTTTTGTTGTCTGGGCTCTGCCAGAGGCCCACCTACAGCTAGGATGTGGCATTGAAAGTCATCTTTGTTGTCTGAAACAGAGTTTCCCTGTATTGTGCTGGAAGAAGTAGGCCTCGTTATGTTATGTCATGGATTGACTTGTGTCCCCCCAAAGTATATGTGGGAATCTTAACCCCTGTATCTGTAGATGTAGTCCCATTTGGGAATAGGGTATGAGGCCATGTCAGTGAGGGTATGTCTTAAACCTACTCACTTTCCAGGTATAAACGGAGCAAATCGGGCACAAAGAGGAGCAAGCATGAATGGGGGAAAGATGGACGCCACGTGGAGACCTCCAAAGAACACTGAGGACACTAGAGAAGCTGAGACAAGGATTTTTCCCCAGAGCGTTCAGATAGAGCCTTCCCATAGAGCCAGCACCCTGAATTTGGACTTGTAGCCTCTTAAACTGAGAAGATAAATTCTGTTCATTAAAGCCGCCCACTTGTATTTTCGTTATAGCAGCGCTGAGAAAGTTAAGGCAAGAGGAGAACAGACAGGCAGAGCTATTGCTCCTCCCAACCTCCAGTGGCTGGGCAGGGCCTGGGGCTGTCAGAGCCTACAGCCAGCCACCTGTGCGTATCAAACAAATATTCCCGGCTCCTCTGGGTGCCTCTGTTGTGGTACACTGATTGCGCCAGTGACCCTGGTTCTTGCTCCTCCCTGTATCCTCGCCCTTTGCCATGTGAATCTGAGGACCTCCCACTTTGACTCTATGCTTGGCCACATGACCTGTTGGGCCAGCGGCATGTTAACATGACCACATAGAGGCTGGAAGAGCGCTGGTGGGACTGGGCTTGCTCTCACCGGTCTTGCTCCCTGCCAGCATCACCATAAGAACGTGCCCGGGCTAGACTGCTGGAGAATGAGAGCCAGGTATAGCAGAGCCCCAGCTGAGGCCAGGCTAGATCAGCTGCCGGCCAGCCGATCTCAGACCTGTGAACATGGTTGGCCAAGATCAGAACTTTCCAGCTCATCTGCAGACTTCTGAGCTCAATAAATACTTAGCCACCGAATTTTGGGGTGACTTGTGGCACAGTAGGAGCCCTGGTGGCACAGTGGTTAAAAAGTTGCTAATCGAAAGGTCAGCGGCTCGGATCCATCAGCCATTCCGAGGGAGAAAAATAAGGCAGTCTGCTTCCATAAAGATTTATAGCCTTGGAAACCCTATAGGGTGGCTATGAGTCAGAATTGACTCAGTGGCAGTGGGTTTGGTTTTTTGGGGTTTTTTTGTTTGTTTGTTTTTGTGACACAGCATTATTGTGGGAATAGATAACTTATATCACGAGAAGCACTAGTCCGAAGGAAGCAGGCACACGGACCTGGACCGAAAAGCACTAGGGGCTCCACTCACCTCATTTTCCCCCAGCCCGCTGTTCTCCGGCACGAAGAGGGTACCGCGGATTGACAGGTCAGTCAGGTGTTTCAGAAATGCCTGGCCTCTGGCAGAGCTGTTGGAATAGGCCAGTACTTCCTGGGGAGAGGGAGCAAGTTATCGGCTGGGCCAGCCTGGCCCAGGGCCTGGAGCACAAGGGCTGGGGTGGCTGGAGAGGGTCGCAGGCTGTCACCCATCTGGGAATATTCCTGACGTCAGTTTCTTCTGAGTGCCCCTTGGGTGAGCTTTATTAAGAGGCCTTTTCCCTTTCTCAACTAATCCTGTGTCCTAAGTCACAGCCATATCACAGGGTAGTCTCAACACAGCAGCAGGAGCTGTCCTTTGAAACGTAACTCAAATCGTGAGTTTCCTTTTCTCAAAACTCTGCAATGGCCCCATTTCACTCAAAAATAAAGTAAAAATCCTTCCAATGGCCATGAGACCCTGACTGTCTGCCACTGTTGCTCCTCTGACCCCACACCCACCCGTCCTCTCTCTTTCACTCTGATCCAGGTACAGAGGCTTCCTTGCTGTTCCTCAGACTTGCCCTGGGTGTTCTCGCCTTGCGTCCTTTGCCTGGCTGTTCCTTCCGCCTAGAATGTTCTTCCAAATCTAAATGGTGAACTTCCTCACCTCTGTTCACACTTTGCTCAAATGTCACCTTCTCATTAAGGCCTTCCCTCGTCACTCTGTGCAAAACTGGAACCCCGTGGTGGCCCTTCCCCTCACCACCCCACCCCACCCCACCCCACTCATTTTTTATTTTTTCATAGTCTGTTCCTAGGTGGCGCAAATGGTTAATGCACTCAGCTGCTAACTGAAAGGTTGGAAGTTCGAGTCCACTGAGAGATGCCACGAAAGAAAGGCCTGGTAATTACTTCCAAAAAATTAGCCACTGAAAACCCTGTGGAGCCCAGTTCTACTCTGACACACATGGGGTCACCATGAGTTGGAGTTGACTCCATGGCAACGGGTTAGCATTCTACCATTTCCTTATTTATTCTGCTTATTGTTGATTTTGTTTATCCACTTTGTTCACTGAACTATCTCAAGCACGTAGTAAGTACTCCATAAACATTCGTTGAACAAATTTTAAGATATTGTGCTACTCAGTCTAACTTCGTCATTTTGCTGACAGGGCCACTAAGGCCCAAGGAAGTTAAGTAATTTGCTGAAGGGCACACAGGCAGTGGGCTTTGTTCTGGTACCGTCTTTTTTCTGAAATGTCGTCACAAGCCAAGCTCCCATGCAGCAGAAAGGTTGGTTTGGGTGTTTAGCGTATTCATGGGTTACTGCGATTTTTAGAGTGGTTAGATGGATACTTCAGAAAGTGGACATTTTGGGGTCATTTTGGTCTAATTTCTGCTTTGTTCCTCAGGCCCTATGCTCATGCCCAGCCCCCTCTCCTCCCGAGGTCACGATTGTCTGGTTCTGATTGGAACCCTGGCTTAGTCACTTCGTTCTCCACCATGATGGGTGAGAAGTGGCTGGTGCCAGGCAGCCTGAGCTTAAGCTCAGCTCCAGGTTGTTAAGCTGTGTCCCTGACCCTGCTAAGCCTCAGTTTCCTAATCTACAAAATGGGGATAATAGCAGAAGTGACCTCATAAGTTTGTGTGAGGATTTACTCCTTTTAACAAGTATTTACTGAGCCCCAGCTATGTGCCAGCCGTGGTTTGAGGTGCCGGGATGCAATGGTAATCAAGGCAGAGAAAATCTTACCTCGCCAAGCCTACATTCTGTGAGTTGAATGAAATGGGTTTGTAAAGAGGGTCAATATAGTGGCCAGTGCAAAGTAGATGCTCAAGAAATGTTAATGATTTTGCTGTTGTTATCATCAGTAGCTCTGTTCTTCGCTCAATTAACACCAAATTCTTCTACAAATAGGGCTCTCTATTGTGCGTAACTTGGAGGATATCGAAGTGACTTTAAATGCAGTACAAAATGCAGATTGGTTCCGTGTTGATAATTTGGCTCTGAGAATGATCATTCGGTAGACTTAGTTAAGTGTGCCCATCCTGACCGTTCACCATGAAGACAACAGAGCATCTCATTCCTGCAGACCAGACTCAAACTGCTCTAGATGCAGAAACACTGACATTAGCTAACACCAGTATATCGTTTTCCAGGTGCTGGCTACAGGTTTAAGTGCTTTACAGATATTAACTCACTTAATTATCACAATGCGTCTGGGACATTAGTGCTATTATCGGTCCCATTTTACAGATGAGGAAACCAAAGTTGAGAGAGGAAGTAACTTGCATCATGCCAGGCATTGGCCTAAGTGCTTTAAGAATATTAACTCATTTAATTCTCATGACCACCCTATGACGTTGGTTCTATCATCGTCCCCACTCTACAGATGAGGAAACTGAGGCCCAGAGAGGGGAAGTAACTTTTTTAAGGTTATGCAACAAGTAAGTGGCAAACCTAAGCTTCAAAATCAGGCAGTGTGGTCCAGCGCCCATGCTCTTAACCACTACAATGAGCCTTTGTCTCCTTTAGGGACTTGCGCCTCTGATGTTGCTGCTATTAGCTGCTGTTGAATTGGCCCCCAACTCATGGCAACCCCATGCACAGTAAATTGCTGGCAGGTCCTGCACCATCCCCACGATTAGTTTTGAATCAGACCATTGTGATCCATAGGGTTTTCATTGGGTGATTTTCCCAAGTAGATCGCCAGGCCTTTCTTCCTAGTCTATCTCAGTGTGAAAGCTCTGCTGAAACCTGGTCAGTTTCATAGCAACATGCTAGGACAGATAGGTGGTGGCTGCACATGAGGTGCATGGGCCAGGAATTGAATCTGGGTCTCCTGCATGGAAGGTGAGAATTCTACTACCCAACCGCCAATGCCCCTCTAACACCTGCCATTTAACACCTGCTTTGGTGCAACCCTTGCCCAAGAAGAAACCAAGCAGACTTGGTACATACCGTCAGGAAGTTTTTGAGTGAGGGGAGGGACATCAGGACCTGCAGCAGGTTCCCACTGCAAAAGAAACCATCTCCCACGTAGCCCACCTTGCAGGTGCAGTTCACATCTGAGGGCAGGAGCACACAGAGTCCCATCCCCAGTGAGCTGGGGCCTGGGCTGCCCCTGCTCACCCTTGGAGACTGGCTGGCCAGGCTGTGGATCATGCCACAACTGTGTGGCCTGGACCTGAAGTGTAGCTGGGATAGTTACCTTTCATCCGGTAGCAGAAGACGTCCCACATTTCACTCTTGTTGGTTCTGATTCCATAGTCTACTATCCCAACAATGCCGGAGCCACAGCTTTGGGCAGCGTAGGCTGTGGGGTAGGCAACGTGCCCTGTCTCCAGCCAGCCCGCTGAACAGAGGTGGTATTTGGCCTGCAGAGGCACAGACATGGTCACAGGTCAGTTGCAATTTCATATTTGTTGTGGGATCATTTGGTTCATGCCTGACTCTAAACTCCATGGAATTAGGGTCTATGTCTCATTTTGGTCACCATCGTATGACCTGTACCCATAGTAGGTGCTCATTAACTTTTTGTTGACCGAGCCACTGATGCAGGAAAGTGCTGTCCTTTCCTTCTTGTAGGTGCCCAAGTTCTTCATACTTATTTCCCTTCTCTCTGCTCTAGAGAAAGGATTTGCTATCAGCCGTTACCCATGGGTTCAGATTCTTCCGCTTATAGATTGATAGGACTATAATTGATCATTGTTATGGATTAAATTGTGTCCCCCCCCCCCAAATATGTGTTGGAATCTGCCTTTGTGCTACTATAACAGAAATACCACAAGTGGATGGCTTTAACAAAGAGAAATTTATTCTCTCACAGTCTAGTAGGTTAGAAGTCTAAATGTAGGGCACCAGCTCCAGGCGAGGCTTTCTCTCTCTGTCAACTCTAGAGGAAAGTCCTTGTCATCAATCTTCTCCTGGTCTAGGAGCTTCTCAGCGTAGGAACCTCAGGTCCAAAGGATGTGCTCTGCTCCCAGCACTACTTTCTTGGTGGTATGAGGCCCCCCTGTCTCTCTGCTTGATTTTCTCTTTTATATCTCGAAAGAGATTGATTTAAGACACAACCTAACCTTGTCGGTTGAGTCCTGCCTCATTAACAAAACTGCCGCTAATCCCACCTCATTAACATCATAGAGCTAGGATTTACAACATCTAGAAAAATCACATCAGATGACAAAATGGTGGACAATAACATAATACTGGGGATCATGGCCCAGCCAAGTTGACACACATTTTTGGGGGACACAGTTCAATCCATGATAGAATCTTAACCCCTACACTTGTGGGTGTACTGTTGTTTGGAAATAGGGTTTTCTTGTTAGGTTAATTAGGTCATACCCAAGTAGAGTGGGTTCTAAATCTAATCACTTCTGAGTTTTAAAAAGAGCAGATTAGACACAGATACATGCACACACATGGGAAGACAGATGTCACGTGAGGATCATCAGTGAGTGAAGGAGTGCCCAAGGCTACCAATAAGGAAGGAACTGACATGGCCGAGACCCAGATTTGGACTTTTAGCCTTCAGAACTGTGAGAATATAAATTTCTGTCCTTCAAAGCACCTGCCTGTGGTATTTGTGTTAGAGTGGCACGAGGAGTCTAAGACAGGTGGCTTCCACTTTTAGGAGCTAAAAGAGTAGCCCTGGCCAGAGGCCGTTTCCTACTTGGCTGTGGCTGTGAGCTGGGGCATTCCCCATTACTCCTTTCACGGCCCCTCTAGCCGCAGGGAGCTCCAACTATACCAGAGAAACTTGGCTGCTTGGGAGGTTCAGGGAGACCCTGGGCTCCTGGTTAGTGACCTCTCTCTGGTTTCCAGCTGGGAGGTGTACACTTCTGGGGTCTGCCTTGGCTGCTGAGAGTCATGGCTGAGAACAGACTTTTGGAGGCAGAGCTGCATTTGAATCCTGGATCTGCCACCTCTTGGCTGGTAACATTGGACATGTTATTAACCTTTTGGAGCCTTGGTTTTCCTATCTGTAAAATGGAAATAGTGACACCTACTTCCCAGGGAAGGAGCCCAGGTGGCACAATGGTTAAACACTGAACTGCTAACCAAAAGTCTGGCCGTTCGAATCCACCCAATGGCTTCATGGGAGAAAGACCTGGCAATCTGCTTCAGCAAAGATTACAGCCAAGAAAACCCTATGGGTTAGTTCTACTCTGTCACATGGGGTCACTATGAGTTAGAACTGACTTGACGGCACCCAACACCAACAACAACTTCCCAGAGATGTTATAAGGATGGACAATAATATCAACAAAGTACCCTGTAAGGTGCCTGACATAGTAAAAAACAAACAAATGAAAAAAACAACCAGTTGTCATCAAGTTGATTCTGACTCAGGGCAACCCCACCTGTGTCAAGAGTAGAACTGCTCCATAAAGTTTTCATGGCTGTGACCTTTCAAAAGCAGATTATCAGGCCTTTCTTCTGAGGTACTTCTTGGTGGGTTCAAACCACCAACCTTTCCGTTAGTAGCTGAGTCCTTAACTGTTTGACCCACCTAGGGACCTCTGACACATAGATAAAATAAAAACCAAATCTGTGGCTGTCGAGTCGCTTTCAACTCATAGCAATCCTATAGGACAGAGTAGAACTGCCCTATAGGGTTTCCAAGGAGCGGCTGGTGGATTTGAACCGCAGACCTTTTGGTTATCAGCCAAGATACTAACCATTGCTCCACCAGGGCTCCTGACACATAGTAGATATCCAATAAAATAACCCAGAAATAGACCTGATGAATTGTTGTTATTGCTCCAGGAATTCCCTGCACTCCCCTCAGAGAAGGCAACAGCCTACATCTCCCATCTCAAGAAGAGGCTGTACCTCCTCCCCTGCAGACCCTGCCTCCAGACCCTGACTGCACGGTGCCCACTAGTGGAGGACGCACCTTCTGGGCATAGGAGAGCTGGTTGTACGTTGCCATGGTTGCAGCTTCATCCATACAGGCCTCTCTGGCTTTGTCAAAGGTCAGCTTGTACTGGCCAAGTGGAGAGCGTAAGTGGAACACTCCAACAGTGGTATCTAGTAGACAAAGGAGAAAAATCACCTAGGTCAGCGGGCCTGGCTGGCAGGGCTTGCAGCATCGGCAGCCCAGTAAAGGCACTTTGAAGAATTTTCAAAGCTGAAGGTCAGCTCGATCAAGGTGTCTTGGAAGGCGTTTCCCCTTGGAGATAACCTGAAGCACGTCATTTAAAATAGGTATTTTTTTTTTCTAATTAGAAAAAGAACACATATTCATTGTGGAAATCTAGACAATACAGAAAAGTAAAAAAAATTAAAAATTACCTATAATCCTCTTGTCCAGAAGTAATCGTTACTCCATGGCTAATATTTTGGCGTACTTCCTTCCAGAATTTTTACTTTACTTACTTTTTGTAATTTTTATTTTGATGTAATTTCATACTCTTCTATTCTTTTACATAATAAATATATATATATTGATATCAACATGTCTATATCTACATATATATCATATAAATGAATATATTGTGTAAATGAATATATATATATTGTAAATGAGTATGTGTGTGTGTGTGTATATATATGCACACACATATATATATACACATATGTATCATGGTACCCATTGCTGTTGAGATGATGCTGAATCACAGAGACCCACAGGGTTCCCAAGGCTGTAAATCTCTGCAGAAGCAGACTGCCACATCTTTCTCCCACAGAGCCACTGATGGTTTGTAGCATGCTGAGTACACAGTTTTTGGAAATATTCTTTAAACTTAACATTAAATCCAGATCACTTCCCAATATTATAAATTTTATTTGGCAACGTGACTTTTTCCCCTAATACTTACAATTGAATAATTTTTGTGAACTTTCCAACCTTGAGAACCATATATCAAAGGAGTTTCTACCAAGGACTCCATGTTTTCTGATTACCACTATGCCTTAAAAAAAAAGTTTTATAGCCATTTCTCAGCTAAGATGTTGGAACATTTTTGTTGTTTTTTTCATAATGACATCTTTTCTAACCAGACAATTGAGTTCAGAGTACAGAGATTCATCTCAAAGAGCAACCAACTTTAGAGCCTCTCTCTGTGGGTGCTCCACATGACCTTGAACAGAGTACCACCAGCTGAGCTCTTCAGGCTTCCCCTAGTCTTCCCTCGCCATCTGCTTTAGCCCAGCGCCGCCATTGGGCTTGGTCTCCCAGGATGGAAACCTTATGCTGCCTTAGACCCTTTCTCTTTCTTCCCTCTCTCTGTCCACTGTGTGCCCTTTTCTCCCTTGTCTCACTCCTCTTCCCAGTAGAGACCCTGTTACCTTGGGACCACGGCCTTGATATCACTCTGTCCTCCTCACTGCCTTGTTCTTCTCACTGACCCTTCATAATTCTCACATCTGTCCAGTCTGTCCCCCCAGCAGAAATACTTTGCTGCCCTGTGCTTTGTTGTTAGTTGCCACTAGAATCCCACCCAGAGGCACTTCTGTGCTTAGCGCAATCCAAACATCCTTCAAGTCTGCACCACAGTCCCAGGCTTGTATTATGCTTCTCTGAAGATGCCCTCCCTCACCTCTCCTAGAGACTTTCTCTTTGCTGAGCTGCTCTTGCTCTCTTGTCTCCGCCGAACCATCAACACGAGACACATTGATGTCTTTTCTTGTATTGGTTCTTTTCCTTTTCTTATTAATTTAAGAAAGTCCCTCAACTACATTGGGAATCTTCTTGTGATAAGAGACACAAAGTCTTATGTATCTGATGTGTTTTCCCCTCATCCCCAAAGGGATTTGAGGCATCTCATGACTTGGTACATAACAGGTGTTAAGTCAGTAGTTGTTGAGATGGATAAAAACTGGACAGCAAAATTACTGTGTCTGTAGAACAAACCCAACCCCAACAAGAGATAACCAATAAATACTGATCACTTTCTGAAACACTCAAGTCCCTCCTTGTTCTGGTTCAAAACTATGTTTGTGGGTCCTTTCTGATTTTTTTCTTTCAGGTTTCAAGATACCCTATTACCTGTACCTCTGCACTTACTATGGAGCCCAGGTGGCGCAGTGGTTAAGTGCTTGTCTGCTAACCCAAAGGTTGGTGGTTTGAACCCACCAGCTATTCTGCAGGAGAAAGACGTGGCAGTCTGCTTCTGTAAAGATTACATCCTCAGAAACCCTATGGGGCAGTTTTACTCTGTCCTATAGGGTCCCTGGAACCCTGATGGCACAGTGGTTAAGAGCTCTGCTGCTGACTAAAAAGTCAGCAGTTTGAATGCCCCAGCCACTCCTTGGAAACCCTGTGGGGCAGTTCTACTTTGTCCTGTAGGGTAGCCATGAGCCAGAATCAACTCGACGGCAACGGGTTTGGTTTTTTGGTTTTATAGGGTCTCTATGACTTGGAATCGACTCGATGGCAATGAGTTTTCTGCACTTACTACTTGGGGTTTTATTTTTTTAACCTAATTTTGTGTTATGATTCTTAGTTTTATTGTACCTACTGGCTTATTATAAACCACTCAAATCATTTTTGGAAGTAATTGGGTCATATGCCAACCAATGCGCTAGTGCTAATACAACTACTAAGAAATTGCTTCTGCCAAGGGGCAGACACTTCCCTTTGTTATTTAATACCCTAAACTCTGTTTCTTAGATTTAATTCGTCAGTGGTTACAAGAGTTACTAAGCAAGTTGGAAAAACCAAGCATCAGGAAGATTCAGGATAGAAAGACTTTGAGCTCTCTCCTGGTCATAAGGCTCAATCAAGGTCCAATTCTGAGTTTACCCTGCCCTTCCTGCTAGCAGAGGCCCACTGCCTCCACTGGGGCCCGGGCAGTGCATGGGCTGTTTGGTTCCTGCTTTTTTCTTTCTCTTGCCCAGGTCCCTTCCCCAGGCCTGAAGACCACAGTGTCGGCGCCCGTCACACCTAGCCACACTGACCCTGGAAGTGGAGGTCGGCACAGTCGGCATCTGGGTGGCACTGCCCATTGTCTTGTAAGCAGCGGTCAACGGGCAGCTGCTCTGGCTCACAGTTCAGCCCGTCTCCCACGTAGTGACTTTTACATTCACATTTGCGCCTTCCCTGTGGGGAAGAGAGTGAGAAAGGATGAAAGAAGCCATTTCTCTAGGACCCCAGGACTCCCAAGTGCCCTGGGGACCAACACCCAGCAGAGCAGGACCAAGAATGCATGCCTCTCCTTCCAGAGGAACTGCTCCATCCTGCTTTTTTTCTTTTTAAATTGAAATTTAGATGAAGGTTTACAGAACCAACTAGTTTCTCATCAAACAGTTAGTATACACATTGTTGTATGACATTGGTTAACAACCCCACAACATGTCAACATTCTCCCTTCTCAACCCTGGGTTCCCTGTTACCAGCTTTCCTGTTCCTGCCTGCCTTCCAGTCCCTGCCCCAGGGCTGATGTGCCCCCTTAGTCTTGTTTTGTTCCATGGGTCTGTTTAATCATTGGCTGAAGCGTGCACCTCAGGAGTGGCCTCATTACTGAGCTGAAAGGGTGTCTGGGGGCCATACTCTCAGGGTTTCTTCAGTCTCTGTCAGGCCAGGAAGTCTGGTCTTTCTTTTTGAGTTAGAATTTTGTCCTACATTCTTCTCCAGCTCTGTCTAAGACCCTCTATTGTGATCCCTGTCAGAGCAGTCAGTGGTGGTAGTCGGGCACCATCTAGTTGTACTGGACTCAGTCTGGTGGAGGCCATGGTAGATGTGGTCCATTAGTCCCTTGGACTAATCTTTCCCTTGTATCTTTAGTTTCTTTATTCTTCCTTGCTCCTGAGGGGGTGGGACCAGTGGAGTATCCTAGATGGCTGTTCACAGGCTTTTAAGACCCCAGACGCTACTCACCAAAGTAGAATGTAGAACATTTTCTTCATAAATTCTGTTATGCCAATTGAACTAGATGTTCCTTGAGACCACGGTCCCCACAGCCCTCAGCCCAGCAATTCGGTCCCTCAGGGAGTTTGGATGTGTCTGTGGAGCTACCATGGCCTTGCCTTGTACAGGTTGTACTGGTTTCCCCAGTATTGTGTACTGTCTTACCCTTCACCAAAGTTATCACTTATCTATTTCTGTCCTGCTTTTGTACGGGCTCGTGATGAAATGTTGTCATCCTTTATATCTCAGCTGAAATATCCCCTCCTCAGAGGGCCTTCCTTGCCACCCAAAATGAAGTGGCCCTCCCAGTTCCTCCTATCACATTGTCCTGATTTACGTATGTCATGGCTGTCCACACTGTGGAAGTATCTTCCTGTGCATTTATTTCTGTATTGAGCATTACCCTCCTCCCTCTACTTGTACACCTGTTAAACCTGTTGCCATCGAGACGATTCCGACTCATAGCAACCCTATAGGACACAGTAGAGCTGCCCCATGGGGTTCGCAAGGTTCTAATCTTTACAGAAGCAGACTGCCACATTTTTCTCCCGCAGAGTGGCTGGTGGGTTTGAATTGTGGACCTTTTAGTTAGCAGCAGAGTCTGTTAGCCACTGTGCCACCAGGGCTCCTTCTACTTGTACACAGGCTCCAGAAAATCAGGGACCGTGTCTGTCTTTTTAATTGCTGTACCTCTGACACCTACAACAGCACACAGTGTGTATTTAAAAACCATTTGTTGAATCGATACCCTTGCTGTTGGGTTCATTCTGACTCACAGCGACCCTACAGGACAGAGCAGAACTGCCCTGTAGGGTTTCCAAGGAGCAGCTGGTGGATTTGAACTGTTGACCATTTGGTTAGCAGCCAGGCTCTTAACCACTGTGCCACCAGGGCTCTAATTTTCTTCTTACAACAACCCTTTGATATCTGCATTATTATACGCCCACTTTTGTGGTTAAGAGCTCGGCTGTTAACCAAAAGGTTAGCAGTTTGAATCCACCAGCTGCTCCTTGGAAACCCTATGGGACAGTTCTACTCCGTCGTATAGGGTCACTATGAGTCGAAATCGATTTGACAGCAACAGGTTTGGTTGTTTTAGTTTTACAGATGAGGAAGCTTAGGCTCAGAGAGATTAAGTAGCCAGCCCAGGACCACAGAGCTTTGAAGCTCAGGAGCTAAGACTCAAAGTCTGTCTGACTTCAAGTCCACCTTTGCAATGCATGATGGATATTATCTTCCACAGTCTTCACTCCTCCACCAGATAAACAGAACATGGATTCCATTCTAAAAATATTGAGTGATTGCCAAACTGGTACTTTTCGTGCCATTTCTCATCAACTTTTTAATAAACATTTTATTTTGGAATAATTTTAAATGTACAGAAAAGTTGCAAAGATGGCACAAAGAATTCACCCAGCTTGTTCTAATGTTAACATCTTACATGACCATGGTACATTTGTCAAAACTAAGAAATTAACACTGGTCCATTACTATTGGCTAAACAATGGATTTTATTTGGACTTCACCAATTTTTCCACTAATGTCCTTTTTCTGTCCAGGATACCACTTGCATTTAGCCCTCCAACTTTTTTTTTTTAATTAATTAATCATTTTTATTGTGCTTTAAGTGAAAGTTTACAATTCAAGTCAGTTTCTCATACAAAAACTTATATACACATTGTTATGTGACCCTAGTTTCTCTCCCTACAATGTGACAGCACACTCCTCCTCTCCACCCTGTATTTCCCGTGTCCATTCAACCAGCTCTTCTGCCTTCTCAACTCACCTCTGGACAGGAGCTACCCATTATCTACTTGAGCCAAAAAGCACACTCCTCACAAGTATCATTTTATGTCTTATAGACCAGTCTAATCTTTGTCTGAAGAGTTGGCTTCAGGAATAGTTTTAGTTCTGGGCTAACACACAGTCCACGGACCATGTCTTCTGGGGTCCCTCTAGGCTCATTCAGACCATCAAGTCTGGTCTTTTTACTAGAATTTGAGTTCTGCACCCCAGGGCGGTCACTGGTGGTAGCTGGGCATAGGCCTCCAACTTTTAACAAGAAATAGATTGAGATCTAAGGAAAGTTTAGGGAGAGGCTGAATGGTAAGCAGGACCCAAGACAAGTAGAGAAGCAAGGCTGAATGAAGCCCAAGAAAATGTTCCCAAATTGCCCTGGGAAAGAGGGACTCACCGGGCCAGTCATCTTGCAGGTGGCATGCTCGTGACACCCACCATCGAGGCCATCTGCACAGGGGTCTATTGCTGTGCAGCTGTAGCCGTCCCCCTTGTAGCCCTTGGGGCAGCTGCAGGAGACCTTGGTGCCCTTCTGGGAGCACTTGGCGACCTTCTCACAGCCCCCGTTGTTCTGTTTGCAGAAATCCACAACTGCAAGAGCAGAGGCAAGAGGGCTCCACTTACTTCCATCTGTGTAACTGGAGCTTCAGATAGAGGTATGGGTCGCTCTAGCACCTGTGGTGCTGCGGGAGTCAGGGGGCCCCAGTGGACCTCCTCTTCCTACACCCTGCTGTCTCTGTGCTAGCATTTACAAACACTAATATTCTTGTGGCACCCTCATAGACTAGACCTGATAACTTCTGTCCACCCCTGCCCTTCTTTGCCATAGACCTACTGGGCTCTACTTTGGAAGTAGTTTTCAGAATGAATTTGGGTTCTTTTTTTTTAATGTTAGGACATTGTGTGTGTTTATATGTGTGTGTTAGTGCAACATTAATTGAGCACCTTGTGACAGAGACATGGTTACCCCCTTTTTACAGATGAACAAACTGAAGCTCAGAAAGATTAACTGACTTGACAAAGGTAAAGCAGGTAGTATGTGGTGGGGCTGGGATTAGTTAGGTTAGTTAGGCTCCAAAGTCTATGCCTTTCCCATTGTGTTGTGTTATCTCTATGACCTTTATTTTTATAATCTCCTAAATTTCAACCCAATAACGGATTAGTCCTATCCCCAGGAATAGCTAGAAAGCTACTTGACTGCCTTTCTGCCTAAGTCACAGCAGCCACTTGAGACTGAGAGAATGAACACGAGGACAGAAGGCCTCTCTCTAAGGGTGGCAGAGTAGAAAGAGAGAAACTGGGTCTTTGCTGGCATTGCTTCTGCACTGCCTTGTAGCAGGTTACAAACAGCTGGTATAGCAAGACCTCGTTTATAAAAGAAGTATACATCTCTATATGAGTATGTAATGGTTGTTATATGTCAACTTGGCTATGATTCTCAGTGATGTGGCATGTGCTCTTCCACAATGTAATTCTCTTCCACTTTGTAATGTGATGTAAGCAGCCAATCAGTCAAACGGGAATTTCCTTGGGGGGTATGGGCTGACTCCAGTATGTAAATGGATGTTCTGGCAAAGCTCACTGTCTTTCTCAACCCTGCACTCTTTTCATCACCTGACCTTCAGTTCTTGGGATGGAAGCCTACAGAAATCTCTGGCCTGCTGCCTGCCCTGCAGATTTTTGGGGTCGCCAATCACCATGATCCCTGCAACCCCATGAGGCAGCAGAGGCCTCTAGCCTGTCAAAGTGATCTGCAGATTTTGGGTTTGTTAGCCACCACAACCATGTGAGCTAGCAGAGGTCTTCAGCCTGCCGCCTGACCCATGGATTTGGGACTTGCCACCTCCCACAGTTGTGTGAACAATTTTCTCAGTTGCATGAGTCACTTCCTTGAAGTAAACTTCTATCTCCATATATTTAAATAGACTTCACTGGCTTTGCTCCTCTAGAGAACCCAGACTAAGACAAAGTATTCATGAAAAAAGATAGGAAGGACATGTAGCCAAGGCTGCTAGTTTTCTCCCAATACCTGTTCTTGTCCTCTTTCTATTGAACAGATTTTTAGCTGTGTTCATGGCTGTCCAGCTAAAAACTATATTTCCCAGGCTTTCTTGCAGCTGGCTGTGACAAGTGATGAGATACTGGCCAATGGGATGGGAGCTGAAGTGTTTTTTGAAACTTCTAGGTCATGTCTTTAAAGGGAAAGAGATTTATCCCTCTGTCTCCTCCTCCATCCTACTGGCTGGGAAGTACTTATGGTAGTACTAGCACCATCTTGGACCAAGGAAGTAAGTGGATGGCAGAGCAACAAGATGGCAGGAGTCTCGGTCCCTGGAAACCTTTCAAAGAGACTCTCCATGTTAGTTCTGAATGCCTCCTTCTAAACCATCATATGAGACAGAAATAAACATCTACTTTGTTTATGCCACTCTTCATTTGAGCCTCCATACAGTTGAGCCTATATCCAAACTACTACAGATAGACATTGCAAACTACTACAGATCAACAGTGGTTCTCAAGTGGTGAGAGTAGATTTCCTGTTTTTTTTCTTTTTATACTTTAGTGCATTTTCTGAATTTTTTGAAGGAAGACTGAATACTTATAGAGTTGGGGGAAAAAACTATAAAATGAAGGGCATCATAGTTTACAAAGTAATCTTAAAACCATGACCCAGGAGGTGAGGAAGTCAGGCATCAGTAAACCCATTTTTAGACAAAGAACCTGAGTCTCAGAGAGGGTAGTCACCTGGGCAGGAAGCAGAAGAGCTAGGATGGGACCCAGAGACCCTGACCAAGTCCCTCTCCTCTCCAGCACCATGCTGCTATTTCATGCACACACAAAGGGCACCCACCTGTGCATGTTATTCCGTCGCCTTCGTAATTCAGGTTACACTCACATGTGTTGTTCTCCTTACAGGTGGCATGAGTAGAACAAGCAGGCGTGCACTCTGGGGGCAAGACTGCAAAGAAAGTGACCCTCATTCATCTTGCACTTGTGGTATGAAGAGTTGGGATCCACTTAAGGATTTTTCCCAGGTTTCTCTCTCTCACTGGCCTGCCACTATGTTTCAAAAGTTACCCCCTTGCAGCTGGAGGATGGGAGGTTTGCCAAGGTCCCTCTCAACCTGAAGATACTGAGATTCTAGAATTACTCCTTTATATTAAGCCATTGGAAACCCTGGTGGCGTAGTGGTTAAGTGCTATGGCTGCTAACCAAAGGATCGGCAGTTCCAATCTGCCAGGAGCTCCTTGGAAACTCTATGGGGCAGTTCTACTCTGTCCTATAGGGTCACTATGAGTTAGAATTGACTCAACGGCACTGGGTTTGGTTTTGGTTTTGGTTTTGGTATTAAGCCATTATCTCTACAACATTATCCAGGTAAAAACGGAAATATATTACCTTTAGGGGAGACCAACTCAAACTTCACATGCTAAGACTCACTTAAAAAAAACCAAACCTGTTGGCATTGAGTCTATTCCGACTCATAGCAACCCTACAGGACAGAGTAGAATTGCCCCATAGGGTTTCTGAGGAGGTGCTGGTGGATTCACTAAGCAGGGAATAATTTGCTGATTAGTTCTTAGGCCCTAAGGGCATGGGGTTCCAGGTGGAGATGGTTAAATTGGAGGGGAAATTCCATGGCCTTCTGAGGGTACCACCAAGCTTGGGCTAAGTGTTAACTTGAGTATTAGCAGGAGGCTATGAGGTATTTAAGGAAGGGGATAGGAGGAGTTGAGAGTAGGAGGAATTGATGCCAACCATGTTGCTGAAATTCTTGAAACTTCAGGTTGCAATAAAGCTGGTAGGAAGAGCCTAATCATGCCTTTGTGAATGAAATGGCAATACTTCACTGTTGAGTAATTGAGCTCTCACATCTTAGACATTCCACAGAACACAGGGCTTTGGTATGAGGGCGACCTCAGAAGACTGTCTGCTTAATAATGATGAAGAGTCCCTGAGTGGTGCAAACAGTCAACATGCTCAGCTGCTAACCAAAAGGTTGAAGGTTTGAATCCATCCAAAGGCTCTTCACAAGAAAGTCCTGGTGATCTGCTTCCAAAAAACCAGCCATTGAAAACCCTGTGGAGCACAGTTTTACTCTGACACACATGGGGTCGCCATGAGTCAGAATTGACTCGACGGCAACTGGTGATTGTTGTAATGATAGACATTATGATGATGACGTGACAATGATCATGGCAGTGACTGTTTTGTCAGGGCTTCTCCACATTTACTAGGCTCTTCTAAAACATGATCTCTGACCCTTCTATCAATCCTGCCTCCTGCGAGCTGTGTAATTTTCTTTTTACAGATGAGCAAGTCAAGGCTCAGAGAGGATGGGTTACCTAAGGCCATTCATCTAGTAAGTAGCAGAATCAGGGGTCAGATGCTGGTCTTTGGGACTCCAAAGACTGTATGTTTCCTATTAGACCACTGAGCCTCAAGTCAGTAAACATCTGGGCCCACGGCCACAGTACAGAAGCATCACCCTGCCTATCCTGGGATTCTTTGCCTAAGGAGGTCTTTCCATAATTGCATAGGCCGACATGCTGGTTTTATGGGTTTGAGTTAAATCTTTTCACCTAGTTTTCCTGAAAATCATCAAACTCAGGGCCAGGTAGCCCAATCATCTTTTCCCCATGGAAATGGGAACACCTGCTTTGTTGTTCTTTTCAGGGGTTACTCAGGGCCAGAGCCTCAGTTGGATGTTCTTGGTGTGGTCTGGCAGCTGACCATGCCCATGACAGACCTGTCTGAGTGTCACAGAAGCGGCCCGTCCACCCTGTTTCACAGAGGCACTGCCCAGAGCCCAGGATCCCATCATCGCACTGTCCATGGTCCGAGCAGCCACAGGCTGGAAGGCAAAATGTGAGCAGTGGTCAGAGATCAGAGATTGAAATCAAGTCAGCCAGCTACCGTTCACCTGCTCGCTGTGCATTTTTAGGGTGGGAGGCACCATGCTTATGCCATAGTCATTCACTCGTTCATTTATTCAAACATTAAAAAAAAAAAACAACAAACTAAACACACAACTGTATTCAGTGCCTATCATGGGTCATATATTAGTAGGCAATGAGGTTACAGAGGAAAACATAATAGATAAGTTCCCTGGTCTTATGGACCTTATAGTCTAGGAGGGAACCAGCTGTGGATCACGTAATTATAAATGCTGTGAATGCGGGAGAAGGTGTTATGGGAGAGAGGGGACATTGGTAGAATTCTCGATTTCCATGTGGGACAGCCAGGTTTGATTCCCAGCCAACGCACCTCATGGGTAGCCAACACTCATCTGTTGGTGGAAGCTTTTGTGTTGATATGCTGAACAGGCTTCAGTGGAGCTTCCAGACTTAAAACGGGCTAGGAAGAGAGGCCTATTGATCTACTTCTGAGAATCAGCCAATGAAAACCATGGTCCTCTGGATCACAACAGTCCTACCCACAAGTAATCATAGGGATGATGCAGGAATGGACAGCATTTTGTTCCCCAATTTAACAGTAAAATCTTCAAAATTTATGTGCCAACTCCACCACTTCTCACTACCTCCAGCACTACTACAGCTCCATTAGCTCTCACCTAGATTGCTACATAGCTTCCCCAAAGGTCGTCCTGCCCTCCGATGTGTATTCTCCAAGGAGCAGCTGGAGTGATCCTTTTCAGTCTGCTCATAACAATCCTCAGTTCACCACTCTCCTCTGGCCGCCCATCACACTTAGAATAGACTCTGAAGACTTTTCTCTGGCCAAGACGCTCCTATAGGATCTGGCCCCTGGCAACCTTCAAATTTCATTCCTTCCTCTCTTCCTCTTTCTTGCCCACTCCGCTCAGCACCTTGGCCTCATTGCTGTTCCTCACACACCAAGCCCACACCTGCCTCAGGGCCTTTGCACTTGTTCCTGTCTCTGCTAGGAAAGTCATTCCACTAGTCTTTGCTGTCCAGTACAGTAGCCATTAACCAATGTGACTTTTTTTTTTTAATTGAACTTTAGATGAAGGTTTATAGAACAAACTAGTTTCTCATTGAATAGTTAGTACACACACTGTTGTATGACATTGGTTAACAACCCCATGACTTGTCAACACTCTCCCATCTCACCCTGGGCTCCCTATTACCAGCTTTCCTGTTCCTCCCTACTTTCCAGTCCCTGCCCCAGGGCCGATGCACCCCTTTAGTCTTGTTTTTTTCCATGGGCCTGTTCAATCTTTGGCTGAAGCATGAACCCTGGGAGTGGTCTCATTACTGAGCTGAAAAGGTGTCTGGGGGCCATACTCTCAGGGTTTCTCCAGTCTCTGTCAGGCCAGCAAGTCTGGTCTTTCTTTTTGAGTTAGAATTTTGTTCTACATTCTTCTCCAGCTCTGTCCAGGACCCTCTATTGTGATCCCCGTCAGAGCAGTCAGTGGTGGTAGTCGGGCACCATCTAGTTGTACTGGATTCAGTCTGGTGGAGGCCGTGGTAGATGTGGTCCATTAGTCCTTTGGACTAATCTTTCCCTTGTGTCTTCAGTTTTCTTCATTCTTCCTTGATCCTGAAGGGGTGAGACCAGTGGAGTGTCCTAGATGGCTGCTTGCAGGCTTTTAAGACCCTGAATGCTGCAATGAACATGGGTGTACGTATACTTATTTGTGTGATGACTCTTATTTCTCTAGGATATATTCCTAGGAGTGGGGTTGCTGGATCATATGGTATTTCTATTTCTAGCTTTCTAAGGAAGCATCGTATCATTTTCCAAAATGGTTGTATCATTTTGCATTCCCACCAGCAGTGCATAAGAGTTCCGATCTCTCCGCAGCCTCTCCAACAATTGTTATTTTCTGTTTTATAGATTCGTGCCAGTAATGCCAGGATGAGATGGTATCTCAATGTGGTTTTGATTTGCATTTCTCTGATGGCTAGAGATTGTGAGCATTTCCTTATGTGTCTGTTGGCCGCTTGAATGTCTTCTTTGGTGGTCGGTTCATATCCTTTGCCCATTTTTTAATTGGATTATTTGTCTTTTTGTTGTAGAGGTTTCGGATTTTCTTTTAGATTTTAGACATTAGAACTTTGTCTAATTTGTAATAGCCAAAATTTCTTTCCTAGTCTGTAGGTTCTCTTTTTACTCTTTTTGGTGAAGTCTTTTAATGAGCGTAAGTGTTTAGTTTTTAGAAGAGCCCAGTTATCTAGCTTATCCTCTGGAGCTTGTGTGTTGCTGGTTGTGATTTGCATCCTGTTAATGCCTTGTTTTAGGACCTCTAGTGTTGATCCTATTTCTTCCTCTATGAACTTCGTGGTTTTTGAGTTAGGTTTTGTATATGGTGTGAGGTATGGGTCCTGTTTCATTTTTTTGCAGATGGACATCCAGTTTTGTCAGCACCGTTTGTTAAAAACACTGTCTTTTCCTCATTTGATGGACTTGGGGGCCTTGTCGAAGATCAGGTGACCATAGGTGGATGGATTTACATCTGGGTTCTCAATTTTGTTCCATTGGTCACTGTATCTGT
This sequence comes from Elephas maximus indicus, assembly GCF_024166365.1. NCBI lineage: Eukaryota > Metazoa > Chordata > Mammalia > Proboscidea > Elephantidae > Elephas > Elephas maximus. The sequence goes on along the minus strand of NC_064822.1, from coordinate 170,431,747 downwards.
CATTGTACCAGTGTCAGGCTGTTTTGACTACTGTAGCTATATAGTAGGTTCTGAGGTCAGGTAGTGCAAGTCCTCCTACTTTATTCTTCTTCTCCAATAGTGCTTTACTTATCCGGGGCCTCTTCCCTTTCCATATAAAGTTAATGATAAGTTTTCCATCTCTTTAAAAAATGTTGTTGGTATTTGGATTGGGATTGCATTGCAGTTGTAAATTGCTTTGGATAAAATTGTAATTTTCACAATGTTGAGTCTACCTATCCATGAGCATGGTATGTTTTTCCATTTATGTAGATCTCTTTTGGTTTCTTGCAGTAGTGTATAGTTTTCTTTGTATAGGTATTTTACATCCTTGGTTAGATTTATTCCCAAGTATTTTATTTTTTTAGGGGTTATTATAAATGGTATTGTTTTCCTGATTTCCTTTTCATTGTTCTCTTTATTGATGTATAGGAATTCAACCGATTTTTGTATATTGATCTTATATCCTGCTACTCTGCTGAATCTATTAGTTCCAATAGTTTTCTGGTGGAATCTTTTGGATTTTCTTAGTATCATGTCATCCACAAATAGGGAGTTTAACTTCTTCATTACCAATTTGGATGCCCTTTATTTTTGTTTCTTGCCTTATTGCTTTAGCTAAGACTTCCAACACAATGTTAAATAGGAGTGGTGATAAAGGGCAACCTTGTCTTGTTCCTGTTCTCAAGGGAATGTTTTCAGCCTCCCTCCACTGAGAACGATGTTGGCCATTGGTTTTGCATAGATGCCCTTTATTATGTTGAGAAATTTCCCTTCTATACCTATTGTATTGAGAGTTTTATCAGGAATGGGTTTTGAATTTTGTTGAATGCCTCTTCTGTGTCGATTGAGAGGATCATGTGATTCTTTTCTTTCCTTTTATTTATGTAGTGGATTACATTGATTGATTTTCTAATGTTGAACCATCCTTGCATAACTGGTACGAATCCTACTTGGTCATGCTGTATTACTTTTTTGATATGATGCTGAATTCTACTGGCTAGAATTTTGTTGAGAATTTTTGCATCTATATACATTAGAGATATTGGTCTGTAATTTTCTTTTTTTGTGGTGTCTTTGCCTGGTTTTGGTATCAGGGTTATGCTGGCTTCAGAGAATGAATTTGGAAATATTGCTTCCTTTTCTGTGTTCTGAAATAGTTTGAGTAGTACTGGTGTAAGCTCTTCTCTGAATGCTTGGTAGAATTCTCCAGTGAAGCCATCTGGGCCAGGTTTTTTTTTTTTTTTTTGGTTAGGAGTTTTTTTTTTTCTTTTTAATTACCTTTTCAATCTCTTCTCTTATTATGGGTCTGTTTAGATTTTCAATGTCATTTTGTGTTAGTTTGGATAGGTAGGTGGCATAGCAGTTAAGTGCTACAGCTGCTAACCAAAGGGTCGGCAGTTTGAATCTGCCAGGCGCTCCTTGGAAACTCTATGGGGCAGTTCTACTCTGTCCTATAGGGTTGCTATGAGTCAGAATCGACTTGAGGGCACTGGGTTTTTGTTGTTGTTGGATAGGTAGTGTGTCTCTAGAAATTTGTCCATTTCCTCTAGGTTTTCAAATTTGTTACAGTACAGTTTTTCATAATACTCTGTTATGATCCTTTCTATTTCAGTTGGGTCTGTTTTATGACCCCCATTTCATTTCTTATTTGGGTTATTTGCATTCTCTCCTGTTTTTCTTTTGTAAATTTGGTCAGTAGTTTGTTGATCCTTTCAAAGAACCAACTTTTGGTTTTGCTGATCCTTTCTATTGTTTTTCTATTCTCTATTTCTGCTCTGATCTTTATTATTTCCTTTCTTCTGGTGGCTGTGGGCTTCTTTTTCTGTTCTCCTTCTATTTGTTCAAGTTTTGTAACTAATGTTTTGATTTTGTCCCTTCTTTTTTGATGTGTGCATCTAGCGCCATAAATTGACCTCTGAGGGCTGCCTTTGCTGTGTCCCAAAGGTTTTGGTATGATGTGTTTTCACTCTCATTTGATTCTAGGAACTCTTTGATTCCATCTTTGATTTCTTCTGTTACCCAGTGATTTTGAAGCAGGGTGTTATTCAGTTTCCATGTAATTGATTTTTTTTCCTTACTCTTCCGGTTGTTAATTTCTATTTTGATGGCATTGTGGTCAGAGAAGATACTTTGTATTATTTCAATGTTCTGGACTTTGTTGGGGATGGCTCTGTGGCCTAAGATGTGGTCTATTCTGGAGAACGTTCGTATGTACTGGAAAAGAATGTGTACTTTGCAGCTGTTGGGTGGAGTGTCCTATATACGTCTATGAGGTCAAGTTGGCTGATTGTGCTCTTTGGCTGTTCTGTATCTTTGTTGAGTTTCTTTCTAGATGTTCTGTCCTTTACTGAGAATGGTGTGTTGAAGTCGCCTACTATTATTGTGGAACTGTCAATTTCTGTTTTCAGTGGTGTTCGAGTTTGTTTACATATTTTGGAGCCCTGTCACAGGGTGCATAGATGTTTATTACGGTTAAGTCTTCATGATGGATCGTCCTTTTAATCATTATATAGTGCCCTTCTTTGTCTTTTACGGTGGGTATTGTTTTAAAGTCTATCTTATCTGAGATTAGTATTGCGACTCCTACTCTTTTTTGGTAGTTATTTGCTTGATATATTTTTTTCCATCCTTTGATTTTTAATAAATTTATATCTTTGTTTCCAAGGTGTGTCTCTTGTAGACAGCATATTGATGGATCCTGTTTTTTTTTTGAATCCATCTGTCACTCTGCATCTCTTTATGGGTGCATTTAGGCTGTTTACAGTGTTACTGATAAACCAAAACCAAACCCAGTGCCGTCGAGTCAATTCCAACTCATAGCGACCCTATGGGACAGAGTAGAACTGCGCCATAGAGTTTCCAAGGAGCACCCGGCAGATTCAAACTGCCGACCCTTTGGTTAGCAGCCGTAGCACTTAACCACTACACCACCAGGGTTTCCGTATTATTGATAGGTGTGAGTTTATTGCTGTCATTTTCTACTGCTTATTTATTTATTATTTTTTTTGTGGTGCTAACATTTTCTTTGTTCCTCTTACTCTCCTGTGCTGAGTTGCTTTTGTTTGTGGATTTCTTTTTCATTTCGTTTTTGTAGATTTTGATTTTATTGAGATTTTAGGTTTTTCTTCATTTTGATGAGTAGATTTGTCAACTTTCTTTGTGATTACCTTGAAATTTACCCTTATCTTCCTAGGTTTGAGCCAGTCTATTATTACTTGGTATCGCCTTGCCTTCCTCTCCATTAGGAAGTTCTATACCTATACTGTTTATTCCCTCTTTTATTGTGCTGACGTTTTTGTCATTTACAGATTAACCTCTCTGGTTCCCTGTTGCGATCTTTTTGGTTTTGGATAGTCCTTGAGAGTTTGTTTCCTAGGTTGGTATCTGGCTGGTACAATCTTGCCTCCTAGATTAGGCTGTGGTCTGATGTTGTTTGTTCTCAGACCGAAGGACTGCCTTTAATAATTCTTGTAAGTTTAGTTTGGTTTTTACATATTCCCTTAGTTTCTGTTTATCTGGAAATGTCCTAATTTCATCATCATATTTGAATGAAAGTTTTGCATGATATATTATTCTTGGTTGGCAATTTTTTTCTTTCAAGGTTTTTGCCTTCTTGCCTGCATGGTTTCTGCCGAATAATCAGAGCTTAGTCTTATTGTTTCTCCTCTGTATGTGACTTTTTTTTTTCTTGAGCTGCTCTCAGGATTTTTTGTCTTTGGTTTTAGGGAGTGTGATTACAATATGCTTTGGTGTTTTTCTTTTGGGGTCTATCCTATATGGAGTTCGTTGAGCTTCTTGGGTGGTCAGCTTTCCATCATTCATGATATTAGGGAAGTTTCCTGTCAGCAATTCTTCAATGATCTTCTCTGTGTTTTCCGTTTTCTCTCCCTGTTTTGGAATGCCAAGCACTCATAAATTTTTGCTTTTGATGGTATCCCACATAATTCTCAGGGTTTCTTCATTTTTCTTTTTTCTGATTTTTCCTCAAACAGAGTTGTATCCAAGTGTTTGTCTTCAGTTTTACTGATTCTGTCTTTCATTGTTTCATACCTGCTCCTCAGCCCTTCTATGACACTGTCCATTTCTGAAATCTTGTTGTTTGTCTTTTGGATTTCTAATTGTTGTTTTTATATGATTTGTAGTTGTCAGTTTATTTTGGCATTTTGTTCCTGTATTACTTTCCTGAATTGTTCCATTGTTTTGTCTGTATTTTCCATGAATTTGTCTGCCTTTTCCATAAGTTTGTCTATTTTTTCCTCATTTTTGTCTGCTTTTTGCTTCAAATCTTGGATTACTCTGAATATTAGAGGTTTGAATTCCCTGTCAGGTAGTTCTAGTGCCTTTTCTTCTACTGGAAAGACAGCTGGTGTTTTATTTTGGATGCTTACTGGAAACATCCTGTCCTGTTTTTAATATGTTTTGATATTGCCTGCTGTCTTTGGGACATTCAGTAGTTATTTTCTTCACTTCTTGATTGTAGATTTGTTTGTTTCATCCTGCTTTTTTGTTTTATTTGGTTATGTCTGAGCAGGTGGGCTGCGCGTTCTTTGTTGTTTGCTTGTCCGTAGTCACAATACTTTTTACCTTCTTGTCCAGTAGGCAGGACCAGTCAATCAGCTATGGTGAAGCAGGGCAGGTCCAGCTGAAGGGGAGGGGCTGGGATGGATTTTTTGTGGGACACACTAGGGCCAACAGGGCAGGCCAGGAATCAGTGCTGGGCAGGTTCCAGTAGGCTATGCCTGTGCTCCTTGGGGGTGTGATGTTCAGTGGATGGTGTAGGTAGGCAGAAAACAGGCGGGAGGCTGTGCTGTGTGGAGCTAGTAGTGGTATGGGAACGAGGAGAGAGAGGAGAGAGAAACAGGAGCTAAAAACAAACAAGAAAGAAAGAAAAAAGAGTGCTAAGGGAGCTTACCTTCAGAGTAGAGAGAAAAGAATCCGAGATATGGAGAAAAGCAAAAAGGAAAAAGAAAGAAAAAAATAACTAGAAAAAAATTTGGAAAAGAAAAGAAAAGCCCCCAGGAGCCCCAGAGTCCCACTAGCGGGGCTGCTAAGACTGGGAAAGTGGCTCCCAGGCTGTACAGTATAGCCTGACAAGGGGGGGTATTCAGGTGTTCGGGAGACAGGAAAAGAAGATAAGTGTAGAGAGAGGAGAACTGAGAAATGAAAGACAGAGAGGGAAAAAAGGGAGAGAAAAAAAAGAAAAAAATAAATGCCCCCAGGGATCCCACCTACGCAGCTGTGCAAATTGGGAGAGTGGTTCCTAAGCGGTACAGTGCAGCCCAGCTAAAAGGGGCTCCCAAGCTGCAAAAACAAAACAGAACGAAGCAAAGCAAAGCATAAAAAAGCCCCAGGGATCCCACCAGCTTAGTATCACCGCCTGGGGGAGTTGTTCCCCAGTTGAGCGTGGCTTCACAGCCTTTCAAGGAGAAGCAAAGATGGCACATGGAGCCAGGTACTCCAGAGAAAGGAGGGGGAGGTGGTAGGGGCACAGAAGAAACCAAAAGAGACAGAAAGAACCAGCAGCAGCTTAGGAGCCCGGCCAGTGTGGCCAGGGTGATTTCAAGCAGCCTGAGGCCAAAGCAGTTGCCTCCCGACCAGGAGACCGAGGCTGGCAGGAAGCAGAGGAGGCCAAAGAGGGGAGGAAGAAGGGGCGGGGGCGGATCAGGAAAGCCTATATTGCTCCTTACCGGGTGCTCTGTCTCCTCCTGGGAACTTTGTGAAGCTGCTTTCCCGTACTCCCTGTCCACTAGTCTCCGATGTGGGTGGGGCAAATCCAAGCGGCACAGATGCTGCAATTCCCGGCCGGCTGAGCCACCATAACCAGCCAGCAAGCTTGGAGGTGGAGCAGCGGGGAGAGAATGGGGGGTGGGAAAGCATGTGCTGCTGGTTACTGGGAGCCCTGTCTTCTGCTGGGAGTTCCCTGAGGCTGCTTTCTGTGCTCCCTGTCTGCGATCAGGACAGGAGACCAAGATGGCGAATCCGTGCTGCGCCAGCGGTGGGGCCCTTCGCAGGTATCTCTCCTTGCTCTCTGTTCTCTGTCAGTTTCTTACTCCATTCAGTGCTTGGCTGAGTTCTTTATCTCTTCATTTGACACTTCAGGTTCCAGGAATGACGTTTGTCTCTGTTTTACTTAGTTTTTCAGGTCTTTGCTATAGAGGGACAGGGTGGTGCTTCTGTCTACGGTGCCATGTTGGCTGGAAGCCACCAATGTAGCTATTTAAATTTAAACTGGTTAAAATTGAAAAATTTCCAGTGCTCAATAGCTACATGTAGGTAGGGGCTACCATCATGGACAGTGGGGTTGTAGAACCTTTCCGGCATTGCTGAGAGTTGATTGGACAGTACTTCTCTTGATATCCCCATGCCAGGCTCCCTCACCTCTGTGAAGTCTGTACTCAAATGCTCCCTGCCCGAGATGTCTTCTAAAACAGTGCCTCTTTTCATTCTCTAGCCCCTTTGCTTGCATTCTTTTCTTAGTTTTAGCTCTTATAACTATTTTTGTTTCTCTAGTTTTTATCTGTCCCCTCCCTTTAAACATAAGCTCCTTGAGAGCTGGAATTTTTCTTTTTTCCTTCCACCACTTTCTTCTAGAACTTAGGACAATACCAGGTTTTTAAACAAGTCACTTACCCATTTTATGCCTTGGCTTTCTCATCTAGTAAGTGAGGATGATAATAATAGTACCTGCCTCAAAGAGTTGTTATGAGGATTAAGTGAGGAAAATCTATATGCCTGGTACATAGTAAGACTCACTCATTCGATCAATCATCAAATAAGTAATTATATATGATATTTATATGCTAAATAAATGAATAAATAAATAACTGTCAGCTATCAATATTAGTAAATATCTGTTGGTTGAATGAATGTTGTTCAGCCACAGTTCGCCTTGGTGGCTGTAAGGGAGGTGAATTTCACTTCTAGAGGTGAGTGTTGTTCAGTGGGTGGAAACTGGGAATTCACCCAAGGAGGTAAGAAGCACACAGGGCAGGCAGATGGGAGGTGGGTGGCTGGGAGAAAGGGGAGGAAGGAAGCTTTTAGGTCAGATGGATGGTGTGGAGGAGGACAGGAAGCACACAGCTAAAACTAGTATACAGCACAGGGAAGGGGTGCCACATACGCTGACAGTCAGGCCCGAATCTCCCCGGCCAGCACCGCTCGCATGCCGTCCCGTTGAAGCCGATGTTGCATTGACACTCTCCTGTGGCCCAGTATTCATCGAGGCAGACACCCCGGTTATTGCATGGGGCATCTGGTCCTCCGGGACAGGCTGGAAGAGATGAAACTGTAGTGACTCAGCAGCCTCCCCAGACCCAGAGCAGCTCAGTGTCTTTGTAAATGGTGCTGCTAAACTGTCCTCAGCTGCAGATTCCAACATCCATTAGCCAAAAGGGACCATGGTCGTGGGTGTTGCTGGATGTTTAGGGCAAGCCACTGGCCTATGGGACACGAGCTTAAATGTATTTGATATGATTTTACCTTGGCGTGGGAATATACTGAACCATGCATTTTACTGGGGGTCAGGAGACCTGAATTTGAATAAATTTGACTGAGTAGTGAACTTGCTCTGAGCATCAGTTTTCTTAGCTCTAAATAATAATAACATGAGGGCAATGGTTGTTCAGTGGTAGAATTCTTTTTTTTATACACGGATTATTTTATTTAATTATCACAACCCCTAAGAGGTAAACCAGAAAACCAAACCCAGTGCCATTGAGTCAATTCCGACTCATAGTGACCCTATAGGACAGAGTAGAACTGCCCCATAGAGTTTCCAAGGAGCACCTGGTGGATTTGAACTGCAGACCCTTTGGTTAGCAGCCGTAGCACTTAACCACTGCACCACCAGGGTTTCCCCTAAGAGGTAGGTAGTAGTATTCTTTTTTCTTTTTTTATTATTATTGTGCTTTAAGTGAAAGTTTACAAATCAAGTCAGTCTCTTATACAAAAATTTATATACACCTTGCTACGTACTCCTAACAACAGCACTGGTTTTTTTTTTTTTATGTACTCCTAGTTGCTCTCCTTCCAATGAGACAGCACACTCCTTTTCTCCACCCTGTATTCCCTGTGTCCATTCAGCCAGCTTTTGTCCCCCTCTGCCTTCTCATCTCCCCTCCAGACAGGAGCTGCCCTCGGTGGTAGAATTCTTGCCTCCCGTGCAGGAGATCTGGGTTTGATTTCTGACTGGTGTGCTTCGTGTGCAATCACCATCCGTCAGTGGAGGCTTGTGTGTTGCTATGATGCTAAACATGTTTCAGCAGAGCTTCCAGACTAAGATGAACTAGGATGAAAAGCCTGGTGATCTCCTTTCAAAAATTAGCCAGTGAAAACCCTTAGATCACAATGGCCTGATCTGCAACCAATCATGGGATGGCATAGGACCAGGTATTGTTTTGTTCCATTTGCATGGGGTCACCATGAGTCAGCCGACTTAATGGCAGCAAATAACAATGATAAATAATAATGATGATGATGGTATCTGCATGACCTATGCTACGGAGTTCTTGTAAGGATCAAATGAGGTAACATAACTGAGAGCATTTTGAAAACGTGAAGTGCTAAACAAATATAAGGGATGGTGCTGATCTGTGTGTGAATGGTCTACACGTTAGTGATGGAGGGTGGAGGCTGGGTGACTGTGTGGACTCTCAGCTCAGAATTTCCTTATCTAGACCACAGTGAATGGACGAGCACACACAATAATGAAAAGCATGGCTTCTGGACATAGACTGTGGAATCTTGTGTCTTAGTCTTTCTGTGCCTCAGTTTTCTCACCTGTTAAATGGGATAACAATTGAACCTACTTCCTAGGGGTTGTTGTGACGATGAAATGAATTGATATACAGTCGATTCTTATTATTCATAGTAGTTATGTCCTATAAAGTTGCCATGAACATTGAATTAATGAATACCAAACCATCGTTCCTGGGGAAATATAGGGTTCATCAATTGATCAATACATAAACTTTTATATGTATTTCTGTTGAAAGACTCCTTATTTAATATACATTGTTCATTAGCATTGAACTCACAGTCAACAGCACTATAATTCATGCACAAAAGTGTGAAAAATATGGCACAAATAGACTGTGAAAGGGACACTTGTTTACACTGTAAGAGCTTTTTGTACGTCCATAAATGACCACAAAAGTGCTGCAAGGATTGATTTTGGGGTTACAAATAAACTTAGTGAGTAGGCAAATTTTCAAACATGGAATCTGCAAATAATGATTGTATATGTGATATATATGGGAAGTAGACAATAAATGTGCCTACTTAGAACAATGTGTGGCACACGTAAGTGCTATGTAAGTGTTATGATGCTCATTGTTAATGTATCATTGGCTGCAAGTTGTATCTAGACACACAGGTTTCAGGATATGCCTAAATACCCTTTGGCAGAGGAGCCCTTTCCTGGAGAAATAAGAGCAGTAAGGCAATGCTATACAGCCCATCACAGGGAGTTTTCAGGAAATTATGACCCACACATGTCATCTCAGTGTATCACCTTGCCAAGGTAGAATCATATCAGATGCATTTAAGCTCCTGTGCTTATCGGTATCATGGACATTGTACAGCATCAAAAATGAAATATTTGGTGTTTTTAGCACCATGGGAAAATGTCTATGCTATAAAGTTAAGCAAAAGAGCCTGACCCACAATTCAATATACCCGTTGATTCTGACTCGTAGCGACCCTATAGGACAGAGTAAAACTGCCCATGGAGTTTCCAGGGAGTGCCTGGTGGATTCAAACTGCTGACCATTTATTTGGTTAGCAGCTGTAGCGCTTAACCACTATGCCACCAGGGTTTCCACAATTCAATATATACACCATAAAATCTCAACTCGGTTAAAAGGAAAATGCACCAAAAGAAAACAGTAGAAGGAAAGATACAAAATTCTTCAGAACGATTGCTTTTAGGTTGGGGAAATCACTGAGACATGTTTCCCTCCACCTCTTTATACTTTTCGGTACTTTCAAATGCGGTACCCTGAGTGTACAATCCTTTCAGAATTGCGAGGCGGGAAGAGGTGCCCTCACCCTGACAGTCTCGCCCGAAGTACCCCTTGCAGCACCTGGGGAGCTGCACCACCATGATGCACTGCTGCTGGCAGCCTTCCACGTTCCTCTTGAAGGGCAGGTTGTAGAGACATTTCTGCTTCACACCCTAAAGGACACAGAGAGTGAGCTATCCCTCAGTCTTCCATCCAACTCTGGGTCTTGGTCTCTAGTCTGCCCCCTGGTGGAGGATTCCGGTTTCAATCCTGGTGGCGTAGTGTTATGTGCTCCAACTGCTAACCAAAAGGTCAGGCATTTCTAATCCACCAGGCGCTCCTCGAAAACTCTATGGGATAGTTCTACTCTGTCTTACAGGGTCGCTATGAGTTGGCATCGACTCAACGGCAACGGGTTTGTTTTGAAGTTGAAAACGGATCTCTGGTGGCTCAGTGTTTAAGAGCTTGGTCGCTAACCAAAAGGTCGGCAGTTGGAATTCACCAGCAGCTCCTGGAAACCCTATGGGGCAGTTCTGCTCTGTTCTGTAGGGTCACTATGAGTAGGAATTCACCCGACGCAACAGGTTTGGCTTTTTTTGTGTGTGTGTGTGGTTTAAGTTGAAAATAGGACTTTCAATGGCCATGAGTCTTTCTTTCACAAGGCAGTTCTTTTTGTAGGGGAGTCTATAGGCAAAGGTGGAAGCAATGTTACTGTAAAGGTGGGGAGGGGTCAGAGCTAGAATCCATAGGAAGAAGGTTTCTTCTCCCTCTTAAGAGGAAGGACTTGCTGACCCTTACAGCTGCTTGCAAATGGTGTGGTTGTGTGGGTGCAGTGGCTTCCCATCATGGATACCAGTAATACTGGTTGCCGTTGAGTCAATTCCGATTCATGGTCCAGAACCTTACTCCAAAGAGTTTTCAATGGCTAATTTTCCAGAAGTAGATTGCCAGGCCTTTCTTTTGAGGCACCTCTAGGTTAGCAGCCAAGTGTGTTCACCATTTGCACCACCCAGGGACTCCTCCCAACATGGAAAGTGTTGAGTTAAAGGTTGGCAAGGCCCAAAACCACCCGCAGGAGGGTCTGAGTTACACTTTGTTTTGTAGAGGTGTTTTTGTAAGAGTTTTTACTAGTAGAGTACAGGAGAATGGGAAGAGCTTGGCTTCAGCTAATATTTAAGGAACTCTGGCTATGTGGAGCCCTGGTGGTGCACTGGTTAAAAGTTCGGCTGCAAACCAAAAGGTCAGCAGTTCAAATCCACCAGCTGCTCCTTGGAAACCCTATGGGGCGGTTCTATTCTGTCTTATACGGTCGCTATGAGTTGGAATCGACTCAACAACATTCTCCCCCACCTCTGGGCTATGTACCAGGTTCTGTATCCACATTTTAAAATTTACTTTTCCTAATAACCTCATACAGAATTGTCATTATTTTCATTTTACAGAGGCAAAAAGTGATAGATTATGTGACTTGCTAAGGACTACCCACTGGAATTTAATCCCACACCTGTGACTCCAATTTCATTGACTTAACTATTACTCTATATTGCTTTCTGGACCCTAATCTAACTTTTCTCCTTACTAGCTGTGTGGCTTAAGCTAATTGCTTAGTCTCTCTGAGACTCATTGTCTCATAAGTAAAGTGGAACCAGTAATAGCACCCCTTGAGTGTTATGATGAGGAATAGAACTAATATATCTAAAGAGCCTAGCACAGAGCCTGGGACATGGACAGCAGCCAACAAAATGTAGCCAGTATTTTTTTAATGATAATTATCTTTGAAGTCCCTTTTAGGTCTACAACCCCATGACTTTTCTGGACAGTTCCTGTAAGATGAGTAGGGGATTGGTAGGTTGCCTGGGCTGAGAATGTCCATTTCTGATGCCATGGGCTTGATTGTTGGGAAAAAATTACATATATTATAGTTCTACAGTGCACTGAAGATGTACATATACATCCCCCCCCCCCCACAAACTTACACCAGCAGACTGGGGTATGATAATGAAATGAACTTACTGCTCTCTGAACAATGTTACTGTATTCATAGTTACCTTTGATTTGCTTCCCCTTGGGCAGGCGGGAGTACTGACACAGCTCCCACAACTTCCCTAGTATGAAAGAAAAGCAACACTTAACCATCTAGAACATTGGAAAACACAAGAAACTGCTCTTGGTTAAAACCTGGATGGGCTAATTAAGGACTTAATCTTGATTAAGGTTGGGCTATGATCAAGAATACAAAAATAAAATACACTGGAACTCTGCCATGGAGAGTTCTGAAGGTCTGTCTTGGGCCTAACTCCTTTGCTGTGGTTCTTTGAGGGCACAAATTCCCTGTTACAAAGAGCAGGACCCCGGCAGTGTCATGCAGGTATATTGTATAATGGCAGTGGGAAATGTGGATACATGTGTCAGTTCCATTATAAATTAGCTGTGATACTTTTGGCCAAGACTTGTATTCTTTGATTCTTAGTTCTATGATCTATAAAATAGAGATGATAATAATTCTTGCTCCTATTTGATCTGCAGGGGATTGGTATATGTGTGTGGGGGAATGATCCATTGAAAAAATGTGTGTGAATATACTTTGGAAATTATAAAGGTCACAACCCCTACAGCAGAAGAGACAATTGGTTTCATCTCTTACTTTGGCTGACTGGTTTCCTAAAAATCTGGGGCATTTATTGAGTGCTTACTAGGTGCCAGGTACTGATATCAATTGGTGTCAGATTTTGACATGTAAAATCACGTCACCTCTTTAAGACTCAATTTCCAAATAAACAAAGGAGCTGATGATAACTACTTCCAAGATTATTGTGAGGGTAAAAAAGTGAGCATGGAGCAAAATGGCTGGTCCAAAGGTGGTACTCAATAACTAGGTGCTGGATGGATGAATGGTGTGAAATGTGAAAATGCCTAGCATGGTGCCTGGCCCATGGATGTTCAGTCAATGTTGTTGAATGAACAGATAAAGGAATGGAAGTGTAGGTGGCATATATTAGATTGAATCATATGAAATTGCCATTTTTGTAGGTAAAAAATGGTCAAATATGGCAATTTCATATGACTTAATCTTGCAGAAACTAAAAAAATGGTTGTTGAAAGAATGAGTGAATGACTAAATGGATGGATGGATTTGCAAATGACTCATGGTTGGTATCCAATGACTGTTTCCTTAATGATGAAGGCATTAATGGATGGGTGGGCAGGTGTGCCAGGCCTGTGTAGAGCTAAGTAGATGCTCATTAATTCTGAAGTCACTTGGCTCTCAGACCTCTTGGGTTCTGGGCTCACTGAGGACCAGCCCTTAGTGGTTCCATGACAGAATTCACTGTGTATCATAAAGACTGTTCTTTGACCCAGGGTTCCCTTATTAGAGTGTTGTTTTTGCAACTAACCGAGATATTGAAACTAGCAAAAGTGTCACAGCGGCCACCCAGCGTGGGGTCGATTAGCAGACAGTCGATGCCATAGGCCACACCCAGATCAAACAGCAGGTTCCGCTGCACAATTCTGCATGTTTGTCCGTTCAGAAACAGCTCGCCCTGAGAGAGAGAGAGAGAAGACAGTCAACAATCCTTCTCAATCTTCTCTTCTTTCCAGGCCATGTTATGTGACCAGCACCTGTAAGACTCAGAAAGAGCTGAAAACAAAAACAAAAAACAAAAAAAGCCCAAAATGAACACTGAGTGCTTATGATGTACCAGCTACTGTTCTAAGTGTTTTACCTGTGCAAAATCTTTTAATTCTCAACGTAGGATGTAGATACTATTATTAGTATGCCAATTTTGTTGTTGTTAGTTGTCGTAAAGTTAGCTCCTACTCATGGTAACCTTATGTATAACAGAATGAAATGCTGCCCAGCCTTGCGCCATCATGGCAATTGCTATGTTTGAGCCCATCGTTGTAGCCACTGTATCAATCCATCTCATGGAGTGTCTCGCTTATTTTTGCTGAACCTCCACTTTACCAAACATGATGTCCTTCTCCAGGGATTGGTCCCTCCTGATGATGCGCCCAAAGACAGCAAGACGAAGTCTTGCCATCCTCACTCTAGGGAAGGTGTACTTCCTCTAAGAGTGATTTGTTCTTTGATTTTACAGGTGAGGAATCTGAGGCAGTGAGGGCTTGAGAAACTTGCCCGAGGTCACACAGCCAGTAATGATTGGTGCAGGCATTCACATCCAAGCAGTTGGCCTCCAAGCCTACTCTCTTGACCACTCTGCAACACTGCCTCTCCCAAGGTAGAAGCGTGGGCAGTGGGGGTGACAGGGAGGAGTAGGGTTGACTGGCTACAGTTCAGGATAAACCTTGCTGACGTACGCACCTCATGTGCAGTAACTGAGTTTTCTTATTTAGTGCCAGCACCTAGCAAAGCTCTTGGTACAACTTTTGAAAATATACAAGTGATGGGCTTTAACTTTACAATGACAATAATAATAATAATTACTTATTTTTCACATGTACCAGGCATTGTCCAAACCGTGCTTTAGGTACATGATTTCACTTAATGCTTGCAGTAAATCTAGGGCTTCCTTCCCCAAGGTCACTCAGGTAATAAGTTGATGGACATATCCCTCCCCCAACTCCCAAAGAAGTAAAATGTTTTTAGGAAGTCCTGTGAAAAGAAAAAAAGATAAACCTCAACATCTGTTTACTGATGGAATGGACATAGTGTGACTAGTGGAACGAACACCTGAAAAGTGTGATTGAAGCCCTGATGCTTCACTTACTTGCTGCGTGAACATGGGCAAGCCCCTGAACTTCTCCAGGGTTTGTATTTTTCGACCAGGTAAGTAGGGTTAATAATTCTTAGTGTATGTTGTTCTTGTTAGGTGCTGTTGGGTTGGTCCCGGCTCATAGCGACCCTGTGTACAACAGAATGAAACACTGCTCGATGCTGCACTAGCCTCACAATCGTTGTTATGGTTGAGCCCATTGTTGCAGCCACTGTGTCAATCCATTTTGTTGAGGGTCTTCCTCTTTTCCGCTGACCCTCTACTTTACCAAGCATGATGTCCTTCTCCAGGGACTGGTTCTGCCTGATAATATGTCCAAAGCATGTGAGATGAAGACTTGCTGTTCTTGCTTCTAGTGAGTATTCTGGCTGTACTTCTTTCAAGACAGATTTGTTTGTTCTTCTGGCAGTTCATGGTGCATTCAGTATTCTTCCCCAACGCCTTAATTCAAAAGCATCAATTCTTCTTTGGTCTTCCTTTTTCATTTTCTAACTTTCACATGCATATGAGGGGATTGAAATCACCATGGCTTGGGTCAGGCATACCTTAGTCCTTAAAGTGACATCCTCGCTTTTTAGTACTTTAAAGAGGTCTTTTGTAGCCAATTTGCCCAATGCAATGTGTTGTTTGATTTCTTGACTGCTGCTTCCATGGGTGCTGATTGTGGATTCTAGTGAAATGAAATTCTTGACAACTTCAATCTTTTCTCTGTTTATCATGATGTTGCTTATTGTCCAATTGTGAGGATTTCTGTTTTATGTTGAAGTGTAATCCATACTGAAGGCATACAGTAAGGGCTTCAAGTCCTCTTCACTTTCAGCAAGCCAGGTTGTGTCATCTGCATAACGCAGGTTGTTAATGAGTCTTCCTCCAATCCTGATGCCCCATTCATCTCCATATAGTCCAGCTTCTTGGATTATTTGCTAAGCATACATTTCTTAATGTATATAATTTTTTTTTATAATTCTTAATGTATAGGGTTATTATAAAAATCAAACTAAACAATCTGTTGCAAAGTGTTCTGAAAATTAAATGTCCACCGAACACTCTCATACGTCGTCTCTGATAGGTGTCCACCTTGGTTTATAGAGATGGCACAGCTGATCTCAAGAGTGCAGGTATATTGCGATAACCTAGAAGTTGGAAGGTAAAGATGCTGACAGTCTTCAATTTAGTGTAAATTCAGTGCAATTCCAATCCAAACCTCAAAGGGATTCTTGTCATGAGATGTAAGTGTAATGCTGTATGGGACTTCTCAGAAGGTTCTTTAAAGGGAATTGATGCATTTGGGGGATGCATCCCTTTTGCCTTCCTCCTCCTCTTTCCTGGAACATAGACATGATGGCTGGAGCTCCAGTAGCCATTTTGGACCTCGAGGTGACTTTGAGGCTGAAACCATGTGCTGCAGAGCAGAAAAATAGAAGGCACTCCCCCCTGCAGCTGCCACACTAGACCTGGGTTGGCTACCTCCAGGTTTCCTTTACAAGAGAGAGTCAATTCTTGTGTATTTAAGCCATTGCCATTTTGGGGTTTCCATTTTATGCAGTTGAACTAGTCCTATCAGACCCATTCATCATATGGAATTATGGGAAGGTAGACTTGTTGAGGAACTAGCCAGGAAAGGAGAAAATTGCAAACTTGCTCTCTGTTGGCTGATCTAGCAGGGATAGCCAAGTAAGAGGGTTGGGAGTGAGGCCATGCTAGGGCTGAGAAGGAAAGGAAAGCAATGCCAGTGAAATTCCTGCTTCAGGGAAGTGTCTCACACTGGAAAATAAATGTTCTATCCCCCCCCCCAACCCCAACTAATCTGTAAGTGACTCTCCACGAGTATAGGGGGCTCGCTGCCACCTGTGACAAGGGCTTAGGCTGGCACGGTCTTATGAGGTTTTTCATACCCACTTACGTACTTTAAGAGGACATACCCCTGAAGGCAGTGAGAGAAGCCAGTAAGGCTGGCTGTAAATGGAGGAAAAAATGAACTCCTTGAAGAAGCATGGCTGGGGAAGTGGCTTGTGAATGTGTCCCAGGCCCACCTGATTGACGGTACTTACAATCTCACTGCTAGCTCCACACTTCACGCTCAACTCCGAGCCTTGCAGAGTCTTCCAGGCAGCAGATCTGGGGAGATCCACTGCTAAAACCTGTAGAAGCAATGGTGCCATGTTAATATCCTAAGTTTGAGCTGAAGAGGGGCCCAAAGGACCTTTGCCAAGAAACCAAATTCAGATGCATGTTTTTCCAAGAGTTATAGTGATTTCAGCTTTAAAATGACAACAAGTATAATAAGAAAGTAGAGGAATCATGGAATGGGTTGTCTAGGAGGTTGGAATTTCCTTCTGAAGGGCAAGTCTCAGCTAGCTAGTTTGGGTTCACTAGCCCTTCCATCCCCTTGTCTATGCTTGGGAGTCCATGGAAGGCGATATGTTGGTGTATGAAGCTGGTAACAGGAACAGTAGTTTAAGTGCTGGGAAATGGCATTGGATGTTACGAATTAACCAAAGTTAGGGCTTTTGGAATTCTTGGACTTGACAGACTCACTCCTGGAGAAAAACACGGGCCCTGGTTGAGGACCCAGAGTGACAGAGTTTTAGCAAGAGCTTCTATGTTCCTACGTGGCCTTGCTTCCCTGATCACAGTTGATCCCAGATGATTAATCAGATCTTTGCCTGAACATTATGGAATTGGGAGAGAAAGAGTTCATCTGGAAAAGCTTGGGAACTGTTGCCAGCAGCCATTTCACATGGCAAGAGTAAAAGCTAATCTGTAGTAAAAGAAAAGCGTCATGGTCTTGGGTATGGGTTAAAGTTAGAAAGATAATAATAATGGCGGTCCCAAGAAGCAGAAGCAAGCCTGTGAGCTTCGGGGAACCCAGGAAGTCTTTGCTTTCTCTCTCCTGACCTCCTGTAGAAGTCTAGATGAGCAGTACCTCTTTCTGCCATAGGGATATTTAGGAAGGCTTGGGGGCTACTTTCTCAAGGAGGCAGAGATTGGAGTGATGTATCTACCAGCCAAGGAATACCAAAGATTGCTTGGAGCCACCAGAAGCTAGGAAGAGGCACGGAAGGATTCTTGGGAGGGAGCATGGCCCTGCCCAAACCTTGATTTCAGAATTCTACCTTCCAGAACTGTGACAGAACAAATACCTGATGTTTTAAGCCACGCTGTTTGTGGAAATTTGTTATGGCAGCCCTTGGAAACTAATACACAAGGTAAGGGTGTATCTTCTCCTTGAGGTCAATTGACTCTGGCCAGTCAGAGGAAGACACAGTGGGTGTGGGGGTGCTCAGGCTTTCCTCCCACCACACTCTGACTATTCCTGGGCCGCAGTGTCTTGGTGTCTGGATTTTATCACTTGTGGGCCATTCCTGTACTCACTTCTGCATGAAAACAAAATACCTTGGAATCTCGGATCACATGGAACTTCAAGTACTCCTTCAGCTTGTCCTTGTTCTCTTGGTTGAAGAGGAAGTCCTGTTGTTGAGTGGGTAAGGCTTGGAGAGCTTGGTCCGTGGGCCAGAAGAGAGTGACCGGGATGTGGATGGGATCAGTGATGAGATTCAGCAAGCCGGCATCCTGAAACACAGTAAACAGCCCTGTGTGGCATGTGCACACCCAATGCAGCAGAGCCCTGCTATGTGGGTGGGCGTCTCTGAGGACCAAAGGAAGGCAGAGGGCCCCTGTGTGCTCTGTCCCAGGTTTACTGGGACTCTGGCAGGTGCAAAAGTGACATAGCTGGAAAACAAAAGTTCATCATACTCCAGCCTTTTGGACTCACATTTTCTTAGAAAGCAAAGAAGTGGACCAAATTCTAGCCTTTTGCTAAATAGGAAAATAAACTTAAGTTGAGTATCTTTTCTTTTCTACTACTCCTACCCAAATATTTAGTTTCTGGAGACCAGCTTAGTATTTTTCTCATATTTCATTAAAAAAAATGAAACTTACATAATATTGACATATTCCTGTATAATTGTAAGAATTCTGGATCATATATACCCCAAAAGAAATGACCAGATGAATGGGGAAGAATTATTCTGAGAGTCTTCTATAGACCAGGTGCATTGCATACATTTTTTTTCCTTTCAATGTTTCCAACAATCCTATTACGTTGGCTTTATTATCCCCTTCTTGGAGACTCAGAGAAGTTTTCTAACGTTCCATGAAATCTCGTGTTTCACCAGACCTTAGTGCACAGGTGTGGGCATGACTATAAGGTTTTGGGGTTGGGCGGGAAGGCAAAGATTACCTGTCTGTGACATCCTTGGAGATTCTAATTTCGAACAACTAGCAGTCTTCATTTCTACAATGCTTCCTTGGGAGTCTGAGATCCAGACCATTTTGGGAACCACTGGTCCAGTGTGGAGGTTTATACAGTGTGCTTTGGGGGACCCCAGTGTTCTTAAAGCCCTTTGGAGACTTCTCGGTGTTTGTTGGGGGGAAGGGAGCCTCAGAAGACTCTGGCCTTCTCCCTGGCTCTCCTCTACAATCTGTTTTTTGAACAGAAAGTTTCTCTACTCAATTTGTGGGAACAGTTTTTGAAGTCAGAAAGATATGGTTGTGAATTCTATTTCTACCTGTCTCATAGGAGGCATAGATTCCCTAATTCTCTACCTCAGCTTCCCCATCTCTACAATGGGGTTGAAAATTCCTACTTCCCAGGCTCCTTGGTAGGAGGACTGAATCACAGAGGTAAAGTACCTGCTACAGGGACCAGCATGTGCTAGTTCTGTTCCCTTCCCCCAACCTCAAATACTTCAGTTTCTAACTCAGTCAATGTACATTATCCATCTGAACAAACCACTCAACATTTTGAGCCTGGAGTAAAAGAGAATGACTTTGCTCTCCAGAAACACAGGACTTCCCCACATAAATCCCGTGACAGTTGATTGGTGCCAAAAAACAAAACAAAACAAATAAACACGACAACAACAGAAATAACGAACTCAAACCCCCAAAACCAAAATAAAAACCAACCCCCCAAAAATTCAGGTAGATAATCCCGAGTTAACTTCTCTCCTAGGTTTTTTTTTTTTTTTTACCTGTATTAAGTTGCTAAATTTGGTGTAGCCATGGTTTTTTGCCACTGTCGTAAGATTTTGCTGCAAAGATAATAAGAATGAGAATGGTACCTTTCTTCATATGTTTCACAAAGCACTTGAACAAAAGCTCAACTGAGTAAAATAAAGGGAAACATGACCGGTACTGTAGGTTGCTCATTACCACCCATTCTACCTCTGTGCTACCCATGACTTTCTGCATTAAAGATGCTAGAAAGCTGAGCACAACGTTTTCTCAGACTCCCTTGCAGCTAGAGTTCCATAGGTTAAATAGAGTCCACCAAGCAGAAGCACTTGTCAAGACTTGATGGTGGAAGGAAACAACCTAAGGCAATAATGGTTGCTAGCAGGGAGATCAGATCTTCTGGCAAGCACGATGGTGGAGGCATCTGGTGTCCAGTCTCTAGCATCCGAGAAGGTGAGGCTAGAGCAGGCGTTCTCTCCTTGCAGGCATCCCTGAGATGCTTTGTTACCAGCTGTGTGGCACCTGAGTTAAGCGCTGGCCTTCCAAGAGATTTATTGATACTAAATCTCCTTTTTGTCTAAGCTAGGTATGATGGATTCTGTTGTTGGCAATGAAGAATCCTGACCAACAGTAATAAATAATCATAAAAGTTAAAATTGTCTTTTCCCATCAATTGAGAAAGAGCTTTACTCCAGGGTTAGTTTTATATAATTATATATCTGTGATAACCCACTGCTGTCAAGTCAATTCTGACTCATAGCGACCCTGTAGGGCAGAGTAGAGCTGCCCCACAGGGTTTCCAAGAAGCGGCTGGTGGATTCAAACTGCCAACCTTTTGGTTAGCAGCCAAGCTCTTAACCACTGTGCCACCAGGGCTCATATGAGTCAGAATTGACTTGACAGCAATGGGTTTGTTTGTTTTTAATGTCTGTGATATGATAGCTCTCTCTCTCTCCCTGCCCTCCAAATCTGTGCAAGACCACTAGCCCTTTTGGATACTTAAAAAAATACTTATAAAATCCATTTATCTATTAGAAAACAGGCTTTTACTTATTTACTTCTTACTAAGAATAATGTTTACTAGGCTTTTAATGACAGCTTCAGATTGAAGCAGCAAAATTAAAATGTTTCAAATAAAGCCTCAAAATCAGAATTAAGATAATAATGTATTCTGGCTCATCCCATGCTGAGCATACATCAGTGAGTTTACCCACCAGAATCCTTCCAGAGGCATCTCTGGGGGCGATAAGCAAGTTTTTTGGGGAAAGTAACTTGTCTATGATGTGGATGACTCCGTTGGTACTGATGATATCACTGGATATGACCTTAGTATCATTATTTAAATACACTGTGTCCTGAAATCAACCAAAACAGAAAAAAAGAAATGAACACACAGAGAAATAGACACAAAACCGATTCTTCCAGAATGCCACAGTAACACGTTAACTCATCATGAAAGTGAACGACATTTAAGTAGAGCTGTGGGCAAAATCTGAAGACCTAAGTCACTCAAGAATCTTAGTATTATTTTTATTATTAAAAAAATGAGGCAAGAATGTATTTTTCACCCAGAAAGTTTAATAGTAAATGATTGATTGAAACAGTCATTTCACTGTGATTCTCAAATTTGAAATAAATAAGCATATCAAAATTGGCTTCTCTTCAACATGTGTGTCTCCCCTACTTTTTCTCCTTTACAATGAATTCTACAGCCACCATTTGTCTTCATTTCAGGGAGGGACAGGACCAGCATGGCCAAGTGGCTTTGATCAAAAGCTTTCCTCTTTCTCCATTTTCTGTCCAATGAATGCCACCAAAAATAGTTCCAATGACTGCCTGGAGCGGCCCTACCTCTGAAGGTGGATTCCAGATCTAATATTTACTCACTCCGTGACCTTGGACAAGTTACTTAACCTCTCTGAGCTCATTTTCCTTTTTTGTAAATTGGGAATAACAATAGAATCTATATTATGGGGCTGTTTTGAGGATTAAATGAACTAGTACATATCCAATACTTAGAATAGCCTGGCATATAGAAATCACTCAACATAGGTTAGTTGTTATTAATCATTATTGCTGTCTTACTCTGAGGAAGAGGAGGGGAGAGGGCCCAAGGAGAGTGAGTACCTTCCTTAGGTTGCCTCACTTACCTGAGAGACAGAGATGGCAATCGACTCCCCTTGGAGGGAAGTTGCATTTGGGGTCAGTTTCAGGTTTTCCATAAGCAGCTGGTGGCAGGCGATCACATGATACCGAAGAACCTGGGGCATTACGCCCTGTTTGTCCCAGTCTGCAACCTGCAACAGATCAGGGGGTCCATGAGCTTTTTGTTCCAACCTTCCCTTGGGATCTCCTCTCTTGCATCCTCTCCCCTGCATCTCTCTCCCCACCCAGGCCCTGGGAAGTGGATGCTCAAGGTTGGCTTGTGGTCAGGGTTACAGGCTAGAGGCTGTCAGGCAAGAGAGAGAAAGTGGCTTTTTAGTTCCCTGCCTTCCTCCATTGCAGAATCTCAGAGCAGAGGCAACTTGGAGTTCTCTAGTCCAGCATTTCCCAACACGCCTTCTAAAGACCACAAATCTGATGAGGTGCCACTTGAAAAAAAAGGTTTTTCTGTGATGTATGTTGGGAAACACTGCATGGTACATCCCCCTCCTGGAGAAGTGCCAGGGCCAGATTGAAACCTTTAATATGGAAAAGATCGCAATGCTTCTGTGTTTGTAAATCAAAACACAAATGATATTAGCCATAAAGTAAGTGTAATAAAAATTCCACAAAGTTTTGTTTCCCGATAACTCTTCAGATGCTTTTTTTTTTTTTTTTGAACTATGAAATTCTTTCAAAAATTATTTTTGGATCTTGCTTTTGCTGGTGTCCAAAATGTGTGCATAGAAGGGAGGTATGTGGGTGGTGAAGAAAACCAGCACTGGAGCCAGGTTTGAGGCCTAGTTCCACCACTTGCTAGTCATGTGACCTTGGGAAAGTTGCTTCCCTCAATGTCATCAGTGGTAAAATTGGGATAATAATAGTACTTATCTTACAGGGTTGTCATGAGAATTAAATGGGTTAATCTAAGTCAGGCATTCAGAACGGTGCCTGGCATACTTAATGAATGTTAGCTATTGTTAATGGGTAATCCAGTATGAAGCATCCTCATGAACAGCAAAGGCTCTGAGAAGTCCTGAAAAAGAGAACTGGCTTAAATATCCTTAATCCAGTTCTCTCTCTCTCTCCCTTTTTGTCTGTTTGTGTTCTTCTCAAAAGGGGAGAACGTGCTTGGCATTTCTCGAAGTAAAAAAATTGAAGAAAAATTCATCTCTACTTGCAATATTGAAGGATTCTAGGGGGAAAATATTAAACACATCAAGAGAAGATGGAAGGCATACAACAGAGTTGCTATACCAAAAAGAATCAGTTGACTTTCAAGCATTTCAGGAGGAAGCATATGACCAGGAACGAATGGTATTGAAGGAAGAGGTCCAAGCTGCACTGAAGGCATTGGTGAAAACAAGGCTTCAGGAACTGACGGAATACCAATTGAGATGTTTCAACAAACAGATGCAGCACTGGAAGTGCTCACTCATCTATGCCAAGAAATTTGGAAGACAGCTACCTGGCCAACCAACTGGAAGAGATCCATATTTATGCCAATTTCCAAGAAAGGTGATCCAACCAAATGTGGAAATTATCAAACAATATCATTGATATTGCACTCAGGTAAAATTTTGCTGAAGATCATTCAAAAGTGGCTGCAGCAGCACATGGACAGAGAAGTGCCAGAAATTCAAGCCGAATTCAGAAGAGGATGTGGAACCAGGGATATAATTGCTGATGTCAGATGGATCCTGGCTGAAAGCAGAGACTACCAGAAAGAGGTTTACATGCATTCTATTGACTATGCAAAGGCATTTGACTGTGTGGATCATAACAAATTATAGGTAACATCACAAAGAATGGAAATTCCAGAACACTTAATTGTACTCACGAGGAACCTGTACATAGATCAAGAGGCAGCTGTTTAAACAGAACAAGGGGATACTGCATGGTTTAAAGCCAGGAAAGGTGTGCGTGAGTGTTGTATCCTTTCACCATACCTATTCGATCTGTATGCTGAGAAAAATAATCTGAGGAGCTGGACCATATGAAGAAGAATGGGGCATCAGGATTGGAGGAAGACTCATTAACAACCTGTTATACAGATGACACAACCTTGCTTGCTGAAAGTGAAGAGGACTTGAAGCACTTACTGATGAAGATCAAAGACTACAGCCTTCAGTATGGATTACATCTCAACATAAAGAAAACAAAAATCCTCACAACTGAACCAATAAGCAACATTATGATGAATGGAGAAAAGACTGAAGTTGTAAAGATTTCATTTTCTTGGATCCACAATCAACACCCAGGGAAACAGCAGTTAAGAAATCAAAAGACACATTGCATTGGGCAAATCTGCTGCAAAAGAAGTCTTTAAAGTGTTAAAAAGCAAAGACTTCACCTTAAAGGCTAAGGTACGCCTGACCTAAGCCATGTTGTTTTCAATCGCCTCATATGCATGCGGAAGCTGGACAATGAATAAGGAGGACTGAAGAAGAATTGACCCCTTTGAATTGTGGTGTTGGCAAAGAATATCAAATATACCTTGGACTGCCAAAAGAACAAACAAATCTGTCTTGGAAAAAGTACAGCCAGAATGCTTCTTAGAAGCAAAATGGCGAGACTACATCTCACATACTTTGGACATGTTATCAGGAGGGATCAGTTCCTGGCAAAGGATATCATGCTTGGTAAAGTAAGGGTTAGTGAAAAAAAGGAAGACCTTCAACGAGATGGATTGACACAGTGGCTGCAACAATGGGCTCAAGCATGGCAACAGTTGTGAGGGTGGTGCAGGACTGGGCAGTGTTTCATTCTGTTGTATATAGGGTCACCATGAGTTGGAACTTTCTTGACGGTACCTAACACCACCAAACGGGAGCTTTGGATCACTTGGGAATTATTGATCGTCTCCAACCTCCTACGCAATTCACAATATACTTTAGAGTGTCTCTGGCCAGTGGTTACCCCAAATCCGCTTGGATGCTTTCCCTGACAGGGAATCCCTATACCCAGAGACAGCGTCTTTCATTGATGGTCAGCTCCAGCTGATTATAATTCCGCTGTCCAGAAATGTCTCCAGTGTGAGTTCCAAAATGAGGCCCAAAGACTGTGTTCCAGCCCCAGATTTCCTCCACCTGCCCACTGCCACGTGCTTACCCGGGCTTCCTTGTCAAAGGCTGCTGATAAAGGTGCAAAGACGGTGAAGGGGCCTGGGCCAACCAGGTCTCGCACAGAATGCTCCTGAGGAAAGGAAGGTGAGGGGCCCCATGTTACTTACTTAATATAAATAGAGACAGGGCTGAAACAATAGCAGAAAGACAGAGAGAGAGAGAGAGAGAGAGGTGGTTGCAAAAGGGAGCGATAACTGAGTGAGATCTGTGTTTAGTCTTGGATTCAAATTCAAACCCAGATTCTCTGTCATTAAACAGCGATGTTTATTTTTCTGGTTAGAAATCAATGTGTTTATTTTATCAAAGATTTTGAAAATGCAGAATAAAGAAAAAAATAACTACTATAGTCTTCCTACCCAGAATTAACCCCTGTATTTTTAGGTATTCTTGTCCAGTGTTTCTTCTACATATAAATATTTTACATAATTGGGATAGTAATATAAATATAAATAATAAGATGATTTACTTAACTGTTCTAAATATCTTATTGCCAATTCTAAGCTCATATGGCTATCTATATTCTAGTTTTTTAAAAAATAATTTTATTCTTAGAGTTTTTTAATAGGTTATTCTTCAATAAAGGAGCCCTGGTGGTACAGTGGTATAGTGGTTAAAGCACTTAGCTGCTAACCGAAAGATCAGGGGTTCAAACCCACCAGCTACTCTGTGGGAGAAAGATGTGGCAGTCTGCTTCCATAAGGATTATGGCCTTGGACACTCTATGGGGCAGTTCTACTCTGTCCTCTATGGCCTGAGTCAGAATCGACTCGACGGCAACGGGTGTTCAGTATATCTGGGACTTATTCAGATGTATAATGTGCAGAAAGATCTAATGTCATATTTGCACCCAAAGGCAGCCATTGGCCCAGTAATGCTTCTTTTCCCCAGTAGTGTGATGGGATTTTTTTCATATACTACATTCTGAAAAAAAAAACAAACAAAAAAACTTGTTGCCTTTGAGTCAATTACGACTCACAGTGACCCTGTAGTACTACATGTATTGTTATTAGCTGGTATCGAGTTGGCTTCCAACTCATGGTAACCCCGTGCACAAACAGGATAAAACATTGCCCAGTCCTGTGCCACCTCCGTTGTGGATCAGACAACGTTCCATTGTGATCCATAGGGTTTTCATTGGCTGATTTTCAGAACTAGATCTCCAGGCCTTTCTTCCTAGTCTGTCTTAGTCTGGAAGCTCCACTGAAACCTGTCCAGTCCCATAACAACACTGAAGTCTCCACTGACGGGCAGGTGGTGGCTATGCATGAGGTGCACTGACCAGGAATTGAACCTGGATCTCCTGCATGGGAGGTGAGAATTCTACCATTGAACCTACATGTAGACTACATTCATATGCTGCATTCATATAGTACAGTGGGTCCAGTGCAGTGTACATTCCCCTCTTTCATGTTGGCCACCTGAGGCCTGAGAGATGAAGTCTACAAATGATCAAACAACAGAGTGCATTCCGGAAATCCAGGCCCAGCCCCCCACCCAGACTTTCTCCTACCCCCACCAATTCTGGAGGCTACAGGTTTGTGCTGTATCTGGCTGGAGACCCAACTCTTGCAGCTAGACAGGCACACATAGTCTTACCATCAACTGGAAGAAATACTGGGACGTTTTTGGGTTCTTGGGAAGCTCCTGCAAACAAAGACGGTAGCTTCATTTAACGCCTGTGAATTAAGCACTTTTAATGCCTGTGAATTAAGCAGGATGTCACTGAATGATTTCTCTAAAGTCATGAGTCTCTGCCTGCCCCTCAATGGAAATGTGCAAAAACAGGCCTTACTGCAGTTTCACCAATAAGCTTAAAATTGATGTTCAGTGTGACTATGTGGATACACTCTGAGCTGCAAAAACTTTCTGGACTTTCCATCTGCTTTATCAAAGAAAAGTCCAGCCATTTCCAGAAGCTTCTGAGCTTTAAGAGCACTTAAAAAAGTTTAAATATTTAAAAAATCAGCTATAGGTTTATGGTAGATTTGGTTACTCTATAAAGCTCCTTTCTAAGCCAAATAGCATTTACTTTATATTAGGCAGA
This sequence comes from Elephas maximus indicus, assembly GCF_024166365.1. NCBI lineage: Eukaryota > Metazoa > Chordata > Mammalia > Proboscidea > Elephantidae > Elephas > Elephas maximus. The sequence goes on along the minus strand of NC_064822.1, from coordinate 170,404,659 downwards.
AACTTGGATTATGCTATCTTATCCTTCATGTGCAGTGTGTGTGTGTCCTTTATACACTTTATTTCATTTAATTCCTATAACCACCTGATGATGCTGGTACCATTATTATTCTCTTTTACAGATTAGAAAGCAAATCTATACAGAGTGATGTAATATGCCCAAAGTCACAAAGTTACTAGCTGGCAGAGCTGAACTCAAACCCAGTTGTTTCTGCCTCCAGAACCGTTGACCTTAATCAATACATTATGCCCTTTTCCATGGCCAGTGAATTCCCACAGGTGGATAAAATTTCATTTCATTGCCAGTTTCTATCTTTCACATTTTTATAGAGCTCTACATTTTACAAAGCTTTCACACATTCCTTAGCTACTTGGATTTTCTGAACAGTTAGGGAAGTAGGGTTTACCTGATATATGTTGCCTCGGCAGGTAAATCCATCCCCAGTGTAGTTTGGCTTACAGGTACAGGTCCTTTCATCTTGTCCAGTGTGATTGCAGATAGCAAATTCACTACAGCCGCCATTTTCCTGGTGAAATTTCCAATGGGAGATCAGACCAGTTAGTTTGCCAGCTTTGTTAATATTTGTAAAACAATTCTGCATTGATATTTATTTCTTTTCTCTGGGGTCAGATTACGTAATAAGCAAGGCAAGCAAGGGCTTATTTGTGCCTACTTACTAATCTGTAGTGACCAATTTCACCTGTTTTTGGCCACATCAAAGACGTGGTGAAACCCATGTGAAATTGTTCACTACAGATTAGTAAGTAGGCACAGGTAAATCCATGCTTACCTTGCTTACTGGGTTATCCATAACCCTGTCAGGGACTGTAACTTCGAAAAGAGGTTTTGATTCTGTAGGAAGGTGATGTAGGGTTGGGAGACAGATGGCAGCCATACGTCTTCAATGTGATGAAAAATGTGCAATTGTTCACTATAGATGATCTGGTAAGCAACGTAAGCACCATGCATACCTTACCTATTGGATAATCCACCCCTGTTTGTCTCAGTCGCTAACTTTGACTAGTTTACTTGACTTGCCCTTTTCCTGAATTTGCCTTCCAATTTCCTTAGGGTGGTGGGAGTCATCTTATTCACTTAGCCTTACATCTGCAGATGGCAGGCCCATCTGAGTAGATCTTTAGCCCTGAATGAATAAGCCCAGGGTTGCCAAATTAAAAGTTTCTCTGCACCTAGGAGTTGACTAAAAACTACCAATTTTGTTTGCCACTTCTCAGCTTTAAGGTAAATTCTGATTCTATCATAGGAAAGGTCATGATAAGCAGCTAGAAGGCCAACCATTTGCCATTGCTTCAACTCTGACTCACGGCGACCACATGTGTGTCAGAGTAGAACTGTACTCTATAGGGTTTTCAATGGCGGATTTTTTGGAAGCAGATTGCCAGACTTTCATCCTATGTGCCACTGGGTGGACTCGAACTGCCAATCTTTTGGTTAGCATCGAAGCACGTTAATCCTTTGCAGCATCAGGGACTCCTACCCAAGTAGGGTGGGTTCTAAATCTAATCACTTCTGAGTTATGGAAAGAGCAGAACGGGCACAGAAACAGGCACAGAGAGAAGAGGAAGAGAAACAGTGGAGACAGGTGTATCTACAAGGATTGCTGGCAGCTACTAGAAGTTGAGATAGATAAGGGCCTCCCTCCAGAGCCATACCCTGAAGTCGGACTCCTGGCCTCCTGAACCGTGAGAAAATAATTTCTGTTCTTTAAAGCCACCCACCTGTGGTGTTTGTGTTACAGCAGCACACGGTAATTAAGACACCCCCAAACTCCATGGTCTGGGGCTGGGACAGTGTTTTTCTTACTGCGCATTGCCACTTCCAAACCGTCTCTACTCCCTCATCCTTGAAAAGCCCCGGTTCCCTGGGAGCGCTTGGTATCGACAGTCTCTACCTGCTCTTCCCCACTTTGTCCTAACAGTGGCACGTAGATCACCATCTATTTCTCTAGTATCACACCGGTCATTGTCATTGATAGATTCAACATCCCTGCCGGTGACCTCTCCTGCACTTGCCCTCTCACTTCCTGCCTCCTCTGTTCCTTGACCCCACCCTACTCTGCCTCAGCCACCCCTCCCTGGGCCACCCCCTAACTTTGTTGTTGATATTAAAACGGATGTCTACGGAAATCTCTATCTCAGCACCCTTCTCTCTCTGACCGCCAACTTTGATCATTTCAACTGACCTCTTCCAACGCCATGCCTCCAACCTTCTTTGGCCCCAGTGACCTCCTCTCCTTTGAGCCTACGTCTTTCTCATCTACATTCCCTGCCTACCTACTGGCCCACTCTACCACCTGGTCCTCCCGTTGTGTTAGCCTAGCCCAGATGGCAAAGCAGAGTCCTGGGATTCCTGCCTCCTCTCTCCCTCTGTCACAGTATCTTGGCAAAACCCTAGCCCACCTGTCCCCGAGTTCCTGTTCCTTCTGCACCTGCTCTGAGTGTGTCACATGTATGTACTGCCTGGACTCCCTCTAAAGCTATGTACATAAATGTCCTGGCCTCTATCCTGGGCCAGGTTGGGATCCTGGCTCTGCCATCTACTGGCTGTGAGGCCTTGGTAAGGCATCTTGATCTCTCTGAGCCTCAGTTTCCTCCTCTGTAAAATGGAGATAATGAGTAACTGCCTCAAGGAATTATTGTAGGGATTAAATGAGCGAATGTTTATAAAGTGTTATTAGCACTTTAATTTCCCTCTCCTGGAGAAGACCATTTCACGCCTTTGCCTCTTTCCTCAACTCTCAGTCACTGCCCCTTACTCTCAAGTGATGAGCTTGACCAATATTTCTTGAAGAACCAAGTAACACTTTGTAAACATCTGTCTCTGGATAGCTCTAACATTCTACCTCGAGTTGAGTAGAAATCTGTTTTCTTGCACTGTCCATCCAGTAATCCTAGTCCTATTGCTTGGACTCACACAGAATAAAAATAGAACTTTTTTGTCCTTAAAATGTTGATGGCAGCCTTTATCTCCCACCCCTACTCCTCTTCAGTGGAAAGAGAATTGGAAGAACCAATGGTGTGTGGGAGCCCTGGTGGCGAGGTGGTTAAGAGCTTGGCTGCTAACCAAAAGGTTGGCAGTTCTAATCTACCAGCAGCTCCTTGGAAACCCTATGGGCAGTTCTCTTCTGTCCTATAGGGTCTCTATGGGTTGGACTAGACTTGCCAGAAATGCGTTTAATGATGTGTGCACGGACGTGGGAGGGGTAAGTGGGGCCTCTACCCCTGTACTCTACCCTTTATTTTTGCTCTACGTGTGGAACCTAGAATTGGGCCCTTTATCTAGGGTTGAGCTAATATGTAGAATGGTGCTGGTGGTGGTGGTGGGAAGATGTATGGTGAGAGCAGAAGTCTCTTCATTAGTCTAGCTACTAGACCACTGTTAAGAGAGAACTCACTTTTGGAATGCTGCACATTATTGTTGACTTATATTGAACTCACTACTTATAAAGTACAGGAGAATAAGGTGTGGGCAGTTGCTGTGGGGTTAATCCAAGAAGGCTTCCTGGAGGAGGTGACTCTTGAGCCTTGTCTTAATGCTGGAGAGGATGGGGTGGATTTCTTTGAAGGAAATTGGTAATATGGGGGATGAGCAAGTGGACAGAGTTGGCTCAAATGTGCTGTGGCTGGGCTGAGAAATGTGGTTGACATGTTTATATAGAGGTCGTGAAATTCATGTTTTTTTTTTGTTCTTGAGTTTCCTCCCAGATTTCCACTGATGAAGGAAAGACATATTTCTGAGCTAAATAATGACCTGTTTAAAATGCTATGTTGGATACTTGTATCATAGCAGATAAATCAAGCTGGAAAAAATACTGGAATAGTAGAAACTACACACACACACACACACACACACACACACACACACACGGTTTACAGAGAAGACTCAAAGAACTGAATGTAATGCGAATGTTAGTTTTTAACCTCTTCATTAGGTTACCAGTTACCAGTTGCTGTCAAGTCAGTTCCAACTCATGGTAACCCCACTTGTATCAGAGTAGAACTGTGCTCCGTAGGGTTTTCAGTGGTTGATTTTTGGGAAGTAGATCACCAGGCCTTTCTTCTGAGGTGCCTCTGGGTGGACTTGAACCTCTGACCTTTCGATTAGCAGCTGAGTGCATTAGCCGTTTGTACCACCCAGGGACTCCTACCCATTAGTTACGTACGTAGAGAGTAAATAAAACAAAACAGAAAGCAGATAGTTGACATCAACACTCCTTACAAAGGTTAAGGAAACAGATTTCAGGCTGGATATTAAATCCCTTAGTTGACTCACGAGTGTTACTTAGCAAGACCCTGTTCTGGGTGCCATGGCCTGCCTTGGAGAGGTTTTTAATCCAGCTGGCCTTGAGGCACTTGCCTAAGCTGCATTTGGGAGAATCCTTGGTTAGCCATGGATACCTGGTCACCTCTATATTCTACAGTCTAGAGGGCAGGCTGGGGGTTGTTGCACCTTCTCTGCTTTCTCCCCAACATTACAACTGGAACATGAGGGTGAAATGAGCCTCACTGTCCAGAAGCAGCTCTGATGCTTCCAATGTGATGTCACACCAACCCACATCCCCTAGGAGGGGCACATGAGGCCCCTGAGGCCTGACTTCTGAGCTTCTTGGGTTCAGAGCTGTACTCACGGTTAGGCAGATGTTGATGAGCGTGCAGCTCTTTCCATCTCCAGTGTATTTTGGCAGACAGTTACAGACAGCCTGTGCGGGGGAGAGGATAGCGGGGTTACTTCACAGATCGATTCTGTGAACTGGTCACATGAACCGGCTCTCAGACTCTAATCCCACAATGGTAAGTGTAATATCCTATATTTTGCATTGGTAATAGCTATTCTCCTCCCTCTGTCAGTTTGTCCTACTGTGGTGGCTTGCGTGTTGGAAGCTATGCCAAAAGTATTTCAAATACCAGCAGGGTCACCCATGGTGGACAGGTTTCAGCAGAGCTTGTAGACTAAGATAGACTAGGAAGAAAGGCCTAGTGATCCAGTTCCAAAAATGAGCCAATGAAAACCTTATAGATCACAACAGAACAGTGTCTGACTCGCTTGTTTTGGATACATCATCAAAAAAAACTAGGGGGATCAATCACCAGAAGAGGACAGCATGTTTGATGAAGTAGTGGGCCAATGAGGGATGTGGGAGACCCTTGGTGAGATGGGTTGGCACAACAGCCCCAAAGATGGACTTGAACATGCTGGTGATCGTTAGGATGACATGGGACTGGGCAACATCTTGTTCTGTTGTACATAATGTCACCATAAGTCGAAGTCTCATCGATGGCAGCTAACAACAACAACATCTATTCTGTAATCACGATTGTCATTTTATATTTTAAATGTGCACATTTGGCACATTTCATTTTTTTAGCACTGGGATCTCATACACATCCTATCTTTGCTGCCATCTTTTTTTTTTTTTTTTTTTTTCTTTTTAGCTTTTTTACCTTATTTGGTCCCTTGCCTTCTAGGCATGATTTTTTTCTCTCTCTGACTGGTGAAGGATCAGTTGAAAGGAAGCTACCTCCTATTCCCATTCACACTCCTTTCTTGCTCATCTCTACCCCTTGCTCAGCCCAAAGGCACCAGTGGTAAGAGATGCTCAGAGAGGGCTTTGGAGTCAAGACATTGCATGAGGGCAAAGTCAGTCAGACCCACTGTTTGGTCAAGGGAGTCAGTCGGGGGTTTCAAGTAGAGGGAAGGGGCACTGTCTGGAGAAAGTCGTGGACCGGACCCCATGTCACGTGCGCAGACTGTGCACTGCTCAGGGGTGCTCAGCCAGGGGGGTGAATGGTGCTGAAACCCAGTCACACCATTCCTGGAGCTGCCCGCCTAGAGGAAGGGGTGCCTGCTTTGAATGTATTGTCCCGAATGTGCCTTCTTTTGTGGCAGTGGTTCTGGTCGGATGTCTACTTATTAGAACTTGAACTCATAGGCGGCGTCAGCCAGGGTCAAACTGTCAGGTCTTATACTGTTCCTTGTCCTTCACCATAGGCCTCAACCTCAGCTCAACTCTTTGCCAAGATACCGACCAGCTGTCCCTCTTCAGCTGAGATCCTCTTCTCAGAGCTTAGCCTTGCAGTTCTCTCTCTGCCTTCTAAGACTGGAAGATGGTTAGAGGCCTTGAGCACCAGAAAACTTGTTGGTTTTCTCTACCCCAAGTAATTTGAAGTAAAAAGCTCTACTGAACTCGAAAGTATGTATAAAGAGGTTCAACTCTGTTTTGATTTTCCTTATGACTACATGTATGTAGTGGGTTGAACTGTCCTTAGGTGCCGTTGAGTCGCTTCTGACTCATAGTGACCCATGTACGACAGAAGGAAACACTGCCCGGTCCAGCACCATCCTCACAACTGTTGCCATGCTTGAGCTGATTGGTGCAGCCACTGTGTCAATCCATCTCATTGAGGGTCTTCCTTTTTTTGTTGACCCTCTTCTTTACCAAGCATGATGTCCTTGTCCAGGGACTGATCCCTCCTGATAACATGTCCAAAGTATGTAAGACACAGTCTCACCATCCTTGCTTCTAAGGAGAATTCTGGTTGTACTTCTTCCAAGACAGATTTGTTCCTTCTTTTGGCAGTTCATGGTATAGTCAATATTCTTCGCCAACACCATAATTCAAAGGCCTCAATTCTTCAGTCTTCTTTATTCATTGTCCAGCTTTCGCATGCATATGAGGTGATTGAGGTGGGATATGAGGTGGGTAGAATGGTGGTCCCCAAAAAGATATGTTCAAGTCCTAACACCTGGTACCTGTGAATGTAACCTTATTTGGAATTAGGGTCTTTGCAGATGTAATTAAGTTAAGGATCTTGAGATGAGCTCATCCTGGACTTGTGGCGGACCCTAAATCCAATGACTGGGGTCCTTATAAAAGAAAGGAGAGGAGATCTAGGACACAGAGGCACAGAGGGGAAAGCCATGTGACGGTGGAGGCAGAGATTGAAGTGACTCCGTCATCTACAAGCCAAGGGACACCAAGTTGCTGGTAGCCCCCAGAAGCGAGGAGAGAAGCATGGATTGTCTCTCAGAACCTCCAGGAGGAGTCAACCCTGCTGATACCTGTCCTCCACAACTGTAAGAGAATACTTTTCTGTTGTTTGAAGCAACCAAACTTGTTACGGCAGCCACGGGAAGTGATACAATATATAACAGGTGTGTGTGTGTGTGTTGTGTGAGTGTGTATCTTTCAAAACAACTGTTGTTTCTTATTTTGGACTGCTTTAGGCACGTGCTTGATCTGCTTATTGGGAGACCTGACACTGAGGTCTCTGAACGGCTCGACAAGGTCAAACGTTCATTGGAGACTTGACTTTGTCACCTAATTTCTGGTGTCCTAATGTCTTGCCTGACCGTTTTGCTTGTTCACAATGTGATAGAGACAGAGAGACAGAGCTTGGGTCTCTGAGCCTCCAGCTTCCCTGTCTGTGTGTTTTCACCCCATGGACCCCTCTCCTCTTCTAATGCTGGAGTCACTTCCCCAGAACTGCCCTCTGAGGAGCCACTGAGGGGTCACTTGTGTTAAGGAATAGATGACTAATACTAGTTGCCGTTGCATTGATTCCAGCTCACGGAGACCCCACGTGTGTCAGAGTAAGGCTGCGCTCCACAGGGTTTTCAGTGCCCGCTTTTTCGGAAGTAAATCACCAGAACTTTCTTCCGGGGCACCCATGGGTAGACAGACTCTAACCTCCAACCTTTCCTTTGGCATTAGAGGGCTTAACCGTTTGCACCACCCAGGGATTTCATATGACTGCTAGAGGGCCTCAACTGTTCTCTTCTGTTTTGTCACATGCATTTCAGAGCCTTAAGCAAAAGCAATAATTGCAGGGTTCTAGGTATCAGAAAGCTGAAAGAAAGGGGAGCATTTCTGGGAACGTAGGTGCTCCCGAAATCATGTGGTGTTGGCAGATAACTACTTCTCCCCACCCTAAAGCAATCCCATCTCCTAGGTACCCTTCGTCCCCGATTTCTCCTCATTCCCCAATAATGGTCTCCCATCTTTCTAGAATTTCCCCTAAAGTATTTATTTTTTGGAAAGAAAGGTCTGGCAATCTACTTCCGAACATCAGACACTGAAAACCCTATGGATCACAATGGTCCAATCCCCAACCCATGACAGGGGTGATGCAGAACTGGGCACTGTTTTGTTCTCTTGTGTACAGGGTCACCATGAGTCAGGTGTCAACATGACAACAGCTAACAACAACAACAGCATTTATTTTCTGCTGCTGCTCCCCCAGTGGCCTAGTCTCAGCCCCTTTCCCTGAGGGTTGTGTCTGTAGACTCTGGCTTTTCCTCCTGGGAACGCTTAGGGACCCCTGGGAGGCAGAGCTTACCTGGTTGGGTCCCGTCTGCGTGCACTCTGCATTCTTGTCACAGCCACCATGGTTCTCCAAACACGGATTAATTTCTTTAAAACAAAAGCCAACATCTGGCATGAGAATCAAGCCTCACTCTCAAGAGATAGCATCTTGAGGGACCAGCCAGGATGACTGACTGAGGGGAACAGATGTCAACAGTGTGATTTAGTTTTGGGACAAGGCTGAGGCAGCAGCAGCCTGAGGGGGAGGGTGCCAGATCCGGTTTCTCAAAACAAACCCCTTTGAGACAGGCTAATCTCAGTAAACGCACAGACTGCAGGCTTGAATCTGCCCCTCTATGGAATGAATATGAGTGTTTGTATCAAAGGCCTTTTGTCTTAAGAAATAATGGAATCTTGGAATCCAGTCAACAATGCTATGCATGAAGAGACTTGAGATAAAAAAGAAATATATCACTTACAACCATCGCAATAAAGATGGGTTTAGGGAAGAATCATTCATAGACGCTAAATGTAGGTGGACATTTTGATGAGGAGCAGGGTATTTGCTTGGTCTTAAAGTATCTTCCCACTGATTGCTTATTAGTATCAAGGGGATGGAAAAGCAACTATACAGTGGTTAAAATATACATAAAGGGGTTAAAATATATATTTTTAGACAAGGAATAGATGGAAATTGTGTGCCTCCCGTGTGATACCGAGACGGGTTCCTCCCTTGTGTAGTGTTCTGTCCTGGAACGTGTAATCAGAATCTAGTCATGAAGAAACATCAGACACATCAGAGAAATCCACATTAAATGACATGCTATCAAAAAAAAAAAAAAAGAAAAGAAAGGAAAAAGAAAAGCCGGGGGAGGGGACTATATTCTTTAATAATGTCAACGTCATAAAAGACAAAGAAACTGTTCCACAGTAAAGAGAACTAAAGAGACACGACAACTAGATGCAATACCCGACTCTAGGCTGCAGTGAAAGAAAAATGCTATAAAGGTCATTGCGAGTCAACTGGTAAAATTAGATTACAAATGGTAATTAGATAGACGTGTATCAATACTGAATTTACGGGAGTTGATAGGTACCCTGTAGTTATGTTGGAGACTATCTTTCTCCGTAGGAAATACATATTCATAGAGCTACAGCTTACTCTCAAATATATAGATATACAATATATGTATTTATACATATATATGCCATTTGAGAGTAAGCTGTAGCTCTATGAATATGTACACACACACACACACAGATGATAAAGCAAATTGGCCAAAATGTTAACAATAGCTGAATCTAGATAAAGAGCATATGGGTCTTCTTTGTACTATTTTTTCAACTTTTCTGAATAAATTTTTTCCAACTAAAAAATTAAAACAAGACCACTTATGGCACACCTTTTGGGCAGAATAGTGTGTAGCCATTAAAAATAATGATTTAGATATATACTTATTTTCAGGGAAAGTTATATTGCTAAGCAGAGTAAACGCTATGTATCAAGAAATACCGTTTTTATTAAAAAAAAAATACATGTGTAGCAAAGTAGGGCAACATGACCATAGTAACAGTGGTTATGTCCAGAATTTCTTCTCCAGCATATACACATTCTCTAATTTTCCTACAGTGAGAATGTGCTACTTGTATAAAAAAAGAACTAATGAAAGTTGAAAAATTCAGTCACCGCCGTAATGTCTAGCTGGAAAGAGTTTTCCCCCTTCTTCCCTCCGAAGTGATTTTTGGGTACCACATACCTTTAGAGCCCTGTGGTCACACTTCCATACCCTCGTACCTGCCTTCCTGCGCCTGACAAATTGAAAGGTGATCAGGGCAGCCCCATGTGCTAACAATGACAGCTGACAAGTTATAATCGCTCAATAGCACTCTGACCCTTAAGCCGTTGCCACTGGACAGGTGAGAAGCGGGCACCCACCTAGGCACACGATGCCATCACCAGCGTAGCCCACCTTGCACACGCACAGCCGACGTCCTGGGGTGGTTCTTTTACAGTCAGCATTGGCAGAACAACCTCCGTTGCTGATCTCACAGGCATTGATTGCTAGAGGAAGGAGTGATGACACAGCAGAGGAAGGGTGGAAGAGGAAAACAAAACGTTGATTCATTTTTGGTTGGGTCACCAAGAAATGAAAGATTCCTAGAAATCCAAAGTTACCATGTTCTGGATTCAGAGGGAGGCACTGGTGATTCAGTGGTAAAATTCTCACCTTCTGTGCTGGAAACCTGAGTTCGATTCCTGGCCAGTGTACCTCACGCACAGCCACCACCCATCTGTCAGTGGAGGCCTGCGTGTTCCTGTCATACTGAACAGGATTCAACAGAGCTTCCAGGCTAAGATGGACTAGGAAGAAAGGCCTACTGATCTACTCCCCAAAATTAGCCAGTGAAAGCCCTGTGGATCGCAAAGGTCTGATCTGAAACTGACCACGGGGTTGGCAGAGTGTCGTTCCATCGTGCACGGGGTTGTCATGACCCAACAGCAGCCAAAAACAACAACCATTGGTTCAGAGGATGCAGGCAGCCTTATGAATGGCTACATTTTTGGAACAGTAAACATTTGGGATACACCACAACTACACTGGTAGGCGATGGTTAAATGTCTAATTGAAAAGAATAAAAAGCACCACATGGCTTCACTGGTGAATCAATCATTTAAAGAAGGTGAATACCAATTCCTCCAAACTTCCAAAAAATAGAAGAGGAGGGAACACTTCCCAGCTCATTCTATGAGACCAGTATTACCCTGACACCAAAACCAGACAAAGATATCACAAAAAAACCACAGACCAATATCTCTTATGAATATAGACACGAATGTCCTCAAAAAAATTGAATCCTGCAATCAGTGTAATACATCATATCAGTAGAATAAAAAGACAAAACCACCATCTCAATAGTTGCAGGAAAAGCATTTGACAAAATTCAACACCGTTTATAATAAAAACACTCAACAAACTAGGAAGAGAAGGGAATGTCCTCAACCTGGCAAAGGACATCTATGAAAAACGCACAGCTAATGTGATACTTAATGGTGAATAAAGTATTAAAGGCTGAATACTTTTGCCCTAAGGTCAGGAATAGGATGAGGATGTCCTCTCTCCCCACTTTTAATTCAACATTGTACTGGAAGTTCTAGCCAGCAAAATTAGGCAAGAAAAGGAAATAAAAAGCATGCAAACTGGAAAGGAAGAAGTAGAATTATTCACAGATGAAATGATTTTATAGGACAAGAACCTAATAAATGAATTCAGCAATTCACAGGATACAAGGTCTACATACAAAAAATCGGTTGTGTTTATATACAATAGTAATGAACAAAAGAGCCTTGATGGTGCAATGGTTTAAGTATTCAGCTGCTAACCAAAAAGTTGGCAGTTCAAACCCACCTGGCTTCTCCAGAAAAAAGACCTGGCAATCAGCTCTCGTAAAGATTACAGCCTAGGAAACCCTATGGGGGAGTTCTACTTTGTCCTATAAGGTCGCTCTGAGTCGGATTGGCTTGACAGAACATAACAAAAACAACAATAGTAATGAACAATCCAACAACGAAATTAAGGAAATAATTCTATTTACAGTAGCATCAAAAATCGTAAAATACTTAGGAATAAATTTAACCAAAAAAGGGTAAAATTCAGTTGTATACTGAAAATTATAAAACATTGTTAAATTAAAGGTGACCTGAATAAATGGGAAGACAACGCTTGGAAGACTTAAGATTTAAAATGGTAATGGTCCCAAATTGATCTACAGATTCAATGTAATCATTTTCAAAATTCCACCCGCCTTTTTTGTAGAAATGGAAAAGCTGGTCCGAAAATTCATATAGAATTGCAAAAGGGCCCTGAATAGTCAAAATGATCTTGGCGGGGGCGGGGGGGAGGGAAACAAAGTTGGAGGACTCACACTTCTGATTTCAAAACTTACTACAAAGCTACAGGAATAAAGGCAGGGTGGTACTGGCATAGGGATAGGCATACTGATCAATGCAATAGAATTGATTGTCCTGAAATAAACCCATGTGTTCAAGGTCAGTTGATTTTCGATGAAGGTATCAAGATATTTTCAACAAATGGTGCTGAGTCAACTGGATATCTACATGCAAAGGAATGAATTTGGACTCCTACCTCATCTCACATACCAAAATTAACTAAAAATGGATCAAAGATCTGCATTTAAGAGCTAAAGCTATAAAATTCTTAGAGGAAAACATAGGTGTAAATCATCTTAACCAAGATTAGGTGATGGTTTCTTAGATATGACACCAAAAACACATGCACAAAAGAAAAAATAGATAAACAGGACATCACCAATATTAAAAACTTTGTGCTTCAGAGGATTGCCTCCATAAATCAAAAATACAACCCACAGAGTGGGAGAAAATTTTTGCAAATCATGCATCTAAGTAGATTGCCAGGCCTTTCTTCTGAGGCACCTCTGGGTGGACTCACACCTCCAGCCTTTCAGTTAGCAGCCAAGTGTGTTAACCATTTGTACCACCCGGGAACTCCACTTACCATTTAATAGTTTTGATTTTCAAAGGATAAGGATATAATAAAATGTTCAGTGAAAACTCCATGAAATCTAAGTAATTTTTTTTTTCTTTGAGGGTATAGCCCTCAGAGGAATAATTACACACCGATGTGATAGATGAGGTGACTGGGATGAATTTGCACTAGATTCTAAGATTATAAGATAATTTAAAAACAAAGTCCTTCAGTGAAATGCAGTGTGAAAAGTCCAGGACCTGGTATCCCAAGGCCTGGTTTTGAGTCTTGGCTTGACCTTTACTTTGGGGTCCACCTATAGAGGCTTATTTATAGGTTTGGGGACTCACATCTGGTCATGTATATGAAAGTGTTATACAAATGTTCATCGTTCTTATGTTAACTTGCATTCTTTTGGTTTTGCTCTTTTTCCCAAAAACAGAGGGCAGGAAAAATGTTCTAGTTCTTTGTCCTTTCCAGTTGTTTTCACTAGCATGCTATATACATCCTACTGCAGGAAACATCTGGGACCAAGGTTAGGGGACCCACATTCCAGGGAAAGACAGCTTAGAAAGCAGAGTGGTGTGATCACTGTCCAGCTCCGCCACAGTCTGGACCAGAGCCTGCCTGGGACACAGTGCTCCAGAGAATAGTGATGCTAAGAGTGTCCAGTCTTCTAGCACCAAATATGTGTTAGGCACAGTAAGGCTCTTAGTTTGCATTTTTTGAGCGCTATGTGCCAAGGTTATTTTAACAACTTCACAGTTATTAATCCAGGTAATCAGCTAACACCCCAAAGAGGGAAAAAATCCATAAACCCATTGCCATCAAGTCGACTCAGACTCATAGTGACCCTATAGGGAAGTTCTCTTATTATTCCCAATTTGCAGATGAAAAATGATGCAAAGAATAGTCAAGCAACTTTCCCAAGTGCTGTAGGCTGAAAAATGCCCCCCACCCCCAAAGATAAAAAAAAAAATATATATATATATATATTTTCAAAGATACCCACGTCAAATCTCTGGAACCTGTGAATGTGACCTTATTTGGTAAAAGGGTTGTGATGGTTAATGTTATATCAACTTGGCTAGGCTATGATTCTCAGTGGTTTGGCAGACACTATGTAATCATCTTCCATTTTGTGATCTGATGTGAGCAGCCAATCAGTTGAAAGTGGAGTTTCCTTGGGGGCAGGGCCTGCCTCCAGTATATAAAGGGATGTCCTGGCAAAGCTCCTTCTGTCTCTCAGCTCGGCACTGTTCTCGTTGCCTGACCTCTGGTTTTTGGGAAGTAAGCCTGCAGAAATCTCTGGCCTGGCTCCTGACCTACAGATTTTGTTGGGTTCATCAGCCCCTGCCACCATGTGAGCCAGCAGAGGACTTTAGCCTGTCACCTGACCCATGGCTTTGGGACTTTCAGGCCCCTACAATTGTGTGAGCCATTTCCTTGAAATAAATTTCTTGCTGTAAGAATCTCGAGATCATCTTGGACTTAGAAACCAAAAGACCGAACTAGTTGCTGTCGAGTCAATTACAAGCCATGGCGACCCCATGTGCTTCAGAGTAGATCTGTGCTGCATAAGGTTTTCAATGATTGTGATCTTTCAGGAGTAGATTGCCCATCCTTTCTTCCAAGGTGCCTCTGGGTGGGTTTGAAATGCCAGCCTTTCAGTTAGCAGCTGAGTGCTTAACCATTTGCACCACCCAGGGGCTCCCCTGGATTTAGAGTGCACCCGAAATCCAATGACGAGTCTTCTTATAAGAGACAGAAGACGAGGAAGCAATGTGACCACGGAGGCAAAGACTGTAGAGACGCAGCCACAAGTTAAAGAATGCCAACAGCCATCAGAACCTGGAAGAGGCAAAGAAGAGATTCTCTTTTAGAGCCTCTGGAGGGAGCACAGCCATGATGGATTTTGGACTTCTAGCCTCCAGAACAGATGCTACATTGGAAGTGCTCACTGGTCTATGCCAAGACATTTGAAAGACAGCTAACTGGCCAACTGACTGGAAAAGATCCATATTCGTGTCCATTCCAAAGAAAGGTGATCCAACAGAATGCAGAAATCATTGAACAATATCACTAATATCACACACAAGTAAAATTTTACTGAAGGTAATTCAAAAATGGTTGCAGCAATACATTGACAGGGAACTGCCAGAAATTCAAGCTGGATTTAGAAGGGGATGTGGAATGAGGGATATCACTGCTGATATTAGATGGATCTTAGCTGAAAGCAGAGAATACCAGAAAGATGTTTACCTGTATTTTGTTGACTATGCAAAGATATTTGACTGTGTGGATCATAACAAATTATGGATAATATTGTGAAGAATGGGAATTCCAGAATGCTTAATTGTCCTCATAAGGAACCTGTATATAGACCATATATAGGAGAGGTGTGCATCAGGGTTGTATCCTTTCATCATACTTATTCAATCTGCATGGTGAGCAAATAATCCAAGAACTTGGACTATATGAAGAAGAATGTGACATCAGGGTTAGGGGAAGATTCATTAACTGTGATATCAGATGACACAACCTTGCTTGCTGAAAACAAAGAAGACTTGAATCACTTACTCATGGTCAAAGACTACAGTCTTCAGTATGGATTACACCTAAGCATAAAGAATACAAAAATCCTCACAACTAGACCAATAGGCAACATCATGATAAATGGAGAAAAGATTGAAGTTGTCAAGATTTCATTTTACTTAGATCCACAATCAATGCCCATGGAAGCAGGAGTTTAGAACTCAAAGGACGTATTGCATTGGGCAAATATGCTGCAAAAGACCTGTTTCAAGTGTTCAGTAACAAAGACGTCACTTTGAGGATGAATGTGCACCTGACCCAAGCCATGGTATTTTCAGTATGCATGTGAAAGCTGGACAATGAAGAAGAATTGATGGATGTGAAATTATGGTGTTGGTGAAGAATACTGAATACATCATGGACTGCCAAAAGAACAAACAAATCTGTCTTGGAAGAAGTATAGCCAGAATGTTCCTTGGAAGCGAAGATGGCAAGACTTTATCTCATGTACTTTGGACTTGTTATCAGGAGAGACCAGTCCCTGGAGAAGGACATCATGTTTGGTAAAGTGGAGGGTGAGCAAAAAAAAGATTCCCAATGAGATGGACTGACACAGTGGCTGCAACAATAGGCTCAAATGTAGCAATGATTGTGAGGATGGCACAGGACCAGGCAGTGTTTCATTCTGTTGTACATAGGGTCGCTATGAGTCCGAAGTGATTAGATAATACCTAACAACAGTAACAGCCTCTAGAACTATGAAAGAATACGTTTCTGTTGTTTTAAGCCACCCACTTTGTGATGATTTGTTAAAGCAGTCAGAGGAAACTAATATACCAAGGTAATACACCAAAGTAATACAAATACTAGGTGATTAGAGTCAAACCCGGAGGGTTTAATGCTGAGGCTGTTACACTAGCTGCATTATTCTGCCCTTGTGCACAGAGAGATCATTTCATCTCACAGCCACTCTACAACATGAGTTGGTGGAGCTCAGAGCAGTTAAGCGACCCACCCAAGGCCACATGGGTAGGAGGAGGATAAAACAGGGCTTGAGCCCTTTTCTGACCCTCTCCACAGAGTCTTGATGCTCAGGCTACACCCTAGGCCAATAGAATCAGAATCCCCGGGATGCTCTTTAGTGGCTTTTGAAGCTCCCTAGGTGGATGGCACAAATGGTTAAGCACTTGACTACTAGCCAAAGGGCTGGAGGTTGGAACCCTTTCAGAGGTACCTTGGAAGACAGGCCTGCTGGTCTGTTTTTGAAAGGTTACAGCCATTGAAAACCCTATGGAGCAGTTCTACTCTGCACACATGGGGTTGCCATGAGTCAGAATTGACCTGATGGCGGCAACTAACAACAACAGCTGATTCCAATCGCAGCCAAGATGGTGAACCATGGCTTGATGAAAACAGGTGCCATTGGCCTGCCCATTCCAAAACTAACAAGCCCCATATGTGAACAGCTGGTTTCTGGGCCAGGTGTCCAATCAGCTGCCTCGTTACATCCCATTCCTCATCGTTGGTTGGCACCAGCCGCCAAGGCCCAGTCAGTCTACAGGAATCCAGATCTCTCCACAGCCCATGTGAACCCTGAGGCCCGCAGTGCATTCCTTCTCCACTTGCCTGTGCAGACTGTCCCGTTCCCTTGGAACCCTGCTGCACACTTGCACAATGCTGTGCCATCGGAATTGAGAAGGCAGCTGCAACGAGAATGGGCAAATGGTGTTTGTAGATAAATACATAACCCAATACCCCACCACATGATTTACAGTACGCCTTTACCCCATCACCCCAGCCTCTCGGCCCCTGCCCCCATAAAGCACTTAGGGATCCTAGATAAGGTTTGGGAGGAGAGTCCATTGCTAGCACGGCCCCCTAACAGGCAGCTAAAGTTGCAGTCAGTGATCAGCAGACTATGGAGTGCGCAGATGTAGGTGGTAGCCAAGGAATAAGAAGAGTAGCTACTGATCTTTGGAGAAACTCCTGTGTGCTAGGGGCTGTGCTTCTTGCTTTATTTCACGTGATCTATTTTTTTTTTTTTTACACAATACCCAATAGCCGTAGAAAGTAGATATTATTATTATTTTCACTTGGAGTTCTGGGTGATGCTAACAGTTAACACGCTTGCTGCTAACCAAAACAGTTAACATGCGTGCTACTAACCCAGGGGCGCCTTGGAAGAGAGGCCTGGTTATCCACTTCTAAAAAATCAGCCATTAAAAACCCTGTGGAGCACACTTCTACTCTGAAACATGAGTCAGAATCAACTCATGGCAAGTGGTGGTGGAGGATAATTCCCACTTCCTGATGAAGAAACTGAGGCCCAGAGGAATTACGTAACTGGCTCGGGGTCACATGGTCCGTGACAATTACAGAGGCTGACTTTGAATTCTGGTGTGACTCCAATTAACCACCACATTAAGCTCTTGTGGGGGATGCGGAGAGGCGTACCAAAGGCATGGCAGGTATGGCATGTGCCCGGGGCACCACTTGAAGCAGGGGGCGCCACTGAGCACATCACAGACGAGTTTTTATCAGTGAAAGCCAGGAAGCTGCAGCTATAATTTTCATGTAGTGCCATAGTAAGTAAAAGATCAACAAGCTTGGCTTGTATATGTGAGCTGATATTATAGTAGAGTTATCTAGAAGATGTGTGTCAGATGTTTGGACAGCGGGACAATTTCAGTGGTTGCCATAGGCGCTGTTTTCCATAGAGGTGCCTCTGGGGGGATGGGAGTCTGAACTCAGGCTTGGCTGCAAGGCGGAGCAAGGCTGAATGAAAAGGAGCCCCACTGGGCTTTCTCTGCCTCAGTGAGAGCCCCTGGGACTTGAACTGGAGTGACAACTGCCATTTCTGCTCATGTGCCAGGCAACTTAGGTGGCAGCTTGTTAAACTGGAACTGGCAAGTTGATGGTGGCCTCTTCAGAGATATTTTTAGTCTCATACTTAAAAGTTTACTGTAAACACCTGGTAAATAGCATCTGGAAACTGCTTCCTCAAGGATAGGGCCTGGAGCTGAAACCACTGGGAAGGAACCCCCTTTGCGTTGTCCCCAAAGGAGGCCCAGAGGGCACCTACTTGGCACTGGTGTGGCATGTCCCATTGCAGTTGTCTTTTGTGATTTCTGAAAAAGAGAACCAGTCGCTTTGTCAGCCTTCTTTCACCAAACCTCACTTGAGCCGTATCTTTTAGTACTTGCTGCTAGGAGAAGATTTACTTATTCTGAAGTAACCAGTATCTGTCATACAAAGTATGTGACTGTCATGCGTTGAATTATGTCCCCCCAAAAATGTGTGTATCAGTTTGGCTGGGCCATGATTCCCAGTACTGTGTGATTTTCCTATACATTGTAAATCCTGCCTCTACGATGTTAATGAGGGAAGATGGGTAGCAGTTGTCGTTAGTGAGGCAGGATCGGTCTACAAGATTGGATTGTGTCTTGAGGCAATTTCTTGAGATATAAAAGAGAGAAACGAGCAGAAAGACATGTGGGCCTCATACCACCAAGAAAGCAGTGCCTGGAGCAGAGTATGTCCTTTTGGACCTGGGGTCCCTGTGCGGAGGAGCTCCTAGTCAGGGGGAAGACTGATGCGAAGGCTGACAGAGAGAGAAAGCCTTCTCTTGGAGCTGACACCCTGATTTTGGACTTCGAGCCTACTTTACTGTGAAGAAATAAATTTCTCTTTGTTAAAGCCATCCACTTGTGGTGTTTCTGTTATAGCAGCACTCGATGACTAAGACATAATTGGGTACCGAGAGAGTGGGGTGCTGCTCTAACAGATACCTACAATGTGGAAGCGGTTTTGAGACTGTGAATGGATACAGAAGTGGCCGCAGCAGAGAACCGGAAGCAGCAGAACCAGGAGACCAGCGTGAGATGGCGCTGGAGCTGACTCACAGAGTGAGAGAGCTGAGTGCCTGCGCACAGGAGGCTTCCTGGCTGAGTGGGGTGCCCCACACACTTATTGGTGGAGCTACAGATCTTTGGAACACTTGCCCCAGCAGGGTAGATGTGGGCGAGAGTCCCGAGCTGCCAAGAGGCCAAGAAACGAGGAAGCAGAAGCTGAAGAGACAAGGAACACAAGAAGCTGAGCTACCTCAGTCTCACCAGGTAAGGCCATGACCTCAGGGTTTTCAAAAGGTGGAGCGGGTGGCCTCTGGTGTTTCTAAGGGTGGAGTCACCACTCAGATGGACTAGGAAAATGGTGTGCATAAAACCATGGGAGCAGAGTTGCTGTCCCAGTGGGCCTGGAAGCAAGAGCTGAAGCCCAGGGCTGAGGGGCCTCTGCTCAGAATCTGGAGAGTGTGGCCAATACCTAGAGTCTGGAGGGAAGGGCCATTGTGTAAATTGTCTCAAAGAACAGAATTATTTTCAAAGCCTTGAGGGCTAATGTAGTGTGTTCTGCTGACTTGCTTGGTGCCTGTTATCCCTTCTTTTCCTCCAGTTTCTCCCATTTGTAATGGCGATGTCTAACTTGTACCTGTTCTGCCATTATACCTTGGGAAGCAGATAACTTGTATTCTAGATTTCACAGATGAAGAGGAATTTTTGGATTTTAGACTTGGAGTTAAGACTTTTGCCTTGATACAATGGGGTGAATATGTTTTGCATGTTGCAAGGATGTGACTTTTTGGGGGCCAAAGGGTGGAATGTCATGGATTGAATTATGTCCCCCCAAAAATGTGTGTATCAATTTGACTGGGCCATGATTCCCAGTATTGTGTGATTTTCCTATACATTGTAAATCCTGCCTCTATGATGTTAATGAGGGAAGATGGGTGGCAGTTGTGTTAGTAAGGCGGGATCAATCTACAAGATTGGATTGTGTCTTGAGGCAATCTCTCGAGATATAAAAGCGAGAAACAAGCAGAGAGACACATACCACCAAGCAGTGGGCCTCATACCACCAAGAAAGCAGTGCTGGGAGTAAAGTGCATCCTTTTGGACCTGGGGTCCTGGCGTGGAGAAGCTCCTAGTCTGCGGGGAGATTGCTGAGAAAGCTGACAGACAGAGAAAGCCTTCCCCTGGAGCTGACACCCTGAATTTGGACTTTGAGCCTACTTTACTGTGAAGAAATAAGTTTCTCTTTGTTAAAGCCATCTCCTTGTGGTTTCCTGTTATAGCAGCACTTGATGACTAAGACAGTAACCCACCATGTAAATCTTTCTTTACACTGGCTTTCAGGACACTCACAGCCAAATCTAAAGGTCAAACATGGATCAACAACAGTACAAGAACTACTAAGGGAGTGTCTCCTGCAAAGATCAGTAAAGCACAGTAGCTTCCCTCTCATGGGACTGTGTTCAGAGGTTGATGTGCATTCCTTCCCAGGGTTTGATTTTCTGCTCTTATTTATATTTTTGTTCCTTATTCTTTCAAATTTTTTTTGTCATATTATTAGGGAGTGACATAAACAAGCAAATGTGCAATTATACCTAATCTTTTTTTTTTTTTTTTTTTTAACATGTACAGAAATAGCCCAAGGCCTGGCACACGTGGGAACTCATTATTTGTTGAATTAATTTCCAAATTCCCTGAACACAGCATAGTTTCTTGCTCTTGGATAGCTAGCTAACCGATACTTCCTGGCAAGGAGGACTCACGAAGAAATCACTAGAGATGAGGAAAGTGTACCCTTTGGGCAGGATGCTACTTATGTTGAGAGCTTTGGGGATTAGTTCTGATCAAGTTGCCCACGGAAGGTTCTGAGACAGACACCTGACTGCAAAAGGGGACTGTTTTGTGTCAAAGGGAACATTTCCAGGCTCAAGTGGTTTGGAGTGGATGCAGTGTAATTTTATGCTTCTTTGTACTACTCCTTGAGCCTAGAAATCCCTTTTTCCGTTTGCTACCTGTTAAAACTCCAATCATCTTTTAGAACTTCCTTTCTGAAACCTGCTCTAAACTTCAATTAATTCAATTAATTGGTAGTGGTTACATGGTGTGTTCTGTTGAGAAGGATCTGATGCTCCTATCTGGCCTCAGAGGGAGAGACTGCAATAATTGATTAGTGATGTTTGCCATGGGCTTGGGAGCAGGGAGTTAGCTTGCAGGCAAAGGAGTTATCTCCCTTGCTCCAGTTCAGTGACTCTTTGCTCTGCACTCCCATACTACTGTTTTTCCCGTTTTTTTTTAAATTGAGATTTATTTCCATTGGCCTTCCTTTGCAGGTCATTGCTTACACTTCTATTTACTTTACTAGAATGGGAGCTCCTTGGGCAAGGGTGTGCATTGAAGATGGTCTGGCGATAAGGCTGGAAAAAAGGGTGAGTGTCAGTTGGTGAATGCCTTTGTACTCCAACCTGCTAAGGAGTTTGAACTTTCTCCTGTAGGCAATGGAAAACCACAGCAAGTTGTCAAGTCTTGGTAAGGGATTAGGAAACATCTTATCTATCTTCTGGAAAGTTCTCTCTACGTCAGTGTAGAGTATGGAATATGGAACATAGGACCAGAGACCAAGGCATTGGCCAAGAGGCTACTTGAGAGGAGAACAGGAGGAAGGGATGGATTTGAGAGATGTGGAGGGCGAAGAATTAGATATGTTAATGAGGGAGAGAGAGGCATGGAGGCTGAGTAGGTGGTTTCTAGATTGGGTGAATAGGTGGGGTCTTTCCTCATGGTAGGGAAATCAGGAAGAGAAGTGAGTCTGGTTCTGTGTCCTTGGCTCAGCTGTCTTCCTCTTCTGTGGAGTGAACCTTATATATTTTCTGCTTGTTCACTGATGTCTCTTACATTTATATCTCCAGGCTTGACCTCACTCCTGAGCTTCAAACCCATAGATTTAACTGTGTACTCTGTGGCAACTGGCTGGGTACTATCACCAGACTATAAGCTGTTGAAGGCAAGGATCATATCACGTGCATTGCAATGTCTTTAGCATAGTGCCTGGCACATAGTAGGAGCTCAGTCAAGTATCTGCTGAATGAATGAATGGATGTCTCCTGGCCATCTCTATCTGGATGTCCACTGGCACCTCAAACTCAACCAACCCTAAACTGAACTACCCCCCTAACAGCCCTCTTCCTAAATTGGTCCACCATCCATGTAGTTGCCCAAGTCATAATCTGGGTGTCATCCTTGACCGCTTTCTCCCTTTTCTTTTCCTCCTGCAGATAATCAGTCACCACATGCTGTTGATTCTATTTCGTTTAGCAACCAAGTGTCTCTGTTTTCACTGCCACAGTGATGCCACTGTCTTAGTTCTGACTTTCATCAATTGTCTCTTTTTTTTTTTTTTAACTTTTATTAAGCTTCAAGTGAACGTTTACAAATCCAATCAGTCTGTCACATATAAGTTTACATACATCTTACTCCGTACTCCCACTTGCTCTCCCCCTCTTGAGTCAGCCCTTTCAGTCTCTCCTTTTGTGACAATTTTGCCAGCTTCCCTCTCTCTCTATCCTCCCATCCCCCCTCCAGAAAAGAGTTGCCAACACAATCTCAAGTGTCCACCTGATATAATTAGCTCACTCTACATCAGCGTCTCTCTCCCACCCGCTGACCAGTCCCTTTCATGTCTGATGAGTTGTCTTCGGGGATGGTTCCTGTCCTCTGCCAACAGAAGGTCTGGGGACCATGGCCGCTGGGATTCCTCTAGTCTCAGTCAGACCATTAAGTTCGGTCTTTTTATGAGAATTTGGGGTCTGCATCCCACTGATCTCCTGCTCCCTCAGGGGTCCTCTGCTGTGCTCCCTGTCAGGGCAGTCATCGATTGTGGCCGGGCACCAACTAGTTCTTCTGGTCTCAGGGTGATGTAGGTCTCTGGTTCATGTGGCCCTTTCTGTCTCTTGGGCTCTTAGTTGTCGTGTGGCCTTGGTATTCTTCATTTTCCTTTGCTCCAGGTGGGTTGAGACCAATTGATGCATCTTAGATGGCCGCTTGTTAGCATTTAAGACCCCAGACGCCACATTTCAAAGTGGGATGCAGAATGCTTTCATGATAGAATTATTTTGCCAATTGACTTAGAAGTCCCCTCAAACCATGTTCCCCAGACCCCTGCCCCTGCTCCGCTGACCTTTGAAGCATTCATTTTATCCCGGAAACTTCTTTGTTTTAGGTCCAGTCCAATTGAGCTGACCTTCCATGTATTGAGTGTTGTCTTTCCCTTCACCTAAAGCAGTTCTTATCTACTGATTAATCAATAAAAAACCCTCTCCCACCCTCCCTCCCTCCTCCCCTCGTAACCACAAAAGTATGTGTTCTTCTCAGGTTTACTATTTCTCAAGATCTTATAATAGTGGTCTTATACAATATTTGTCCTTTTGCCTCTGACTAATTTCACTCAGCATAATGCCTTCCAGGTTCCTCCATGTTATGAAATGTTTCACACATTCGTCACTGTTCTTTATCGATGCGTAGTATTTCATTGTGTGAATATACCACAATTTATTTACCCATTCGTCTGTTGATGGACATCTTGGTTGCTTCCAGCTTTTTGCTATTGTAAACAGAGCTGCAATAAACATGGGTGTGCATATATCTGTTTGTGTGAAGGCTCTTGTATCTCTAGGGTATATTCCGAGGAGTAGGATTTCTTGGTTGTATGGTAGTTCTATTTCTAACTGTTTAAGAAAACGCCAGATAGATTTCCAAAGCGGTTGTACCATTTTACATTCCCACCAGCAGTGTATGAGAGTTCCAATCTCTCCGCAGCCTCTCCAACATTTATTATTTTGTGTTTTTTGGATTAATGCCAGCCTTGTTGGTGTGAGATGGAATCTCATCATAGTTTTAATTTGCATTTCTCTAATGGCTAATGATCGAGAGCATTTTCTCATGTATCTGTTGGCTGCCTGAATATCTTCTTTAGTGAAATGTGTGTTCATATCCTTTGCCCACTTCTTGATTGGGTTGTTTGTCTTTTTGTGGTTGAGTTTTGACAGAATCATGTAGATTTTAGAGATCAGGTGCTGGTCGGAGATGTCATAGCTGAAAATTCTTTCCCAGTCTGTAGGTGGTCTTTTTACTCTTTTGGTGAAGTCTTTAGATGAGCATAGGTGTTTGATTTTTAGGAGCTCCCAGTTATCTGGTTTCTCTTCATCATTTTTGGTAATGTTTTGTATTCTGTTTATGCCTTGTATTAGGGCTCCTAGGGTTGTCCCAATTTTTTCTTCCATGATCTTTATCGTTTTAGTCTTTATGTTTAGGTCTTTGATCCACTTGGAGTTAGTTTTTGTGCATGGTGTAACGTATGGGTCCTGTTTCATTTATCAATTGTCTCTTGAAAACTTGCCACAGTTTCCAGACTGTCCCCTGGCAATGTCATTTTAAGTGTGGTTGGTCCTAGCATACACCATGTTCTTATAAACTCATAAGTGACAGCTAGGGGCAATCTATTGTATCTATTTGAGAGATTCTCCAGGATATCTTCCTGTTTGCATGACCCCATTGCTCCCTTCTCCCCTCTCCTAGGCTTTGTGAATCCTGGCTCTGTACTCTAGCATTCGATACGTTGCCCTGGGTTGTCTCTTTGGCTTGGGACCATTCAGATTTCCTACTTCAGCTTTTCAACAAACTCAATTCTGTATTCCCTTAATTTCAGCATCAATTAGAGCTTTGGGCAAAGACACTCCTGACAACCCTAATCCCTCATTGGGCTAGTGGACCCCTGTGATTCCCTCTATGGCCCCCACCTGAGAAGAGGCAACTTCTTGTGCTTCTGTAACTTCTGAAAACTGCTTCCAGATCTATTCTTTCATATCTAGTGTCAGAAGAGTCTTCTGGAAATGCAAATATAATCATATTTCTCCCCTGTTTTTAAACCCTTTAATGGGCTTTTGTTGGCTTTAGAGAAGGCTCAACCTGCTTAGTCTTTCAGGATCTGGCACCTGCCTACCACTCTAGCCTTTTCTCATTCAGCTTTACTCTTTGCCCCTACATGCTCTCATTCCGAAATCCTTTGTTTCCCTAAGCGTACAGAGCGTTCTCATATCCCTGTGCCATTCCGTGTGCTTCTTTTGGCCTGACATTCTCGGCCCTCTCATCACTCTCACCTGGAGTGTATTAAGAAACATCAGCCAATGTGGTGGGGGCAGGAAAAATGGGTTTGCTCAGACCCTGATAGTGGAAAAAAAATTGTTAGAGCCTCTGGAGAACAGGTTGGCAATAAATAACAAAATCTTTCCACAAAGTGCCAACTTCTGACTCAAAAATTCCATCTCTAGGAGTTTAGCTAAATGAAGTATTAAGACAAATGCAAAAGGATGTATATACAAGATATTAATTGAAGCATTATAAAAGCAGGAAATTGGTTTAAAAAGGGGGTGCACTCATCTAATGGAATATTATGTAGAAATTTTAAAAGTCATGATATGTATCTATATTTATTTGCATGGAAAGATTCCCATGATATATTGTGGAATGAGAAAAGTAGGTTACAAAACCATATGTAGAATATAGTTTCATTCTTGTTGTTAAGTGCTGTCAAGTCGGTTCCCACTCATAGCGACTCTGTGTACAACAGAATGAAATGCTGCCTGGTCCTGCGCTGTCCTCACAGTCATTGCTATGCTTGAGCCCGTCGTTATAGCCACTGTGCCAATCCATCTCGTGGAGGGTTTTCTCTCTTTTACTGACCCTATACCAAGCAGGATGTCCGTCTCCAGGAATTGGTCCCTCCTGATAATATGTCCAAAGTACATGAGACAAAGTCTTGCCATCCTCACTTCTGAGGAAGATTCTGGCTGTACTTCTTCTAAGACAGATTTGTTTGTTCTTCTGGCAGTTCATGGTATATTCAGTATTCTTCATTAACACCATAATTCAAATGCATCAATTCTTCTTTAATCTTCCTTATTCATTATCTAGCTTTTGCATACATATGAGGGGATTGAAAATACCATGGCTTGAGTCAGGCACACCTGAGTCCTCAAAATGATAACTTTGCTTTTGAACACTTTAAAGACGTCTTTTGCAGCAGATATGCCCAATGCAATGTGTCGTCTGATTTCTCGACTGCTGCTTCTGTGGGCGTTGATTGTGGATCAAGTATAATGAAGTCTTTGACAACTTCAATATTTTCGCTGTTTATCATGATGTTGCAAAGGTATTTGACTGTATGGATCATAACAAATTATGGATAAAACTGTGAAGAATGGGAATTCCAGAACACTTCATTGTGCTCACGAGGAACCTGTAAATAGTCCAAGAGGCAGTTCAAGCAGAACAAGGGGATACTGCATGGTTTAAAATCAGGAAAGGTGTGTGTCAGGGTTATATCCTTTCATCATACTTATTCAGTTTGTATGCTGAGCAAATAATCTGAGAAGCTGGACTGCATGAAGGAGAATGGGGCATCAGGATTTGAGGAAGACTCATTAACAACCTGCAATATGCAGATGACACAACCTTGCTGTGGGAAGTGAAGAGGACTTGAAACACTTAGTGATGAAGATCAAAGACTATAGGCTTCTGTATGGATTACACCTCAACATACAATTCTATACACATGTTTATATACCTAGAAAAAAGTTGGAAGGTTAATATAAACTGTTAATAAGAGGTAATTCTTACCTTGGGAGGATGAGTTATTTGTTAGTTTTATTTCCAGAAGCAATAATAAAGGTGTTAATTTCTATTTTAGAAAGAAAAAACTGTAGCTGTTGAGAAGTGAGGCTAAGAATGGATCATAAATACCGAGGGGTCATGCTTACCACTGTCACATCGTATTCCTCTCCAACCAACGTCACATTCACAGGAGCCATCACCAAAGGGTCCTTGGTTGCATCTCCCATGGACGCAAGGACACACTACGTGGAAAAATGCCCACAAATCATCAGACTGTGACCATGCTCAGTATCTCATTTATCATTTACTACAAGGGTTCACTTCATTGCACTTAATTCTTCAAACTGATTTCTAAAATCATTGTCTTTAATGGAGGGCTAGATTCACAGGAAGGGCAGGTGCATAGGAAATGGAATGTAGCAGGTTGGTAACACATGAACCAGGTCATGCTTCAACAAGACCATTCAGTCCACAGTTTTGGGACTGTGTAGCAGTACAAGTCAGTGACTCAAGCAGCATGAGAGTATCCTCAACTAAGGTTATCTGAGGACCAAGGTTTAGGTGGGGCACCTTTGGATGGAACCACATGTGTTCCCTAAGGGTGGACTTCAAAAAGAAGCCAATTTGATACTGGTTTATATAAACCTGGAATGCCTATTCCTTTGTTACTCAGCAGGGTCACGAGCCTTTTTGAGAATTGGATGAAAGCTATGGATGCCTTCATCCAAAAAAACACTCAGCCTTGGGTTAGGAACCCCTGTGCCAATGTAAGCAGATAATTCTTCCAAATCACAGACAAAACTGTCAATTATGTGTTAATCTTGTTTGGTTTAACTAGCTGAGAAGAAAACCTCGATAGCAAAGTCAAATTTATGGTTTTGAGTGCCAGGTGGAACGATGCTTTGTTTTCTCTTCATGGACTAAGAAATTCCTCCTCTCCAGTCATCCCTTTCATAGGCATATGTCCCTGGGCATAGGGAAGTCAGGGTAAAGAAGGCAGATGACTTGGCTCAGATGGGTCACTATTTCTGTAAAAGTAACTTAAAGCATATAGATCGTGATGGTGAATCAACAGTTATCTTCACATAAAGGACAGCATAACATAACAGCAGGGCTTTGAGCCTAGCCAGGTATACAACCAAATCTTAGTTTGTGCCTTTCATCCAGATCACAGCCTGTAAACTTGGGGGAAAGTCACTTAACCTTTTTGCCTTAATCTCCTTATCTGTAAAATGAAGATACCAATGTGCATGTATATAAGATTTCTATGTGGACTAAATGAGATGATGTATGCACAACTGCTTTTCAATCTATCAAGCAATGTCCAAAGTTTAAAGTGTAACCGTGATGACTAGTGTGAAGGTAAATACCAAAACATGTGGTTGGGTTGGGGAATATCAAGGAACAGATTGTGGGATGGGTTGGTCAGTTCAGGTCAAAAGCCAAGAAACGAAACCCACTGCCATCCAGTCCATTCCAACCCATAGTGACCCTATAGGACAGAGTAGAACTGCCCCATAGGGTTTCCAAGGAATGGTTGGTGTATTTGAACTGCTGACCTTTTAGTTTAGCAGCAGTATCACTTAGCCACTACACCACCAGGGCTCCAGACTAGAGATGGGTAATGTTTGGAAACACTGCCCTATGCAAATTACACAAGGCAGCTGTTCCTATAATTAACAATGATAAACCCACTGTGGTCGAGTCGATTCCAACTCATAGTGACCCTATAGGACAGAGTAGAACTGCCCCATAGGGTTCCCAAGGCTGTTAATCTTTATGGAAGCAGGCTGGCACATCTTTCTCCCTCAGAATGGCTGGAGGGTTCCAGCTGCCGACTTGGTTAGCAGCTGAGTGCTTTAACCACTGTGTTACCAGGGCTCCTTTACAATGATGCTAGCAGGTGGGAACCCAGCCTGCCTGGAGAGACAGGCTGGTAAGGGTAAAAAAATTCTTGTACATTCCTGTTGGTTCCTGGAGCTCAGGAGCCTGACTGGCCTGGGGAGGAGGATGCCCACCTTGGTCACAGTGGATCCCGTATCTGCCCTCGTTGCAGGTCTCGCAGGCCGTCCCATTGAAGCCCTCTCCACACTCACACATGCCCGTGCCATTCACTCCATCCAAGCAGATCCCATTTCCGAAGCAGACATCCCCGGCTTTCCCTGGGCAGGGCTGGCACTGGGGGCCAAAGAAGCCCGCACAGCATTCTCTCATCTGAAACGGAAGCACACGGCTTGACTCACACTCCCATGTTTTGTTTTCATCCACCTCCGTGTAGAAACCCTGCTGCTGTGACATGGTGTATGCTGTGCTTCTCTGACCTTACATGGAGGGGTAGTGGGGAATGGGGGCAGAACCCCCTGAGGACTGGGGGAGGCGAAGCGATTTCTAGCGGTGCTGAGGACAAGACTGAGGCCTCCACTTGGGAGGCAGGAAAGAGGGAAAGGAAAAGGCAAGTAAGAGAAGAGGGTGAAGAAAAATTAGGAGAGGCAGCAGAAATCAACTAAGGGGATAATGCAAGTGATGCTGGAAAGGCAGGAGGACAGGGGAACCCTTACCATTTCCAGACTTGGGCTCTTTGGTGTCCTGTCTTATTTTATCTAGCAGTCACCTTTGCAGGTGACTCCTTTGGCATCTTATAAATGAGTCAGGGAAGACCTATGGAAGGATATCTGTTTGGCTTGGGCCTGCCTTTATTCCTGAGGGCATTAAAACACAGTCTCCTCCAGGCCCAAGCTCTGTAGCTTAAAGGCCAAGGGGATCTTGTCTCTTCCAGGATAAGCATGGAAACAGGACAAGAAGTTATACTTTTCCTGCAGATTCTAAAGTCACAGCCCAGAGGTACTTAGCTCTGGGGTTCCATTTCCTAAATGACCAGGTCCACCTCATTTTTCCTTAGTGATTGGCTACTTCCTGTCTGTTGCTTATAAGCGTGTTCCCAGAACTACCCTCTTGTGAAAACAGGGAGGTCCTCTTAGCCTCTCAGTCCCCCAGTTTCTTCATCATGCAAATGTTACTGCAGCCTCTTCCCATTTTCTGCCTTGTGGGGTACCTTGAGTTTTATGACTTCCACTGCTACCTTGAATGATAATGAAGACAATGAGGAGGAGGATGAGGTGGCAGAAAGAACACACGCAAAGGTGCTTTGAAAACTACATGATTAAATTTTGCAACATTGCTGCAATAATGAAGAGGATTATTAAATCATTACACTCACAATTACAGTTTTCACACATACTGGCCGGCACCCAATGAATGGGGATCGCTGTCCCATGAAATAAAGGGTATAGATACATTTCTTCATCTCTTTACCCTATGAAAACAGTAATGATTACATCAGTTATTTAGTTTAGAGAAAAAGAAAAGTTTTCCCATCTCTAAAAGCAAGTTGGTGGGTGATGCGTTGCTGTGTCTCCAACTAAAATGTTCTAGGGAAGGAGGGTGATGGCTTCCTGGCACTGCTTTATCAGCAAGAAAAAACAAAAACACAGTGTTGGCTGCCAGAAGGCCAGGTGAGAAAACCCAAATAATTATACCTTAAGGTAGTGTTCGAGCCCCTGGGTGCACAAATGGGTAAGTGCTGGGCTACTAACTGGAAGGTTGGCTGTTTGAACCCATCCAGTGGTGCCTTGAAAGAAAGGCCTGGCAAGCTGCTTCTGAAAAATCACCCTTTGAAAACCATCTGGAACACAATTCTACTCTGACACACATGGGGTAGCCATGAGTTGGAATCCACTTGACAGCAACTGGTTTGGTTTTTTGTTTTTTCAAGGTAGTACTCTGTAAAAAAAAAAACAACTTCTCTAGAAGGCTAACTCAAGGCAGGAAGAATCATAGAGTAAATCAGGTAAAAAATTTCCTACCAGCATCGTACATTGATTGACCCGAGACTTGGTTTTTATTTATTGATTGATTTGTATCCTAACTACTGTCTACCGCATGTCTGTCAGTTTGTTGTACTGTGAGGGCTTGCATGGTGCTGTGATACTGGAAGCTATGCCACCAGTATTTCAGATACCAGCAGGGTCACCTTAATGGATAGCCTGCAGCGGAGCTTCCAGACTAAAACAGACTAGGAAGGACCTGGCCATCTCCTTCTGGAAAAATTGGCCAGTGAAAACCTTATGAAGAGCAGCAGAACATTGTGTGATATAATACCAGAAGATGAGCTTCTTCAGGTTGGAAGGCACTCGAAAGATACCTGGGGAAGAGCTGCCTCCTCAGAGCAGAATCAACCTTAATGACGTGGATGGAGTAAAGCTTTCAGGACCTTAATTTGCTGATATGGCACGATTCAAAATGAGAAGAAACAGCTGCAAACATCCATTAATAATTGGAGTGTGGAATGTATGAAGTATGAATCTAGGAAAATTGGAAGTTGTCAAAAATGAAACGAAATGCATAAACATTGACATCCTAGGCATTAGTGAGCTGAAACAGACTGGTATTGGCCGTTTTAAATCAGACAATTGTATATATGGTCTACTATGCTGGGAATGACAACCTGAAGAGGAATGGCATCGCATTCATCATCAAAAAGAACATTTCAAGATCTAATCCTGAAGTGCAACACTGCCAGTAATAGGATAATATCCATATGCTGACAAGGAAGACCAGTTAATATGACTATTATTCAAATGTATGCACCAAGCACTAAGGCCAAAGATGAAGAAATTGATTTTTACTAATTTCTGCAGTCTGAAATTAATTGAACATACAATCAAGATGCATTGATAATTACTGCCGATTGGAATGCAAAAGTTGGAAACAAAGAAGAAGGAAAGTAGTTAGAAAATATGGCCTTGGTGATAGAAATGACGCGGGAGATCAAATGGTAGAATTTTGCAGGACCAATCACTTCTTCATTCCAAATACCTTTTTTCAATAACTTTAATGGCAACTGTACATGTGGACCTCCCCAGATGGAATACACGGGAATCAAATCAACTATACCTGTGGAAAAAGACGATGGAAAAGCTCAATATCCTCAGTCAGAAGAAGGCCAGGGGCTGACTGTGGAACTTGCTCATATGCAAATTCAAGTTGAAGCTGAAGAACAAGTCCACTAGGGCCAAAGTATGACCTTGAGTATATCCCACCTGAATTTAGAGACCATCTTAAGAATAGATTTGATGCATTGAACACTAATGACGGAAAACCAGAGAAGTTGTGAAATGACATCAAGGACATCATATATGAAGAAAGCAAGAGGTCATTAAAAAGACAGGATAGAAAGAAAAGATCAAAATGGATGTCAGACAAGACTCTGAAAGTTGCTGTTGAACATCAAGTAGCTAAAGAGATTGGAAGAAATGACGAAACAGAAGAGCTGAATACAAGATTTCAAAGGGCAGCTCAAGAAGACAAAGTAAAATATTATAATGAAATGGGCAAAGACCTGGAGATAGAACACCAAAAGCGAAGAGCACACTCAGAATTTCTCAAACTGAAAGAATTGAAGAAAAAATTCAAGCCTGGAGTTGCAATATTGAAGGATTCTTCAGGGAAAATATTAAAAAACTGATGGAGGAAGCATCAAAAGAAGATGGAAAGAATACACAGAGTCACTGTACCAAAAAGAATTGGTTGACATTCATCTATCTCAGGAGGTAGTGTATGATCAAGAACCAATGGTACTGAAGGAAGAGGTCCAAGCTGCACTGAAGGCGTTGGTGAAAAACAAGGCTCCAGGAATTGAGGGAATACCAATTGAGATATTTCAACAAAAGGATGCAGTGCTGGAAAGATGCCAAGAAATTTGGACGACATCTACCTGGCCAACTGACTGGAAGAAATCCATATTTTTACCCATTCCAAAGAAAGGAAATCTAACAGAATGTGGAAATTATCAAACAGTATCATTAAGATCACACACAAGTAAAACTTTGGGGAAGATCATTCAAAAGCGGTTGTAGTAGTACATCGACAAAGAACTACCAGAAATTCAAGGTGGATTCAGAAGAGGATGTGGAACCAGGGATATCATTGCTGACATCAGATGGCTCATGGGTGAAAGAACATAATACCAGAAAGATGTTTACCTGTATTTTATTGACTATGCAAAGGCATTCGACTGTGTGGATCATAACAAATGATGGATAACACTGTGAAGAATGGGAATTCCAGAGCACTTAATTGTGCCCATGAGGAACCTGTACATAGACCAAAAGACAGTCATTTGAATAGAACAGGGGAATTCTGAGTGGTTCAAGGTCAGGAAAGGCATGAGTCAGGGTTATTCAATCTGTATGCTAAGCAAATAATCCAAGAAGCTGGACTGTATGAAGAAGAACGGTGCATCACGATTTGAGGAAGACTAATTAACAACCTGTGGTATGCAAATGACACAACCTCACCTGCCAAAAGTGAAGAGGACTTAAAGCACTTACTGATGAAGACCACAACCTTCAGTATGGATTACATCTCAACATAAAGAAAACAAAAATCCTCACAACTGGACCAGTAAGCAACATCATGATAAATGGACAAAAGATTGAAGTTGTCATTTTGCTTGGATCCACAACCACTGCCCGTGGAAGCAGTAATCAAGAAATCAAACGATGTACTGCATTGGGCAAATCTGCTGCAAAAGACCTCTTTAAAGTGTTAAAAAGCAAAGATGTCACTGTAAGGACTAAGGTGGGTGTCATGGATTGAATTGTGTCCCCCCAAAATATGTGTCAACTTGGTTAGGCCATGATTCCCAGTATTGTGTGGTTGTCCTCCATTGACACAGTGGCTGCAACAACGGACTCAAGCATAACAATGATTGTGAGGATGGCGCAGGATGATTGTGAGGATGGCGTAGGACTGGGCAGTGTTTCGTCCTGTTGTATGTAGGTTCGCTATGAGTCAGAACTGACTTGATAGCACCTAAAATGACTGTGATTGTAACTTTATGTTAAAGGGGATTAGGGTAGGATTGTAACACCCTTACTAAGGTTACATCCCTGATCCAATGTAAAGGGAGTTTCCCTGGGGTGTGACCTGCGTCACTTTTTATCTTACAAGAGATAAAAGGAAAGGGAAGTGAGATGTCATACCACCAAGAAAGAAGAACCGGGAGCAGAGTGCATCCTTTGGTCCCGAGGTTCCTGCCAAGAAGCTCCTAGTCTAGGGGAAGATCGATTAGAAGGACCTTCCCCCAGAGCTGACAGAAGGAGAAAGCCTTTCTCTGCAGCTGATGCCCTGAATTTGGACTTCTAGCCTACTAAAACTGTGAGAAAATAAATTTCTCCTCGTTAAAGTCATCCACTTGTGGTATTTCTGTTATAGCAGCACTAGATGACTAAGACAGTGGGCCTGATTGAAGCCATGGTGTTTTCAATCACCTCATATGTATGTAAAAGCTGGGCAATGAATAAGGAAAAATTGATGCCTTTAAATTATGGTGTTGGTGAAGAATAATGAATATACCATGGAGTGCCAGAAGAACAAACAAACCTGTCTTGGAAGAAGTACAGCCAGAATGCTCATTAGAAGGAAGGGTGGTGAGACTTTGTCTCACATACTTTCGACATGTTATCAGGAGAGACCAGTCCTTGGTGAAGGACATCATTCTTGGTAAAGCGCAGCGTCATTGTACAAGAGGAAGACCCTCAATGAGATGGATTGACACAGTGGCCGCAACAATGGACTCAAGCATAACAGTGATTGTGAGGATGGTGCAATGTTTCGTCCTGTTGTATATAAGTTCGCTATGAGTCAAAACTGACTTGACAGCACCTAACAACATCCTACCTGGGTCCAAGAAATGATTGAAATCTGCTTACAAATTAAAACTAAAGTGAGTAAATCGGCATTCTTTCTTGTTATAAATTACTACTAAGGGGGCAGAAGCATTTATTCTTCATAGTAGCTGCAGCATTATCAGAAGTAGCTTTTACAATAAACAGCTATAGGAAAATCGATCTGTAATTAATTAAACAATGTGTCTATTTCACCCCAGATCTACAATCTGTTTCGTTAGAGGAAGTTGGTTGTAACTTCAACTCTAAGACGAAATCAGGCAGGTAGAACTCATCCAGGCTGAATACGCTTTGGAATATGGAGTTTGACTTCTGTAACAGGATTTCTTGCTGCCTTCTTCAAGTGGCTACCAGGATATGAAAGATGTAGAAAGTGAAAAACCTCTTTCTGGGATGTGTACTGATTGATATGGGTTTCTATTTTATTTATTAATTACATTTTGCCTTGGTTCCAAGAAAAAGGAAAAAAAAAAGTGTTCAAGACTGTTTATAAAGATTCATACAACATAACAAGTTACATTTAAATGAAAACCGAAGGAAGGAATTAGGACAGTAAAAATGAGGTATGTTTGAGACTCTGTTTCTAAATTGGACCTCCCTTGGATCTTAAACTATTTTATGAAAGCAGACAAAATACTTACTAGTTGTTTAGTTCCAAGTGGGCAGATCGGCTGCTGGAGACATTTCCCACACTTTCCCTTGATAAGTAGAGGCAAAGAAAACAATTCAAGGTCATTAATTTTAGTGGAGCCCTGGGGACACAGTGGTTAAGAGCTCAAGCTTCTAACCAATAGGTCAACAGTTCAGATCCACTAGCTGCTCCTTGGAAACCCTATGGGGCAGTTCTGCTCTGTCCTATAGGGTCCCTATGAGTCAGAATTGACTTGACAACAACAGGTAGTGGGTAATTTTAGTGCAAAATTGGACTGTAGATATTTTTCAGATCTTGCAGCTGAAAGATTTAGGATATAAAATTAAAAATTGGAAGGATATTGGGAAGATCATCTGGTCAACCTTCTTAATATTCTTTGAGGCAAACACGTCAACTACCTCAGGTCTTGAATGTTTGAGTGTTGTCTCTTCTCCACAATACTCCTCTGAGCCTAATGGTCCTTAAAATGTGGAGTTTAAATCCTAATTCCCTTAACAACAATACTCATTTATTGAAATCCGTATTTAGTGAATTGGGCAAGATTCAGACTAAGAGGATGTGTCACACACAGTGCCCAGCCTTGAGGAACTCATGGTCCTGTTGAGGGGTGCAGGGTGGAGACAGCCCACAGAGATAATAAGACAAAAGAGCGTAAAAGAATGACAGAAACTCTTGAGGTGCAACTTGTTCCTAAAACAGGAGGAGGCCGATATTTGTCTAGTTCTTAACTGGGCACCTACTGGACAGTTTAGTGTGGTTGTTCCGAGTTCTGGCTGTGGGGCCAGGCTGCCTGGATTTAAACCCATTCTCTGTCACTTATAGCTGTGTAAACTCTCTGTGCCTCATTTTTCAGTCTGTAAAATGGAAATAACAGTGCCTACTTCATAGGGTGTTGTGAGGACTACATGGGTTAATGTAATACATGTAAAACGTTTAGAGCAGTGCCTGGCACATAATTTGTCTTTGTAGAGCCACAGCCTGGTACGCTCTTTGGCACATCAGAGATATTCAACACTCAATGTTTTTTGAACTGAATTGATATCTCTTAATAGGAGAGTCTTTATGCTTTAAAAAATGATAAAAAATAATCCAACACTCTTTAGCTTCATCATTGGCCCTGGATGTAACTTACTTGAACAATAGTAGTGTTGTTATTATCACATCTATTCTTCTGAATTTCCAAAACTTTCTCCAAGCCATGGATTACTCCCTTGTCAGTGGCTGCATTGGTGTAATTTATGTGAGCGTCATTTACATAGACCTGTGAATGAGAGGGTTACATGTGAATTTTTATTGTAGTGATTTTAAGGGGATGGGGGAGATGAGGATTGGAGGATATCAATAGGACCATAGCTGGGGGATTGTCTTTGCCACCATCTAGCTGTGTAGCCTTGGGCCAGTTGCTTCTCCTCTTTGAGCCTCAATTTTTGCTTTTCTAAAAGGCAGGGGCTGTTGTAGATCATCGCTAAGGCTTCTCTCCATCCTCTAAATTAATTTATGATTTTTTGAAGACTACTGAGTCATGATCATCATGTTAGTACCTATTGGCAAGATGGCTCCATGGACATGCTGAGCTATGCTGTAGACTGGGAGTCCCAGAAGGGTTAATGTCTCCCAAAACCAAGACATGGAAAATGAAACTCATTGTCCTTTTAGAATGTTTCTACTTCGTGGTTAATTTGCAAACAATCCTCAGAAAGGCCACATGACCGTTGCATAAGAATAAAATGACAAGCATTTGTGGAGTGTTCCAGAATTTATAAAATCTCTAGGATCAAGACAGTATCATATCGTTTCCCAAAAGGGGTCTCCATTAGCTCATGTTTCCCTCAGGGCCTTGTGGGAATGTGTATGTTTGGTTCTGTCTTTGCCTAGTATGTCCATAAGCATCCAAGATGGGGACTATGTCAGTATCAAAATGCTGCCAATTCAAATTCATCTTTGAGTTGTGATTTGTTTTGTTTTGATTTTTCAAGGAGGGAATACCTTAATGAGTAATTAATACAAAATAAGTGAACCCATTAATTCATTCATTAATGTAACTACTATCATGAGAACAAATGGCTCCTTGAAAAATTTTGTGTGTGTGGGTGTGTGAATGGAGCATGGCAGAGGTTGGTGGGAGGGACTATCAAACCAAGCAGGATATCATGTTAGTGTCCAATAAGAGTTAAACATTTTTAATAACAGCTCCAACACTCTCCACTGCAGGAATACTAAAATGACTCTAAGTGCTTAAATTTGAATTTCTACTGTATGTTAAAGTCCCTTATTGTTACTTGTAGTCATGTGAATTTCCACTTAAATGTTGGAATAAATTGTTGTGGAGCTCCACAGAGGTGTTCCAAGGTCTGCGTAGGTTTGGAAAATTTGCACAAACTTTACTGATAGTGTCAAATGGTGATTGTAATACAAATTTTCCAGAAATTCAAGATGATGAACTATTTTTAAATCTCACAATAGCAGAACTTTTGATGCTGTAATACCACAGATTTGACATTTAAAAAAAGATGAGTCATTTTCACCATGGGATGCATCCAGATTATTATGGGATGCATTAAAATTTTGATTTGAACACACGTCTATTCATTTAGAGGGCATTTTTTCTGGATTTCCATGTATCGATAAAAGCAAAATCTCTATTATAAAAATAATTCTTGTTCTAGATCAAAGAATTTCCAAAGAAATGAAAAATGAACATGGCAGTATTGAAATCGATTCAACTAACTATGCATCTCCACATGATGAAATGAAAGATGATATAGGTAAAAACAAAATGAAAGCTACCAATAACAAAATTGCCATTCCTGGAAAAATAAGACAATGTATTTAAAAGGATTTTCTCATAGTTATTACATATGCAATAAAAAAAAATGCAATAGATGGGTATATTTCTAGAAATCAGAGTAAAATATTCGGATTTAGCTTATTTCTCAGGTAACAATGAGTCAGACTTATTTTCTCTCTAAGCAGATAGAAGATTTCACACAAAAATTCATTTGTGATTCAGTGGTGATATTGAAGAAATTGTTTTTAAGATTTTGCTTTTTAAAAGGACCAAATAATATTATTGATTAAAAATTTCATGATTAATTTTTATTCATCTTAATAATATCGATTTTTTTACTTGCTTGAAATATTTGAATACAATTATAAGTAAAAATGTTAAATATTTAGTCTGATTATTTTTTATGAATTCTAAACACTTAGATATGTAGGTATTTTGTGAAATAAATACTGGAAGACAGGCTTGGTGGTCCATTGGCTCTAGGACCGCAATCTCTATGATCAAGCAATGATAGCAATATTAATTCACTTGGCTGCTGGGTCCTTCATATGTCATTAGGCTCCTTGTGCCATGGAGTCCAACTTCCT
The DNA here is from genome assembly GCF_024166365.1 of Elephas maximus indicus. Lineage (NCBI taxonomy): Eukaryota > Metazoa > Chordata > Mammalia > Proboscidea > Elephantidae > Elephas > Elephas maximus. The sequence continues at coordinate 170,366,011 of NC_064822.1, read as the reverse complement.
GGGAGTTTGGTTGGGCACCTCAGGCTCCCTTCTCTCTTGGAGATTGTGTGGGGACTGTGATAGGTTTGTTGTACCAGTGACAAAATATCAAATACCTGGGATTCAAATATCATACTTCGTAAGTCTACACTGATTATCTGAAGGCTGTCAACAGGGAAGGTGAATGGGAACTTGAGGATCTGGTTTAGTCATTACTTTATGGTGAAACAGCTGTCTTTTGTTGATAAGGCTTAGGAAGCAGTGGTGGGATTATTCCAGTACAGAAGTGGTGATGGATAATAGAAGCTAAGACACTACTTTTGTGGGTTTTAAATAAAGGGACTGTACCTGGTCATTGCGGAGAAAGAAGCCAAGGAAGTAGGAAAAACCCAGCATGGTCTCCCTGTGCATGCCGTTGTGCAGGTCGTTCTTCAGGAGTTTCTCCTCCAGGACCACATGGTACCTGACAATGTCCTCCTCCTGGACAACACACAGAATTGAAAGTCAGCCCATCACCAGTCACTTACCAGGTTTCACCAAAGTGCCAGGGACTTGTTGAACTGAAAACTTTGACTGAGACATTGTGAAGGTCAAGATTGTGTGTCAACTTGGCTGGGCCATGATCCTCAGTGTTTTGGCAGTTGTATAATGTTGTGATCACTTCCCTGTTGAAATTTGATACCAGATCACCCCCATGATGGAATCTGCTGAGTGGTTCCGGCAGGGGCTAGGCCTGTGGCGGCTCACCGCCCCCTCAGCCTTCTCTCTCCTCCCTTTTCCACCTACTTCCTTCCTGCTCACCTAGCTTTTTTTTTTTTTTTGCTTGTTCTAAATCCTGCAGCTGGCTCCTGTTTGCCTGACCTCCGGTTCCTGGGACCTGAGCTAGCAGCTTGCCTGCCCTTTTCATGAGATTCGTAGATCTTCACAGCTTGTTACAGCCCTGCTCTCTGGCCTGCTGATCTTGGGTTCACCAGCCCCTGTGGATACATGAATCAGGAGAATCCTCTTTCTTACTTCATAGACTTGGGACATACAGCCTTTAAAAACTGTGTGACCCATTTCCTTGATATAAATCTCTCTCTATATGCTTTACTGGTTTCTCTAAAGAACCCAGCCTAAGACAGACATCAAGACACAATAAATATTAAATACTAAAATGATTTTTTAACATACCACCTAGGAGAACTTGCAAATTTTCTAAGTAGGATGGCCAAGAACTTGTTACGTGACTCTAAAACCAAGACTGAGGGTATGATAGTTTAGGAGAGGAATTTAAAGATTTTTTTTGAGAACTGCTGATGAGGAGAGAATCCTCACACCCCAGCCTGCCGTACATCTCAGTGGTAATGAAAGGAGGTTCAACAGGATGTTTCAAAGAGCTTGATCTGTGTCCCCTGCAGATAGGGTATCATGTTGAACTGGAGTCTGACTCAAGTGTGAGAAATCTTATAATCCAGAGATGGCTGGCAAGCTGATCAGTCGTGGAGTGAGGAAAGTTGTTGCTGCACTGGGATAGGCCGGCATTCCTATAGGTGGCTTGCACAAGAGGGTGTGTGCATTTTCTGAGGACCAGCTGTGTGGCTGTGTCTGAGTGTTGGTGTCATAGGTATTATCCAAGATGGCTGCCTAGGAGGGTGGACAGGCTTCTCCAGAGGAAAAGCTGGACGTGATCTCTGGATTCTTAGGGTCTGAGGACGGAATAAGTGACTACAGAATAGAGAACATTAACACAGGTGGAGGGAAAAACAAGTCAGAGACCACGAATGATGTGTGGGATATTTAAAGAACTTGCGACAGCATCCACGAGAGAGGGATTAAGCTTTAAACGCTTGCCAGGCCCAGAAGGTTCAATGCTATATCGTGACAAAACCAGTCAGATAAGAATTTTCCTGCCCTCTTAACGTCCGTTCTCAACCATCAACACTTCCAGCTCCTCACGTTCGAACCTGGTGAGACCAAAACTGCATTTAATGAAATTGGGGAGGGGCATGGAAGCATAATACGGGGGACACCCTGGGGAGCACAGTTCTACTCTGACACTCATGGAGTTGCCATGAGTTCAAGTTGACTTGACAGCACCTGGTTTTTAGATTTGAGCAAAGGCACCAAGAAAGAAATGTCTTTGGCATGTTTAGGCTCCATGAAATGATCACTCTGGTTAGACCACATGGTTTTTGCAGGGAACTGGTGGGAGATAGTCGTGGGCCCACGGGTGGCTTAGAGTGAGGAGCTTTAACGGCCAGCTCCCATTTCATTAGCATCTTCGTCTCAGCCACCCTATATAAAGATATAAGTGAAAACTATGTGCCTGTCATGCAGCTAGAGCTTCAGACACATCCTTTCACTGTGGAGTGGGCAGCCCTGAGCCCTTCCTATGTGAAAGTTCTGGTGCCAGTTTATGGAGCCAGTTTACTGGAGCCGTAAATGTCTGGTGAGGTGGTTTGGACTTAGCCCTGCAAGAGCTGAGGATCCACTGAAGAGTCTGAGCCAGAAAGTGGCACGATTGAACTTTTCATTATTTTTAAAATCCTTTGACAGATGTTGGTTGTTTACCCCTAGATGTTAGGAGTCAGGGAAGATAGAGAGGGAGAGAAGAAGAGGAAGATAGGGATGATTTACTCCTTTTAGATCCCTGCTTATGACATTTCAGCTGCCTGGGGCCAGGGAGAGGCCAGGGAGGGAGAAGCAGTAGTAGGTCACCAGGCCTTTCTTCCTAGTCTGTTTTAGTCTGGAAGCTCTGCTGAAACCTGTTCAGCATCGTAGCAACATGCAACCATGAAGATCACGCCAGGTTCCTGAGACATCTTTATGCTTGTGTATATGGAACCAAGTGTGAGCTCTGGGGGGGTATGCACTAATGTATGGGCAGCTCTGGCACAAGGTCGCATGTGTTAGGGAATCTCCACGTGAGTTTGTGTAAAGTATCTGGATATGGATGAGGAAGTTCTAATAAAAGAATAAAATGGTATATAATTGATGGCTTGAAAATGTTGAGTGTCTGAGTTTTCAGAAAATAATTTCCCTGATTATTCCCAATACCTACTAGTGTTGCAGCCTTCTTCTCCCTGATGTAATTCTCAATGGCTTTGTTGTTTGGGGCAAACACCGTGTAAGCATCAGCAGCCTCGATTACACTTGCCAGGTTATATTGCTGTGATGGAAAGAGACAAGAGCACATGAGGGATCTCTGCTCCCAGGTCACCTGAGCAAGTCGGTTATGCAGAGAACGTGGTACTTGCAATGATATAGCCCCGGAAGATTGAATAGCCAGGCATCTGATCCAGCCGGGTGAGCAGGCTTGGTAAGGAGCCACTTAGACTTCTTTGGGGAACCAGAACCTGAAAAAGGAAGCCCAAGAACTCTGTGAGCACATTTCTGCAGGACTTGGCCTTAGCAATGCACAGAAACATCCCGTTAACCTTTTTAAGCAATCAAAGGAATTGACATTCAAAATATTTTGAAGATTATGCACAAACTAAAAGCATTCTTGGATGCTGAGTGACAAGGCTGGAAGGGACGTCAAGATGTTACTAGTTCAATTTTATGTCTAGCCCTTAAGTCTTCCTGATTGGAGAAAATTTCACCTTACAGGAAGGACTTGATAGTTCCCCTGCTGTAACCTGTTCCAAGCATGATGTCCTTCTCCAGGGACTGATCCCTCCTGACAACATGTCCAAAGTATGTAAGACGCAGTATCGCCATCCTTGCCTCTAAGGACCATTCTGGCCGCACTTCTTCTAAGACAGATTTGTTCGTTCTTTTCCAAGACATCATGCTTGGCAGAGTACAGTGCCAGCGGAAAACAGCAAGACCCTCAACGAGGTGGATTGACACAGTGGCTGCAACAATGAGCTCAAGCATAACAACGATTTTAAGGATGGCGCAGGACCGGGCAGTGTTTCGTTCTGTTGTGTATAGGGAGTCGCTATGAGTTGGAACCGACTCGAAGGCACCTAACAACAACAACAACAACCTGTTCCAACTTTCATTACACTGTCAGGGAAAAGAAAAAAAAATCAACTTGTTGCTGTCAAGTTGATTCTGACTCATAGTGACCCTGTAGGACAGAGTAGAACTGCCCCATAGGGTTTCCAAGGCTGTAAATCTTTATGGAAGCAGACTGCCACACCTTTCTCCCATGGAGCAGCTGGTAGGTTCGAACTTCTGACGTTTCAGTTATGAGTTGAGCACTTTAACCTAACTGAAATCCTACAGGCTGTGGCTTAAATCCATTTTTTTTTTTTTTTTTGGTGGTGGTTCCTTTGTATATTCTTCAGGTTTTATCATTATCTATTAAACTGAAAGTCTTAAACTGCAAACTAGTAGGCTGAATCTGGCTTGTAGAAGGTTTTATTTAGCTCATGCAGTGTATAAAAATAAGAAATTTTCATCTAAAAATCTAGTTTTCTGACTTCTGTTTAAAAACATCAGACTTCATTCCTGCAGGCAACATACAGCTGCAGGGAGGAGCTGCAGCTCCTTTAGTTACAGTCCCCACCACTCCCTAATGCTTTCTACTAGCTCCTCTCACTTATTTTCATCATCCATCTGATCCATATAGGCATTTGAATTTTCAAGCCCTGCATGATTAACCTTCTGGACAAGATAACTATTTCCATCTTCTCATCCTACATAGAATCTTCTCAGATTGAAGAATCCAAAACTGGAATGTTTTTCTGATTCAGTCAATTTTTCGGCCAACATTTATTGAGCCTTGGTGGTGCAATGGTTAACCATTCAGCTGCTAACCAAAAGGTTGGCGGTTCAAACCCACCAGCCACTCCACAGAGGAAAAGATTTAGTAATCTGCTCCCATAAAGATTACAACTTAGAAAACCCTGTGGGGCAGTTCTACTGTGTCCTATAGGGTTACTATGAGTTGGAATTGACTCAACAGCACACAACAACAACATTACAGGCCAGGAGGGGGATATACAAATATAATTGATGCCTGGGTTCTTTCCTCAAGGAGCTGACTGTCATTAGAACAGGGGTCAGCAAACTTCAGCCCATGGGCCAAATTTAGTCTGCTGCCTGCATTTGAAAATAAAGCTTTATTGTAATACAGCCATGCCCATTTGGCTATGTATTGTCTACTGCTGCTCTTGTGCCACAACAGCAGAGTAGTTGTGACAGAGACCATATGGCCCGCGAAGCGTAAAATATTTACTATTTAGACCTTCACAGAAAAAGTTTGTCAATATCTTGTATTAGGGGAAGACAGATACATTTCTGAGTTTATGGAGCTGAAGTGGGGAGGGAGAGTTTGGGATGATTAGATGGGATGTGGCCAGCTCTGAAACTGTGAGGAGATGGTCTGGTAGAACTTGATGGTGCCAACAAAAGCCCACACGTCCACATCACATGACAATATGCAATATGAGAGCCACTGCTAGTCCACAGAATGCCTGTACAAATTTAAAAAAGGTGCCCCTTTCTCTGGGAGTTTGCAACTAGAAACAGGAGCACACAAAATGGTGAATAAAGTAGGCTGGTTTTAGGCCCATTGATCCCCTTGGCCGGGCACCTTTATGCAGGGCACAACTTGTACAACTGTACATGGCGGCCCTGACAAAGGTGATCATGATGCCCAAAGGACAGCTACAGAAGGGGCTCTTTAGGGAGCCAGTGCAACCCAGAGGCTAAGCAGAGAACTTGAACCAGTAGACATGCACCCATGAACTTTGTGTGGTCACATAACTTTTACTTCAGTCCAGTTACTTAGCCAAGCTAAGCTTCTGTTTTCTCATTTGTGAAAGTAGGACAATAACAGCACCTACTTTCTTAAGGTTGTTGTAAAAATGAAATGAGAGAATGTGATGCCTGACACTTGGCACAGTGCCTAGCACATAGGGGGCACTCAATAATTTTAATTATTGCTATGTACACAGTGAGGTGCTAGTGTTTAAGAGAGATAAAGAAAACAGGCAGCCCTACCCTTCTGGGGCATGTTATCATACAGGGGTTCAGGACTTATAAGGAGCAACTATCAATATAAGAGAGCACAGTTATGCAAATTGAATTCTACATGAAAAAATCCCACGGTATTTCTCAGAGGAAGGAGAAGGAAAACAAACCCAGTATTTTTTGAAGGACTACTAGGCAGCAAGGGCCCTGGTGGCACCGTGATTTAAGCATTTGGCTTCTAAACTAAAGGTCGGCAGTTCAAATTCATCAGCTATTACTTGGAAATCCTGTGGGGCAGTTCTACTCTGTCCTATAGGGTTGCTATGAGTCGGAATCAACTCAACGGCAATGGGTTAGGATTTTTTTTTAACTAGGCGCAGCCACCAAGAGAGATGGTGTCATTTAATCCTCCCGGGAAGAAAAATGAGGCTCAGAGAGGTTATGTAACTTGCTGAAGGTTACACAGCTAGCTAAGTGCCTGAACGCAGATTCTGTTTGACTCTAGAACTTATCCTTTTGACATGCTGGGTTAGTGATATGAACTGTGGGGCTCAGGGAAGGCTCCAGAGAGGCAGTGGGACTTGAATTGTCTACTGTGATAATAATATTCCACGTAGGAGATGGGTTAAGGTGCCACTCTAGTTATGTCCATCAAAAAATGTGAGAAGAAGAGATCATTTTATGTTTTTGTTCTGTTTTGTTTAAGGATTTTTCAGTGCTTTGGAAAGCCAGGATGGGGGAAGAAAAATGCCCTTAACAAGTAATATTACTTTGTATTATGTGAAGTCATAAAATCAGCATTAAGAAAAAAACAACCCAAACCCGCTGCTGTCGAGTTGATTCTGACTCAAAGCAACCCTATTGTTGCCCACAAATGATGAATCATTTGCTCAAAAATGTCGTGCTTCTCAACGCTTCTTGGTGATAAAGGAGGGTGACAGGGCTTTACACGGTAATGCACTCAGAGTCTGATGAATAGCCCCTCTTTTCTGAACTGAAATGGTTGACCTTTAACTTAAAAAAAAAAAAAAAAGGCAAGGAGGTAGAAAGTACAAATAGAGAATAATTTTAGTCAAAATGCAATTAGTTAATTGGTTTTTCTAGTCTTTCACTTCCAAAAGTTCCCAGTATAGCCTAATTCTGATTTTAATTTTAAATGAAGACCTTAATATAGCTATCTGAAAATTACAGAGTGGCTTAAAACCCCATTTTCCCTAATCTTTTTCCCCCCTACTTCATACCTTTTATTACTATGGAATTGGGTCTTAGAAGAAAATGAGAATCTTGCAATACTTTTTCTGCTTTTTTCCTAGGGTCTTCCTCACCTCATCTTTTTAGGGTACAGAAATGCAGAGAGGGATGTGGAAAGTGATACATAGACATTTGCTTCTCCTCTAGTTTCTTGATTATATCCCATCTGTATATATGTGTTTCCCAATACTAGGGTCCTAATGTGCCTTTTAAGATGTTTCCATAAATAAGAGAGAGAATACATATGACCACATTAGTATAGGGCCTTTTGTAGAATATAAAACCTATTGCCGTTGAGTTGATTCCGACTCATAGTGAGCCTATAGGACAAACTGGAACTGCCCCATGTGGGTTCCAAGGCTGTAATCCTTATGGGAGCAGACTGCCACATCTTTCTCCTGTGGAGCAGCTGATGGGTTCGAACTGCCAACCTTTTGGTTAGCAGCTGAATGCTTAACCACTGTGCCACCAGGGCTCCTTTTACAGCGTATAGGTTGAGCAAATGGTAACTGAGTCTAAGTGAATGAATAGAACCTCTAAATGGTTTTAAAATAAAGGTCATGAAACACAACACAGCTTACTTTTATATATGGGCTATGTCTCCCCCCACCTCCCCGCCGCCACACCGAAAGAGACCGTACAGGAGGATAAATGACAAAGGCAGAGAGAGGCTCCATGTGTAGGATGATGGTGTCTCTCACCTTGTCGATGATGTGTATCACTCCATTTGTGGCTGCGTTGTCACCGTCGACGATGGATGCTCCTTCAATGGTGAAATTCTGAAAATGCAAACCACTGTGAGAAAGTGAGTTGCTTTAGAGTGCTTCTAGGGATTAAAATTATCTCTAGGTTTTTCCACTTTTTAAGCAGCAGCCATTTTCACACTTTTTGGACCACGACCCACAGTAAGAAATATCTATAAATTGTGACCCATTGCATGCCCCCTCCCGCCCACCCCCCACAGTAGCTGAAATGAAAGTCCTTTGCCCTGCTATGTGGGTGGCACTCTGATTGTTTTGATCCTATTCTGCCCCGCTCTATTTCATTAAAAAATGCTGGTTGAGGCTCACTGAATTGACCCCACAGTTTGAAAAGCACCATAGACAGTAATTGAATTTCTTGGTTGGAATCTAGACATTAAATTTTTTTTTTTTTAATTACATGAGGAGTAGAGCTAAGTAAAAATCATTCGCCTGTCCACTCACCAACCAACCAAGACTGCAACCTGGCACCGCCGTCTCTGCCACCCTGTCCTCTTCTCCCACCATTACATTTTAGGTGAAATTCCTACTGGGGACCCTGGGGTGGAGAAGGGGACTTACCTCATTTTGAGCAGCGCACAAGCCCACCTTGCACATCTCTTGTGGTTCAAGGGAGACATTAATATCAGACAAAGGAATTAACTCATTAAAAATGTATCTTTGATAGTTAGCTTCTCTAGGTCAGGGGCCTTCACTGACTTATCTTTGAATCTGTAGAGCCTGGGATATGCTTGCCCAGAGTGGGTGTGCAATTAATGCTTGCTAAGAAAAGCAATGGTTTAAAACACTGATGATGCAAAAATGACTCTCCTGTCTGACGTATGTATAAAAAAAATGACTCTCATGTCTGACATATGTATAATGTACTGGAATTATTGTAATAAGATGTAAAAATCCATGGGACCAGATGTAACTGTTTTCTGCTTCATAAAAGAAATGATCTAAAAAATCACATATATTTAGGTAATACTAGACATTTTTTTTTTTTTTTAGACATAGACTTGGAAAACCCGGTTGTATAGTGGTTAAGTGCTATGGCTGCTAACCAAAAGGTTGGCAGTTCAAATCCACGAGGCGCTCCTTAGAAACTCTATGGGGCAGTTCTGCTATGTTCTATAGGGTTGTTATGAGTCAGAATCGACTCGACGGCAACAGGTTTAGGTTAGGTTAGGCACAGACTCAGGAGCCCCTGGGTGGTGCAAATGATGAACATGCTTGGCTGCTAACTGAAAGGTTGGAGGTTCCAGTCCACCCAGAAGTACCTTGGAATAAAGGCTGGCGATCTACTTCCGAAAGATCAGCCACTGATCTATGGAGCACAGTTCTACTCTGACACACATGAGGTCACCGTGAGTTGGGATCAACTCCACAGCAACTGGCAGTGGTAGGTGTAGACCCTTTTCACGGTGTCACACTGACGAGCAGGAAGATAGGCTTTAGAGCACTGATTCTCAAACACTTTTGAAATGTGGCCCACGGTCAGTTGATGTAGTACTTCTCCAGTGGAACCTCCATTTTTGTCGTGTATGATTCATAGAAAGAGCATTAGTGCCATGTGCAGGAGGACTTCCTGGTGGAGACAGAATCCGAGTCCCTGACACACTGAAATAGCGCCAGAATGTCAGCTCTGTCAGGGCTTAGCCCTTCCTTGTGCACTGCCCAATCTCCAGCACCTCCGTCAGTGCCTGGCTCCTAGGAGGTGCTCAGTAAGTACTTGTTGGTTGACTGACCCTAACTTAATATAACATTTTAGTTATCGATGGTGATATAATTAGTAGGTTGCTAGTAACCAATAAAAGTTGTGAAATTGTACAGCCTTCACTGGATCAGTCCATGGTCTGTCAGGAGGAGCCTGGTAGAACGAAGGTCACATTTTATAGGGTCACTGCTATAGAGGCATGTGTGTATGTGTATCAATATATATGAATAATTATTGAAGTTGGGTGATACCTACATGAAGGTTTATTATACTATTTTTTTTCTGTTTTTGCTCATGATTGAAGATTTCCATAACACAAAAAATTTAGAAGTATAATATGAACATATGTGACATATATAGACCATATACAGAGCTCCCTTACCCCATCCGCTTTTGCCAGGTGGAGAAAGTTGCCCTGCAAAGATGTTGCCAGCATGTCAGACGACGACAGAGACTCCAAATCTGCCACCCCGTATGTGCCCAGGAGCGTATGGTATCTAAAACAACAGTCCATGAGGGCTATAATTAAATATCAATGCAAGAGGCAGTATAATTTAGGACCACAGATCATAGGTTCTGGAGCGAGACTGCCAGGTTCAAATTCTGCCCCTATAGTGATCAGCCATGGCACCTTGGGGTAGTTATTAACCACCTTGTGCCTTAGTTTTCACATCTGTAAAATGGGAATGATAATTATAATACCCATCTCATAGGGTTGGTTGTTGTGAGGATTCACTGAGTTATATGTATAGCACTTAGGATGGTGCTTGCCACAGAGTTGGCTGTCAATAATTATTAAGTATTCCTATACTGGGGGAGAAGGAAGAGGGAAGTCCTAGAACATGCTCATTTCCGTAGACTTGAAGGACTATGTGGCTTCCCTACATTTAACTTCTAAGGCATGTTCACACTGATGCCAGTACGAGATCATGAAGAATAAAATACATGATACCTACTTTATGAGGGCTGGAATATTGCTCTTTGACAACCAAAAGGTTTTGTCATCTTGGTCCATGTCCTCAATAGCTTGCTGTGAAGGCACGAGGACAGTAAGGTTTGAGGTGGCTGACAGCATGGGTCGGAGAGAAGCATCCTGAATCACAGGAAAAGAGTGGCCTGATTCACTTTAGGGACAAACAGGATGGACTTCATGCTTGGCAGAGATGACAGTTTCCCATGTGATAAAATTTCAGGGGTATTGGGAAGGTCATAGAGACACATTCCCCACCCTACCCACTGGCTGATGACTTATAGTCCCTTTTGAGACTCATTTTTATTGAAATATGACAGTCTTGTCAAAATGCAAATTTTCTGATTAGGTCACATTTTGAGTCATTATCAATCATTTACACTTGAGGCTAAATGAAGAGCCAGAGAATAGTCTTGGTAAAATTGTGTGTGTGTGTGTGTAAGTGTGCAGAGAGCCTTGAGAATCCTTGAGTGCTTTTGGATTAAGGATGATGGGGAGATTGCAGGAACAGTTTCATCATGGGAGAGAGACTGGAGGCCTAAAATAGAACTTTACCTAGTTTTCAGTTTTGCCTAGAGAGAGTTCTGGGTAGATGCAGTGACATGCCGATAAAGGTTTGACGACTGGCTCTCAGGGGTGCGGTGCAGAGCCTGGTTTGTAGTATTTAATTTCTGTAGTGTAAGTACTCCCACCACAGCTGGTTTCAAGTTACCAATATGATGGCACCAAAAGTGGAGTTGGGATGAGATGCATACAATCAGCTCTCGTGAGCTAGTACAAGCCGGCTCTAGCACACCACTGGGCAAGCTTAGGCATGTGGGGTAAGACCAAACATGATGAGGGTACATGGAAATCGGCATGCTCAAGAGCAAAGTCTCAGTCCCATCTCTTACCTGTGGTGGGTCAGAGAGGCCCCATAGAGAAGCAACTGGGAAATGTCCTAGAGGGGTTGCTGACCATATCTGACGTATCTTTTCATGTGCCTATTTAAAGGTGATAACCCATTTGTTGTGATGACTGGCTGAACCAGCTGTCTTTGTCCTTTTGGCCAGGGAGGACAGAGATTCAGACCACTGGGCAGGGTTGACCATTGGATTATTTGTTATAATTCTTGCCACGGGTAAGGAATATGCTCTACAGGGCATGTTGGGCTGAGAGCTAAGTACCCTGGACTGCAAATATAAATCTCAAAACTAACTGGGTACATTGCAATGATGAATTATTAACTTTTTCAAAAGACGTCTGTAATGAATGAAGCCGGACATATGTATTTGAATTGGTTGAAAAGTTGACCCTAGCTTACCCTAGACTGAAATTTACAGCCATGGTTGTCTGTTAGAATCACCTGGAAAGCTTTTAAAATATACTGATGCCCAGGCCAAACCTCCGGCTAATTAAATCAGACCCTCTGCGGGTAGGGACCTAGGCATGGCTATTTAAAATTGTGTTCTATGTGATTTTTAAGTGTAGTCAGGGTTGAGAGCCACTGCTTTAGACAATCCCTCTCCATCCTTTTCACCAGCTGTATTTTCAGTTTTCTATTACATGTATTCCAAATTTCTAAAATTATATACATTCCCAGTTGTAAATTCCAACACATGTACTCACAGTTATCCACTGGTTAAATATAGCTGCTTCCAAGAGAAGTGACAATTCCTTATTCATGTCATGCAAGAGAGGGAGGGAGAGACGAGAGAGAACAGAAGAGAGGGGACCATGAGAAACAGGATTACGGTGAGCCTCTGGGAGCCTGCACTTAGCCTCCCGGGCTGGGCTCCCTCTCCCTGCCAGCCTCGCTGTTGCCGACGTGGATGGGTGCCCAGCTAGACGAATTCCCATGTTGCCAGGGCTGTGCATTTCTTTCATGCTTAGGTGGCTTGCTTATCCTCTATATTTGAGGTAAAGAAGGAATTCCAGAAACTTCAAAGGAAGCAGCAACCTAAAGTTCTCCCAGGTAAAATTTTAGCTTGTAAGAACATGGCCACCCAGCCCGTGTCCTTTCTGTTTAATGCCACATTTTTTGCATTTTTGTGCTTTTCTTTTGGTAATTTCACTGTTTTAACTGCCCCCCAAACATAGTGCGGAAGTGCTTGCCGTCTCATGTTCCTAAGTGCAAGAAGGCTGTGATGTGCCTTAGGGAGAAAATACATCTGTTAGATAAGCTTTGTTCAGGCATGCGTTATAGTGCTGTTGACTGTGAGTTCAATGTTAATGAATCAACAAGGTATGTTAAATAAGGTGTCTTTCAACAGGAATATGTACAAGATTACGTGTTGATCATTTGATGAATGTGTCATGACCAGAGACTTGCAGGAACCTAACTCTGTATTTCCCCTAGAGCCATGGTTTAGTATTTGCTAAATCAGTGTTCACAACGACTTTATAGAACATAATTACCACAAATAATGAGAGTTGACTGTACTTTATTCCTCAATTCAACAAGTATTTATGAACACTCTCTTAGGCACTGGGACTGACATAGGAAACCAGACAAAGATCTGCCTTCAAGGTACTCATAGTCCAGTGGTGGGAAAACAGATAAATGTACAAGCCGTGATGGTTTGTTATGACCCGTTCTATACAGTTGGACTACACTGGTGGATAAGTGCTTTGGCTCTGTCCTTAGACAGCTATGGGCTGGATTCCTAAGCAACCTTAGGCAAGTTTGCTTAGCCCCTCAGTTTCTTTGTCTATGAAACCTGTTGCTGTCGAGTCAATTCTGACACATGGCGACCCTACAGGACAGAGTAGAACTGCCCCATATGGTTTCCAAGGAGTACCTGATGGATTTGAACTGCTGACCTTTTGGCTAGCAGCCGAACTCTTAACCACTACGCCATCAAGGTTTCCTCTTCATCTATAAAATGGCCATAATAATAGCATCAACCTCAGAGGGTTGTTGTGAGGTTTAAATGGGGGTGTTGCTGTATGTAAAGGGCTTAGGAAGATGCCTGGTCACAGAGAGCTTTCTCACTCACACACACTCTCTCTCTCTCTCATACACACACCAGGAATAGGTAAGCACAGGGTGTTTTGGGTGGCCACAGGAGGTGCACAATCTAAACAGGAGCACCTGGAGAGTTCAGCAGAGTCCAGTTAGCTACTCACTTGGGAAAAATTGGGAATGGAAGAGGTAGAATGGCAAGAATGGGAAGTCAAGACTAAACGAACTGCTTGGCACATAGTAGGTGCTCAGTAAGAGCTAGTCCTTCCCCTCCAGCCTGCAGAGAATTTGTGAGCCACAGAACACATATGCCATCTTTGAGAAGCTTAGTATAAAATCTCCTTGAGCAAATGATTCTCAGAGCACTTAAAGCCATCTTGGTTAAATGTTATGGATTGAATTGTGTCCCCCCCAAAATCCGCACTGGAATACTAACCCCTATACCTGTGGATGTAATTCTGTTTGGGAATAATGCTTTCTTTGTTATGTTAATGGGGCCATATCAGTGTTGAGTGTGTCCTAAACATAATTACTTCTGAGTTATAAAAAGAGCAGGTTAGACACAGAAGGAAGCACAAGCAGGGGCAGCTAGATGCCATGTGAAGATCACTAAGAACTCAGAAACGCTGGAGCTAAGGAGGCTGAAAGAGGCAAGGATCTTCCCCTAGAGCTGACAGAGAGAGCTTACCCGTATAGCCTGTGCCCTGAGTCCAGACTTCTAGTCTCCTGAACTGTTAGAAAATAAATTTCTGTTCTTTAAAGCCACCCACTTGTGGGATTCTGATTACAGCAGCACTAGGTTTGTTTGTTTTTTAAGGGCTTTGTCTTTGTTATTCTGTGCTTCAGTTTGTCTTAGATGACTTACCACGGCTGCATTTCCATAGCACAGAAGGCCATCTCCTTCATAGCCGTCTCGACAAACACAGCTCCAGACACCAGAGGAAGTAAACTGACAAGATGCCTGATAAAATGAAGACGGAAGAAATGGTTTGCTTTCCTAACTAAAGAGTCAGACATAAATTGCACCCGTGAGACAACAGACTCCATCTAAGGTGGGAACTACAAATCTGGGGCTGAATGACCCGCAGGCCCTTCAGTGTTGCAGTGCGATGCACCTTTCTGCACGTTTAGGGTGGCACTTATTTGATCACAATTAGATTCTTTCATGTTATCCTCAGCCAGATTTTACAACAAAAATACAGGACATCTAGTTACATTCAAATTTCAGATAAATGATGAGAAATTTTTAATATAATTACATGCCAGGCAATATTTCGGACATACTTATGCTGAAAAAATTATTCATTGTCCTGAAATTCAGTTTAACTGGGCATTGTTTATTTCATCTGGCAATCATTATGTTTGTTCTTCTAAGCTTTGAAATGGGGTGAAAGTTACAATAAACACCCACATTCCACTCAGGGACTCCCCTTAGGGAGTAAGAGAGAGTTTGCTTATTAGGTCGAGAAAAGAAATAACCTAACTTTCTTTATTTCTCAAACAATTTTTTTTTTTTTTTCAGTAAGGGGAAAAAAACTCCAGTAACTCACCAGCGGGTGACATTTTCCGGTTTGTTCTAAGCATGAAGTTATTGGTTCACAGCCAATTCCGTTGCCTCGAAATCCTTTCTTGCACTCACACTCATTCTATAATTCCAAGAAGAGAGTATAAGGGGAGCTTTGAAAACAAGGGTCTTCCACACCTTTTTCTCACGGGCACTGAAAAATGAACTTATGACGGCCATAGCTGCCCACCCTCTGCAAGAACAGTGTTAATGTCTGTTGTTTGTTACACTTAAGAATTCAGGGCTCTTGTTCTCCACATTCCATGCTACATTTCCTAATCTCGTATTTCCTTGGTACTTTCTTTCTGAATTTATTATCCTATTGTTGTTGTGCACCATAGAGTGGTTTCCGACTCATAGCGACCTTATATGACAGAGTAGAACTGCCCCATAGGTTTTCCTAGGCTATCATCTTTACAAAAGCAGATCACTAGGTCTTTTTCCTGTGCAGCTGCTGGGTAGGTTTGAATCGCCAACTTTTCAGTTAGCAGCTGAACACTTAACCATTGCGTCACCAGGGCCCCTTTCATAATCCTAGAAGGGCCGTGTCGGGATAGTCCCAGGGAGAACATAGACTCTAAAGAGCATCATGTTGTAAAGGTGACCCCTCTACCTAAGAGAAAAGGTTAAGTAACCCACGGTTGTCCACTTGGTGAAGATCCATGCACAGGGCCATGGGTAACCGAAGGGGTATTGTGTGCAGTTTAGAAAAGACATCCACTATGGTCAGGTGGGAGTCCCTGGTGGTGCAAATGGTTAACACGCTTGGCTGCTAAGTGAAAGGTTGGCGGTTTGAGCCTATCCAGAGATGCCTCAGAAGAAAGTCCTGGCAGTCTAATTCTGAAAAACCAGCCATCGAAATCTCTGTGGAGCACAGTTCTTCCCTGACACACACGGGGCTGCCATGAGTCATAGTTGACTAGGCGGCAGCTAGGTTGGTTTTACGGTCAGATGCATTTGAGTAAAGCATGGCCTCTACATGGACAGCCCATGGGCACATGGCTTGGAGGGTGGACAGCATATTTATGCAACAAAAAAATTGCCCCTTCCTCTGGGTAGATTTAGGCTCGCATCAGGGTGTGTGCTTGGTGAGTGGGGCGCCAGCTGGATTTCTGTATCCATTTGCCCCCTTGCCTGGGCACTGTGTACCGTACACAACCTATACCATGGTCCTGATCACGCAGCTACTGAATATGATGATGATGATGATGGATTGTATGATAAAATGGTGGAAATGTTTGTGTTAAGTACAAAGTAGAACCCAACAAGACTGTATTGTTGGTTACAACAATGTAAAGAAAAACAAACCTATGGACATGGTACCATATGAACGAACCTTGGAAATATTTTCTGAGTGAAATAAGTCAATCCCAGAAGGATAAATATCATATGATCCCACTTATGTGAAATATATAGAGAAGGCAAATACATAGAGACCAAAATTTACTAGTGCTTACCAGGCGCAGGTAGGAAGGGGAGACGAGAAGGAATTACTTAAGGGATGATGAAAAAATTCTTGTTGAGGGTGATGAGAAAATTTGGAAGCAGTTAGTGGCGATGGTTGTACAACATGGTGAACGTAATTAATGTTGGTGAATTGTACAGGTAGAAATGGTTGAAATGTCAAATGATTTGTTATAAGTATTTCACCCCGATTAGAAAGCAAAAACAATACAAACGAAAAGACACACCTACGAATAAAAAGCCAGAAGGAAAAAAATACATCATCATGCACTGTAATTGATTAAAAAATTTCCCTACCTTTTTGTTTTCCAAATTTCTTCCTCTATCATGAATTATTTTGAAATTTAAAACAAAATTCAAGGGTAATCCCTTCAACAGATGAAATTTGTCAGGTATTAACTCACAAATTATTATGGAACTGGTAATGAACCTTTAAGCTGTTTTCAATTAGAGATTTAGAAGACAAAATGTAAATATATAAAAAGTAAGTAAGAAGGAAGGAGCCCTGGTGGCAAATAGTTAAGTGCTTAGCTGATAACTAAAAGGCTCCCGTAAAGATTACAGCCTAGAAAACCCTATGGAGCGGTTCTACTCGGTCACATGAGGTCGCTATGAGTCAAAATCAACTCAATGGCACCCAACAACAACAAAAGAGAACAGTTCTAAAAAAAAAAAACAAGTGTGGTAGTTAAAAAAAAAATAAGGTCCGATCTTAATAAAAAAAAAAAATTTTAAACACTGAAAAACGAGATACTTTAAGTCGTGTGGATTAACTGACATATGAGATGCTTGTATGATAAGATGCTTATGAAGACTATTGTTCAGAGGAGGGGGACGGGCTAGAATGTTCTTCCGGGAAGTGGGCCCTGGCTGTACCTTGAGGGCAGCAGCAGTGGGGAGGCCATTCATGCTGAGGCCGAACGTCAGGTGGAATTAGGGCTTTGAATTGGTTCTTCCCTGTTCAGTTATGGACTGGGAAGTGGAACCAGCACAGACTCAATTTTTAAAAAAAATTTTTAAATTTGGGTGAGCCCAAATGATAACCAGAATATAAAAAATTATAGGTCAAAGCCCTGCTAGAAACCTAATCTTCTTAGAAAACAAGGGTAGCGTACACATTGCATAGCAACCAAATCTCTTGCCTGTTGGATTCTGACGATGTTTACTGATGGGGTGTGGGATCTCAAAAGTTTGAAGGACTCTGCTTTAGGGAAACATGGGAGAAGAAGGTAGTAGGGCTTCCTCTGTGCTCCCAGAGAACCCTCCAAATGCCATAATCATTCTGCCTGACACATTGCCTTAAATTCATCTGTTAACTTGACTGTCTTCCCCAAGGGCCTGTGAGCTCTTGAAGGCAAGGAACTCTGTCTCATTTTTGCATTTTCAGTGTCTTGCCTGGTGCCTGTTTGTTGAATGAATGGATGGGAAGACAGATGGAAGGAGAAACATCTTCACTTGTTCAAGATCTGTGTGGGTTTATAATATTGGCTCTGTACATTGACTTTTGCTTTGGCTACTCTCAAATGCTACTGACTGACTGAGCCAAAGGAAGAGGAAATCTAGGGTCCTGAAACCTTTGCCACTTTGGGGAAGAAAGAATCTCTTTTTTGGGTAACTGGAGTGGTTTCTTAAAAGTAAAGATACTGAGACAGCTAATAGCTTTACAGTAATTTTATCATTTAAAAAAGTATTTTACAGTTTATAATGTACCTTCATATCTATCATCATTCCTTGACACTCCCATCAGCTTTTGTAACCCAACCAAACCTACTGCCGTTGAGTCGATTTCGACTCATAGTGACCCTGTAGGACAGAGTAGAACTGCCCCCTAGGGTTTCCAAGACTGTAAATCTTTATGGAAGCAGACCGTCACATATTTCTCCCACAGAGCAGCTGGTGGGTTCGAACTGCTAACCTTTCAGTTAGCAGCCGACTGCTTAATCACTGTGCCACCAGGGCTTCTTCAGGTCTTGTACACATTTATAGAAACTGAGGCTCATGGAGGTTACATGACTCTGACCTCTAAGATCTGACTCTAAGTTCATACAGTCTGTAGGTGGTAGAGTAGGCCTTATAACCAAGGGTATTTAATCTTCTCCATCTGGTATTTTGGTAATACATTCCCGCACCACCAACCCTGACAACCTCCTCACATATCAGCCTAAACATGGTTTGTATTTTTAAAGAAACATTCATGGTAATTAAGGTTTATATCTATTCGGAATGTCTGAGAAGTTTTTAAGCCAGCTAATAGCAATGAAAGGAAATTCTATATATGGTCTATTCTATTTCTTATGCAATACATAACACAGCCTTCAGTATGGATTACACCTTAACATAAAGAACACAAAGATCCTCACAACTGGACCAATAAGCAACATCATGATAAACGGAGAAAAGATTGAATTTGTCAAGGATTTCATTTTACTTGGATCCACAATCAACGCACATGAAAGCAGCAGTCAAGAAATCAAAAGACACATTGCATTGGGCAAATCTACTGCAAAAGATTTCTTTAAAGTGTTAAAAAGCAAATGTGTCTCTTTAAGGAGTAAGTTGGGCCTGACCTAAGCCATGGTGTTTTCATTCACCTCACATGCACATGAAAGCTGGACAATGAATAAGGAAGACCAAAGAATTGACGCCTTTGAATTGTGGTGTTGGTGAAGAATATTAAATATACCATGGAGTGCCTGAAGAACAAACAAATCTGTCTTATAAGAAGTACAGCCAGAATGCTCCTTAGAAGGACATTGTCTCACATACTTTGGACATGTTATCAGGAGGAACTAGTCCCTGAAGAAGGACATCATGCTTGGCAGAGGGACATGAAAAAGAGGAAGACCCTTGACAAGGTGGGTTGACACGGTGGCTGCAACAATGGGTTCAAACATAGCAACGATTGTGAGGATGGCACAGGACCGGGCAGTGTTTTATTCTGTTGTACATAGGTTTGCTATGAGTCAGAACCAACTCCATGGCACCTAACAACAACAATATGATACTATAATAACACACTCCCCCTCCCATCTCCCCCATTAATAGGTCTTTCAAATTTATCTACAGAAAGAAATACAGATCAGCAAGAAGAATAAAACAAACCCAGTGCCATTGAGTTGATTCCGACTCATAAATGATGAGCAAGAATAGATACCAAGAATTTTATTTGTCTCCTCAGATATAATCTGGAACTTGGGTGAGTCAAAAACTACTGCAATCATTTGCCAGATGCTCTGCGAAAGGTAAACCTGTCGTGAGCTCCTTCCTGATTAGGCCTCCTGGGGCCACATTTCAGAGCTGACTCACTCCAGGCCCACCAGCAGGCTTGGCTGTCAGAGAAACCAGAAGGATAAACAGGAAAGGAGCATCCACATGCTATGAAACAACCAGACCATGGGCCCTCCTTACTATGAATTTTATAGCATTTGTCACGTTGCATTACACAGAAGTTTACTTGTCTGTCTCCCTGCACAAGACTGCATTTCTCCAGGGCTAGCAGGGGGCTCTGGCCATGGGAGCTCTTATCTCCACCACCAAGCCCAGTGGCTGAACCAGAATCAGCACAGAAAAAGTGTTGAATGAGTGAATGAATGAGCATTTGTTTTATTTTGCCTGCCAGGCATCCGTTCTCTCTCTTCTGGAGTTGTACCTCCACTTGGCTTTGGCGACACTACCACACTCCTACTCCTAGTCCACATGATGGAGTGGGGTTGATTCCTCCACCCCAGTATAGGGTACAGGAGCTAGGCCTGAGCTTTTTATCGCATTCCACGTCCTTGACCACAGGGCCTGCTTTGAGCATAGACACAGACTTAGTTTGAGCCAAAGAATGAGAATGGATCCTGTGTCTTTGGTGAAAGTTACCAGAAAACCTTTTTTATTCTGCTCAGCTGAGTACTGCGATGATATAAGCCTGAAGCTGCTGGAGGCCACTGTTCACGGCAGGAGCCTGAGAAGAAGCTGGGCCAAGAAATAGATCCTTGTGCTACTTTTTGAGCCCTGGATCATTCTGTACCTTAAGTCAGACTTTATGTGAACCAACACATTTCGCTTTCTTTTTAAGCCAGTTTCAGCTGGGTTTTCTTTTATAACCAAAAGATTTCTCCCTGATTCAGATTCTCTCCATTCCTACCCCATCACCAACTGTCTCTCCCTGAGAAACACCACCTGCAGCCTACTAAAATAGTTAACCTCCAGCTGTATACAAATACAGAGTACTTAAAAACTTGAGGCCCTTGCCTGGGCATGGTGCTTCAATCTGCAATCAATTTTCAGGGGTGGGAGGTGGGCTGGGGTGATACCGTGCCATGACCTTGGCCAGGCAGTCCCATTTTCTTTAATTCTTCTTCCTTATTGTCTGTTTCTCATCCTTTAACCACCTATGGGGATCTCCTTGGAAAGATTTTTAAACAGGTAGCAAACTACCTTTGGGAGTTCTG
Organism: Elephas maximus indicus; assembly: GCF_024166365.1. Lineage (NCBI taxonomy): Eukaryota > Metazoa > Chordata > Mammalia > Proboscidea > Elephantidae > Elephas > Elephas maximus. Next base: position 170,345,033 of record NC_064822.1, on the reverse strand, counting down.
AGCCCCCGAGAGGCTCCAACACTGTAGCCATCAGGGGCCGGCCATCCATTTATATCTGTCCCAGTGTCCAGCCTATGCTGGCCCCACAGGACAGATGTTCCATCACTTGTCCCTGCACGAGTGGGTGAAGGAATGGATGTGCATGCTGTCTGATGCTGCATAGGGAAGACTTCAGTCTTTGAAAGCTTTAAAACAGGCCAGGTATCCATTTGTGTCAAACAATTCCTTCCTGCAGGAAAGGGAAGGCATTAAGTAGGCCCTTCTAAGCTCTGTAACCTCTGATTATTAATATCTTCACAGAAATAAGAGATCTAAGAACCATCAGAATTGGGACAGAAGCTTGGGAGATATCATGGTGAACCAGGTTAGGCTTTACCCCAAACAGTGATTGTCATTATAGGGATAGCTCATTGATGTCACGTTGATTCTGACTCCTGATGACCCCATGTGTTACAGAGTAAAGCTGCTCCATAGGGTTTTCTTGCTTATCATCTTTACGGAAGTAGTTTGCTAGGCCTTTCTTTTACAGCACTGCTGGTTGAGTTCGAACCACCAACCTTCTAGGCTAGAAGTGGGGTGCAAACCGTTTATGCAACCCACAAACCTTTATTATCATTATAGCATAAATATATTTCTCGAAGAGAAAATAATTGAGTGGTTTTAAAAAAAAAAGTTCAGCCTTAAAATATAAGTGAGAAACTGTATTAAGATTCAAGAGAAATGGGAGTGATTTCAAATCCTGGTTCCCATCTTCCACGTTTTCTGATCACCTTAGCCTTGGAGCCTGGAGATGATGAATTCCTAACCAGTAGCCTTCTCTACCTTCGTTTCCATTAAATGAGGGTGGATGCTCACGAAAGTGACTGATAAACTACAGCATGCTACAGAAATAGAGGTGCTGTCCAGGGTAGGGATTACGAGGGTAGCCCTAGAGTCAGATTGTCTTATCTGTCACCCAGCACAGGATTCATACACCATGATTTGTTATTTGTGTGACCTAGGCAAATTACTTAGCCTCTCTGTGCCTCAGTTTTCTCTTCTATTTAAAAAAAATCAAACCAGTTGCTGTCGAGTCCATTCTGACTCAGACTCATGGTGATCCCATGTGTCACAGCGTAGAACTGCTCCATAGGGGTTTTTTTTCTGTCCGTAATCTTTACAGAATCAGATCTCCAGGTCTTTCTTCTGTGGCACTACTGGGTGAGTTCAAACCACAACCTTTACATTAGTAGTCAAGTGAAAACCATTTGTGCCACCTAGGGACCTTCCTTTTCTATAAGATGCGATAAGGATAGTACCCTTGTTGTGACAGTTAACCCATTCTCATTGCTACAGGTGATTTAAAAAACAAAACAGAACAGCAGTAAGTTCAAGCCAAAGTGCCTCTGTGTCTAGGGGGAAAAAGCCACTGCAGGAAGCCCCCTTCCTCCTTGCTTTTGACCACAGCACACCCACCTGGCCTGGGCCTACATACAAGCAGGTTGCATTGCTGTGACAGCCGCCAGCGCCGGGCAGCAGGCAGTTGTTGATCTCTGAGCAGTCTCTCCCGTTCCCGGTCCATCCCTGCTGGCACACGCAGGTGTGGGTCCCCATGCCAGTTTTGATGCATTCTGCCTGTGGGAGGAAAAGAAAAAGCAAACCATCTGAAACCTCGGTCCAGCCATGTGACTCCAAAAGGAAAAAGGATTTCCAGAGGTGCATTCTAGAAACTCATATTGGCATTGAGATGAATGGAAAAGATTCAATGATTTGGAAGAACAGAAGTGTTTGGAGTTGGCCAGCTAATGGCCATTATTACTAATACCATCATATCCTTGTGGAGCCAGGGACTGTTCTTGATGTTTTGCAGGTATAAACGAGCATCCTGATGTGGAAGGTACTGTTACTATCTCTATTTTACAGATAAGGAAAGGAGGCTCAGAGAAGTTAAGTAACTTGCCCAAAGTTACGCAGCTACAAAGAGGCATGAACCAAGTCTATATAATGTCAGGGCCCAAGCTCCGATCCATGATGCCACCTCTCAGGGACTCTCAGGACGATCAGACCTGGAGGAGAAGTTCAGGGTGAGAGGGAGAGAGGTGTAAGACAAGCTGTTGAGAAAAGGCTGTCTGAGGTAGGTGGGGCCAGCCCAAAGGGAGTCTGATGGGCTGGGGTAAGGTGTTTGAGTCTGGATTTTATCCTCAGAGCCAGGGAAGTTACTGCAGGGGTTTAAGCACTGGCAAAACATGATCTGATTCACTGCAAGCCACTCTGGCTGTTGTGTGGACAATGTACTGTGGGTAGGCAAGAGAGGAAGCAGGGAGACTAATTATTAAACTATAGGTAAAGAATGAAGGTGGTGCAAATGGTTAAGTGCTAGACTACTAACCAAAAGGTTGGCAGTTCAAACCCACCCAGGATGCCTCAGAAGTAAGGCCTGGTGGTTGGCTCCCGAAAGGTCACAGCCTTGAAAATTCTATAGGGTGCAGTCCTACTCTGCACAGTTGGGTTGCCATGAGTCGGAATTGACTCGATGGCAACAAACAACAAGAACAGGGCCAAGGACATGGTGGTAAGATGTTCGGAAAGTGTTAGCGAAGGCAACGGTGGGTTCTGACTACATCCCCTGACAGAACTTAGGGCAAGTCACTTAACCTTCCTGAACCAAAGTTTCATAATCGGTAAATGGGGGTAACAATATCTACTTCATTGGGTTGGTGGGAAGAGCAAATGAGGTCATGTACATCAAGCCCCTTGGAAGCTGTAAAGTTTCAATCAGCAGTTCATTACTGTTGATCTCATCTGATTTTCACACTGTGTTTTTAAGATGCCAAAGCCCCCTGCACATCTGGAGCTGGGGCGCCCTCTGTAGGTATCAGCAAGAAGAGGCTCACAGAAGGCGCTGGGCAGCCATCTTTAAAATAAGTTCTCCACAAGCTTCAAACACAAGTGCTTCAAGCCTATGAAAAGGGATCAGACGCAGCCTTTTTGGAATGCCTTCCCTCGGATGTCCTCACAAACCAGGAATTTGGAAATAAACACCAACACTCACATTGCGGCTGCAGCCCCCTGGGGTTAATCCCGCGCAGGGGTCCATCTTTGAACAGAGGGTTCCATCCCCTTCGTATCCTGCTTTGCAAATGCAGCTGCGAAGAGGAGGGCACAAAATCAACCACAGAAATATAAGCACCAATTGCCCCTAAAAGGGCCAGGCACACGGGCGGACTGGTTGAGGGCCAGGTGGCTCGACAGTGTACGAAGATTGGTGCACGTCTGGGATCTGGAGTCGGACACACCTGGATGTGAATCCAGGTCCTGCCTTTTAGCAGTCCTAGCAGTGTGTGAGCCCTTTAACCTCTGGGAGACTTTGTTTCCTCATCTGGAAGATGGGTCTAATAATTCTACCCTGCTCATAAAGCTAAGGGGAAGATTAAATGAGCTAATGCATGCGGAGCACTTAGCAGGGCCGTGGCTCATTGTGAGATTCAATACGTGGCAGCTTTTCTGCTCTTAATGGGCTGAAGACTGCCTCTTTGTAACTCTCCTCCCCGATGCTAATTATTACCTGTGGCTCAGCACACCACAGCTCTAGGCACTCTTCTGTGAGACGGCTCTTAAAATACATGAAAATGGGGGTCAAGTGAGAGCCCTCCCCTGCCCCATTGCTGGTCCTTCAGAGTTTTTTCCAGACAGGACACTCTCGGGTTCCTCATTCTGAGAGCTGGCATGGTTTCCTGACCTGCTACCTTCTCAGACACACTCCTCTCAGTATGTCCCACTGTGATGTTACCACTATTTTAAGGGCAGGGCCCTTCATTTGTTTGTTCAACAAACATTTATCAAGTGCCCTGTGGTAAGTGCTGGGGGCACCTATCATACTCTCACATAACTGCAAATTCGGTCATATGTGCTTCACAAAAATTAAAACAAGATTATTTTTCATCTATGAAGACTTCCATAAGAACCAAATATTAAACCTGTTGTCCAGATGAAAACACAGGGTGATCTATCCCAACACCGACTTATCTAAAGCTATGTAGTTTATATAGACCCACATCCACAGTCCGTTGTGGGTGAGTTAAAAGTTTTTAGGGGTGATTTTGAGTATATCTGATTTTTGCCTTATGCACTGACATAGACCCTAATTGCTTTGGAAGATGTATTTCCATTGTACAATTTTTGGGAAAAAAGACATAGTCTCTGGCTTCATGCGACACAGTCTAGTGGGGGAGACAGACCATAAATAAGCAAAAACAAAGAAAGAAACAAACAAAATAAAACTCATTGCCCGTTGAGTCGATTCCGACTCATAGTGTCCTTATAGAACAGGGCAGAATTGCCTCACAGGGTTTCCAAGTAGCGGCTGGTGGTTAGCAGCCAAGCCCTTTAACCACTATGCTACCAGGGCTCCAAGTAAGCAATTGACTATACAATTACAAATTAAGAAAAGTGTAAAAATAGAGCCCACAAATTCTAGACATTCTGTGCATTACTCAGGATATTTGGAATGGTTATTCCTTTCAAAGGAGCCCTGGTGGCATAGTGGTTAAAGTGTCCTGTTGCTAGCCAAAATGTTGTTTGTTAGAACCCACCAGCAACTCTGAAGGAGAAAGATGTGGCAGTCTGCTTCAATAAAGATTACAGCCTTGGAAACCCCGTGGGGCAGTTCTCTCTACTTTGCCCTATAGGGTCTCTGTGAGTTGGAATTGACTCAACGGCAATGGGTTTGGTTTTGGGGACTGCCTTCGAGCCAGATATTCCTGGAGAGGAACATTTTATCTGATACTTTTCCCTCCAGAGCTACTGCATATATTTTGACAGCATTAAGGAAACAAATGGTGGTCCATTGACTTTAGACCCAATATCCTGCAAGATACTTTTAACAGGCAAGCTGTCATTGGAAAGGTTTTTAGGTAGTAAAAACAGTTTATGCTCAGCTACGAACCGAAAGGTTGGTGGTTCAAATCCACCCAGAGTGCTTTGGAAAAAAGGCCTGGCAATCTACTACCATAAGATTACAGCCATTGAAAAACCTGTGGAGCCCAGTTCTCTGAAGCATGTGGGGTCATCATGAACTGGAATGGATTCAACTGCACCTGGTGTTTGTAATTGGAAAGTTAGTCACCAAATCTTCATTTTGTTCCTATGAATGATGATAATAATTATAGTTTCCATGACTGAACACCTATTATGTGCTCTATGGTGCTGGGTGCTTTTGTATGCAATTTTTCTGATCTCCACAATTGCCCTGCAAGGGAGGTGACATCATTGATATTGAACGTAGGAGGAAAGTGAGACTCAGAGAGGTTAAGCAACTTGTCCAAGGTCACACAGTTGCTAAGTTTCAAAACAAGGAATGCTACAATTTGAACCCAGTTTAGGTTCTTGCCTACAAAGTCATACCATCAACTGCAGAGAACAGAGCTGAGTTTACAAAGAGTTGGGATATGGTTTGAGTCTTTATACAGGTAAAAAGAACACCGCAGGTAGCATAGTGGCTGTGGGCTGTTAAGGGCAGTGCCCTACCTGGCTGTCCCATTGCTGTATTCACAGGTTGCATGGATGTGACAGAACTGCACATAGGGCCCACAGGAGGAGGTCTGCTTGTTGCAGAACTTCCCAGCGGAGCCGTCTCTGCAAGTGCCAGCGAGGCAGGCCCCGTCGCTGTCTATCCTGTTGTCACATGTTCCATACGCGCACAGACATTCTGGCAGAGAAGGAGGAGGGACATATAGAGGCACAACGTCATGGAGGACAGGGATCACCTCCCTTACCCCTTCCTTAGGGACTCAAGTGTTTCTCTGTATGCTTGGGAGGGCCCTTGGCGAGCTTCCTTGTCCCACCAAGATGGGAAGAACTTGTCTCAAAGCTACTTGGATGCACGTGTGTGTATGTGTGTGTGTGGGGGGGGGGTGATGGTGGGCTGTGATGGTATGAAAGAGGCCAAAGAACTCGACTCTCAACTACTTTATGGTTAGAGAGTTCATCTAGAAATTTCTCAGCTTTTCATGAGGACATTCTGGAATGAATAGAAACTATTTCTCTATGCTGGAACTACCCCTCAAGTACTTGTCCTCTCTCTGGTACAGCCAACCAATGATAACTAATGGGCACTGACTTTGTTGTAGGCACCGGGCCAGCATTTAACATGTGCCATTGTTATTAACAGTCATCAACCCCAGGAGGGAGGGACTTTTGTAATCTTCATCTTCTAGATAAGAAAACTGAGATCCAGAGAGGTGAGGCAACTTGTCCAACTTACTGCTAAATTCCAGAGCAGGTACTCGAACCCAGGCCTTAAAGTGCATTTAGTGGTGGTTGTTGTTAGGTGCTGTCGAGTCAGCTCTGACTCACAGCGGCCCTGTGTACAACAGAATGAAACACTGCCCGGTCCCGTACCATCCTCACAATCACTATGGTTGAGCCCATTGTTGCAGCCACTATGTCAATACATATTTTTAAGGTTTTCCTCTTTTTCACTGACCCTCTACTTTACCAAGCATGATGTTCTTTTCCAGGGACTGGGCCCTCCTGATAACACGTTCAAAGTAAGTGAGACAAAGTCTTGCCATCCTCGCTTCTAAGGAGTATTCTTGTACTTCTTCCAAGAACAGGTTTGTTAGTTTTTCTGGCAGCCCATGGTATATTCAATGTTCTTCGACAACACCATAATTCAAACGCACCAATTCGGTCTTCTTCATTATCCAGCTTTCTCATGCATATGAGGTGATTGAAAACACCATGGCTTGGGTCAGGCACACCTTAGTCCTCAAAGTGACATATTTCCTTTTTAACACTTTAAAGAGGTCTTTTGGGACAGACTTGCCCAATGGGATACGTTGTTTGATTTCTTGACTGCTGCTTTCATGGGCATTGATTGTGGATCCAAGTAAAATGAAATCCTTGACAACTTCAATCTTTTCTCCATTTATCATGATGCTGCTTATTGGTCCAGTAGCGACTAAACGTAAATACTGTAGATCATTATACAACTGGCACTTTTACATCCCTGATATCATTTTGGAGTCTCTGGGTGACCCAAATGGTTACGCACTGTATTAAGGTTGGCAGTTCGAGTCCACCCAGAGGGACCATGGAACAATTTGTGTAGAAACTGTTGAATGGGAACCTAATCTTCTGGGTAAACTTTTACCAAAAACACAATTAGATATTATCAAAAAGAAAAGAAATGCACCATGGTAATGGTGTGTATCAAGCAAAGGTGTCAAAGGACACCAGGCCCATGCCATCAGCAGAGCAACAGGGATCACGGCTTAGGAGAAGAAGGAAGTGCCACTTACTTTTGTCACATCGAGGTCCGTATTTATTGGGATCAGAGCAGAACTGACACTGAGAGCCTTGGAAGCCATCCTCACAAATGCACGTTCCATTGCCACCGAGGCCATCTGCACACTGGGAAGAAAGCAGGCCCATGGGCCATTAGGACAACACACACAGGCATAGGAGTTGCCATATGCTTTGGTTTCATGACCTAACTTCTTTGAACTCAGGGTCAGTCGCACTTGAAATGACTCTTTGGGACTCCTTGTAGCAAGTGGAGTCATGGTGGCATTAGGTCCCTTTGGGTGATACAAACATTTAACATGTTCGGCTGGTAACCCAAAGGTTGGAGGTTCAAGTCCACCCAGAAGCACCTCAGAAGAAAAGCCTGCTGATCTACTTCCGAAAAATCAGCCACCGAAAACCCTGTGGAACACAGTTCTACTCTGAAACACATCGGGCTGCCATGAATCAGAATCAACTCAACAGCAACTGGTTTTAGGTGTGAAAACAGTGACGAGTTTGGGGATCCTAAGGCAGGACTTGGAACTTTATGGGAAATCACTAGGGAATATCCAAGGAGGGTTGTAATGGTGAACCAAGAACCTCTAAACAGAGTTTCAGGGGTGTCGGTGCTCAGCCATGGGCCTTCAGGATTGCCTAGACTTTCCCTCCAGATTCTCACTTGCTCAGCTCTGTGACTTCAAACTACAGTGTTTTCTCCCTTCAGTGGTGAAAATTTGGGGCTCCCACTCCCCAGCCCCAGCAAGGTTAGATTTGTATTGACTGACGTGCAGTGGAGTTGGGCTTGGCTGCCTTCCCGACCACCGGCCACAGTCATCTGCACCAGCTTCACCTCCTTCTCCTCACCTGCGTGGTGTCCCTGCTTGAGGTTACCCCAGTTCTTCCTTCCCCTTGAAAGAGCCACATTTTAGTTGTGAATTTCTTAAGTGTGCAGATCTGTCATTTCCCCATAGGAATCACAGCTACTTTTACTTTTGTTCATCTAGCTCTGGCTTGTAAGCTCAATGAGTTCATTTTTGGCCTTTATATTTCATTAGGTTTTACAGATGGGTGAAAAAAGAAAAACAATCACTGGGCAGAGCTACTTTTTTTTTTTTAAATAACATAAAACCTTAGTTCTGGAAGGAATCTTAGAGACCTCCCATGGGAGCAAAGTGAGGTGGAGAAAGCCTTGCTGCGTTGCCTGTGGTCATGGCAATAAGAGAGCAGAGACTAGAAGCAACATCACTAGACTCTTGTCTCTTCACGCCCTTGGGGCAAGATTCCTTCTATTGTAGACATCTTCTGTTCTTTTAAGAAGCCCTGGTGGCGCAGTGGTTAAAGTGCTTACAAAAGGTCAGTGGTTTGAACCCACCAGCCACTCCACAGAAGAAAGATGTGGCAGTCTGCTTCCATAAAAATTTACAGCTTTGGAAACCCTATGGGGCAGTTCTATTCTGTCCTACAGGGTTGCTATGAGTAAGAATCGATTCGATAGCAATGGGTTGGTTTGGTCTGTTCTGTTAGTAACTGCTCTGTGTCTTTTTGAGGCCTAGGGTGGGAGGTTGGAGTGCACCCAGAGATGCCTTGAAAGAAAGGCCTGAAAGATCGCAGCTATTGAAAACCCCGTGGAGCACAGTTCTACTCATATACATATGGGGTCTCCATGAGTTGTAACTAGTTTTCTGTTTTACTGCTTGGGAATATAGACTGGCATTGTATCACCTTTTGGTTTAGTAGTTTTAAAAATTACTTTTCAACATGACTTAAGAAAAGTCAGCCTTCAGCGTTCATGAAAAGTGACCATCAGGGACCATCCTTGTCACCTGTCCGTTTCCTGAGCAAGGGTTCGAGAAACCTCCTGGACACTGATTGCAGTCGGGTCCGTAGAAGCCTTTGCAGCACTTGGGTATCTGAGAAACAAAAGGGTGTTGCCCTTTTAAACCCCAGCCGGAGCACCAGTTCTTCTATTTTAATGTCCATTATTATCATAAAGAGTTTTAGCCTCTCCTTAGGAGAATGTCTTTTTCTTTTGCAGTTGGTGGCATTGCTGGTGCCCTGCCAGCCATTCACACAAATCTAGTCAGTGTCTACCAGAGGTGCCAGCCCAGCTCTAACAGTGTGAACGAGACAGAGGAAGGCCCTGTACTCATGGAACCTATATTCAATGTGGGGAACAGACAATAACTAAAATAAACCAAAAGGAGATAATTTTAGAGGGTAGAAAGTTCTGGGAAAACAAAGTATCATAAAAAAGCGCTGCAGGTGGGGGCAGAGGTGGGGAGAGGAGTCTGGGGAGACCACTTTGGATTGGATGGTTCAGGAAGGCTTCATGGAGGAGGTGGGATTTAAATGGCACCTTGAACTGTGAATCAGCCCCAAGAAAATCTGGAAGAGCATCCCCAAGGGAAGGAACAGCAAATGAGCATTCTCTAAATTAGGAATGAAGCTCAGATTCAGGCAGAGAGGTGGGCAGAGGGTGGGCTACCTGGAAAAGCTTGAAGAGTGTGGGCTCCGTGTTAAGAGGGGTAGGGGACCTTGAGAGGTTGTGAGGTAGGGAAGGGGGTGGCCTGGCCACATATAGTGAATCTGCTCTTCGATTCCTCTGCAGGAAGACATTGCCAAAGCCACACAGCTAACCTGTGACAGTGCAGGCCCCTGGGGCCTAAGAGTGTGGCTCCTGGAGCAGCCCGGCCCTGTTGGCTTCTGACTGGTCCTTGTGGCCTGACCACCCACACTCCTCACCTTCACAGTGGCATTGCAGTATCTGGCACAGCCACTCTTCAGGCTCCTTGTTCTGCTGGAGTAGACACATTTGTGTGTGAACAGTGCCTGGAAGAAAGCCAAGGAGAAAGAGCATTTGGAGTTTGTACTTCAAGGTCCTCTGGGCAAGGTCCCAGCTTCTACATACAATAGACTTTCCATTTTACCATGGATGTCAGGAAGGAGCTCTGACCAGGGCAGCACGCCTGTGTCCAAGTCAAAGCTTGTTCTGCCAGTGGCCTTTTGAATAAGTTATTGCCCCTTTTTACACCTCTGCTTCCTTGTCTGTAGAATGCAGTATGGATTGCACAATACATGGCACATGTATCTTTATGCCTCCTCCCAGATGGTGGCAGACATCTCTAATCAATCAGAGCACACTTTCCTGTTCACCCCGAACGTGGCCTTGCCTCCCCATCCAATCAGTTACCAACCCTCAGTTCCTCCTATATAAAAATTTTGGAGTCAGTAAAAAGTCTATCCCTAGTTTATAGAAGGAGTCTCTGGGTGATGCAAATGGTTAATGTACTTGGGTGCTAACTGAAAGGTTGGAGGTGCCTTGGAAGAAAGGCCTAGCCATCTCCTTCTGAAAAATCAGCCACTGAAACCTGACGGAACACAGTTCTACTTGGGCACACATTGGGTTGCCATGAGTCGGAGCTGACTCAGTGGCAACTGGTTAATTTATGGAATGCTCAACCAAATAAAATAGCAATAATCTTGAGTTTTGCTCTTAGGAGCAAGGAAAAATTTAAATGCCTCCTTTCATCCTCTAACCCCTGATCCCTACTCCTAATTATTTATAACGCCCGTTTATACTGAGAACTTCCTATGGACTGGACACATTGCACGTGAGTTTATCAAGCTCTAAACCACTCCATGTGGATGTTTTTATCTCCCTTTTGAGGAAAGGAAACTAAGGCCCAGACAGGTTGAATCATTTTTCTAAGGAATACTGCTGTTTAAGTGGCAGGTCCGGAGAACGGACCTCTCCACCTACTAACTTTAGGACTGCAGGCAAGTCACTTCGTCTCTGTGGGGATCAGCTGCCTAATTTGCCAAATGGGACAATAATGCCAAAGTCAAGTTTTGCCATAAGAATTTAGTTCCTGGCTCAAACTACATGTTAAATAAATGTTTATGTCAAGCTTACCCCTTCTTCTTAGGCTTTTGCTCAAAGGGGGAGCAATGAGAACATCACAGGCTAGAAAACTCCCAAATCTTAGATATAAAAAGGACTTCTGAAGTCACTGAGGAAAGAAGCTTGCTATTTTTTCAGACACTTTTGAAATGCTCCTATAATAAGCTAAAATTGGCCTCCTTCTAACTTCCACTAATTGGTGCTACTCGTATCATCTGGAGGTTCAAAAATATACCTCCCTTCCACCTTGAGAGCTCTTGACATACCTGAGGCCAGCTATCATCTGCCCTTGGATTGTGGTGGAGTGGGACACAGGCTGAGCTGTCAGAGACTGTTAGGAAGAAATCGATAAATTGTGGGGCTGTGAGTGCTTGAGGGAGACCTGGTGGTGCAGTGGTTAAAGCATTCAGCTGCTAACCAAAACGGGGTTGGTGGTTCCAACCCAGCAGCCTCTCCAAGGAAGAAAGATGTGGCAGTCTGCTTCCATTCAGATTTACAGCCTTGGGAACCCAGTAGGCAGTTCTACTTTGTCCTATAGGGTTGCTGTGAGTTGGAATCGACTGATGGCAGACGGTTCGGTTGGGATTGGGTTTGAGTGCTTAAGGGCAGGTCATCTGTTTTCCAAATACTCTAGAGGAACCCTCAAAAGAACCCTCCAGACCTAGCAATGTCTGTGCAACTGTTGACTTGTTGTTAGGTGCCGTAGAGACGATTCCGACTCATAGCAACCCCATGTACAACAGAAGGAAGCACTTGCCCAATCCCGTGATATCCTCATAGTCGTTGTTATGTTTGAGCCCATTGTTGCAGCCTCTGTGTCAATCCATCTTGTTGAGGGTCTTCCTCTTTTGCACTGACCCTCTATGAAGCATGATGCCCCTCTCCCGGGATTGATCCCTTTTGACAATATGTCCAAAGTAAGTGAGATGTAGTCTTACCATCCTTGCTTCCAAGGAGCATTCTGGTTGCACTTCTTCGAAGACAGATTTGTGCATTCTTTTGGCGGCCCATTGTATATTCAATATTCTTTCCCAACACCACAATTCAAAGGCATCAATTCATCTTTGGTCTTCCTTATTCATTGTCCAGCCTTCACATGCATATGAGGTGATCGAAAACACCATGGCTTGAGTCAGGCGCACCTTAGTCTTCAAGGTATTATCTTTGCTTTCCAACACTTTAAAGAGGTCCTTTGCAGCAGATTTGCCCAATGCAATGCATCTTTTGATTTCCTGACTGCTGGTTCCATGAGTGTCAATTGTGGATCCAAATAAATGAAATCCTTGACAACTTCAGTCTTTTCTCTGTTTATCATGATGTTGCTTATTGGTCCAATTGTGAGGATTTTTGTTTTATGTTGAGATGTAATCCATACTGAAGACTGCAGTCTTTGATCTTCATCAATAAGTGCTTCGAATTCTCTTCTCTTTCAGCAAGCAAGGTTGTATCATCTGCATGACACAGGTTGTTAATGAGTCTTCCTCCAATCCTGATGCGACATTCTTCCTCATATAGTTCAGCTTCTCAGATTATTTGCTCAGCATACTGATTGAATAAGTATGGTGAAAGGCTACAACCCTCACACACCTTTCCTGACTTTAAACCATGCAGTATTCCCTTGTTCTGTTTGAACAACTGCCTTTTGATATATGTACTGGTTCTGCATGAGCACAATTAAATATTTGGGAACTCCGATTCTTTGCAATGTTATTCATAATTTGTTATGATCCACAAGGTCAAATGCCTTTGCATAGGTAAACATCCTTCTGGTACTCTCTGCTTTCAACCGGGATCCATTTGACATCAGCAATGATATCCCTGGTTACATGCCCTCTTCTGAATCCTGCTTGAATTCCTGCAGTTCCCTGTAGATATACTGCTTCAGCTGCTTTTGAATGATCTTCAGCAAAATTTTACTTGTGTGTAATATGAATGATACTGTTTGATAATTTCCACATTGGGTTGGATCACCTTTCTTAGGAATAGGCATAAATATGGACCTCTTCCAGTCGATTGGCCAGGTCTTAGTCATCTAGTACTGCTTTAACAGAAATACCACAAGTGTATGTCTTTAACAAGGAGAAATCTATTTTTTCACAGTCTAGTAGGTTCAAAGTCCAAATTCAGGGTGTCAGCTCCAGGGGAAGGCTCTTTCTCTCTGTTGGCTCTGGAGGAAGGTTCTTGTCTTCAATCTTCCCCTGACTGAGGAGCTACTCAGGTACAGTCCTCTCAGCATAAAAGTACAATCACAAAATGGAGGACAATCATACAGTACTGGGAATCATGGCCTAACCAAGTTGATACACACATTTTTTGGAGGACATAATTCAATCCTTGACAGCCAGGTAGCTGTCTTCCAAATTTCTTGGCATAGATGGGTAAGCACTTCCAGCACTGCAGCTGTTTGTTGAAACACTTCAGTTGGTTTTCTGTCAATTCCTGGAGCTTTGTTTTTTGCCAATGCCTTCAGTACCATCAGTTCCTGATCATATGCTACCTCCTGAAATGGTTGAACATCCACCAATTCTTTTTGGTATACTGACTCTGTGTATTCCTTCCATCTTCTTTTGATGCTTCCTGCATCATTTAATGTTTTCCCCTTAGAATCCTTCAATATTGCAACTAGAGGTTCAAATTTTTTTCTTTAGTTCTTTCAGCTTGAGAAATGCCAAGCGTGTTCTTCCCTTTTGACTTTCTATCTCCAGGTCTTTGCACAAGTCATTATAATACTTTACTTTGTCTTCTGGAACTGCCCTTTGAAATCTTCTGCTCCGCTCTTTGACTTCTTCATTTCTTCCTTTTGCTTTAGCTACTTGATGTTCAAGGGCAAGTTTCAGTCTCTTCTGACATCCATTTTGGTCTTTTCTTTCTTTCCTGTCTTTTTAATGACCTCTTGCTTTATTCATGTATGATGTCCTTGATGTCATTCTACAACTCGTCTGGTCTTTGGTCATTAGTGTGTGACACATCAAATCTGTTCTTGAGATGGTCTCTAAATAAATTCAGGTGGGATATACTCAAGGTCGTGTTTTGGTTCTCAAAGGCTTGTTCTGATTTTCTTCAGTTTCAGCTTGAACTTGCATATGAGCAATTGATGGTCTGTTCTGCAGTCGACTCTTAGCCTTGTTCTGACTGATGATATTGAGCTTTTCCAACGTCTCTTGCCACAGATGTAGTCAATTTGCTTTCTGTGTATTCCATCTGGTGAGGTCTGCATGTATAGTCACTGTTCATGTTGGTGAAAAAAGATATTTGCAAGGAAAAAGTTGTTGGTCTTACAAAATTCTATCATTCAATCTCCAGCATCCTTTCTGTTACCAAGGCCATATTTTCCAACTACTGATCCTTGTTCTTTGTATCCAACTTTCCCATTCCAATCACCAGTAATTATCTATGCATCCTAACTGCATGTTTGATCAATTTCAGATTGCAGAAGTTGGTCATAATCTTCAATTTCTTCCTCTCTGGCCTTAGTGGTTGGTGCATAAAGCCATTGACTACTGACTTCATAAAAATGGAGATTTCACTTGTAGAGGGGAGTGCATTTTCACTCTCAATGGGAGGGAAGACAAGATAGAGAAAAGCTAAAGTGACTGAGTTAAGTGTTCCAACTAAACAATCTAGTGTTTTTAAATCAATAAGGTGTCAAGGTTGCTGGTCCATTGTGCATGCCTTTCCTAGGAGGAGAAGGATCCAGATGAACAACCCTATCGGCAGCCAATATATTTTTTAAGTTTTGGAACTCTTACTATGGTTAAAAAAAATTTTTTTTGTTTTAAAGCCATAGAATGTCTGAGCTGCTCTATCTAATGAGGCCAGAAATTTGAGATTTCCTTCTGTTGTCATCCTAGAGACAGAGGGCCAAGTGTTCATGGATCAGATGGGGGAATCAACAGACTGGAAGAAACATCCCAGCCTTCTCCTTAGGTCTCAGGTTAATTTGCCAAGGTGTGGACCACGGGAGCCCAGGAGTGGCAATTTTGGGGTCTTGTTTTAGTTGTCTAGTGCTGCTGTAACAGATATACCACAAGTGGATGACTTTAACAAAGAGAAATTTATTCTCCCACAGCCTAGGAGGCTAGAAGTCCAAATTCAGGGTGCCAGCTCCAGAGGAAAGCTTTCCTTCTCTGTTGGTTCTGGGGGAAGGTCCTCATCATCAATCTTCCCCTGGTCTAGAAGTTTCTCAGTGCAGCAACTTCAGGTCCGAAGAACACATTCTGTTCCTGGCACTACTTTCTTGGTAGTAGGAGCTCCCCTTGTCTCTCTGTTCGGTTCTCTCTTTTATATCTCAAAAGAGATTGACTCAAAATACAACCTAATCTTGTAGATTGAGTCCTGCCTCATTAACATAACTACCTCTGATCCTGCCTCATTAACATCAGAGAGGTAGGATTTACAACACAGAGGAAAATGACATGACATGACAAAATGGTGGACGATCACACAATGGGAATCATGGCCTAGCCAAGTGGATACATATTTTGGGGGGACACAATTCAATCTGTAACAGGTCTTTTTTGGCTCCTATTCATTTTTTTTTTTTCATATGTCTGTGTGTCCTTTCATCTTTTTTTCTCTCTTTTTCCTTGGTGTTATGGATTGAATTGTGTCCCCCTCAAAAGATATGTTGAAGTCCTAACCCCTGTACCTATGAATGTGACTGTATTTGGGGAAATGGGTGTTCTTTGAAGATATCATCACGGAAGTCATACAGGAACAGTGTGTCTTAATCCTAGTCCCTTCTGAGTGATGTTCTAGATGAGGACAGACAGGGAAATAGACACACATGGGGAAGACGCCATGTGACGATACATCTCCAAGCCAAGAAATGCCAAGAGACTTCTAGGGCTATGGAAGCTTAAGGAGACAGGGCAGTATCTTCCCCTAGAGCCATCACAGAGAGAAAACACAGCCCTATTGACATCCTGATTCTAGACTGCTAGTCCCTAGGACTGTGAGAAAGGAAATTTCTGTTCTTTAAAGCCACCCACTTTGTGGTATTTTGTTACAGAAACCTTAGTAAACTAGGACACCTGGGCTGGGAGGTGATCTAAGATGGTGGTTAAATGCACAGGCTCTGAAGTCAGACTGCCTGTAGCCATGTCATGATTCTGCCCCATATCAGCTGTGTGACCTTGTTTGTGCAGGGTATTTTATGTTTCCTTGCTTTGCCTTAGTTCCCCAATTACAAAATGGTTATGATGATAATAATTCCTGTCTCATAGAGTTGTTGCATAAAATGTTCAGAATGGTGGCTGGCACAGCAATCACTGCACGGTAGTGCTGGCCAAAGCCATGACCTCTTCCCTCTCCCTCCATATGCCCTGATCGACAGCACCTTGCGAAGGATGCTTGGGGATGATGGCTTCATTAAGCAAAACAACTCTTTGGACACCTGCTCCTTTTTGAACATTTTGCTTTATTAAATAATTCAGAATAGAATTGCATTAGATAACTCATCACGTTCCTTATTGATCCATTCTAGTGATGAATGAATCTTCCTGTTGGAAGAGTCTTTCTTATGATGAACTTATTGCCAGAAATTTCTCTCATCAATTTTACCTTAGAGCAGTTTGCTTTGCCACTGATGGAGTACTCGGCATATGAATTATAGACTGTTGTGCCACTATGTGTTTTCCTTCTTAGATTAGAGCTTCTCAAGGTAAAAACAATAAAACAAAATATATCTTATTCATCTTTATGTTTCCAGAATCACATACTATGTGTACTATATAGTTAATCTTCAATAAACATTTGATTCAATGAAACTTGAACAGTTTTTGATGGTCTTATTGCCATTTTCTGATCTTTCTTGCATTTCTCTCCAGAATAATGGCTGGGAAGAGCAATGCAAACATTAAATTTTATTTAGGAGGGAAAAGTAGAGAGGGAACTTTTCCTGAGTGGCTCCTTGATATATGTATCATGCTTGGGTTTTTATCTATGCTAATCCTATTATCACTATTATTTACAGATGAAGAAAATTAGAGTCAAAATGTTAAGCAAGTTGCCTATGGTCAGTGAGCAAGGGTTCAAACACAGGCCTGTGGGTTCTCTTTCTACTGTCTCCTCAAATAGCAGACTAAGAGGTAATCTTATCTTACCCCAGTTGAAATTAGTATCTTGTATTTTTTATATAATTTATTTTATCATTTATCATTATTTACTTTTTTTTGTTGAGAATCTACACAGCAGAACATATACCAATTCAACAGTTTCTACATGTACAATTCAGTGCCATTGGTTACGTTCTTTGAGTTCTGCAACCATTCTCACCCTCCTTTTCTAACATTAACATAAACTCACTGCTCGTAAAGTTCCTTTCTAATCTTTTGAGTTGCTGTTGTCACTTTGGCCCTATATAGACCTTAAAAGAGCATAATGCTCAAGGCAGACTTTTTTTTTTCATTATTTGGTTTTAAGAAGACTTCAGGAGATGAAATTAATATCTTTTAAAGAGAGAAGGTAGAAAGGATGAGAAACCACCCCAGTGGTGGTGCTTGGATGATCTGTAGTTTTTGAAGCTGTCACACTTACTGTGGGCTCAGAATTAGCTGGACAGATGCTCCAATACACCACAGAACAGCTCACACAGGTGCCCTGGAAGGAAAGACAGTAGATCAGTGCAGGTATCCCTGTAAGAGGGGCAGGGGGACTCCCTGTCATTGGCCAGATGCTACCCTCCCTGTGACAGGAGCTCCACTAAGGTAATTAACCTGTTACCATGGAGTTGATTCCGACTCCTGGTGACCCCATGTGTACAGAGTAGAACTGCTCCATAGGGTTTTCTTGGCTGTAATCTTTACAGAAGCACGGTGCCAGGTTGGTCTTTTGCAGCTCTGCTGGATGGGTTCAAACTGCCAACCTTTAGGTTAGTAGTTGAATACAAACTGTACCACCCAGGGACCTCCCTAGAGCAACAGACTCAACCAAAACCATCCTAAGCCATGCAGAGCAAATAGATTTGACTTTAAGCCTAAAGAAATTAAGAGGGGGAAAAAAAAGCTCGCTTCTAAGACAACTATTG
This sequence comes from Elephas maximus indicus, assembly GCF_024166365.1. NCBI lineage: Eukaryota > Metazoa > Chordata > Mammalia > Proboscidea > Elephantidae > Elephas > Elephas maximus. The sequence goes on along the minus strand of NC_064822.1, from coordinate 170,326,839 downwards.
GGAAATCCTTTTTCTGGTCTTTTTTTCACTGCAGCTCAAAGTCATATCTTGATTGTGTTCTTTGGGGAGATGGACAATAAGCTTGAACAACCTGAATCAGAACAAGGTTGCAAAAAGGCAGGCCGTTCGGGCTGCTCTTGTTCCTCTGCAAACTTCTTTCCCTGAATTTAAACGGAGCTGCTTAGGGGAGAGCTCTGAAGAACACATCTAATTATTGACTCCTAGTCCCTTTCTCTTATGCGGAGGCAATTTTTTCCCCTAATATTTTCATCTTTGGGGTAGGAGATAAGACTGTTCCCATCTGGTCTGTTCTGATCCTCACCCTGGGTTATGCCAGGTGATTCATGTGTCAAATGCTTGCTTTCAAAACAAGTTACTGCCAGGAACTGGCTGGGAAAGTGACTTGTGTTTCTGCTTCTCTTGAAAAGGGGTGTTCAGTGGAGAAATAGTTTAAACAGAGAAGAAAATATTCTTTGATGGTTATGAGAGCAGGGAGGGGAGGAGGGAGGGAGAGGGATTTTCACTAATTAGATAGTAGATAAGTATTATTTTAGGTGGAGGGAAAGACAACACACAATACAGGAGAGGTCAGCACAACTGGACTGAACCAAAAGCAAAGAAGTTTCCTGAATAAAATGAACGCTTTGAAGGCAAATGTAACAGGGGCAGGGGTTTGGGGACTATGGTTTCAGGTGACATCTAAGTCCATTGGCATAATAAAATCTATTAAGAAAACATTCTGCATCCCACTTTGAAGAGTGGCTTCTGGGGTCTTAAACACTAGCAAGCAGCCGTCTAAGATGCATCAATTGGTCTCAACCCACCTGGATCAAAGGAGAATGAAGAACACCAAGGACACAAGGTAATTATGAGCCTAAGAGATAGAAAGGACTACATAAACCAGAGACTCCAAAAGCCTGAGCCCAGAAGAACTAGATGGTGCCCAGCTGTAACTGATGACTGCCCTGACAGGGAACACAACAGAGAACCCCTGAGGGAGCAGGAGAGCAGTGGGATGCAGACCCCAAATTCTCATCAAAGAACCAGACTTAATGGTCTGACTGAGATTAGAAGGACCCTGGAAGTCATGGTCCCCAGACCTTCTGTTAGCCAAAGACAGGAGCCATTCCCATAGCCAACTCTTCAGGCAGGGATTGGACTGGACTATGGAATAGAAAATGATACTGGTGAAGAATGAGCTTCTTGGATCAAGTAGACACATAGGACTATGTTGGCATCTCCTGTCTGGAGGGGAGATGAGAGGGCAGAGGGGGCCAGAAACTGACCGAATGGACTTGAAAATGGAGAGTAGAGGGAAGGAGCATACTGTCTCATTAGGGGGAGAGCAATAGGAGTATATAGCAAGGTATATATAAATTTTTGTATGAGAGACTGACTTGATTTGTAAATGAAACTTTCACTTAAAGCACAATAAACATTAATTTTTTTTTAAAAAGGGGGTGTTCAGGATTGAATCACATGCCCCAGATGGTATCTGACAGGCATGAAGAACTAGTACCATCCGCAACGGGCTAAAATATATCAGCGTCATTACATACATTACATCAAAATACATCAGAATCATTATATTAAGAAATCTAGAATCAAAGAAACTAGCCACAGTCCTATACCAGGTGCTTAACCAGCTATTTCTAGTCTTTATGACAAGAAGAGGGATCTACAAAAAATAAAATCTGTAAAATGGGGCCATTATTTCTTGTTCAAATATCTCTGTGTGGTACAGCCTAAAGGTTGATGGTTTAACCCACTCAGTGGCTTCACAGAAGAATGGCCTGGCAATCTGCTTCTGTAAAGATTACAGCCAAGAGAACCCTATGGAGCACATTTCTACTCTAACACACAAGCTCACCATAAGTCAGAATCAACGGCAATGGTTTTGTTTTTTTTATTCCTTGTTCAATGTCCTTGTTCTAAGGATACTGTGAGAACAATCAAGATATTGTTGAAGTGTCCTGAAAAGAAAGACCCAGACCTATTATTGCTACAACTTTAAGGTTATGGCTTCCACGGGAACCAAAAGATGGCAAGTACAGCAGGGCTGAAATTTGAGGTGCACTGATTAAAAATGGCTGAGCCACAAAGTTGCTATGGAAACAGGAAAGGCCATTAGAGAGTGCACAAGCTCACAGGAAAACAGAAAATTCGGTATTTGAAAACAACTATGGAAAGATGGTTGATCAGCTGACCAGATCATCTGCTTGAGAGAAACTCTATTGAAAGTCCCTTTTAGAGACAATAAAAGCTATGGGCCTGCAGCAGTTAGTCCCAGGTGACAGGGACAGGGAAAGGAAGAGGTAGGAGACTGATCCTAAGTCCCGTGGGGGAAGATAACCTCCATCTGATCCTGGAGCCCTGGGCAGCATCTAATACTGTGGAAATTCTCCAAGGAACCCTGGTTCACAGTTTGTGAGGTATGATCTCAGGCCCACCTGTCTCTTCATAAAAACAGAAACTCCTAAGAACAAGGCCCCTGTGGCTAAAGCGCTCCCTGTCAGCCTCTTCAGAGTTGTGAGGAGTGGAGCGTTGGTTGTCTGCTCTGAGGGGCTGGCTGCTTAACTGCTTTTGTTTATTTTCCTAGTTGTCTTACCAGTTTCATTTCTCTCTTAGTTTCATCACATCGGTGAGGCAGGATTGGGATGATGGAGGGAGGAATGAGAACTCCATTCAGGGTGTAAATTCGGCCATTTTTGGCAGCAACCTCAATTTCTTCCATTGCCACACCATTTGCAAGAATCTGTCCCTGGAAAGAAGCAGTGACATGTTTTGTACTGTACTGCGGGAGCACCAGGCAGGTCTGAATGGTGGTGACTGCACTAAATTACTCACTTAATTGGGTGGGGGCTGCTGTTAGGTGGGCTTGATTGACAGGGAAGTATGACTGTTTAGTGAGCTCTTGACTGACACCAGGTGTTATGGGCTGATTTATGTCCCCTAAAAGGTATGTTCAAATCCTAACTCCCAGTACATGTGAGTAAGAATTTGGAAGTAGGGTCTTTGCAGATGTAATTAGTTAAGTTGACGTGAGGTCATACTGGAGTAGGGTGGGCTCTAATCCAATATGACTGGTGTCCTCATAAAAGGAGAAGAGACACAGTGGGAAGACAGCCATGTGAAAAGGGAGACAGAGATTGGAATGATGCTGCTACAAGCTGAGGAATGCCTGGGCCTACCAGAAACAGGAAGACACAAGGAAAGGCCTTCCTCTAGAGCTTCTGGAGAGAGGGTGGTCCTGCTGATACCCTAATTTCACACTTATAGCCTCCAGAACTGTGAGAGAATAAACTTCTGTTGTTTTAAGCCACCCAACTTATGGCATTTTGTTGTGGCAGCTCTAGGACGCTATTACGTCAGGCAAGGATGTCATCACAGAAGTGATACTCGCAGAAATGGTCCTCACGGATGCTAGGCTGGGGTGAAATGAGGATTCATTCATTCTAAAATATTTATTGACCTTGAATTAGGAGCTGAGGGTATATCAGTGAATGAACACAGACAAGTTTCTGCTTGTGTTCTAGTGAAGGAAGCTCGTAGACCAGGGGAAGATTGATGACAAGGACCTTCCTCCAGAGCCGACAGAGAGAGAGAAAGCCTTCCCCTAGGGCTGACACCCTGAATTTGGACTTGAAGCCTACTAGACTGTGAAAGAATAAACTTCTATTTGTTGAAGCCACCCACTTGTGGTTTCTGTTATAAACCCAAAAAACTACTGCTGTTAAAAAAAAAATATTATGACAATATTATAAGTAATATTTCTGTTATAGTAGCACTATATAACTAAGACGGGGAGGTCCTTCTTTGTCTATTTCAGCTTCTAATAGTTGGCATTCTTGGAGTTCCTGGGCTTGTAGAAGCATCTACCGTGTGTGTCGCCTTCAAATGGCATTTTCCCTTTGAGTGTGTCTCTGTGTCTATTCTGCTCTTTTTATAACTCAGAAGTGGTTAGGTATAGGACCCACCCTACTCTGGTATGATATAACAAAAGAAAACCCCCTATTTCCAAATATAACAACAACAAAAACAAAACCCTATTTCTGAAAAGTCATATTTGTAGGTACAGCGGTTAGGATTTCATCACTTTTTTGGGGGGCACAATTCAGTCCATAGTACCAAGCATTCTTCCTTTTGCTCACTCTGTTCCAGCCACACTGACCTTGTTATTCCTTCCACAGGTCAGGCATGTTCCTCCCTCTGCGCCTTTGCACTTGCTGTTCCCTGCCTCTGAAATGCACTTTCCCCAGGTATTCACACAGCCTGTTCCCTCATTTCCTTCAGGTCTTTGCTCAAACCTTTTCTTCTCCATGAAGATTTCGTGGGTATTTCATCTAAAATGTCAGCCCCACCCCTACCCTGACACTTTCGATTCCGCTTCCCTATTTTATCGTCTTTCTCCTTATTGCTTATCACTCTTTAATGCACAACATATTTTACTTATTTAACTTTTTATTGTTTATCTCCTATTTACTAGAATGAAAGTTCTGTGCAGCCAGGGACTTCTGTCTGAGTTCTATAGACCAGTGCCTGGCACATAGTAGGCACTCAATGGGTATTTGTTGAAAGAATGAGTGATCATCCTTGTCATCATCAACAGTGAATCAACAGGAGATATAAGTTCTACACTATTAGAATTTTGTTGATATTACAGACCCAGAGTTTCCTTAGTTGAATAACCTAGCCTTCTTTGAGTTTCTTAAATAAGTCACGTTCCCTCCCACCTCAGGGCCTTTGTACATGCTCTTCCTTCTGCCTAGAACTCCTTTCTACTCATTTCTGGCCCAAGTTCTTTCCTATACATCCTTCAAAACTTGGCCAAAATGTCACTTCCTCACTGAGCACTTTTGACCTTCCGTCTACCTCAGACTCCTCATGTTATATGTTCTCATAGCCCCTAAACTTCTTGTTAGTGGCACTTACTAAAATTGTAATAAAATAACTTATTGCTCACCTAATTAGTTGTTTAAAGTCTGATTTCCCTACTGGGATGTAAGCCTACTTTTTCATTGCATTTTCTCTGGAACCTAGCTCAGAATCTCACACATGGCAATTGCTCAGCCAACATTTGCTGAAAGAATTAATGAATGAAATAATCATAAAGATTTTAAGCCTGTGTGTTAGTGTAGAGGCAGGATATCTTGATGAGTAGTCATAATCAGATCAAAAATGCATATGAGTAATGATACTAAAAAACCCCCAAACTTGTAGTAGATTTTTCACTTACATTGTTGGTTGTGTTAAACTGTATGATCTGGTTGGCCATGCTTCTAATGTGAGGGGTTGAAATGAGAGTGGCCACTTCAAGCTGAAATGAGAATAGACAGGGACATTGAGAACAGCATAGAGATTCCTGATTTCTTAGTCTACATCAGAAAAAAAAAAATAATAACCTTCAAGATCATGAAATAAATAATGGGTGCGTTGATGTCACAAGTTTTTGTGGCTTTGAAGATTCCTTCAATAACAGACTCATTATTCAAGGTTGAGGGTTTAGATCCACAGATAAAGTACAATCATCATACTTCTTCTAGCACAAAAATATTGGAATTTAAGACCAGCCCCAATATCTTGAAAGAAGGGAAACTAAAGGCAGGAAAAGTGAGACCAACCTGAGTAAATGGGACAATGTGGTACCTGACGAGTTCTAGAAGCTTCCGAGACCCCTGCAAAGGAACCAAAATACTCATTTAGCCAATGAAGAAAGCACAACACTCCCGCTCTTGTGGGCACCTTCTAAAACTTTTAGTTAAAAAAAAGAAAAAAAAATCCATAACCTCTTTGGAGATTCAAGGTGAGAGAAAAACCTGTTGCCATCAAGTCGATTCTGACTCATAGTGACCATGTAGGACAGAGTAGAACTGCCCCAGGGTTTCCAAGGAGCCACTGGTGGATTTGAACTGCCGACCTAAGGTAAGAAGGTCCCATCTAAAAAATAACTACTCTCTGGGAAGCTCTGTTGTGAAAGTACTATATACACCATCTCCTTTAATCCTCCCTACAGCCTTGTGAGGTAGGGACTCTTTTTGCCCCTTTTAATGTGTGATAAAGCTGAGTTTTAAAGACATTCTCAATGTCACAAAGATGACTTAGGAAGCAGGCCTAAGAATAAGCCCAAGCTCTCAGCCACTTTGCTGTTCTGCTTCATTGCATCTGAAAGTCTAAAGCCACATTCTAGATTTTGTAAGACAACCTCAACTTATAACTCAGTTCCATTCTTTCCGTAAATACATGTTTCCTTGTCAGACCACCTACTGGTTATTTAGGAATATGTGATTATTGTTAGGAGTACACGGTCAAGGTACTTTCCCTTGCGGGCTTCCATGGTCCTGTGAGCACCCTTCCTTCAAAGACTTTCCACATGTTTCTCATGCTTCAGAAAACTGGAGCATGAATGGAGAAAGAAGAGGGTCCTGGGGTGCAAGGAAAGGAGTCTAAACAGGGTCAGCAGTCCTATAATGGGGAGCAGGGGGTGGTGGTAGTGGCTGAAGAGAGCCTATAGAGCTGAGGAGGAGGTACAGGTTAGGGAGAGTATGGGAGCATTCTTTTCTCTGGAACACTTCTGAGTAGAGTCTTTTGGGAGGAGAAGGCCAGTGGCAGCAGTGGTCTGCTGGAGTATATCTGCACTCTTCCAGCTGAGTGAGAGCTGGGAGTTCAAGCTTCATAGCCTTCAAATTCCTCTACTTAGGTGGCACAGTGGTTGGCAAAGATGAAGTGTCATAAATCAAGACCATAATGACTGACTTGTTACTGCTAACTAGGGACATGTCCCAACAGTATGAAGTTCCAGGCCAAAAGAAAGTCATGCTGAACCTGAGTTCCATTTACCCAGCCTCCTCTCTGCATTTGACCTTGGTCATGACCTACGCCAGGGTAGTTTTCTGTAAATAGGATGACCACCTGTCCTAGTGTGTCTGGTGCAACCCTGGTTTACACTTGTCCTGGCAGGCCCATTCACTGTCAAAGTGTCCTGGTATGGATGATAAATTATATGGCTACCATATCTATAAGCTAATTGCATTACGTGCAGGGCAGGGTTGCCAATAATTATATCAAAGTTGACCACCAGTTAGCCAGCCCTGTTTCTGTTACTGTGTGACCTTGAGCAACTTGCTTAGCCTCCAGGTCTCGATTTCCTCTTATAACTGCTTCTGGGGAGGTACCCAGAAGTGGGGCTTTGCATGCAGAAGCAATGCTATTACAAGCTTGGAATGCTCAGTGGCAGAAGGGATGGGTTGAGGTGGGTACTGCCAGGAAATGTCAGTCCACACTGGACTGCAAACTCTTGGAAGGCAGAGAGTGGGTCTGTCTGGCCTTTTAATCACTGTGTCCCTAGCTGGCACTGTATGGGGCACATGTTGGGTCTTCCATAAACATTTGTGGGAGTCATCTGAAAGACAGAAGGGAGGGGTCTTGGGAAGACCACTGAGCTGGCTCTCAGGAACCTGAGTTCTAATTCCTGTTCTGCTTCTGTGTGACCTTGAGCAAGTCACCTAAATTCCCTGAGTCTCAGTTTCACCTGCAAAATAAAAGGACTGGCATAGATCCTTTCTGGCTCTCTGATTCTAAAGGAAGGAGTTTATCAGCTGGCTAATCCACTTCTAAAGCCTTGAGAATTAGTTGGTGTCACATCCTTTTTACAAGAAAGAGAATGAAAGAGCCAAAGGAATCCCTCAACCTTACTCCTGTCTCTGTGTATGCTAGCTGCCTAGGGGCCACCAGCGCCTTCCTTAGGCTATTCCCTTGTGGCTCAAATCCACAGGAAATGCTTCCAGGTGCTGTTGTTGTTGAAGAGTCTTTTGCTGGTAGTGACAAGTGCCCAAATTCTTTCCTTTATGAGGACATTCACTTCCTCCTTTCTGAGTTAGGAAAAAAACAAGCCCTTCAGTGCCAGAGGCAGAAAGAGGGAGCTTTTCTACCAAAGTGTTAACATGACCCTGCATTCTAAATTCACATCCCTTTACCCCTGAGTTGTAATCGACTCGATGGCAAAGGGTTTTTGCCCTATTTTACTTGTAAGTTATTTGTGAATTGGCAAGAGTAAGTCTCTTGCTCTCGTTGCTTTAGTTCAGAGATGAAGCTGTAACCCGTGGCTTGTCACCGGTAGCAGTGGTCTCCGAGGGGATGGGCTGAGACTGAAATTTTGCCTCAGGGAGAAGTGGGAAAATACATTGGAAAGAAAGCAAGGTATTCCAAAATCAGAATTAAAAAAGATTCTGCTAATGAAACCTGTTTACTTACTTTTTATTGGCATAACAGATGGGTAATTTACATTCTCTGGTTTATGCTCTTCCCTGAAGGTAATGCTAACACATGCTATTAAGATGTAAGGAGAGAGAAAGAGCTTCCCAGAAGTTGAGAAATTTTAACCCATACAGGCTCTGGACTTGAGAAAGAAATGATTATGCCATTTCTCATTTAGAAAGTGAAGTGGAAAAATTGCCTTTGACTCATAAAAAAGAGACCTGTAGTTTTACAATCTTTGCAGGCAGAAAGATATTGCCTTTAGGAGAAACAAGACAGAGCCAAGAGCAGCTATCTGGGGAAAAAATTAAAAAGTCCTGATTTGTAGCGTTGGCCAATTTGCATGGTGTAAATACTCCCACAAAGGCTGATTTCAAGCTGCCAACATGATCTCACTGAACAGAGCTGGGAAGAGATGAATGCAGTCCTGTAAAAGCCAGCTGCAGTCACCAGTAGGAGGTTACAAGACAGGAGAATGAAGAGTTTCCTGAACAGAGTGTTCTACAGAGAAACAGGGAGGTTGAGTTTTATCCATACTAGTTAAAAGGCTTTAGTTTAATTTTAAGTGTCCCTGATTAGGTACCTGAGAACTCTTTTGTTATTATTTAAAACAAAAAATTTGTATCAAAAACTATGTACTCAGTTGTTAGCTGCCATCAACCTGACTCTGACTCGTGGTGATTCCATTTGTGCAGTGTAGAACTGCTCCATAGGGTTTTCAAGGCTGTGAACTTTTGGAAGTAGATCACCAGGCCTGTCTTCTGATGCCTCTGGTTGAGTTTGAACTGCCAGCCTTTTGGCAAGTGGTGGAGTTCTTACCCATTTGTGCCACCCAGGGACTCCTTATATATTCAGGAACATAAAATCTCTTACTGAAGTAGCTAGGTTTCAGAAAACTTGAGTGTGAATCATACATATATATATAATATTTAGTCCTATTTTATATATATATATATATTTAGTCCTATTTTAAATATACTGGGGAGCTGGCTTTTTAAATGACCAGATCCTTTAATATGTTGAAGACGTGTTTGCAATGAAAGAGATTACCTTCTGATTTATCTCCTTGATAATTTTTTTCAGTCCAAAGTTTTCTGAAAGCAATATGTCCTTGTAGATACCTGAAAGTATTCTAGAAGGGCATGCATGTATGTGAACCCCTAAACCAAATAGGCAACGACAAGTTTCAGGATTCCTCAAACAGTGTGACCTGGGAGTACCTGAGTTAGAAGTGTGGTGTCTGCCAAAAATGTCTTTTCTAGTCCTCATTCCAGCCTAAGTCAGGATGCTTGAGATGAGGCTCTGTAACCTGCCTGCCTTACAAGCTCATTGTGTGATTCTAAGCACACTAATGTTTGCAGATCAGTACCCTAAAAGATTTGGAACTCCTGGTCTGCAGAATCAACATTGATCTGTATGAGGCTACAGGTAATCTCGCCCCTTCAACAAGATGGCGGCATGTTTTGGAACCTGGAAGCTTCTGGACTTTCATAAAATTCTACCATTTGACTTTCTAATGAACAAAATCCCATAATTGCCCCCCCCCCGCCCCTGCCATTTCTCTTCAGTTTAAGGCTGCTATTCCTGGGAGAGGAAACAGTTTAAATGGTTTCAGTCATTTTCGCTTGAATGTGAAGTAGTCAATAATCATTCTACCGGGGGATGTGAGAGAACTAGAGGTCCATGTATATTAAGAGAGAGTTATCATGGAAGGAGATGAAGGCAATAGAAAGAAAAGGCTCAGGCATCTAAAAATAACATTTATCCCTGGCCCCAGATGGCCTAGTTTAGGATTCAGTCTTTAAGTGGATTTAGAGTCCTGGGAACTTTAAATGTTGATTTTGTTACTCAGAAATAGTAGAACAGCCAAGACAAATCAAACCAACCATTTACACCTGTGGTTACAAAATGACTTTGTTTCCTGTGCCTGGTCTAATTGACTGGTCAGAGCTACCTGGAGCTCTGTTGAGAAGGAGATTGAGGCCACGTCCAGGCTTCATTCCAGAGTACCGCGATTGATTAGTGATATCTGCCTTGGTTGTGGGAGGGTGGGTGGTGATACATGTGCTACTTATTTACCACTCCTAGTTTAGAAAAGGCCTGTATGGACACAGGTGGAGGCCGTGATGCTGACGTGATGTCATCAAATAAGGATATCATACCTCTGGAGAAAGGAGGTAATCAAGAATGCCGTCCTTCATGTTATTTAATGCTTCATTACTTGGAACAAAAATGGTGTACGGTCCACCAACCCCATCATCATCTAAGGCATGTCCCACATTGGTTTCCTGCATTTGAGATATGAAATTTTATATATTTGAAACCTATTCAGACAACTATTTGAAATAATTCCTCAGCAAGTATTTATAATCGACACCCCCGCTAATTTCACAAAGGACTTGACATACAACGTTTTTCAGAAATTCATGAAAGTACATACCTCCAACAAAGATCTGAACTTGCTGTGTCTTGGTTGTAGCATTGTCATTATGGTTTGCTAAAAAGAGACATTTTACTTAAAAATCAGTTAAAAAAAATTAGATGGCTTAGGAAATAAAAACCCTAATGTTAAAAGACTGCTGACAGAGTTTATGTGTATATATATATATATATGTGTGTGTATATATATATATAATAATGTATGTATAAATACATATATATTACACACACATAAAGCTTTATATATGTAAAACTAAAAATCAAACCTGTGGCTGTTGAGTTGATTCCGACTCACAGCGATCCTATGGGACACAGAAGTGCCTCATACAGTTTCCAGGGGGCAGCTGGTGGATTCAAACTGCTGACCTTTTGGTTAGCAGCCAAACACTTAACCACTGTGCCACCAGGGCTCCATATATATATATAACTGTGAACTTCAATGCATTATACAAATGTTCGATGTTATTTAAACAGTAGTTTGGACCTGCATGTTCTGAAGTAATCTTGGGCCATCATCATCCGGATCAGAGGGAATCAAGTTTATCACAGTGCGAACTATCCTCCTCCACAATGCATGAAGACATTTTCATGACAACTGGCTGTTGGGCTGAGTTATCGAATGTATACAAGAGAGGTCACAAAAAGGAAAAAGTGTATTTTCCCTACACCTACTATATGCCTTTCTTCTCTCTGCAGATGTACCTAGAATTACATTGAAAACAGATTTAAATTATCTTATGTTCCATATGGAGCCCTGGTGGCATAGTGGTAAGAGCTTGGCTGCTAACCAAAAAGTTGACAGTTTGAATCCACCAGCTTCTCCTTGGAAACCCTATGGGGCAGTTCTATTCTCTCCTATAGGGTTGCTATGAGCTGTAATCAACTCAACAGCAGTGGGCTTTTATCTTCCATATGCTTGGGGTCCAAGTACCAATATCAATGTCAGACCTTTTCTTCTCAGATGTGGCTCTCCAGGGCACAAAGGCAGATGGATCTGGGTTGACATCGCTTTTACCTGAAATATCTCACCTCGGTGTTGCTCTCAAATGTGGGGTCCATTTTGTCCATGGCTCTGTCAATGATGTGCAAGAGCCCATTGGAAGCAATCATGTTGCCCTGTATAATTTTTACCTTCTTTTTGCCTCCATAGAGTTTAAGCTTAAGTTGATTGTCCTAAAACACCAAGAAAAAAGGAAAAAAAAAAAAAATTAGCGTCCCAGAAGGAACACTGGAATAGGAGTCAAAAGTCCTGAGTTCTTGGGTCCTGCCATTATTGGCTGTATAATCTTGGTGGGTCATTTAACCAAAATGGGGATGAAGGTATCTGTTTGGTTGGCATCGCAGAATTTTTATTAAGATGAAATGTGATCATGTGTGTGAACTTGGTGACAACTATCACATGCTAAATGTAGATAAGACATTATAAGGGTCTTCCTGCTAGATGGCAAACTGCATAGAGGTGGGGCTATTTGTTGTACATGCACCACCTACTTTTGTGTCTTGCACAAATATAACATATTTATTGAATTAATAAATGAAGCTAATTCTTTCTTCCTCCCATAGGGCTCCCACATGTTGCAAAGTTAGTAAATATTTGTTGAATTCTTCAATGTACGTCCTTGTGAAGAAGGAAGCCACATCTCCATAGCTATCTATCATCCACCCATCTCTATCCATCCATCCATCCATCCATTCACCCATCCATCCATCCACCCTCCACCCCCCCACCTACCTAGCTACCTACGTACCTATCCATCCATCCTCACACAAACAATACAGCACAGTAGTTAAGGATGCGGGCTTTGGAGCAGGCAGATCAGTACCTACCATGTGACCTCTCAGTTTTTCCATTGGAACAATGGGGATAATGATACTACTTCCTTCAAAGGGTTGTTGTGGGGCTTCTATAACATAAACAAGGCTGTCTCCCAGTACCTTGCACAGAATAAATGCTCTGTAACTGTAGCAACTACTGATATTTGGTGAAATGCAGTGGTGGTGGCCATAATCCCTACAGGCACCTTCTCTTGATTAATCCCTGGCCCCCAGCTCAGCAACGGGAGTAAAGTCACAGAAGAGTCAGTTGTGGATGGGGGAGGGAACCTTATCTGAGAAAACAGAACAGAACTAATGGCATGAGGAGAGATGGATTGTTAAGCTGGAAAGGATGGAGAAACACAGCAATCTAAAACAAAATCTATTTCCTTTAGTAAGAAAATGCTGATCTGCTTTACGCTGATGCTTCCAGGAAACAGGTTTACAGCAGTTTCTCCCTCCTGCTAGCAGATGAATGATGGTTGCTTCGAAAATGAATTCAGACCCAGACCAAAATCAAACACTTCATAAGCAAACAGTCCACCTCCTCCTTCCTGACCCTTCCTAGTATTGCTTTTGGCTTCTTCCTACATAGGAGACGAGCTTTGACAAACAGGGACTAGGGTAGGAAGTTCTTTGTAAACATTCGCAAGTCCCAAACACAGAGAGAAGGCTGTGGGCACTGACTCAAAGAACAGTTTAGCTCTAGGAGTGGGAATTCGAGAAACCCTTACCTTATCACGGTTGAAGACTTCCCCTGACTTTCCCGTCAAGGTATAAAATGTGTCTGTGTTATTCAAACGCTCAGTGTTCATCTGCCCAGCGATTATGTGCAGTTTCACAAAGTACTGAGCAGCCTCGTTATCCATCAGAAGCTCTTTTACCTAAGAAAAGAGAGCCAGTTCCCTTAGTCTTCATTGTTGTTGGAAGGAGAAGATGAGGTTTGTGACTCATGCTATGCCTTGTTTAGCATCAGAGACATCAAAGCCAGCACACTCTGCTCAGGTTTGGCCTCTGTCTGATGCAGGTGGTTCTCTCAGAGGGCTGCAGCCTGGGCCAGGCCTTAAAGAAGTGAAGGGCTGAAGAGTTGGGGTGACGCACAGTTTGCTATCAGTCCGTGGCTTAACCGCTGTGGTGTAAGGAAGAGCAAGGAGGCGGCGGGCACCAAGGAACCTGTCTTGAGCCCAGGGAGCAGATGGGAATGAAATATGAAGTTAGGTGAAAAAAGCATGTGGATTGAACTGATGGCGCTTTTGAATAGTAATGGTTTTTAAAAAACCGTTGGACCAAAGCTGTATTTTGTCACTATTATATGGTTAACAATCAATCAGCAGATATTTTTTAACTCTGTGTAAACTTTTAAAAAAGGAGCACCGACGGTGCAACGGTTAAACGCTTGGCTGCTGACTGAAAGGTTGGTGGTTTGAACTCATTCAGTGGCTCTGCCGTGGAAAGACCTGACGATCTGCTTCTGTAAAGATTGTAGCCAAGAAAACTCTGTGGGGAAATTCCACTTGATGACAGCACCCCAAAACAACAATTAAAAAAAAAAAAACAGCCCCGTTGCCCCAGAGTTGATCCTGACACACAGCGACCCTATGTGTGTCAGGGTAGAACAGTGCTTATAGGATTTTCAGTGGCTGATTTTTTGCAAGTAGATCACCAGTCCTTTCTTCTGAGGCACCTCTGGGTGGACTCGAATTCCTGACTTTGGGTCAGCAGCTGAGCATGGTGACTGTTTGCACCACCCGGGGACTGTGTAAACTTAACCTATATATTGAACAAAAGACTACAAGCAAAGGGCCTAGCCCAGAAGCATTCAGTACTTGCTAGTTCTCCCCAACAGGAGAGCGGTGAAGGCATCTCTGAAGATTAGTGATAGACAGATTAATCTCAGATTAATAGTGGTAGTATATCAGAGCGAGAGAGCCTGGAATTTACTGGGTTTTTATTCAGTGCAGCAAAAATGATTATCACAAACTATCTTGGATTAAGATAAGTCGGTTTAATACATCCTAATACGTCTATCAGTGACATTAAACCAAATACAATTATTTCATTGATATCATCACAGAAAGACGCTTCCACCAGGCACTATGATTTTTCATTCTCACTGGATGACATTATCTCAAACAACAGCTGCTCATATTGATTTAAAGACACATTTTAGAGACTAAAATTTTCTTCTAGTTTCTTCTATCACGATCACCATTGATGATAATTTTAAGAAACATCCCCTAAGTAATATGTTTGTTTGATTCTTCCTGTAGGAAGTGGGAGTTTTGCATTCTGTACATCTTATTTATCACATGATTATATGTTGAAAGCTCTTAATCCTTACCCTTGGGGAGGGTAATGTTTGGAAGGGGATGCAGGGGGTTTCATCATACCGGTAATGGTCTTGCTGGATATACAGGCACACTCACTTTGTGAAAATTCATCGCATTGTACACTTAGGATTTATATACCTTCTGTAAGGGTGTTATATTTTACTAAAAGAAAATTACCAAAAAGTCACCATCCTTATCATCAGTAGATTTCATTTTAATGGGGATCTCCCACTTTCAATAACAGAATGTAGTGCCTGCTAAGGTTTGTTGCACTCGCCCCTAGTTGTGGCTGTCCTTGCATGTACAACACAGTGTTTTAAATACTTACACTGAATCCTTTCAGTCCTTTGTCTGTTGGCAACAGTACAGTGAATGGTCCCAGGTTACTTAGTGGCCAGGCATAAGCTTTGTCTTAGGTGTTGAAATATACAAAGAAAGAAAACACCAAACGGGTCAGTGGTACACACAGAGTAAAATCAGGCCCTTCCCTCATGACTCGTTCATCAATGCCCTTTGAATCAAGAGCTTCCCTGTTTTAATAGGCACGTGAAGGCACTTTGTAGGCTGGGACACTAAGAATGTAAGGCGCCATGCTGCCATGGCCGGAAAGGGTTACAGGCAACCCTGTGGGATATTCCTTGCAGTCACGGCCTTAGCTCCAAGGAAATCATGGGATTTGAGGTTCTGTGAGACACCCATGACAAAACCCTCTGACAATCCCAGGAAGCCCCTGACCCTGTGTGCGATTTTGAGCTGTTACCATCTCCGTGAACAAAGATGCAGCTCATGTTTCCATCCAAAGCTGGCTTAGAAGGGCCCCATGCTTAGTTTAATGTCCTTCGGTTGCCATCTTGAAATGCTTAATAACTTTTGAATGACAGGCCCTGCATTTTCATTTTGCACTGGGCACTGCCAATTTTGTAGCTGGTCCTGCTGCCATCACCCCTGGAGGGTCTGGTAAAGCAGGACGGTGCTCTTTGCTCTCTGCTAAGAGGCAGAGTGTGCCAGCACCTTGTCAACGGGAAAGGCAAAAGGTTTGTCCAGGGAAATGCTTGAGGGACCAGTCTGAAAAGGACATTCTGCACTCCTGTTTGCTCCCACTTGATATTCTAACAGTTCTTAGAGGAAGGCTCTGGGGAGCTTGGCAGATGGCCAGGAATGCCTGACTCTGCAGGATGCTTGGAAAGAGCAGGGGGGTTATGCAGAGAACACAGCACCGAACCACGGATAACACTTAGTTCTGTCTCTCTGATCTTTTTGGGATATCATTTTTGATGACTGGTAAATTCTTGATGCTGATATTTTAAGCCTTCTGTTGATTGGCCACGTCTATATTTTCTGTTGATTGACCCAATGTATGTTTTATTGAACATCTTGCCCAATGCAATAATAGTCCATTCTCAAGGAGTTGTGGGGTAATGAACCCTAGAGGGCATTTGGAAATGCGTGAGGGTGTTCTAGGCTGTCACGCTATCTGGGGAGGTGGGAGGATGTGTCACTGTAGGCAATTAGTGGCTGAGGGGCCAAGGATGCTAAACACTCAGCAATGTGTGGGATGGTTGCACACAACCAAGACAATTCCCCAAATTCAAACAGCACCGCCATTGAGGAGCATGGGTACTGTCTCAGGGTCTTAGTCACTCCCTACTCCACTAGTGCCTACCCACCTTTGCCCACACCTGGAGGACCCATAAGACCTAAGGAAAAAGGGGTACCCTTGGTCCTCACTTCAGCAGCTCCCCCTGTGTCACTGTTGGTGTGACAGATCTATTAATCTCTGCTGACCCCAGGACCCTGTCCTTAGCTCTTTGCCTATGAATTCCTGTTTTGCTGGATCTCTTGGTGCTAACTGCTTCTTGTCTACTTGGAAACACCTGCCCTTTCTTTCCCTCCCAGTTCCACGGCCCCTCCCTAAAAGGGCTAATCCCCAGAGACAAGCCTTGCCTATCCTGCCCACTCCTCTCTGGGTGATTGTGTTATGCACACAGAGGCCAAGCTGGGGGGTGGGGGCAGGTAGGGTGCCATGCCCTGGGTGCTGCTTGAGGCGGGCTGCCAATAAGCAGTTTCCATTGACCATTATGGAACCTGGGTGGCGCAGTGGTTAAGAGCTCTGCTGCAAACCAAAAGGTCAGCAGTTTGAATCCACCAGGCTCTCCTTGGAAACCCTATAGGGCAGTTCTACTCTATACTATAGTGTCACTATGCGTTGGAATCGATGCCATGGCTACAGGTTTGGTTTGGGTTTTATTGGGCATCATAGTTTCTATTGCCAGCTGTGAGAGATCGTTCAGCAATTTAACACTAGTTGCCCTAGGTGTCATTTTTGATAGTTAGGCCCCTGCTTGCAGGTGCCCTTACCCGAATGAGGGCTGCCCCCTATGTAGAAATCTGCACCCCTAGCTGATTACCCAGGAGTGAGATGAAAGTGGTCAGCCTTCCCTGCCATTTTCCTCTGGGTTCAGTGTTTAAGTCTCTGAGCCGCTCCATGATGTTTCCGTAACATGTTGAGCCATCGCCCACGTAGCCTTTCTGGCAAGTGCATCTACAGAGAGGGTGAAAACACATTCTCAGGGTCTTTCAGCCATTGGATGTTAAGCCTGGCAGGGGTCTGAGATCATCCAGGCCAATGACCCCATTTTATAGACAGAGAAAATGAGGCCCCGAGTAGGACTAGGCAGGCAAGGACAGACACCAACACAAGTGAGCACTCCTAGTACTGTGCCTGGCAAGTAGGAGGCCCTCAAGAAATGTATGTTTAGTAAATGAGTGTCTACAGATGCCACATATTTTTTCTGCTCTTTTTTTGTCTTGTTATTCTTCAGTGTGATCAAGGGACCATGCACACCAGAATCACTTGGGGATTACTGCAATAACACCCGTGAAAGCTGGACCCTGCATAAGGTGGGAACCTGTCACAGAAAGAAAACTCGAAACTAAAATGAGATAGGATTCTTAATGCAGAGTGATAGCAAGGACCCTGTCAAAGGTGGAAAACTTGTGCGACCTGGAAAAATAAGACCATCCTGTCAAGTTCGGCTCTCACAGTTTTCACTGTTACATGTAGATTCTAGGGCCCTGCTGTAGAACCACTCAACAGAATAAGCTATTGTGGTCACCCATACACAGTAAAGATTTAGAATTATCAATCTGCTTAAGATACTCTTCCTCTTCCCCTTCCTAGTTAAGGAGCACTTACCATTCAGATTTCTGCTCAACTGTTGCCTCCTTAGGGAAGCCTTCCTGGATTGCACACTCCCCAGCTGACACCGTAGATGAGGCCCTCTTATCGTGTTTTCCCATGGCACCATGTGTTCTTCACAGTGCCCATCATAGCTGAGATCCTGCCCTAGTCTGTATGGTTATTAGATTAGTGTTTGCTTCCCCATCTAATTTGAGTGAGAGCAGGGGCTGTGTATGTATCTGTCCATCTTGGTATATTACCTGCTTAAGGGCAAACACCATGCCAGATGCTCAAAGATCTAGCACCATTGCTTGATTCGTGTGCCCTTTATGTTAAAGGCTAGATTTTTAGGAGAAAAATACTTTGTACTCTAACAACGTACCATATCAAAGTGTTCTCTGCCCGTGACTGTGTCCTCAAACCCTGCCTCACCTCCCTCAACCTTGGACAGTCATGCTTTGGGTCTTTGAGGCACAATAAATACTCTTTTAACCACAAAAACACAAGCTTATAAGCTCCTCCTCTGTGCCAGTCAGTGTTCTAGACATGGGATATAGCAGTGAAACAAGCTCCTACCCTCTTAGAGCTTGGATTCAGTGATACACACTGAATGCTCTCTGGTCTTGAAAAGACTCCTGTTCAATACAAGTACCTCCTGGGCTGGATAATGTCTTTTATGGATTCAGCTACTACTCTACCTAGCAGTGGTGTGCTAGTAAATGTTGAACAACCAGACCACAGGGAGGGGTTGGGGAAAAGCTCTTATTCGTAATGTTTGCCAATTTTCATGGTGTAAATACTCCCATCATGGCCAATTTCACACTATCAACTTGATGCCAACCAGCTTGCAAAAGTCTTGAAACTGTAATTCTCATCCCACACCTCTTGTGGATCAGTAAATTCTGGCTCCAGTAAACCACTATTATCTACCAAAGATTAGTTGACAGCTGGCTGACATAGACAAGGTACTTAGGAAAGCGACTTTTCCCAAGGATCCTGGAGACAGGTGAGATAGCAAATACAACATGGAGGAAGAACATTTCAGAGAGGAGAGATGCAGGGAGCTGATGATAAGCTGTGACTACTACTTCCCAGTGCTGCTGTGGTGGTACCATACCACAGATATGACTCATGGTTGGCAAAGTATTCCAAAGAATGACTATACACTTGTTAGTCTAGCTGTATCTCTAAATATGGTCCCATGGCAAAGACACATATTTTGAACAAGTTTGCTCAACACGGTGTCCCTTCACCCCTTGCCTGATTGGATTGCTGCCATGACCTAACTGATCGTTCTCCCTCTGGTTTTGTGCCCTCTCAAATCTATTGTGCACACGACCTTCAAATGGAGCATCTGGCACGTGTGCTAAAACTCTCTACGATTCCTGATCATATTCAGGGAAAGGTGGAAGTGCTTGGTGTGTCATGCAAGACCTGAGAAAGGTGACCCTGCTGATATCCTCAGCCTTCCTGCCTGCCACTGCAAATTCCAGCTACATCAAGCTGCTTTTCTAGGGTGTTACAGATTTTTCAAGCTGTGGGCTCTGCCAGGAATGCCTCTCATCCCACACCTTCTAGCTCAGGTGCAACCTACTCCCTGCAGACCTATCTCACCTCCTGATTCTCCCCAGCTAGGCAGAGTGCTGCCAGAGCCTCCTGTCAATACTGGCATCATAGTCCTTTCTACCAAAATAGCCTGTGCAGGGTGTCTCCTCTGTTGGATGGGAAGCTCTCCGAGAACAGGGATCCTACCTTATTCTCATATAGCCCCAGGTACCTAGGACAGTGCCTGATTGTTGAACTGATTATTTACTAAGCACTCACCTAATTCTAGGAGCCCTAGTGGCTACAAGTTTGGTTTGGTTACAGTGGTGTTGTGGTTAAGAGCTCGGATGCTAACCAAAAGGTTGGTGATGTGAATCCACCGGCTGCTCCACAGGAGAAAGATGTGGCAATCTGCTTCTATAAAGATTACAGCCATGGCAAATCTATGGGGCAGTTCTACTCTGTCCTATAGGGTCACTATGAGTCACAATCAGCTCTGTGGCAACAGGTTGGCTTAGTTTTTGCTTTATTCTAGGAACCTTGCTAGGTAAGAGTGCTATAAAGATGATAATAACAGATACCTTACCCCTTTAAAATCTCATGTACTGGAGACTGACCTGAAAAAACAAATAATTACAGCAATGTGATAAGGTCACTGAGGAGCCCTGGTGGTGCAGTGGTTAAAGCACTCAGCTGCGAAATGAAAAGTTGGTGATTCGAACACACCAGCCATTGTGCAGGAGAAAGATGTGGTAGTCTGCTTCTGTAAAGATTATAGCCTCGGAAACCTTATGAGGCAGTTCAACTCTGTCCCATAGGGTCACTATGAGTCAGAATCAGCTCGATGGCAATGGGTTTGATAAAGTCACTTGACCTCCTTTAGTTCCAGTTTTCTTATCTGTAAAATGGGTTTATTAATAACTTTAGTGTTGTTGGAGCCCTGGTAGAAAAGTGGTTAAGAGCTTGGCTGCTAACCAAAAGGTTGTAGTTTGAATCCACCAGCCACTCCTTGGAAGCCCTATGGGGCAGTTCTACACTGTCCTATACGGTCGCTACAAGTCAGAATCGACAGCAATGGGTTTTGGTTTAGGGTTCTTTATAGAAGACATACTGCATGAAAACCAGCTAATCCAGTGTCAGACACATGGGAAAAACTCAATACTTGGTAGATGATGATAATGATGATGAAGATGGCGACCATAGCATCAACAGTCGTGTGAGAGGTGCTGGTGATACAGCAGGACAAGGCCACAAACAGATAATTAGCTTCCGTAGTAAGTGCCAGGAGAGAAAATTAAATAGGATGTTATAGGAGCAGAGAGGAAGAAATTTGCCTGGAGAAATTAAGGAAGGCTTCTAGGAGAAAAGTCACATTTCAGCTAATTTTAGAAGGATAAATGCGAGCTTTTATCCTGGAACAAAAGATTGGGCAATCACCAACTGACTGAGCCTTCAGGGTTGTTAGAAAGCAGTGGTTCTCAATAAGGGGTGATTTTGTCCATCCTTTACCCCCAGGGGACATTTAACAATGCCTGGAGATATTTTTGGTTGTCACAACTCTGGGAAGGGGGTAAAGGGGGCAGGGTGTACTGCTGGTACTTAGTGGGTAGAGGCCATTAAACAAACAAACAAACAAAAACAGACCCATTGCCATCAAGTCAATTCTGACTTGTAGCAACCCTATAGGACAGAATAGAACTGCCACATAGGGTTTCCAAGGCTGCAATCTTTGCGGAAGCAGACTGCCACATCTTTCTCCCAAGGAGAGTATGGTGGGTTTGAACTGCTGTCCTTTAGATTAGCAGCAAGTGCTTAACCACTGCCCCACCAGGGCTCCTTCAGAGGCCATTAGATGCTGCTAAACATCCTGGGGTACACAGAATGGCATCCCCTCTCCCCCAACAAAGAATGATCTGGCCTAAAATGTCAATAGTGCTGAGGTTGAGGAACCTTGTAGTGAGGTAACACCGAGGTCAATGTAAGCACGAAACAATAGCCCGTTTAATACTCTCAAATAATCTTATGGTTAGTTTCCTACTTAAATGTTGACTTCCTGTGTAACACTGTGCTGTGCTAATTTAAGGAGGCTAAGAGGTTTTTTTTTTTTTTTAAGAGGAGATGGTAACTCTCGGAAGTGATACAATAGTCATTGATGAAAATGAATCCTGCTATAAATTGCAGAAGTTTCATTTGAAGACAACCATTAACAGCAAGGACCTGTAATTTTTACAAAACATTAAATATGTTTCTCTCTAAAAGTTCCTTAAGTCATCATGAGGCCAATGGTCTATTTTGTATAAAATGGTCTGAAGTGTCTTTCCTAAGGATTGCACGAGTTGTATTTTATGGTCCCAGGTGCTGAGTGGAAAGTATGACAAATATTTTCCATTTTTATTTCAAACCTCAGTGCAAAGTCAGAGGCCTTATGAGACCATTTTATGATCTACATGTTCTCAACTGGGCCATGGCACATCCACAGCATTGCCTCTTTTATGAACTGGGTCTTTATTGCAGTAAAGGTCTCCTGCTCTCTTGAAGCTTTAAAAGACCCATGACACCACTTGCATTTTATAAGTTATAGGATGCAATTAATTACATTTAATGCTAATAAGATTTAATTAACATTCAGGGTGTCCCAAAAGCCTTAGTGCAGTTGCTTAACAAATTTCATTCCTTAATGGAGTCATTTTTTCTCCAAACTCTTACTCATTTTACTGTTTTTATGGGTGACAGGAGTTGCTGAAACAAAGATAAGGACCCCTGAGGACCTCACAGACTATTTGGGAATTGAGATCAATAATGAAACTAACAGCTAACATTTACTGATAGTTCCTATCATCAGTCAGAACAAGGCCAGGGGTCAGCTGTGGAACAGACCATCAGTTGCTCATACGCAAGTTCAAGTTGGAGCTGAAGAAAATTAGAGCAAGTCCACAAGAGCCAAAGTGTGACCTTGAATATATTCCACCTGAATTTAGAAACCATCTCAAGAATAAATTTGACACACTAATTAAACCCTAATGATTGAAGACCAGACGAGTTGTGGAATGACATTGAGGACATCATACATGAAGAAAGCAAGAGGCCGTTAAAAAGACAGGAAAGAAAGAAAAGAACAAAATGGATATCAGAAGGGACTCTGAAACTTGCTCTTGAATGTCGAGTAGCCAAAGTGAAAGGAAGAAATGATGAAGTAAAAAGCTGAACAGAAGATTTTAAAGGGCGGCTTGAGAAGACAAAGTAAAGTATTATAATGAAATGTGCAAAGACCTAGAGTTAGAAAACCAAAAGGGAAGAATATACTCTGCATTTCTCAAGCTAAAAGAACTGAAGAGGAAATTCAAGCCTTGAGTTGCAATATTGAAGGGGAAAATATTAAACAATGCAGGAAGCATCAAAAGAAGATGGAAGGAATACACAGAGTGACCGCACCAAAAAGGATTGGTTGATGTTCAACCATTTCAGGAGGCAGCATATGATCAAGAACTGATGGTATCAAAGGAAGAAGTCCAAGCTGCACCGAAGGCAATGATGAAAAACAAGGCTCCAGGAATTGACGGAATACCAATTGAGATGTTTGAACAAATGGATGCTGAGCTGGAAATGCTCACTTGTCAATGCCAAGAAATTTGGAAGACATCTACCTTGCCAACCAACTGGAAGAGATCCATATTTGAAATGTGCCTGTTCCAAAGAAAGGTGATCCAACAGAATGCAGAAATTATTGAACAATATCATTAATGTCACACACAAGTAAAATTTTGCTGAAGATCATTCAAAAGTGGTTGCAGCAGTACATCAACAGGGAACTGCCAGAAATTCAAGCCAGATTCAGAAGAGGATATGGAATGAGGAATATCATTGCTGATGTCAGATGAATCTTGGCTGAAAGCAGAGAATACCAGCAAGATGTTTGCCTATGTTTTATCGACTACGCAAAGGCACTCGACTGCGTGTATCATAACAAACTACGGATAACATTGCAAAGAATGAAAATTCCAGAACACTTAAGTGTGCTCATGAGAAACCTGTACTTAGAGTAAGAGGCAGTCATTCAAACAGAACAAGGGGGTACTGTGTGGTTTAAAATAAGGAAAGATGTGCATCAGGGTTGTATCTTTTCACCATACGTAGTCAATTTGTATAGTGAGCAAATAATCAGAGAAGGTGGACTATCTGAAGAAGAACTCTGCATCAGGATTGGGGGGAGATTCATTAACAACCTGCAATATGCAA
The DNA here is from genome assembly GCF_024166365.1 of Elephas maximus indicus. NCBI lineage: Eukaryota > Metazoa > Chordata > Mammalia > Proboscidea > Elephantidae > Elephas > Elephas maximus. The sequence goes on along the minus strand of NC_064822.1, from coordinate 170,303,040 downwards.
TGATACAATCTTTCTTGCTAAAAATGAAGAGGACTTGAAGCGCTTATTGAAGATCAAAGACTACAGCCTTCAGTATGGATTATGGCTTAACATAAAGAAAATGAAAATCCTCACAGGTGGATCAATAAGCAACATCATGAGAAAAGATTGAAGTTGTCAAGGATTTCATTTTACTTGATCCACAATCAACGCCCATGGAAGCAGCGTCAAGAAATCAAACGATGCATTGCATCAGGCAAACCTTCTGCAAAAGACCTCTTTAAAGTGTTAAAAAGCCAAGATGTCACTTTAAGGACTAAGGTATGCCTGACCCAAGCCATGGTGTTTTTAATCGCCTCAATGCATGCGAAAGCTGGACAATGAATAAAGGAGAGTTGATGCCTTTGGATCATGGTGTTGGCAAAGAATATTGACTATACCATGGGCTGCCAGAAGAAGGAACATATCTGTCTTGGAAGAAGTAGAGCCAGAATGCTCCTTAGAAGCAATGCTTCATCTCACATACTTTGGACATGTTATCAGGAGGGATCAATCTCTGGAGAAGAACATCATGCTTGGTAAAGTAGAAGGTCAATGAAAAAGAGGAAGTCCCTCAATGAGATGGGTTAACACAGGAGCTGCAACAATGGGCTCAAGCATAACCACGAAATTTTGATGATGGGGTAGGACTAGGCAGTGTTTTGTACTATTTTACATAGGGTTGCTATGACTCGGAACAGATTTGATGGCACTGAACAACAACAACCTGCCAGGTGCTTGTCTAAGGTTGTTTCCATATTATTTAATACAAAATCCCAATGAAGTGGGTTCTATTATTAGCCCCATTTTAGATGAGGAAACTGAAGCACAGAGAGGCTAAGAATCTTGTTCATTATCACACAGCCTGTAAGTGGCAGTGCCTGTGCACAGCATGACTCTACTATGTATTCTTCGTAATTCACGGGATAATACTATAATAGAAGCATTCCAGAGTGCTCTGGGAGTGCAGAGTGGGGGCTCCTGAGTGGACTGGGCAAACAGGGAAGGCTTTATAGAAAGGTGACATTCCAACTGAGCATTGAAGGGCCAGAGCATTAGCTAGACTCAGCGCAGGTAGAGAGAGAAGGGTGTTCTGAGCAGAGGGAACAGCATGTGCAAGGGCATGGAGTAGGGAATACCATGGCATGTTTGAAGAACAGTAAGGAGTCGGTTCCTGGCTAAAAACCTGTGCTTGATTTTCCAGGCCCCACCGCAAGCAATTACAAAGGCTTTACCTGGCAGGCCTCCATGGGAGGCTGCCCCTCCTCAACCTCAGTGGGTACACAGCCAATCATTATGGTCTCTGAAGGGAGTCAGCCAAGGACTCAGCACCCCCTACCAGCATCTCTTCATTCCTAGCCCAGGTGCCTGAATACGGAGGACTCTTTATTGGGGTCTTCCGCAAAGGCGTTCCTTAGGCGCCTCTGCTGAAACCTTCTTACCGAGGGAAAGACACTTTCCCACTCTGACTCACCACTTTTCCACTACTAGCCCTCCCTCCCACCACCTCCCCACTGCCCCAAGGTCCATAAAACTGCAGGTGCCTTTTTTGGGGGGGCTCCATCGGCAGCGAGATGATTCCCCCATCTGTGCTGATCCACCTGGCCTTTGCCTGAGGGGCCATTCCTGGGGAAATACAGAACAGGGGGAGCTGTCATCTTTCTCCAGGTTTGACCACTTGCTTATACTGTGGCAGTAAATGATTGAAGCCTTGACTGTGACATTCATTTTGGCTTGTTGTAAGGGCTACTTCAGACTCCTGGTAGCTCAGCTCAGCTGTCAGCTCAGCTCTGCTCTGTCAGCTCAGCTCTGTTCTCTCAGCTTGGCTGTCTCAGCTCAGCTCTGCTCTGTCAGCTCAGCTCGGCTCTCAGCTCAGCTCAGCTCTGTCAGCTCAGCTCTGTTCTCTCAGCTTGCCTGTCTCAGCTTAGCTCTGCCCTGTCAGCTCAGCTCTGCTCTCTCAGTTCAGCTCAGCTCCCTCAGCTCAGGTCTGTTCTCAGCTCAGCTCTGCTCTCTCAGCTCAGCGCTCAGCTCTGCTCTGCTCTCAGTACAGCTCTGCTCTCAGCTCAGCTGTCTCAGCTCAGCTTTGTTAGCTCAGCTCTGCTCTCTCAGCACAGCTCTGCTCTCAGCTCAGCTCTGTCAGCTTAGCTCTGCTCTCTCAGCTCAGCTCTCTCAGCTCAGGTCTGCTCTCAGCTCAGCTCTCAGCTCAGCTCTCAGCTCAGCTCTCAGCTCAGCTCTCAGCTCAGCTCTCAGCTCAGCTCTCAGCTCAGCTCTCAGCTCAGCTCTCAGCTCTGCTCTCTTAGTACAGCTCTGCTCTCTTAGTACAGCTCTGCTCTCTTAGTACAGCTCTGCTCTCAGCTCAGCTGTCTCAGCTCAGCTTTGTTAGCTCAGCTCAGCTATCTCAGCACAGCTGTGCTCTCTCAGCTCAGCTCTGCTCTCAGCTCAGCTCAGTTCTCAGCTCTGCTCTTTCAGCTCAGCTCCCCGACAGTAAGTAGTTCAGGAGAACGAGTGGGTTAGAGCCAAGAGTATGTTTGAGCAGCATATGAGGGCATAAATTGAGGCAGTGGCCAGGTGGCTGGAGAGGAGGGAAGGAAGGGTAGAAACATTAAAGAGGAAGACTCTACAGTACATGCCTGGTACTGACTGGATGTGGGCGTTGGGTGAGAGGAAGGACTCAGCACGACCCCCAGGTTTCTGGGAATCATCTCATTTAACCTCCAACATGACAAGCATTGCTATTCCCATTTTACAGATGATGAAGCTGAGGTTCAGAGAAGCTAAGAACTCATCCAAGAGAACAGTTCTGCCCAGTATTTGAAGGGATGGTCAGGAGGTCAAACAGAGACTCTCATGCCATATGTCTAAATATTTAAAAAGTATACATCATGGTAACAAACTGTTTAATAAAATATATTTTATCCTTCCAATTTAACAAATTTACCAGGCAAGACTGAATTTAGAATTATCAGACCCTGGAGTCTATGCTGGAACATGAAGGTGCAGGGAGCCTGGATCTTGGTCTATTGCCTTTCTTTTCCCACCTCTGGTTCCCTCTTGCACCATGAGGGGTTTCACCCATGTATGGGGACACCCCAGCCCATTCATCTAAGCTCATCCACATCCACTGCAAAAGGCTATCCCTTGGCTATACCCTGGAGAAGATGGACACAGAAAGAGCCTATGCAGGCCCTGGAAGTTGGTTTGGAGCCATTTGGGTGGAAATTATAGGGTCCCATTTTTTTTTTAGGTGCCTGGGAAGGAGCCCTGGTGTGCAGTGGTTAAAGCACTCAGTTGCTAACCAGAAAGTTGGTGGTTTGAACCCACCAGCCACTCTATAGGAGAAAGATGTGGCAGTCTGCCTCCTTAAAGATTTACAGCCTGGGGCAGTTCTGTTCTGTCCTATAGGGTCGCTATGAGTTGGAATTGACAGCAGTGGGTGGGTTTGGGTGCCTGGGGTGTGGTCTAGAAGGAAGTCTCAGGCTTTGGGAGGGCATGTCCCTTTAGTCCTTCAGACTGCTTGTCTGGGTGTGGCCAGCAGAGGGCCCTCTAAAATGTGATGGCCAGGACAGGGGCCCCTGTTACCAAAATCTGAGGGCGGTACTCCTGGGAACACAGTTGGAGGTGGGATTTAAGCCTTGGTCTGTCTGGAAACCTGTGTTCTTGGCTCTGTACCATGTTTTCTTGGACATGATTCTTGGGAAGGCTGTTCACATCAAGGCCATCTTCTTGGGAAGATCGTTCTCATCAAGGATATCTTAACTGGTACAAGTCTTACACAAACATCAAATACCATAAATGCCACTAACGTTTTGAGAATCTCTAAGTTTCAGCTTTGTTTATTGTACATTTATGCAGCTGGGATGTGAACCGTGCTTTTTTCAATGTGTCTGCCAGTTGTGTCCAGTCTCCTTTTCGAATCAAATAAGAGAAAGGTGTAATAAGAAAAGTGTGCCGCTAAGTGAAAATAAAAAGGCACAATTTTAACAGACACAAAGCTATTTGCTACTCTTAATAATAATCAAAATAGAGCTTAGAGTTAAAAAATCATGTTGATATCTATCAACTCATTAGCTCTTTGGAGGGAGATATTCTTGGTATCTAGCCCCACTCAACAGGCGAGGGGACTGTGGTTCAGGAAAGTCAAGTGACTAGTCCAAGGTCACCACAGTAGAGAGCAGAAGAGCCCAGATTTGAATCTATTATTTTTTGGGTGGTCTTCTGTGACTAACGCAGTATGATTTTTAAGATTCTACATAAACTACTTGCCGTATTGAGGATGCAAAAACAAAATACATTTTCATCCTACAAGAATTAAATTACTTGAAGACTGTTGGCTCCATATTTTATCAATGTAGTTTAGCCAGCCTTTCACCTAGGCCTCTTTCTAGCAATGTTTCTTTTTGGGGAAGAGGATGTTCCGGGATGACATGCTGGTTCATTGCTGGTTCCACTGACATTCTAAACATGAGTTTTGGTGCAGCTTACATTATTCTGATGCTCCAGTTTCATTTTTAGATTTTATCTTCTCAATCACAAAGGAAGGAAATTGTTCATGCTACTCAAACTTTCTCAGAGGATGGTAACAAGCATGTAACCTGGCTGGTTGGGTCGTCAGTATTATAAGAATCTCTGTTTGAGGGAGTGTGCATCTGTGTATGTATGCACGTTGTGGGCATATGTGCACATATGCACGGCTGTGTGTGTTTGTGTGTGTACTCACAGGTATCAAGTGATTTCTACACGCCTGGTTCTGCTCAAGGGTTGACAAATAGAATCTCATTTAATCCTCACCATAGCCCTGTGGGAATTACAGTTTTCCCCCCATTTGATGGTTGAAGAAACATTAGTTCAGAGAGGTTAAGGTAAGTGGCAGGGCTGTGATTTAAACCCAGGTGTTCTGATACTTGAGTTCTTTTTGTTCTACCCATCATGAATAAAGATTTCTCCAGATGGAACATAATAATCATAAAACATATCTGAGTAAATTTACGCATTCAAAACCCAACTGTAAAAGGAATGAACTTCAAAGAACATAAGAGGGGGCTGTGGAAGCACAGGAATGGTCTATAATTACATGGTCTAATGTCTATTATCTGCCATCTAGTTGTCAGTTTGTCATACTGTGGTGGCTTGCATGTTGCTATGATTCTGGAAGCTAGGCCATCAGTATTCCAAATACTAGCAGGGTTACCCATAGTGGACAGGTTTCAGCGGAGCTTCCAGGCTAAGACAGAGGGGGAAGAAAGGCACGGTGATCTACTTCTGAAAATGAGGCAATGATAACTGTATGGATGACAACAGAATATTTTCTGGTATAGTGCTGGAAGAGAAGTCCTCAAAATGCACAATGGCCACAAATGGACTTGAGCATAGCAACAATTGTGAAAATGGTGCAGGACTGGGCAACATTTTGTTCTGTGTACATGGGGTTGCTCTGAGTTGGAGCTGATGTGATGACAACTAACACCAGTCTGTTATGGTTTTTATCTCACAAAGGCAGTATGAGTCCTTCGCGGATGCTCATGACAACGAGAGCTGAGGGTGGTACCGAGATAGAAACCTTGGTCTGGGAGCTAAAAGACTTGGGCTCTAACCTCGGTTCTTCCACTACTGAAAACAGACTACACAACACAGTACATGGACTACAACTGTACATAGTGTCCAGAGAGCTTTCAGAAACGTTCTGTCAGAAAATCCTCCTGACAACCCTATGAAACAGTTATTATTTTTCTCATTTTATAGATGGAGAAATGGAGGCCAGAGAGATGGTGTCATCTCTCAAGGTTGTGCATCTAGAAGGTAGTCGTGCTGGGGTTCAAACCCAGGTTCTTAAAATAATATTTTATTGTGCTTTTGGTAAAGGTTTACACAGCAGTTTAGGTTCCCATTCAATAATTTCTACACAAGTTGTTCAGTGACATTGGTTACATTCTTCACAATGTGTGAATATCCTCATTAGTTCTGTTCTGGTGGTTCTGTTTCCATTAATCTAGTTTCCCTGCCTCCTTACATTCTCATCTTTGTTTTAAAGTAATTGTTGACCATTTGGTCTCATATAGGTGATTTTTTTTAAAGGAACACAGTATTTACAGGTGATACTCATTATTTTTTGAGCCAATTTGATATTTAGCTACAAGGTGACCTCAGGGGTTAGTTTCAGGGCAAGGTTTGAAGAGTAGCTCAGGGCAACAGTCTTGGGGAGTTGTCCAGTCTCAACCAGTCCAGTAAGTCTGTTTTTTTTTTTTCCCCCAAACTGAGGTCTCTAAACTTCAAATATCCTCCCCTTTCACTGTCTGAGCTGCCTCTGCCTTTGGAGTGTTCACACAAATGTTTGTATTCACAGGCATTTCAAACCCAGAGTCCAGGAAATATCCCTAGTGTTTATATACTTTCCCCAGTCTTGTTTTGCACCACTAACAGGTAATATTTCATGAATAAGGAAATGGGCACATACGTTACAGGTCAAACCCTGTAATCTTAACAGACGTTTGTTTTCACAATGACAGAGGTTTCCTTCTCCCAAGCTCTGATCATTTAAGATCCAGTTTTCAGGCCAGACCAATATTCCAGAGTGTTCTAATCGTCATTATAAAGGAAATAATTAAGTGGCTCATTGGTTAAACAAAGATTTATTGAGTATCTACTATGTTCCTTGTATTGTGCTATGTTATATGGGGTGGAAGGTGGATACAAGGCTGAATAAGACACTTTTCTTGCCTTTCAAGGAACTTACAGCATTGACTAGCCACCCCTTTAGCCACTTAGAAAAGATTATGTGGAATTGGAAAGACTTACTTGGTTTGGCCTGGTGCGATGGTGGTACAGTTTGCATTCTTATGACAGGGGTTATTTGATTCACAGATATCAGTCACACTGCATCCCACTCCAGGTACAAAATTGTGATAATGTTCCTTACACTCACAGTGAGACTTCAGGCAACAGGGAGAGAAAAACAAACAGGGTTCCAGTTAGTCACTTAAGCTGACATTCATCTTTAATCCATGTCTTTATTCTGTCATAAAAACTAACTTAAAGTAGGTCTGAAGTGTGGGCTTATACTAAAATATCATCAAAGTACAAAGAAGTGGAAATCACAATTGACATATCTCACCTGTTGGGAAGCTCATACACTTTGTTTTCAAAGTTTAGCTTTTCAGTTTTCTTGTTTTCTAACCCTTGGCCTCCCTGGCTCCATAATTCTTGGTTTTAGATTGTCTACAGGTGAGCAGAGATTGAGGTTCAGATGGAGTTATCATTGATCTAGAACAGCCACTTTCAACCAGGGGTCTCAACCCAGGGGACACTGGGTAATGTCTGGAGACATTTTTGATTGTCACAACTGGAGGAGTGTGGTGCTGCCAGCATCTGTTGGACAGAGGCCGAGGTTGCTGCTAAACGTCCTCTAATGTGCAGGCTAGCCTTCCAAAACAAAGATTTATCCAACCCAAAATGTCAGTAGTGCTGAGATTAAGAAATCTGTTCTGGAAGAGTGCAGCTCATTGCTTCTGTGTGAACAGTGAAGGTTTCCTAGGCCTTGAAAATCTGCCTTTGGGCCCATTTTTTTAAGAGACAAAAGATATCCTAATCTCACTCCCAAGTTCTTGGTGCTTGCAATGTAACATGACCTTTTCCATAAGGACCCTCATGTTGAGGATTTTCAGGATGGGAATTCAGCCCCTTGAATTTTCTTTGCAAGCCTTGTGTAGGGATTGATAGCGGAAATGTTGGGTGATAGACTTTTTTCCTTGGAGGCAAGATTGGGCTGATTCTCTGCAAGGGCTCCAGTAACATTCTTCCTGGGGTACTGATTAAACTGCAGGGAACAAATGACTGTGTTTGGGTTGGGCACTAAAGCCTTCCTCCTACCCATGCAACAATATCCTTCCATAAGGTAGATTTCTTCCACTCAACATTCCACATACAGTTACGGACAAAGTAGGCACCCACTAAATATTTGATGGCTAAGTGAGATATTAAGGAACAGACTCTTTCAACTAGATTCCTCAGCCAAGGTCTCCCAACTAGGCTGATTTTTACCTGAGTGTAGTGGTAAGTCAAGGTAAACAGTCCAGCTCATGATGTGACTTAGAGGGACAGTGTCTCATCCCAGAATATCCTCATGTCTCTGTAAAATCTGTCAGTGATGACTGACATTTTGCCAGTTTTTAGCCTTTTGAGTCAGGATATTTTTGGTTCTAAGGGTTCCCTTTTGACTTGGGAAGAAATGAAAGAGAATGGAGGACTGCAGGCAAAAGTTAATCACGTATTAACCCATGATGTCCACTCACTTTGGAGTATTTTGTCAGTCACCTTACAGTACTGTGATAGAAGAGAACACAGGACAGTTAAGCTTCCACTGGGAGGCTAGGAATGTGTAGCTCAGAGGATAGACTGGGATGGAGGCACGCTGAGGTCTGGGGGACCCCTGAGCACATGGGGGCCATGAGTGCCTAGAGAGGAAGCCAAAATCGAGCATTGAAGGGGAGAAATGGGAGGGCAATTATACCTATCACACAATGTTAGCTTGGTGGATGTTCTAGTTCTTCCAGCCACGTCAGCTGCAGTATTTGCCATCACCTTTGTAATTGCATTAGCTCACCTGTCCAGGCCCGTCGTACTTGCACACTGTTGACTTTGTAGGGCAGTTTCCAAAGTTCACTTGGCAGGGGTCTGCTGGTAAGCACACTTGGCCATCCCCTCGGTAGCCTTCTTCACATGTACAACTATGCCGATTTGGTCCCAGGTATGTACAGTGAGCATGAGGGTGGCAGATATTTTGGAAACATGGATTGATGGCTTGAGAGGCAAAGACAAAACAAGAGGCAGTTACCACACTCAGGGATGGAGAAGAAAAGCTGGACTGTAATCATAGCTTGTCAAAGCTGCAAATGCAACTCAACAGTTTTAAAGGAGAGAGTATGAAACAATTTTTTTCACCCCACTTAACCACTCCCACCTCGCCAAACAAATTTGTATATGGTCATCACTACTAACTAACCAATGACTACCAAAAGAACCAAAGAATCTGTCTTGGAAGAAGTACAGCCAGAATGCTCCTTAGAAGCAAGGATGGTGAGACTTTGTCTCACATATTTTGGGCATGTTATCAGGAGGCACCAGACCCTGGAGAAGGACATCATGCTTGGTAAAGTAGAGGGTAAATGAAAAAGAGAAAGACCCTCCGTGGGGTGGATTGACATGGTGGCTGCACCACTGGGCTCAAGCATAAAAACAATTGTGAGGATGGCATAGGACTAGGCAGTGTTTCGTTCTGTTGTACATAGGGTCGCTATGAGTCAGAACCAACTCGACGGCACCTAACAACAACAACTAACCAAAAGATTGGCAGTTCAAACCCACCCAGAGGCGCCTTGGAAGTAAAATCTGGCAATTTGCTTCTGAAAAGTCACAGCCTTGAAAACCCCATGGAGCAGCTGCACTCTGCACACATGAGGTCACCATAAATTGGAATTGACATGAAGGCAACTAACAACAACATTAGAAATTATAACTACAAATATTGTGTTGATATATTAATTTTCCATGTTTTGTGTGGGATTAAATATAAATAGCATGAAAGAAACCACAAAGGTTTATAGAATTTATAATATGTATTGGGCCCTCATATATATGACCCCATATATTAACTCATTTAATCCTTACAACAATCCTCTAAGGTCAGTATAGTTATTATCCCTGTTTTATAAATAGGAAAACCAAAGTACAGAAGGGTTACAGAATTTGGTCTGGGATTTGAACTCAGACAGTCTAGTTCCAGAGTTCATATTCTTAATCAATATGTAATACGTCCTCTCAAAAAGTAAATAAACAGGAAAAGAAAAAAAGTGGGGGGGGGGGAGAAGAAGCAGCACTAAATTTTATGCTAATATGGATTAAGATGCTGTAAAAATGTGTAAAAATCCACACGTGTGCTTTCATAATAGGAGAAATTGCCACCTATTGAGTAGCTACCAGGGGTTGAGCATTTTGCTTGGCACTTTTTATATGTTTCACTCAATTACATACAGAGAAATAGAAATGGTTGTGTTAATATTAGGAAGACTGTATTTTTTTTCTGTTAAATAACCTAAACATATCACTAATAATAAAAACTAGCAGAATCTAAATTTGACTCACGCTCGCAGTATTTGCCATCGCCTTTGTAATTGGGAAGGCATTTGCATTCTAGTTTGGTTTCATCTTCACTGGAAGGTGAGCATCTGGAATTTTCTGGACAGAGCAAGGCTGCACACTCAGGGATGGCTGCAAAGGAACATTGTTAAGTGCATTAGTTGAATAACTAGCTTCTAAAAACACCCAACAACTGTCATATTCCCTTTGATTACAAAAGTCATACAGACTTATTGTATGAATTCAAATATACAGAATGCATAAAGCAAAATTTGTTTTCTTATTCTCACTCTCCAATCCCATTCCTAAAGTAATCAACATCAACAACCAATATAATATATTCATATGTGAATTTATTTATATGATTTTTAATAAAAGGAAATCTTGTTAAAATATTTAACAACTTCATTTTTAATTTTTCAATATATTATGGGGGTCTTATAGGGTCTATCTTAGTCTCTAATAACTGCATAATATTTCACAGTATGGGTGTTACAGAGGTGGCTTTCAAGAATGGTGAAGGATCTGAGGTTTTATCGTATTTGCAAAGTCAACAAGTTAGGTTGATATAGTTTCATGGATACCGGTAAAAGATATGAAACTCCTGGGTCAGAGATGAATGACAGTTTATTACTCACAACAGTATACAGTATCCAAAGTATCAGTGTTTTTTGTACCAGTTCCTATAAGCCCCATTCCCACAATGCAATGTAAAGAAGGCCAGATAACACCTGAAGACACAGTGGGTTGCATTATAGGAGAGGAACCCTGAACTTAGGGAATCTGACTTTTTTTTTTAATAATGGTCGGTGTATTAGTCAGGGCCCAGATAGGAGATAGAAACCATACAATGATTTGAATGGTGAAGTTTAAATATAAAGAATTAAGAATTATGAATAGAGAGTTGGAGTAATAGGGAATTGGCCAGTGAGAGTTAAAGAAATTCTAAAGAGTAAAGTATTAGCAGATGTAAAGAGTAACCACTACCTTTAGGATTGAGATAAGTACCAAAGGTAGAACTCTCTCTGTCCATGGCTGAGAGTCAGATGCCTTAGCTCACTGGATGGTAGAGAAGTTGCTAAGGTGCCTTGATAGTGCGATTTGTTGAAAATATGCCCTCTGGGATGCTGGGGATAGTTGTCTACAGGGAATGTAACTTGGAACTCACTAAGTACCAGGGGAAGCTGATGACCACTGGCTACTACTGGAACCAGGAATTGAAGAGACCACCATCTAAGGAATCTGGTGTACTTTTGTTTATGGCTTGGACTTGGGCAGCTCCAGGCCAGTTGTGTGGAATGAAGGTTGGATGGCCAGTGCCCTACATGGCTGGTCCTGCAGGGTTCTTGGTGTTTGGGGCTGAGCAAAGGCACAGACCTATGTTTTCTGAGGCTCCTGGCTATGCTGCCACTGCCTAAGTCAAGCAATGAAGAAAGTAATGGCCAAATGGTGGAGGGATCTGAGCCCTGCAAGAACCTAGCACTGGAGAAAAAGCCTTGAATAGAGAACAAGCCAAACTGGAATCAGCAAGAGAAAACCGCTTCTTCCTCCAGTGCCCTTCACTGACAAGGCTTCACACATTGCTGGCTGGCAAAGGAGAAACATTTAAAAAGTCCAACTCTATTACCACAGAGCAGGCAAAAGGGTGAATTTGGAGCTGAGAGATGACATCAATAATTGGCACAGGCAAAGGCGTGCCTGCCCTTTGCTCCAGAGAGACACTCTCTCTGTTTTCCAAGGCTGTTTGCTCTACAAAAAAAAAAAAATATGAAAAGATAGTTTGGGACAAAGGGATATAGTTCCTTGCCCTCTAGACATGCAGAAACATGAGAAACCCATGGAAAATTGTCTCTTCAAAATGGCTACTTGAACCAAAAATTCATAAAGAATATTCCCCTCCTCATTCCCTACATAAAGTAGAATTGGTGCTGGGAAGTGGTTGTCACATTTTCCACTCCATTTGCATCCAGGTGGGGGGTCATGTGACTAGTTCACACTGATGGAATATTGAATGGAAGTTTTGTGCTTCTTTTCTGGGCCTGATTTTGTACTTCTGATCTCCAGAACTGTAGAATAATAAATGTGTGTTGGCTCTGGGAATTGATGTAATACCAACTGAGATGTTTCCACAAACAGATGCAGTGTTGGAAGTGCTCACTCGTCTATGCCAAGAAATTTGGAAGACAGCTACCTGGCCAACCACCTGGAAGAGATCTATATTTATGCCTATTCCCAAGAAAGGTGATCCAACCGAACGTGAAAATTATCAAACAATATCAATATCACATGCAAGCAAAATTTTGCTGAAGATCATTCAAAAGTGGCTGCAGCAGCATATTGACAGAGAAAAAAAAAATACAGAGAGCTGCCAGAAATTCAAGCTGGATTTAGAAGAGGACGTGGAACCACGTCAGATGGATCCTGGTTGAAAGCAGAGAATACCAGAAAAATGTTTACCTGTGTTTTATTGGCTATGCAAAGGTATTTGTGTGGATCATAACAAATTATGGATAACATTGCAGAGAATGGGAATTCTGGAACACTTAATTGTACTCAGGAGAAGTCTGTACACAAATCAAGCGGCAGTCGTTTGAACAGAACAAAGGGATACTGCATGGTTTAAAGTCAGGAAAGGTGTGCGTCAGGGTTGTATCCTTTCACCATAACTATTCAATCTGTATGCTGAGCAAGTACTCAGAGAAGCTGGACTACATGAACAAGGATTAGAGGAAGACTCAATAACAACCTGCGTTATGCAGATGACACAACCCTGCTTGCTGAAAGTGAAGGGGACTTGAAGCACTTACTGATGAAGAGCAAAGACCACAGACTTCACTATGGGTTACACCTCAACATAAAGAAAACAAAAATCCTGACAACTGGACCAATAAGCAACATCATGATAAATGGAGAAAAGATTGAGGTTGTCAAGGATTTAATTTTACTTGGATCCACAATCAACAACCGTGGAAGCAGCAGTCAAGAAATCAAAAGACGCATTGCATTGGGCAAATCTGCTGCAAAAGACCTCTTTAAAATGTTGAAAAGCAAACATGTCACCTTGAGGAATAAGGTGTGCCTGATCCAAGCCAAGGTGTTTTTAATTGCTTCATATGCATGTGAAAGCTGGTCAATGAATAAGGAAGACCAAAGAAGAATTGAAGCCTTTGAATTGTGGTGTTGGTGAAGAATATTGACTAGACCATTGACAGCCAAAAGAACGAACAAATCTGTCTTGGAAGAAGTACAACCAGAATGCTCCTTAGAAACAAGGATGGTGAGACTATGTCTCACATACTTTGGACATGTTATCAGAAGGGATCAGTCTCTGGAGAAGGACATCACCTTGGTAGAGGGTCAGCAAAAAAGAGGGAGACTGTCAATGAGATGGATTGACACGATGGCTGATGGGATCAAGCATAGGAACAATTGTGAGGAGGTGCATGACCAGGCAGTGTTTCGTTCTGTTGTGCATAAGGTTGCTATGAGTTAGAACGGATTCCAGGGCATCTAACAACAATAACAACTCTGCAAAAATGAACCAGGCTCTTGAACCATTTCTCCTTCACATTGAGATGTTAAGCTTTGCCAGTAGAGGGCGAAAGAGAGCCAATACAGGAGGAAGGGGCTCCCTTTCCTGGTTCTGGCGTCCAGTGCGGAGTTTTCTTGGATGTTTGCTTGCCGCAGCTGCATAGTCCCTCAGTGATGTGGGTGCATGAAGACATCCAGTGATGCTCTGCTCCACCTGTGCACACAAAGCGCGCAGTTCCTCGACGACCTCATATCTTCTGCCCGGACCAGTGATGACCTCCCTGCAGCTCGCCCCTACAGACACCCGTGCTTCTGCACCCTTCCTTTCCTTTCTCTTGCCTCCTCTTCCCTCCTTTTCTCTCCTTCCGTCTCTTTTTCATTTTTGGTTTCCTTTGGTAAAGCATTTTATGATACCTCACCCATGCAGAGCCCCAGTACATGAATACAAAAATGAAATGCATACATCTTTGCCTATTTGATCTGGGGTGGCATTAAGGAAAACAGCAGTACTTACGTTTGTTACAGTTGGTGCCAGTGTATGCAGAGTAGCACTCACAGGTTCCGTCGCCGTCTATTCCACTGTTGCACACTCCATGTACACAGCTGCACACTGCAGAGAGGAAGTGGGGGGTTGTCATTACCTAGTATAGGCTTCTTCCAAATATTCTGGAAGGGTAATGTTTTTCTGATAGTCTTTACTGAAAATCCGCATGACGATGTGGGAAGAACCATGGGTTCGAAGTCGTGGAGATCTGGTTTGAATCTTGGATTCATCTTCCTTTCATTAGTCTCAGCTTCTTTATGTATAAAATGTGGACAATGGTGCCTACTTCATGGGATTTCTATTGTGTTAAAGGAGATAATGTATATAAGGCATACCTAGAATGTCACGTGCATTGGGGTTTCTTCCTCTGCTTTCAAATTAGTTACTTCATCTTTGACTATGTCAACAAGAGAGTTAAGTTAATGCCTTACCTGTGTACACCTGTTGTATTTAAAGGAGAAGAGCTATTGCTGACTCTGTTACTGTTGGTAGAGGGAATCTGTGCAAATAAATCCTATTTCCTGAATGATGGGGCAATGTAGGGATAAAAGAGAAATTCGAAAGGGCAGCAAATGACAATGCTAAGTTTTTGAGCTTGAGATAGATGACTTTCCAATCCAGTAACAGATCATTTTAGGCAGGGGAGGGTTATTTAAAAGACACAGTAAGCACAGTGCTTACCTTGCTTATCAGATCATCTGTAGTAAAAATGTTCACTACAGATTAGTAAGTAAGCACAAGTAAGCCTGTGCTTACCTTGCTTACTGGGTGTTACGGACTGAATTGTGTCCTCCCAAAATGTGTGTCAACTTGGCTAGGCCATGATTTCCAGTATTGTGTAGATGTCCACCATTGTGTGATCTGATGTGATTATCCTATGTGTTATAAATCCTAACTTCTATGATATTGATGAGGCAGGATGAGAGACAGTTATGTTAATGAGGCAGGACTCAATCTACAGGACTAGGTTTTATCTTGAGTTGATCTCTTCTGAGATATAAAAGAGAGAAGTGAGCAGAGAGGAGAGGGACTTCATTACCACCAAGCAAGAAGAACCCAGAGTGGAGTGCGTCCTTTGGACTCAGGGTCCCTGTGCCGAAAAGCTCTTAGCCCAGGGGAAGATTGATGACGGGGACCTTCTCCCAGAGCTGACAGAGAAAGAAATCCTTATCTTAGAGCTGGCATCCTGAATTCAGACTTCTAGCCTCCTAAACCGTGAGAATATAAACTTCTGCTTGATAAAGCAATCCACTTTATTTCGGTTATAGCAGCACTAGATAACTAAGACACTGAATCATTCGCCTGTCGGGCATTGTAAATTTGAAAAGAGCCTTCCATTCTGTAGGAAGGGGCTGTGGGGTTGGGAGACAGACCGATGCCAGCCATACCTAGAAGAAGAATCTTTGATGTGGTGAAAAATGTGAAATTGTTCACTACAAATGATCTGGTAAGCAAGGTAAATGCTGTGCTTGTCTTGCCTGTTGGATAATCAACCCCTGATTTCAGGGCTGACAATGAAACGTTTTTGAATTAAATGGTCAACTCTTTAGCACCCAGTTTGTGGCTTATTTGTAGCAGAATTTTCTACCAGGATGGGCCACCAGCATGCTATGCCCAGCCCTCTGTGCCGCATGCTGTATTAGTCTCCTATGGCTGCTGTAACAAATTATCACAGACTTAGTGGTTTAAAACAATGCAACTTTATTACTGCCTTATAGTTTTGGAGATAAAAGTCCAAAATGGGTCTCACTGGGCTAGAATCAAGATGTCAGTAGTCTCCCCTAGGCCTTCTGGAGGCTGTAGGGGAGAATCTGTTTCCTTGCCTTTTCCAGCTTCTAAAGCCACCCACATTCTTTGGCTCATGAGTCCTTCTGCCTTCTTCAAACCCAGCAGTGTCAGGTTGAGTCCCTCTCATGCTGCCATCTCATTGGTTCTTTCTTTTCTCTCTCCCTCTTCCACTTATAAGGGCCCACCTGGATAATACCTGATAATCTTCCTATCTTAAATCGGTTTAAATCAACCTTAGTTCTGTTTTCGACCTTAATTCCTCTTTGCCATGTAACTTAGCATATTAACAGATTCCAGGTATGTGGTCATCTTTGGGGGGAGGGGCATTATTCTGCCTCCCACACGTGTATTTAATGCATGTAAGTCAATTTAATATTAGCTCAAGGGAAACATGATTCAGAAGACACAGCTGCTTAAAAACTTAAACACCAGAAGAGCAAGGACTAATAACGTTTATTCTAAGCATCTTCTAAGCCATCAAGTCCTTCGCATTCTTTGTCTATTATATCTCTTATCCCTCAGGAGCCCTGGTGGTGCAGTGATTAAGTGCTTGTCTGCTAACCGAAAGGTCAGCTGCTCCTCGGGAGAAAGATGTGGCAGTTGGCTTCTGTAAAGATTTACAGCCTTGGAAACCTTCTGGGGGTAGTTCTACTCTGTCCTGTGGGTCACTATGAGACAGAATCAATGGCAATGGAGTGCTGTTTTTGTCCAGGTTCTTATCAGGATTTGCCTGGACTAGTGTGGTAGCATTTTACCTGACCTCCCAGCCTCCAATTTCTCACCTTTCCATTCCTTCCTTTTCATTTGGTTAGCATCTGGTAGCAGGGTGAGCTTCCCCAAAATATCTCAGTGACTCCCTATTGCTAAGCAAATGAAATCTAAATTCCTCAATTTGGCAAATCTGACTCCAGCCTTTTTAATTTTTCAATTTCACCTTCTACCATTTCATTTTATACATCTTAAGGTTCTAAGGTGGTGTAGTGGTTAAGTGTTATGGCTGCTAACCAAAGGATCTGCAGTTCAAATCCGCCAGGCGCTCCTTGGAAACTCTATGGGGCAGTTCTACTCTGTCCTATAGGGTCGCTATGAGTCGGAATTGACTCGACGGCACTCGGTTTGGGTTTTTCACTTTAAGGTTCTAAGTACATGAGACAACTCAGCAGTTCACCCTTCTTCCAACAAAACACTTATTAAACATGTTCAGGGTACTGTGCCAGCCATTAATGACCCCATAGAAACAGGACAAAGCCCCTGCCCTCAAGGAGCTCGCAGTTTCAAAGTAGAAGAAAACAGCCAATCACAATGCAGTGTGATAAATTCCAGGCCATGATGGACCAATGGAAGTTGTCCAAGAGGAGGTGGAGTGGGGCTGGCCGTGGCAGAGGGAAGTCAGACGTACCTCCTGCCCTTTTCAACCTCTATGCTTTTGCTGTCCTCCATGCTCCCTTTCTGGGTCCCTTGGGTACATGTGGTTAAAACACTCAACTGATAATCAAAATGCTGGCGGCTCATGTTCACCCAGAGGTACCTCAGAAGAAAGACCTGGTGACCTACTTCCAGAAAATCAGCCGTGGAAGACCCTGGTGAGCACAGTTTTACTCTGATGCATAGTAGGGTCACCATGAGTCGGAGTCGACTTGAGGGCAGCTGGTACCGGTATTAGGGTGGAGCCCCATGGAAGGTTTTCCCTCTTCCTCTGTTTCTCTGTAACATCTCTTACAGTGCTTTAAAACGATAATGATGACAATATTACATTTCAAACAAAGACAGCATCCAATAGGGCCAGGATTACAGTGAGGAGAGTGAGGCAGCGTACTGCAAGTGCAGAGTCGAACCCTGCCTTTATCTATCTATGTATTTTTTAATCTTAGTCATCTTGGATTATTGCAGTAAAATGTTATGGATTTTGATTCCTGGGCTTTTGATGCCTCCTTACATTTTGCACCTGAGGCAAGGGCTTCACTCACCTCGCCCTAGCCCTGACCTTGCACTTCTCTTTATTGTACTTACTATTTACCAGGTAGGTTGCCAAGGCCTTTACAGGCATTATCTCGTTTAATCTTCATAGAACCCTGTGAGGTAAGTAGCATTATTATCTCCATATTACATATGAAAAATGAGAGATAATTAGTTCAAGTACTCAATGAACTGAAGAATTAAGTTGAATTTGCAACTGTCATCCTCCCTTCAAAAAGTGATTTGAAACTCTTGGTTGCTAACCAAAAGGTTGGCGGCTGAAGTCTACCCAGAGGTGCCTCGGAAGAAAAGCCTGGCGATCTACTTTTGAAACATCAGCCATTGAAAACCCTATGGAGCACAATTCTCTGACACTGACGGGGTTGCACCGAGTCAGGGTTGACTCAATGGAAACGGGCTATGGGATGAATTGTGTCCTCCCAAAATATGTGTTGGAAAACTAACCCCTATACCTGTGGCTGTAATCCTGTTTGGAATTAAAGTTTCTTTGTCATGTTAATGAGCCCATACCAGTGTAGAATGGGTCCTAAACATAATCACTTCTGAGTAATAAAAAGAACAGATGAGACACAGGCACACACATGGGAGAAGACAGATGCCACGTGAGGATTCTCTACAAGCCAAGGAACCAAGGAATGCCTGGGGCTGCCAGCAAGGAAGGAATCAACATGGCGGAGACCTTGATTTGGACTTTCAGCCTCCAGAGCTGCAAGACAATAAATTTCTGTTCTTTAAACCACCAACTTGTGGTATTTCTGTTATAGTAGCACTAGGAAACTAAGACACCATCATTTCTACCCTATGTCTATTTTTATTTCTTTGTCCACCTATGGCTGTAGCTTTTTAGAACAGGCAAGTTCCAAAGAGAAGTCAAACTGATTATGGAGGTAATTGGGGTGGGGGGGTGGGGCCCAACAGAGAAGATTCAATTCAATTCAATTAAAAAATATTTATCGAGCTTTTACCTAGCACCAGGCACTGGGTATGGAAATATGAATACTTCACAATACTAAATTCAAGGCAGGCACAGGGTAATGGGGTAGGCAGACTCTAAGGGATAAAATGATGATGCCTGTCCCAGGTGCTGTCATGCGGTCAATGGCAGGGAAAAACCAGACCAAGCTTGTTGCTGTTGAGTTGATTCCGACACATAGTGACCCTACAGGACAAAGTAGAACTGCTCCATAGACAGAGGGGGGAGCAAAGGTGGGCATTTACCTGCTGGGGCAAGTCCAAAGGGTGCCAGACAAGGCATGGAATGACATTCGAAGGTGCCACAAATATGAAAGGTGCCTGACTGAGGCAGCCGTTCAGGAGAGGGGAAGGCATTTCTGCTGACCGTGTCGCCACTATCAAAGCCTGTTCATCTTGAAACTGGGGCCAGCACAACTTAGAGATTGCCCCCGGGCACTAGTTATCCTTGCTATGCCCCTGTGTATAGGATTTCCGAGGCTTTACGAAGCAGACTGCTGCATCTTTCTTCTGTAGAGCAGCTGGTTGGTTCGGACTCCTGACCTTGGTTAGCAGCTGAGCTCTTAACCACTGCCCCACTAGGGCTCCTTCCTGTGTGCATACAAGATCATAATTGTTGCCCATATTTCCAGCTCTTGGGAACGAGGGCCTAATCTCACCCATCTTGGGATTCCTATCACCTATCAAAAGTCTAAAATGGTAGATGCTCACCAGGGCAGAATGGTACAGTGCTTGGGGACCCAGGCTCTGGAGTCCAACACACCTGGGGTCAAGTCCTGCCTCTGCTCCTGGAATAGCTGCATGACCCTGAGCAGTCTCTGTTTCTTCATCCACAAAACAGGCAACCCAGCTTAAAGAGATATGAGGATCCAAAGAGATCAAGCACGTAATGACTGTTTGCACATGGCCTGGCCTGCACACAGTAAGAGCTCAGCAATTGCTAGCTGTTGGTGTTAACAATACATGGTTGTGGGAATGATTGATAGGGAGTCATTCTGCCCTAACCATGGACATTCTCCTGGGAGCAAGGCACTAAGCCAGCTAGGGCATGGGGCAGGAGAGATGACAACGCTGCGCTGCTGCAGCTCTAAATCATCTCTAAACTCATAAACAGTTGGAAAAGAGAATGCCCTGGCAGCAGGGTGAAGTCAGTGTTAAAAATAAACCACAGTTGATAGAAGCGTCCTACTTAGAAACAGAACTGCCACCTCCATGGAACCAACTCCTCATTTGGATGAAACAACACTGGCTCCCAGTGGACGCCTGGCAGAAAAGGTTTGCAAGTTCCCTTAGTCCTTGGCAAGGGGCAATGACTAACCATTGCTGTATCATTCATTCACTCATTCATAGGTGATTTGCTTATTGTTGATTGCTTTTGTTCTCACTTAATACTTTTTTAATACTTCCATTGAATGCTTGAGACATGCTGCTAAGAGCTTTATTATGTTGTCAACTCGTAAGGCAAGTATTATTCCTGTTTTATAGATGAGGAAGGTTTTGAATGCTTAAATAGCTTGCCCCAGGTCACCTAGCAACTGAAGTTGGTTTTAAACTCTGGCCAGTCTGATTTTAAAAACTGTTCTCTTCATCGTTACGTTCTAGAGCTACGTTGTCCAATATGGTAGCCACTAGCCGTGTGTGGCTACCGAAGTTTTAATTAAGTAATAAATGAATAACATTTAAAATTCAGTTTCTCAGTTTCTCACACTTCAAGTGCTCAATTGCCACATGTGACTAGTGGCTGCCATGTTGGCAGATATAGAACATTTCTATCATCATAGAACATTCTATTGGGATCTAGAGCTTGGAGATTTTTTTCCTCCTGGTCTCAGTTTCTGTTTCCAATTTTTTTTTAACTTAAAAATTTAGAATTCTAAACCATCTTTTGCCCTTCCACTTTTCCTTTCTTTATAGGGTCGCTATGAGTTGGAATCAACTGGATGGCAACAGGTTTGTTTTTTTGTCCTTTCTCCATGGCACACACAAGTGTGGAGACAGGCCACTCTACGTGGAAACATTTGGAATCTCCACACACATCTGTGCACATCAGTAGCCAATTCCAGTTTCTTGGAGGTGACGTGGCTCATTTTCCTTCTAAAGTTTTTACCCCAACGTTCTTGGGAAGTAAGCAATCCTGGATGCTTACCTTCCTCCTGCCCATTTAAATATTTATTTAAAACATGTGTTTTAAATTCTAGTATAATGGTAAGGGAAGGCCTGAATAGAAAGAGACATTTTATTTCCAAACCACTGATTGATTATATTTTACTATCTTTTAATATAACATAAAATCTTTAAACTATACAGAATACTGATACTGGTTTTAAACTTTGTTTCGCTAAAACCCTTTTGAAATAATCATTCATGGAGTGGTGGGAAGGTTTTTCTTCACCTCAGACTGGGGGGCACTGTTGTTGTTAGGTGCTATCCAGTTGATTTTCAACTCATAGTGACCCCATGTAGTAGAGCAGAACTGCCCCATGATGTTTTCTAGGCTGTGATCTTCCCTGGAGCAGATTGCCAGGTCTTTCTCCTGCGGAGCCACTGGGTGGGTTCAAACTGCCAACCTTTTGGTTAGCAGCTGAGCGCTTAATCATTTCACCACCAGGGCTCCTTGGGGGACACTAAGGAATAACAACAATGACAACAATAACAATAATGATAGCTAACATTTACTGAGCGCTCATTTCATTAAATCCTTATAACAACCCAAAAAATGAGGCAATATTATTTCTATTTTTATAGATGAAGATTCAGAGAGCATGTTTAGGTACTTTATCTAGGTTTCTACAATTAGCAGCCCTGGGGCTGAAACCCAGTCTGAGTCTAAAACCTGTGTACTAACCACTTCTACAAATGCCTCTGAAAACAATGCTTTTGGGTCAAGATAACAAAGCTAGAGAGAATTAGGTTATTTATTCACGCGCTCATGCACTCACTCACTCACTCATTTACTTATCCATCCGGCCAACAGCTAACCACGCAGGCAGCACAGTAGAAAGTTCTCGAGATAAAGAGGTATAAGAGCATCTGCCTTTAAGAAACTCATAGATCAGAATGAGGCAATGCCGCTGCTACTGCAGATCAAACTTATCACAGAGCGCTCGAACTTCCGGGGTTGAGGTGTGTATGTGTATGAGTAGGTTTTATTACAAAAGATGTTTGAGTCAAAGCAGTATCAACCTAATTTGATTTTTTCATAAAAGCCAGAACCAAGGTGATGTTGAAGAAAGGCCACCGAATCTATCCTTTTTGGGAGACTCTGGATATGACAGACACTAACTGTGCCCGGCCCACATTATTTGGCCTTGTGTGCATTTCAGCCGCCTTCCAGTTACTGGCATCCACAGCTGGTTGAGTCTTTCTTCATCATGTGACTCTGACATTGCCTCTTGCGCCTCCCTCTTCTACCTTTAAGGACTCTTATGATGATAACTGAAAGGTTGAAGGTTCAAGTCTATCCAGGGGCACCTTAGAAGAAAGGCCTGGTGATCTATTTCTGAAAAATCAGCTATTGAAAACCTTGTGGAAAATAGTTCTATTCTGACCCACATGGTGTCACCCACGAGTTGGAGTAAACGCAATGGCCAACCTTTGTTTTGTTTGTTTGTTTGTGATTACATCGGGCCCGCTCAGGTAATCCAGGATTTGTTGTCGTCGTTGTTGCTGTTAGTTGCCCTCAAGTTGGCCTTTGACTCCTGGCAACCAGGTCAGCTGATTGGCAACCTTAATTCCATCTGCTATTTTCCTTTACCATGTAATGTAACATATTTACAGGCTCCAGGGATTAGGACCAGGAAATCCTTGTTGTTGTTAGTAGATGCTCTTGAGTTGGTTTCGACTCATAGTGACCCTATGTAACAAAGTAGAACTGCTATAGGGTTTTCTAGGCTGTAATATTTAAAAAAAACCAAAACTAAGAGAGTGGGCAAGTCACTTAACCTCTCTAGTCTCAGGTTTCTGTTTGTTCATTTTTTTTTTTTTAACCTGCAAAATGGAGCCACCAATTCCTGGCCATGGCAGGTATTTATTTGTGAACCCCCAATAGAAAGGGAAAAATTAGAATGTGGAGGGACCAATGGGGAAGTAAAGGCCTCTGGCAGAAGATCTATGCTTAGATCAGGATCGGTAAGGACCTCAGAGAGAAGCTGTACAAGAAACAGTTGGCTGCTTCTCTGGGGAGAGGAAATCATACATTGCCAAGTGTTATAGATTGAATTGTGCCCCCAAAATGTGTGTTGACTTGGCTAGGCCGTGATTCCCAGTATTGTGTGGTTGTGCTCCATTTTGTGATCTGACATAATTTACCTATGTGTTGTAAACCCTATCCTCTATGATGTTATGAAACCCTGGTGGTGTAGTGGTTAAGAGTTATGGTTGCTAACCAAAAGGTCAGCGCTCCTTGGAAACTCTACAGGGCAGTTCTACTCTGTCCTACAGGGTTGCTAAGAGTTGGAATCGACTTGATGGCAATGGGTTTTTCCAGTTTATGATGTTAATGAGACAGGATTAGAGGCAGTTATGTTAATGAAGCAGGATACAATTTACAAGATTAGGTTGTATCTTGAGTCACTCTCTTTTGAAATATAAAAGAGAGAATCAAGCAGAGAGGAGAAGGACCTCATTACCATCAAGCAAAAAGAGCCAGGAACAGAGCACATCCTTCGGACCCAGGGTCCCTGCACTGAGAAGCCCCTAGACCAGGGAAGGTTACGACAAGGACTTTCCCCCAGAGTCAACAGAGGGAGAAAGCCTTCCCCTGGAGCTGGTGCCCTAAATTTTGGACTTCTAACCTCCTGAAATATAGAGATTACATTTGTTTGTTAAAGCCATCTACTTGTAGTATTTCTGTTATAGCAGCACTAGATAACTAAGACACTAAGTGTGCCAGAATGGTTTGTGCTTGACTATTAATCTAAAGGTTGGTGGTTTGAAAGAAAGGCCCAGCAAACTTCTTCCATTAAGATTACAGGCAAGAAAACCCTATGGAGCAGTTCTACTCTGTAACACACGAGGGTGCCATGAGTCAGAATTGACTTGAAGGCAGCTAACAACAACAACATGCCAGAAGGCACTACAGGCGAGTAGCTGCCTGCAAGTCCTAAAGACCAAAGACCACTTCTGAATGCAGAAAACACAGCCTCTCTTTTCAACGACTGCGCTACATCAGACTTGTCAGCTTTTTGTTTGGCCTGTGTGAATGTGATTATGTATAACTGTTCTGTGTTTTCCCTCAAGGAAGAGTCTCTGGAATCTTTTAGCTGCATAAACCATGTTTGACTTTCAACTCTTACAAATGTATTGGTTACACAAAAATCAGACGTACCTGCTGAACAGCTTGGCCCAAATAAGTTGTCATCAGCACAGCTTTCACAGGCTGTCCCACCAAATCCTTCCTGCAAAACATGCCAGGTAAATGATGTTATGCCAAGGTAATAAATGTTACCCAGGAAGCCCTTGGATTTCTAACTGATTATCTGTTCAACTTTTGTTTCTTAAATACATCTTCCCTGTGCCTTTCCTGAAGTTCGCTCTTTCTGTTTCTTCATTTATTCTTTGCTATTTTTGTGCCATAATGTGTACATTAATTCCTCGATCCTTTTTGACTAAGGTTCTGGAGCTCTGCAGTGGAGAGCTGCTTTGTCAGCTCAAAGATACAAAGAAACAACAAAGGATAAGAGACACAGCATAAGCTTTCCCCGAAGGCTAAGACTTTTTCAGTTTTGTATTTCTTTCAGAAGGCTTTCTTTTGTATTTAAATCATCTAAAGCTTGAAATGTGCAAAAAGTCACCTTCACAGGATAACAAATTCTTCAGTTGGCAGACCCAGTGGTTCACAAAGGGTGCTGTGGGCAACATCAGTGGGTAGTCAGCTAAGAGCGGTGATTAGCAAAGTAACAAGGACAATTTCTACAGCCCTATATAGTTTTGAAGTACTTTCACATATATGATCTTCTTTCAATTTTTCAACAAACTTTATTGCATAGGTATTATTATTAAACCCATTTTACAGATGGATACAATTTAGGCTGAGCAGTTAATTGACTCACCCAAAGTTCCCAGCCTCTAAGAGGTCATTTTGTTGCAGATGGCATACCTTTTTCACTAATACTGCTGCCTCTTAGAGACTCTACTCTACCTAGTCTGTGTGAGAGTGTGTATGCGACTGTGAACATGCGAGTGCCGATGTGTGTGTTTAAGGAGGATCAGTAGGTAAGAAGGCAGGTAGCAGAGTCTGCAAGAGAGAACAGTTTGTGAACTTACTTGGCAGGAACAGCTTCCATTTCCTTCCATGCCTTCATCGCATCTGCCCCTGCCACTGCAGGGGGACCCGGCTCCTCCTGGGCACTCTAGGGAACCAAACAGCTCAGATGTATTCACTCATGACTGCACACAAGCATTCTGCAAGAATGGATTAAGCACCTTCTATGTGTTTGGTTTGGTTTTTTTTGTATGTGCCAGTTGGAAACCCTGGTGGCATAGTGGTTAAATGCTATGGCTGCTAACCAAAGGGTCGGCAGTTCAAATCCGCCAAGCGCTCCTTGGAAACTCTATGGGGGCAGTTCTACTCTGTCCTGTAGGATCGCTATGAGTCGGAATCGACTCGACGGCACTGGGTTTGGTTTGGTTATGTGCCAATTGGAGCCCTGGTGGTGCAGTGGTTAAGAGCTTGGCTGCTAACTGAAAAGTTGGCAGTTTGAATCCACCAGCTTCTCCCTGGAAACCCTGTGGGGTAGTTCTACTCTGTCCTGTAGGGTTGCTATGAGTCAGAATTGACTAGATGGCAGTCGGTTTTGTATATGCCAGTTGGCAGCCTGGGTGGTGCAGTTGGTTTGTGATTAGCTATTAACGTAAAGGTTGGCAGTTTCAAACCCACCCTCTTTGGAAGAAAGGCCTTGTGAACTGCTTCCATAAAGATTATAGCCAAGAATACCTGGAGCAGTTCTACTCTGTACACATGGGGCCTCCATGAGGCTGGTCTGACTCGATGTCAGCTAACAGCAGCAACAACAACAACGTATGCCAGTTAGGAGTCCCTGGGTGGTGCAAATGATTAACGTGTAACCAAAAGGTCAGAGGTTCAAGTCCACCCAGAGGCACCTCGGAGGAAAGGTCTGGTAATCTACTTCCAAAAATGCAGCCATTGAAAATTCTATGGAGCACAGCCTACTCGGACACAGATGGGGTTGCCCTGAGTCAGAGCTGGCTCAACGGCAACTGCTTTTATATAACAGTTAGTGTTCTAGTCTCTGGGGATTAAAAAAAAAAAAAAATGAAGACCCTGTTGGTTTCATCTCGGGTTTTGTAAGGGAGGCAGACTTGTAAACAGATGAATCCCGATGTAGTCAGATACCATAATAGAAGCCATCAGACTCATATTTTGAGCCCTTGCTGTATACTTACCAATTATCTAATTAAATCATTCTCATCATAATCCTTAGGGATTGCTATTTTTTTTAAGGCAAATAGAATTTATTTATAAATAATTACGGTGCTAAATGGAAAAGAATTAAGTGATGGAATTGTGTAGACAACATTGTCTATTCCCAAATTTCCAAGGAGATAAAAGAACCACAGGAAAATGAAAAGCTTTGCCCAAGATAATTTCTTTACTGAGTTGCACATCTGAGAATTAGCAACTCAAATGGCTCGGTTCTTCAGGTAGTATTTGCCCCTAAAGGTGGTGTACCATTTGCATAGCTCATTAAAACAGGAAACATATTGAGAGATGTCTTAATAAAATGTTGCCTAGTCATGAGGAAAGGCAACTACTGCCACATAAAATGATTTTGTAAACAGAAAGAAAATTTTTTTGACTTAAAAAAAATTTTTATTGTGTATTAGGTGAAAATTCACAGCGCAAATTAGCTTTTCATTCAAAAATTTATATACACCTTGTTTTGTGACATTGGTTGCAATCCCTGCAATGTGTCAGCACTCTCCCCCTTTCCCTTTCCCACCGTGGGTTCCTCATGTCCGTTTATCTAGTTTTCCTGCCCCTTCCTGTTTTCTCTTCTTTGCTTTTGGGCAGGTGGTATCTATTTGGTCTCATAAATTTGATTGAACCAAGAACCAAGGAGTGTTTTCAGTTCTGAGTTAGCAGGGTGTCTAGGAGCCATAGTCGGGGGTGGGGGGAGTGTTTCCTCCAGTCTGTCAGACTGTTAAATCTGGTCTTTTTTTGTGAATTTAAATTTTATAAGGCGTTGTCGTTGATGCTGGCTAGCAGATCAGGAGACTGAAGTTCAGAGTGGTCATGTAACTTGCTCAAGTTCTCCATTTATAATTTGCAAAGCTGGGAATTTAGCTCAGCTCTTGCTATCACTCCAAAGCCAGTGCAATCTACAGGGTATCAAGGTGGCCCAGAGGAGGAAGCCATTGACTCTGCTTGAGGAGTCTGGGGAGACATCCATAAGGAAGAATCATTTAGGCAGGGTTTTGAAGGATCAGTAGGAGTTAACCATAGTTAAAAGGGAAGGACGTTTCAGGAAGAGGGCACAGCAAGTACAAAATCTCTGAGTTATGAAAGGGCATGATCTGTTCTGAGAATGATAACAAGTGTGCTGAGGCTGGAGCTGGGGAGGTGGGGCGTGGGAGAGGCGGTGACTGATGAGGAACAAGAGGTCAGTTGGGGCCGATGAGTGAAGTGCTTCTTATGGCAAGTGAAAGAATTCAGGTTTCACTTGAAAGCTGGTTCTAAGCAGGCAGGGGTTCTGCACTTCTGGGCTGTGCTAGACCCGAATTAGAGCTTTTACAGACGATTATTAGAGCAATTCAGTCATTTACTAAACATTCAGGTAGGACCTACTATGTGCCAAGCCAGCTATTACAATGCCCAAAACCAAATCGAAAACTTACAATTATGATGAATGACAAAAGTGTACAGTACTACTGTGGTGGAGGTGAAAAATATTTCTGTTTTTTAACACTTTTTGTTGTCTTACACTTTCAGTGCTGAGTTGACATGGGCTTGATGCCAAAACTTGGGTGAGTTCTGACTTTTTTAGACAGAGCAAGGGCTGCTAAGAGAGCATTTTCATAGATCCTTGTTAGATGGTGTCGCCTCGACTCTGACTCATAGCAACCCTATGGGACAGAGTAGAATTGCCCCGTAGGGCCTCCTAGGCTGTAAACTCCATGGGAGCAGACCGCACAGCTTTCTCCCACAGAGCAGCTGGTGGGTTTGAACCACTGAACTTTGTTACCTGCTGAATGCTTAACTGTTGAGCCACCAGAGCTCGTTTTTCATCGATCGCTGACTATCAAATAGCTATCCTCCTGTTCCCTTTTATATGCGGCTCTTCCTGGGCTGAGAAGGTGTCTGGAAACCAGGATCAGTACCGGTCAGGACCAGGAAGGTGACAGCTCTCCCACTATTTCTCTCTTTTGGCCCCTGGGCCCCTCCCCAGGGTCGGGCATGCAAGGTGCCCTCTGGATGACGCCCAGCTTGCTTTCTGGGCTAGCTCAGAAGTACGCAGAACCTCCACCACCCTGAGATGTAGCCATCAATGCCGCCTTGCAGAAATGCCCACTCAGGAGGGAATTAAGCTCCCAGGCATTTTACTTTTGCAGGCAATAAGCCTGGATCCCTGTCTCACATTTCACTGAATGGCTTCCTCCTGGGATGGAGCCAGTTTCCCTCCCCATCCCACATTCCTCTGTCCAGCCCACCAGACTACTCCCCACTCCTCCAGATGTACCTTTCTTTCCATGCCTGGTCTGTGCACTTTCCACCCTCAAAGACTTGCTCCCTGACCACACCTCTTAGGCAGATTTGGTGTTTCCACCCTCTGGGTGCCCTTTCTAATCAGTCCATGCCTTATTCTAACACATATAGCAGAAAATGGGTCAGAATCGCCTGTTGCAAAAATAACCGTATTCTAGGCTACAGGTTCATCGCAGAAGAATCTGGGAGCTCCTCCCATCCCAGCTCCCAGGAGTGTGGCTTTGTGTTCAGAAAGTCTGGGACTCCTTTTTCTTCACGAGATGGTTAACAGGCATTTCTTTTTAAAAATTTAGGCAGGTGTTCTTCTAACGGTGGTTCACTGGGCGAGCTGTTTTGAATCATCTGGGAGGGGAGATTGCTATAAATGCAGATTCCCAAGGCCCTTCTTACCAGGTTTGGTTGCTATGCAAATACACCTCTCAGATCTGTGACGGTGAGCACATGTTGTTCGTTCGCTGCTGTGGACTCGGCCTCTAATTCATGGTGACCCCATGCACAACAGAATGAAATGCTGCCTAGTCCTGTGCCATCCTCATGATTGACTATGGACACGACTGTTATGATCCGTAGCATTTTCATCGGCTGATTTATGGAAGTTGATTGCTGGGTCTTTCTTCCTAGCCCATCTTAGACTGGAAGCTCTGCTGAGACCTGTTCAGCATCATAGCAACATGCAAGCCTCTGCTGACAGACAGTTGGTAGCTGTACATGAGGTGCACTGGCTGGGAACTGAACCTGGGTTTCCTGCATGGAAGGTGTGAATTCTACCTCTGAACCACCACTGCACCCTGAAATTCGTGATCCTGGACAACAGGGCACACTTCCCATGTCTGCTTCCAGCCAATGACCGAGCATGGCAGGAATAAGACAAGGGATTATTCTTGCAAGACACAAAACTTCTCTGATGGGTGACTTTGGCCGGAGGACTCCCCAGACTTTCTTAGAAGTGTACTGTAGTTTAAGATTTTTCTACTCAGTCTTCCTTGAATCCCTCTCTTGTTCACAGAGGTCAGATTTGCATCACTGTCTGATGGCCCCCCTGCCTCTCCTGGGCTCCTCCCCATTTTTGCTCACAGACATGTCTTCTAATTAATTTCTTGCATCTAGGAGAATCCTGTCTTCCTATCTGCTTTTTGTAGGACCTGGATGAATACACCAGGGCATAGAGAGCCTTTGTGCAAATTAGAAAAAACCCTCCCCCTCCCGCCCTTGTGGGTATATTACCACAGACACAAGACTTGGCAAGCAGATGAAACTAAAATAAATTGTGAGCTGTCTCTTTTTTCTGGTTAATCAGGCCCACACCAGAGTGCACGGCTTAGCAAGCAGAGGATAGACTGGATTTCAGTCCACATTCACTCGCTCGGCCAATAGTAACCTGTTACAATTTTACACAAAGTCTGACACTGCACACCTACCAAGTAGGGATCTCTAGCTTTAAGATTCAGAAATCTGCATTTTAATAGGTGATTCTACTGCAAATGAGTCTTTGAGAACCACTGAATATGCTGGATTAATTAATCTGAACTGTCCTAAATGGGAAGGAGACGAAGGTATATGTTTCTCAGGCTGTAAGGAAGTGATGCTATGAGTTGATGGGCCTTTGCATGGGGATGTGTGTGTGGTGTCTGGGCTGGCCAATGAATGGGTCCTTGAGGGCCTCAGCGAAGTTTTGCTATGGATGAGCTTAGGAAGGAGGATGAAAAACTGGATCAATACTTGCTTCAGAGGAAGCCACAGCACCAGGCACCTGGTGGAGGGTCTGTGCTGGTAGTTGGGAGTGCATGGCCATAGGGAGATGTGTGGACTGACTTAAGCCATGTTGACTAATCAGCAATTAGGTTTATTTGGAAAATACGTGTAACCTCTGGTGGCTAGAGGTTAACAGGAGCATTGCTTCCTAAATTATACCACCTACTACCAGGAATGTTACAATGTTAAATGAAAGAAAATTCTGCAAATTTCTTATCTGTCGGGTACAAAATGGTGATATATTTTTTTCTTGAAATTATCAGGAAGCTCCACTTCTGCCCTCAAGCCCTCTGATCAGGAAAGGCAAAAAATAAAAAAAGCATAGGTAATAAGCCAACAAGGGAGATAAAACAGAATTACAAAACAAAACAAAAAAAAGAACACTAAGTCAGCCCAAAAGAAGGCAGACAAAGAAGAAAAAAAGAACCAAGGATAGATGGGACAAACAAAAAAATAAATAAAGAGATAAAGAATTTAAACTTGACACATTAAAAGTAAATGGTCTAAACAACTCAATTAAAAAGTATAGATTTTCAGGCTTGGTTAAAAAAGAAAGACCCAATTGCATGCTGTCTATGAGGTCCATTTTAAATATGAATATACAAATATGTTAAAAGTAAAAGAGAAAAAGATAGTACACTAACACTAATCAAAAGAAAGCTGGGATGGCTTGTATTACAAATGCGAAGTAAATTTCAGAGTAAAAACTTTTATCAGCGATAAAGAAGGTCATTTCATAATTCTAATGGGGCCAATTTATCAAGACAACATAAGTCATAAAATGCTTATGGATTTTGCAACAGATCTTCAAAGTACATTAAATGAAAATAGAACTGCAAGGAAGAATTGATAAATCCACAATTAGAGTCAGGTGGTTCAACATCCCTCTCTCAATAATCAATAGAATAAGTAGTCAGAGAATCAGTAATGATAAAGAAGGCTTGAACGACACTATCAAACAACTTGACCTAACAACAGCAGAACACTAATTCTTTTCAAGAGCACATGAAACATTTACCAAGATAGGTCATATTCTGGGACATAAAACAAGTCATGTAAAGTATGTTTTCTGACCAAATGGAATTAAATTATGAATTTCCCTCAAAGCACTGCTTTAGCTGCATCTCACAAATTTTGATATGTTGTGTGTTTATTTTCATTCACTTAATAAAAGAGACACATCTGGAAACAATAACAGAAACATATCTGAAAACCCTCAAATATTTCAAATTAAATTTTACACTTCCAAATAACCTATGACAAAAGAAGATTTCAAAAAGAAAATTTAAAAGGGAATAAGACAAGGATGCCCTTTATCACCACTCCTATCTAACATTGTGTTGGGATTCCTAGATACAGCAATACTGCAAGAAAAAGAAATGAAGCGCATGCAAATTAGGAAAGAAGAAGTAAAATATTCCTATTCACAGATAATATAATCCTATACATAGAGAACCCCAAAGATTCCACAAGTACTGGAACTAATAGAAGGATTCAGCAAAGCAGCAGGATATAAGGTCAACATATAAAAATTAGTTGGATTCCTATACACCAACAAAGAGAACTTTGAAAAGGAAATCAGGAAATAATATCTTTATAAAAAAAAATAGCCCCTAAAAAGATAAAATGCTTAGGAATAAATCTAACGAATGACATAAAAGACCTATACAAAGAAAATGACAAAACACTACTGCAAGACATCAAATGAGACTTACATAAATGGAAAAACATATCACGCTCATGTATAGGAACATTCAACACTGTGAAAATGTCAATCCTACCCAAAGCGATCTATAGATAAAATGTAATCCTGATCCAAATACTAACAGCATTCTTTAACGAGATGGAAAAAATAGTCACCAACTTTAGATGGAAAGGAAAGAAACCTCAGATAAGCAAAGCACTTTTGAAGAAAAAGAACAAAGTAAGAGGCCTCACACTACCTGATCTCAGAACTGTACAGTCACGGTAGTCAAAACAGCCTGGTACTGGTACAATGAAAGACATAATAGACCAATGGAACAGAATTGAAACTCCAGATGTAAATCTACTTATAGTCAGCTGATCTTTGACAAAGGACCAAACTCTGTTAAACTGGGAAAAGACAGTCTTTTAACAAATACTGCTGGCAAAACTGGATGTCCCTCTGTAAAAAAAATGAAACAGGCCCATATGTCACATCGTACACAAAAATTAACTCAAAATGTGTCAAAGGCCTAAATATAAAACCTAAAACTATAATGGTCATGGAAGGAAAAATGGAGACAATGCTAGGACCCTATAAAAGAAAAAAAAATTTTTTTTCTTTTATACATGGCGTAAATTCAATACAGACCATAGCTAACAGTGCACAAACACCAGGAGATAAACTAGACATTTGCTGTTACTAGGTGCCATTGAGTTGGTTCTGACTCATAGTGACCCTATGTAAAATAGAATGAAACACTGCCTGCTTCTGCACCATGCCCACAATCGTTGTTATGCTTGAGCTCATTGTTGCAGCCACGGTGTCAATCCATCTCATTGAGGGTCTTCCTATTTTTCATTGACCCCATACTTTACGAAGCATGATGTCCTCCAGGGACTGATCTATCCTGACAACATGTCCAAAGTATGTAAGACGTATTCTCGCCATCCTTGCTTCTAAGGAGCATTCTGGTTGTACTTCTTCCAAGACAGACTTGTTCATTCTTTTGGCAGTCCATGGTATAGTCAATATTCTTTGCCAACACCACAATTCAAAGGCGTCAGTTCTTCTGTCTTCCTTATTCACTGTCTAGCGTTTGCACGCATATGATGTGATTGAAAATACCATGGTTTGGGTCATGCGCACCTTAGTGTTCAAGGTGACATCTTTTCAACACTTTAAAGAGGTCTTTTGCAGAAGATTTGCCCACTGTTACGTGTCTTTTGATTTCTTGACTGCTGCTTCCATGGATGCTGACTGTGAATCCAAGTAAAATGAAATCCTTGACAACTGCAATCTTTTCCCCCTTTATCATGATGTGGCTTATTGGTCCAGTTGTGAGGATTTTTGTTTTCTTTATGTTGAGGTGTAATCCATACTGAAGACTGTGGTCTTTGATCTTCGTCAGTAAGGGCTTCAAGTCCTCTTCACTTTCAGCAAGCGAGGTTGTGTGATCTGCATAACGTAGCTTGTTAATGAGTCTTTCACCAGTCTCGATGCCCTGTTTTTCTTCGTATAGTCCAGCGTCTTGAATTATTTGCTCAGCATACAGATTGAATAGGTATGGTGAAAAGATACAACCCTGACACACACCTTTTCTGACTTTAAACTATGCAGTGTCCCCTTGTTCTGTCAGAACAATTGCCTCTTGATCTACGTACAGGTTCCTCATGAGCAAAATTAAGTGTTCTAGAATTCCCATTCTTCGCAGTGTTGTCCAAAATTTGTTACGATCCACACAGTCGAATGCCTTTGCATAGTCAATAAAACAGGTAAACATCTTTCTGGTATTCTCTGCTTCCAGTTAAGATTGTGTGACATGAGCAATGATATCCCTGGTTCCACGTCCTCTTCTGAATCCAGCCTGAATTTCTGGCAATTCTCTGTCAATGTACTGCTGCAGCCGCTTTTGAATGATCTTCAGCAAAATTTTACTTGCATGTGATACTAATGACATTGTTCGATAATTTCCACATTTGGTTGGATCACCTTTCTTGGGAATAGGCATAAATATAGATCTCTTCCAGTTGGTTGTCCAGGTAGCTGTCTTCCAAGTTTCTTGGCATAGACAAGTAAGCACTTCCAGTGCCGCATCTATTTGTTGAGACGTCTCAATTGATATTCCGTCAGTTCTTGGAGCCTTGTGTTTTTGCCAATGCCTTCAGCGCTGCTTGGACTTCTTATTTCAGTACCATTGGTTCCTGATCATATGCTACCTCTTGAAATGGCTGAACATTGACCAATTATTGTTGGTATAATGACTCTGTGTATTCCTTCCATCTTGTTTTGATGCTTCCTGTGTCGTTTAATATTTTTCCCCATAGAATCCTTCACTATTGCAACTTGAGGCTTGAATTTTTCCTTCAGTTCTTTCAGCTTGAGAAGTACTGAGTGTGTTCTTCCCTTTTGGTTTTCTATCTCCAGCTCTTTGCACATTTCATTATAATACTTTACTTTGCCTTCTCAAGCAGCCCTTTTGAAATCTTCTGTTCAGTTCTTTTACTTCATCATTTCTTCCTTTTTCTTTAGCTACTCAATGTTCAGGAGCAAATTTCAGAGCTTCTTCTAACATCCATTTTGGTCTTTTCTTTCTTTTATGTCTTTTTAAAATGACCTCTTGCTTTCTTCATGTATGATGTCCTTGATGTCTTTCTACAATTAGTCTGGTCTTTGGTCATTAGTGTGCAATGCATCAAATCTATTCTTAAGATGGTCTCTAAATTCAGGTGGGATACACTAAAGGTTATACTTTGGCTCTTGTGGACTTGTTCTAATTTTTTTCAGTTTCAACTTGAACTTGCATATGAGCAATTGATGGTCTATTCCAAAGTTGGCCCCTGGCCTTGTTCTGACTGATGATATTGAGCTTTTCCATTGTCTCTTTTCACAGATGTAGTCAGTCTGATTCCTGTGTATTCTGTCTGGCTATGTCCATGTATATAGTTATTGTTTCTGTTGGCAAAAAAAAAAAAAAAAGGTATTTGCAATGAAGAGTCTTTGGTCTTGCAAAATTCTATCTTTCTACCTCGGAATTTTTCTATCACCAAGACCATATTTTACCACTACCAATCCTTCTTCTTTGTTTCCAACTTTTGCATTCCAATTACCAGTAACTATTAATGCACCTCGATTGCATGTTTGATCAATTTCAGACTGCAGAAGTTGGTAAAAATCTTGAATTTCTTCATCTCTGGCCTTAGTGGTTGGTATGTAAATTTGAATAATAGTCATATTAACTGGTCTTCCTTGTAGACATATGAATGTTATCCTATCAGTACCAGTGTTGCACTTCAGAATAGATCTTGAAATGTTCTTTTTGACGATGAGTGCAACACCATTCCTCTTCAAGTTGTCATTTGCGGTATAGTAGACCATATGATTGTCTGATTCAAAACGGCCAATACCAGTCCATTTCAGCTCACTAATTAATGCCTAGGATATCAATGTTTATGCGTTTCATTTCATTTTTGATGATTTCCAATTTTCCTAGAGTCATACTTCATACATTCCATGTTCCGATTATTAATAGATGTTTGCAGCTGTTTCTTGTCATTTTGAGTCATGCCACATCAGCAAATGAAGGTCCCGGAAGCTTTACTCCATCCACGTCATTAAGGTCGACATTACTTTGAGGAGGCAGCCCTTCTCCAGTAGTATTTTGAGTGCCTTCCAACCTGGGGGGCTCACCTTCCAGCACTACATCAAACAACATTCTGCTGCTATTCATAAGGTTTTCACTGGCTAAATCTTTTCAGAAATAGACTGCTGGGTCCTTCTTCCCAGTCTGTCTTAGTCTAGAAACTCAGCTGAAACCTGTCTGCCATAGCTTCCAACATCACAGCAACACACAAGCCCCTGTAGTACGACAAACTGACAGACGTGTAGGGGATTAAACATTTATGCTTATCAAAATACTTCACCAAAAGAGTAAAAAGAGAATAGGTAAACTGGAAAAAAATTTTTGGCTATGACATATCTGATGAGGGTCTAATCTCTAAAATGTATAGAATAGTTCAACACCTCAATAACAAAAAGACAAATAATCCAACTGCAAAAAGGGCAAACGATATGAACAGACACTTCGTCAAAGAAAACATTCAAGTGGCTAACAGACACATGAGGAAATGTTTACGATCATTAGCCATTAGAGAAATGCAAATCAAAACTACAATGAGATACCATCTCATCCTGACATTACTGTCACTAATCAAAAAACCGGGAAATAACAAATATTGGGGGAGGTTGTGGGGAGATTGGAACTCTTATACACTGTTGGTGGGAATGTAAAATGGTACAACTGCTATGGAAAATGATATGGTGCCTCTTTAAAAAGCTAGAAATAGCAATATCATACAATCCAGCAACCCCACCCCTAGGAATATATCCTAGAGAAATAAGAGCCATCACACAAGTAGATATATGCACACCCACGTTCATTGCAGCATTATTCATGATAGCAAAAAGATGGAAACAACCTAAGTGCCCATCAACAGATGAATGGATAAACAAATTATGGTGCATACACACAATGGAATATGCAATGATAAAGAACAATGAAGAACTGGTGAAACATCTCACAACATGGATAAATTTGTAGGGCATTATTCTGAGTGAAATAAGTCAATCACAAAGGAAAAATATTATATAAGACCACTATTATAAAAAGCCAAAAAAAGGTTTACACACAGAACAAAACAATCTTTGGTGATTATGCGGAAGGGAATGGGTAGGGAGGCAAAGTCACTAACTAGATAGTAGACAAGTGTTAACTTTGGTGAAAGGAAAGACCACACACAATATAGGGGAAGTCAGCACAGCTTGACAAATGCAAGGCCATAGAAGCTTCCTTGGTACATCCAAACACCTTGAGGGATGGAGTTAGTGGGGCTGAGGGATGGGGACCATGGTCTCAGGGGACATCTAGGTCAATTGGAATAACATAGCTCATAAAGAAAATGTTCTATATCCTACTTTGATGAGTAGCATCTAGGATCTTAAAAGCTTGTGAGTGGCCATTTAAAATACATCTATTGGTCCTATCATGTTCTGAGCAAAGAAGAACGAAGAAAACCAAAGACTCATGGAACATACCAGTGTAAAGGATTAATGGACCACATGAATAACAGCCTCCACCAGCCTGAGCCCACAAGAACTAGATGGTGCCCACTACCACTACCAACTGCTCCGACAGGGATCATGATAAAGTGTTCTGGACAGAGTGAAAGAAAAATGTAGAATAAAATTCAAATTCACAAAAAAAGACCAGACTTACTGGTCTGACAGAGACTGGAGAAACCTCTGAGACTACGGCCCTCAAACACCCTTTAAACTCAGAATGAAAGCCATTCCTGAAGTTCACTTTTCAGCCAAACATTAGACAGGCCTATAAACTAAACAATAACACACCTGAGGAATGTGCTTCTTAGTTCAATCAGGTATACAAGGTCAAATGGGCAACACCTGCCCAAAAGCAAAGACCGAAGGCAGGGTAAGGGATAGGAAACCTGGATGAATGGACATAGGGAACTAGGGTGTAAAGGGAAAGGGGGAGAGTGCTGTCACATTGCAGAGATTGCAACTGATGTCACAAAACAATTTGCTCATAAATTTTTGAATGAGAATCTAATTTGCGATGTAAACTTTTACCTAAGACAGTAAAATTAAAAAAAAATTTAAACTGTAAAATACAGCATATCAATATATGTGAGGTGCTTAGAGGGAAATTTATTGTATTAAATTCCTATAATATAAAAGAAGAAGGGTCTCAAATGATCATCTATACTTACAGCTTAAGATAAACTAGAACAGAAGGGTGAATAAACGCAAAGTGAACTGAAGAAAGATAACAGCAGACATCAATAAAATAGAAAAGCAATAGAGAAAATCAATAAAACCAGAAGCTGGTCAATGAAATTGATAAACTTCTAGACAGACTGATCAGGAAAAAAAAGACACAAATTACCAGTATCAGGAATGAGAGAGGGACCATCACTACAAATCTTACAGAAATTAAAAGGATAATAAGTGAATATTATTAACAACTTTATGCCAATAAATTTAACAAAATAAATGAAATGGACAAATTTTTTGAAAACCACAAACTCCCAAAGTTTCAATCAAAAGGAAATAGATAACCTGAAGAGCCCCATATCTATTTAAGAAATTGAATTTCAAGTTAAAATCCTTACCACAAAGAAAATTCCATGCCAGATGACTTCCCTGGTAAATTGCATCCAATATTTAAGGGAGAAATAATGCTGTTTCTACAAAAACTCTTCCAGGAAAATTGAAGAGGAGGGAACATTTCTCAACTCATTCTATAAGGTGAGCATTACCTTAATTCCCAAACCAGACACATACATACAAGAAAACTACAGACAAATGTACCTAATGACTGTGGAGAATAATATTCTTAACAAAATTTTAGCCAACTGAATCCAACAATGTATAAAACATGTAATACCTCATGACCAGTGCAATAAGGCAAGAAAAAAAAAATTAAATGCATACAGACTGGAAGGGAAAACATAAAATTGTCTTTATACCTAGGCAACGTGATTGTCTATGTAGAAAATTTCAGAGAATCTCCAAAAAGTTATTACAACTCATATGTGAATTTAGTAAGTTCTCAGGATACAGGTCAAGATACACAAATCAATTGCATTTCTATAAACTAACAATGAGCAATTGATAATTGAAATAAAAAAAAAAAACCAATAACACTAAAAATAGCACCAAAAACCATTAAGAACTTAGGTATGAATCCAACAAAATATGTGCAAAATCTGGAAGCTGAAACCTACAAAACACTGATGAATAAAATAAAAAGAGTCCTAAATAATGGAGAAGTATACTGTGATCATGAATCAGAAAATTAAGTGTTTTAAAATGTCAGCTCTCCCTAAACTGATCTAAAGACTCAGTGCAATTCCAATTAAAATCCTAGCAGGGTTACTTTGAGTTGACAAACTGATTATAAACTTTACATGTAAAGGCAAAGGAACTAGAATAACCAAAGTAATTCTGAAAAAGAGCAAAGTTGGAGAACTTACACTACCTGATTTTAAGACCTACTATTTTTTAATACAGCTAAAAAAAAAAAAATTTTTTTTTTTTTATATAGCTACAGCAATCAATATAGTGCGGTATTGGAGAAAGAATAAGCATATAGATCATGGAACAGAATAGAGAATCTGGAAAAAGACCTACAGAGATAGTCAATATTCTACAATGGTCCAAAGGAAACTCAATGGGGAGAGGATAGTCTTTTCAAGAAATGGTGATGGAATAATTAGATATCCATATGCAAAAAAAAAAAAAAAAAACTTGATCCATACCTCACGCCATATACAAAAGTTAACTTGAAATGGACAATAGACCTAAATGTAACACATAAAACTTTTAGAGGAAAA
Source organism: Elephas maximus indicus (assembly GCF_024166365.1). Lineage (NCBI taxonomy): Eukaryota > Metazoa > Chordata > Mammalia > Proboscidea > Elephantidae > Elephas > Elephas maximus. The sequence goes on along the minus strand of NC_064822.1, from coordinate 170,263,507 downwards.
TTTTTGTGACCTTAGGTTCAGCAAAGATTTTTTAAATACAATACAAAAAGCACTATTTATAAAAAAACAAACTGATATATTTGGCCTCATCAAAATAAAAATATTTGCTCTCCACAAGAGACTGTTAAGAGAATGAAAAGACAAGCCACAAACTGGTAGGAAATATTTACAAATCATACATTTAGTAAAGGACTTGTATCTCAAATATTTTGAAACTCGCAATACTCAATAATAATAAAAAACAACATGAAAGATATAATCACATGAAAAAATGAAAATTAAAACTGACTGTAATGAGATACCACTACACACCTATTAGAATGGCTAAAGTTAAAAAAAAAAAAAATCTATCTAGACCAAGAGTTATCAAGTATGCCAAACAACTGGAACTCTTGTACATTGCTAGTGAGAATGAAAAATGATATATACACTTTGGAAAATAGTTTGACAGTTTCTTATAAAGTTAAACATACATTCACTATACAATCCAGGACTCTCACTCACCTAGGAAATGACAACTTATGTTGACATAAAGACCTATATATACATGAATGTTCATAGTAGCTTTATTCTTAATTGCTCCAAACTGGAAACCACCCCAATGCCTTTGAGCTGGTGAATGGATAAAACAACTGGGACAGCCACATAATGGAATACTAGGAGGCATTAAAAAGAAATGAAATACTGATACATGCAGCAACACAGATGAACCTTGAATGCATCATGCAAAGTGAAAGAAACCAGACTCAAAAAGGTACATGCTACATGGTTTCCCATTTGACTTTCTCCTAAAGGCAAAATTATAGGCACAGAAAACAGATCACTATTTTCCAGGTCTTGGGAGTTGGGGCGAGGGCTTGACTACAAAGGGAATTTTGGCGGATGATATCACTGTTATCTATCTTAACTGTGGTGGTTGTTATACGACTGTTTAGGCTTGTCAAAGCTCACAGAGCTGCACACTAAAAACAGTGAATTTTACTGTATGTAAATTATGCCTTAAAAATAAATGGAACAAACAACGACAAACCCCACGAATCTACTAGCAGATCATGTCCCTCAAGATAGGTTTGGAAAAGGTGATCAGAGTTTCTGTAAATGGTTAATTAAAATTTATTTCTATATAGACCTACAAAGTGTCCATTTCTATAGTTTATACTCACTGGAAAGGACAACAAGTTCAGATGCTAGAATCAGAAAAGGCTATTTTCAAAACACACTATAACAGGGATGGCAACTAGTGTCACATAACAATATGTGTATAAATTTTTGTATGAGAAATTCACTTGAGCTGGAAACTTTCACCTAAAGCACAATAACAAACAAGTTACACAATTTTCCACCCTCAATCTCTAAATCTCTGAATGCTTTAGTGTTGTCACAAGAAAATATGTTCAGAAAGCCTTTCTTCAGTTGAAATAATCATTTAATAAACCATTGCTGAACACCTTCCATGGGTCAGACTTGTAAAAAAAAAACTTGCAGCCATCGAGTCGATTCTGACTCATAGTGACCTTATAGGACAGGGCAGAACTTCCCCATAGGGTTTCCAAAGTGCAGCGGGTGGATTTGAACTGCCGACCTTTTGGTTAGTAGCTGAACTCAACCACAGCAGCACCAGGCCTCCATGGATCAGACACTGGTCTTAAGAAGGTTTGACATGTTTTTGCCTCTTTTTTGTGCTGTCCTTGCTTCCTGTTATTAATAGCAATACAGATCTTAGATAGAATGCCAAGCACACTACATGTATGATTTCAGCACATTTAATCTTCACAACAGCCCTATGAAATGGTTATTATCACCATTTTCTATAAGAGGCACAGAGAAGTTAAATAGCAGGGCCACATAGTCAGTAAGCTCAGAGGTAAGAATGCATATCCAGGTCTGTCTGACTTTAAAGGCTTGTAATTGTGCTTCTCCATATGGGTTGTATATAATTATTCTACATGGCTTAAATGGTTTTACAGTCATTCATTTCACTAATTAATTAGCTAATTAAATAATTCAGCATTTATTGAGTGCCTCCTATTATTTTCGAGGCTGGACATGTTTTCACACTAAAGCGAAATAAGGGCTAGCCAGGATGGAAAGGGGCCTGCATGTCCCTTGTCCACAGGTAGGAGGGGCTGGGGTGCTAGCCTTAGGGCCACAGGCTTATTTCTGCAGAGGTGCCCCATGTATCCTTCTCTTTGAAATGAGCAGCCTGGCAACCACTGAGAGGCCATTGAATGTGTCTGCCTGTAGCTGTGCTAAGGGTGAAAGCATCTACTGGCTGGAAAATGCCTTGTTTTCTGGGAATCTTCCTGAGCCTCACCATCAAATATTCTTCAGGGGGTATAAGGATTTCTCTTTAGCTCCAGCTTCATCCTGCCCAGCCCTTCCTCTCTCCCAGTTGCTTGTGACTCAAATTGGCTAAAGGCCAGGGTGAGTACTTGCCTTTACTACATTCCTGAAGGGCTTTGGCCTGAGTTATCAGGGTGAGCGATGGGTTCCACAGAAAAGCAGATAATTGTGGGAAGACAAATGACAGACCTAGAGACCATCAGCTACATAAAGAAATGAGATGCACAGAAATGTTGCTACCAAACCATCTCTGCAGTGTAATGGCTCTGGTTTCATAGCCTGGCTCTACACTTAATAGGTGGTTCTCTTTGGACAGACTGTATAGCCCCGCAAAGTCCCAATTCCTCATTGGGCTCTCAGTCCCTTTTGCAATTATTTTTCCTTGTCTGCTTTTGTGTCAGCCTCCTTCATTAATTAACCCGTGAGTTTCTTGGGGGTAGAAACTGGATCTATTATATTTGTCGCTGATGTGTAGCGTATACTGGTGCTCAATAAATGCTTGGTTTTTATGAATTGGCCAATCCTGGAAGGAACTTTGGAAAAAAAGGTAGCAGGAGTGTGGGGGTATGAGGAGTCTTAATTTTATGATTTCAATTGAATGTTGCAAAGTTTAACAAATTATGAAGACTACTTGTTTGGTTGTTAACTAAAAATTTCAAGACAAAAGTGTAAACTTCTTTCCTGCTTCCCAAATCATTTTCCATCACCTCCATTACCCGTACCAGTCGCCACTGAGTTGATTCCGACTCATGGCGACCCCATGTCTGTTAGAGTAGAACTGTGTTGTATAAGGTTTTCAATAGCTGATTTTTTGGAAGTAGATCCCCAGGCCTTTCTTCCTGGGTGCCTCTGGGCGGGCTCAAATTACCAACCTTTTGGTTAGCAGCTGAGCTTATTAACCATTCATACCACCTGTTACCTCAGGTCCCCATTAAGGAAAAAGATGGTAAAATCGACATTCTCAGCAAGCACTCTTGAAAGAGATGCTACAGAATTTGCTATAAAGGCACATCCCTGACGCATTGCAAGGTTCAAATAGCTGATAAAACTATTTTAGGTAATTATCACATTTCCTTTTGGTCATCACTACTCTGGTGGTCCCTTGCATTGTGACTTTCCTCACGCAGAAGGTTTAACTATTATAAGCTGTCAGCAAATCATGGCTGTTCTGCTTCTGTAAAAGGAGATAATAAACTTCCTGCCCAGCAAGAGGCCAGGGACCTCCCTGTAACTCTTATCTCTCAAGGACTCCAGAGGTGCCTACTGCATGCCACTATCTTTTTTAAAAGCTTTGCTTACAATGCTAGGCAGGGAGTCTGTCCTGGGGTTCTGGTTATAGCTCTGGTTGGAACTGCCTGCCTGGGGGATTGAAGTGAAATACGTTCTTAATGTGAACTCAGCATTATGTGAACTCAGCATTATCTGTCAGGGGAAGGCCTAGAAGAGTGGTTTCAAATCCGTATAGTCCGTTATTTGCAACGTGTGCAGAGAGTGGCAAGGAATATGTGGTAGGAAAGAAAAAGAGGTCTGAAAACACAAATCACATGTTGTAACAAATAAATGTGGATGACTTGACCACATTGGCCTCCAAAAGAAAAATCAAGATCATTTCCCATTGCAATTATCAGATGGATTTTGCCACGACTGAGTTTATGGGTAACCCCTTCACACATGTTCGTTATCCCATTACTTTGTGTTGTTGCACAAAGACATTAACGGTGGTGGTGGAATAAAAAGAACTGGATGTTCCAATCAAAAAATTCTCTTTGATCTCAAAGAGCATATTGGTTATTCAAATGTGATCTAACCCTCAAGGTTAAAAATAGGTTTTTGTGCTAGTGAGGAAAGACTTCCATGTGCAGATAAGACAAAGCAGTTCCCTTTTTAAGTAGGGAGAAGCACATTAAGTCCTGGTGGAAACACCTTCCTTTATGACACCATTGCTTTTTTCCCACGTCAAAATTCATGCCTTCTTAATTTGAAAAGATGACAGGTCATTTTTTGTCTGTGTTTTCCAAATTTTCAGTATTCATCATGCAGTTATTTTCTAATTCGAATAAGATACTATTAAAATAATTTGAAAAAGTAACCCAAAGGTGTTGAGTATGAATGTATTTGTTCGTGCATTAAAAAAGCAGTGGAGAAATGAAGTCTTGCTGCGTGCCACAACATGGAGGAACCCTGACAACATTATGCTGGGTGAAATAAGCCAGGGGCAAAAGGCCAAGGCCTGTGTGATCTCGCTTATCTGAAATAAGCAAATATATAGAAACCAAAGGTTATTAGTGGCCACTGGGTGGGGAGAGAGGAGGAAAGGGGGAGTTTTTGTTTAGGGGGGGCATTGAGTTAATGTTAATGGTGGTGGAATAATTCAAAAAGGATAGTGATGATGGTTGTACAATGTGAAAAACATAATTAATGTCACTGAGTTATACATGTAGAGATAGTTGAATTGGAGAGTGTTTTATTGTGTATATTTTCACCATGATAAAAATTAAAAAAAAAAAAAAAAAAGGAAGTGGATGCTGCACTCGACTTGGAAACAAGGCCATTCGGGAGCTTGGGAATGTGCTTCCTCAAAAAGAAGGATGGACACATGTCAGCAGCTCCGAAATGGCCTGTCCTTGCGGAAATGTAAAGAGATAGCGAAGCTCTCGTTTGTCATCACTATGAAATGTGAGCGATGAAATACACAGCCAAGGAGAGGACTGATCTTTTTCCTGAGCTAGAGGAAGGAAACCTTTCGAGACATTTTGTATGTTTGCAGGATAAAGATAAAGAGAAGTGCCTCTTTGTCCCAATAAAAGGACAGCAGAAATAATGTCCTTGGTTGAGGCCTTGCTTTTCACGTTTTGCTTCTCTGGCCTCCAGACCTATCAGTAGGAAATGCCTGAACATTTACAGAACCCTTTCAGACTCATCGGTGTTTTGGTCATAGATGTGAACCTTGCCACCTTCTCCTGCCCACGACACAATGTGATGGAACAAAATCCACCGAAGATTTTGAGTTCTATTTGCCTGCTCACATTTTACAAGCTTGTTGTTGCTATTGTTAGCTACTGTCCAGTTGACCCCCTGGCAAGCCCATGCACGACGGAACTAAATACTGCCTGGTGCTAGACTGTTGTTATCCAGAGTTTTTACTGGCAGATTTTTGGAAGTAGATCTCCAGACCTTTCTCCCTAGTCTGTCTTAGACTAGAAGTGCCACTGAAACCTGTTCAGCTTTATAGCATGTCCACTGACAGACAGGCGATGACTGTATATGATGAGGTGTGTTGCCTGGGAATCAAATGTGGGTCTCCCTCACAGAAGGCGAGAATTCTCCCACTGAACCACCAATGCTCGCCTTTCACAAGCTACTCCCTGTCTAACAAGGGCTCAGAGAAAGGGCATTATGGCATTATTTTATTCATTTGTCATTATCGGAAGTCAATTTTGACTGTGAGTCATTCATCTATTTATTCTTAACACATTTATTTAGTGTCTTCTTTGTCACACACTTTGCTAAGTACTTCCACTTACATTAATGTTTTAAAATCTTTACAATAGCTTTTAATTTAGGGCTTTTAACCCATATCTGACAGGTAAGGAGTCTGAGGTGTTAGCAGAAAATAACTTGCCCAAACCAGCAAGTGATGGAATTAGGTTCAAACCTATGGCCTTTGGTAGCAGGTCCAGTGTTCTTTTGTCTTCTGTGGTCCGTCATGCATGATGTTGGAGATGCTGAGTTTCGTACTGCATTTTGGATAAAGCCTTTTCCTTGCTAGGGTGGGTCTCATTTACTAGCATCAGATTAGTTTTTGGGGCTTGAAAACAAGAAAAGCAAATCTATAAGTTCTTTCTATTGTATCAGGATTCTATGAGAACTGGATGCTATCGTGACCACATTTGGTGCTAAAACAGTCCTGGAGTAATCCAGTCCATGCAATCTGGAAGTCTGGGTTAATTGCTTTAAAGGACACTGCATCTGTGCACTTGATTCTGATGTGCTTAGAATCACATGCTGGGGTGAAATTGAGCACAGAGAAGTTAACAGAGGGAACAGCCAGAAAGAATATTCTAAACCCCCAAACCTTGACTTTTTTTAGGGCAAGAACCATAATTCAGACATTGACTGGAAGGACCTACCAATCAAAAGAGAATTTAGAAACTCATCATTTTGAGGGTCTCTTTTTTTTTTAGCAGCGGGACCTTAGAAAGAGGTCAGGTTTTGGCACCAGGTAGCACTGAACTTGGACCTGCTTTGTTGCTTACCAGCCCAAGTAAACCTGGTAAGAGATAATTCTTTTGAGTCTTTGAGTTCTCCTAGGCAAACTGGGGATAAACATGGCTATGTTAAAGATTTGTTTTTAAGGATTAAATCAGATGATATAGGCTAAGTACCTCTCATAGTATTAAGCATTGGTGGTTTAATGGCAGAATTCTTGCCTCCCATGCGGGAGAGACAGTTTAATTACAGGCCGGGGCACCTCATGCGCAGTCACCACCCATCTGTTAGGGGAGGCTTGCAGGTTGCTATGATGCTGAACAGGTTTCAGCAGAGTTTCCAGGCTAAGAAGGAACAGGAAGAAAGGCCTGGAGATCTACTTCTAAAAATCAGCCGATGAAAACACCTGTGCTCCACAACAGAACATTCTCCAATCCATTGTGCATGGGTTGCCATGAGTTGAATCCAACTCTAACGGCAGCTAACAACAACAATAACCTCTCACAGTACCTAGCGTTAACAATGCTGAGCAAATGCAAGCTATTCTTCATTTAGTCATTAGTTTGAAAAAAAGCAGGAGACAACATTGTATACCCAATATGGGCTCAACTATTTAAAAGCCCTATTAAAAAAAAAAAAAGATCTATGAAATAAGCCAAAATACTCAGGGTTTCCAGTATATGACAAAACACAAGTTATATATGTATTTTTTTCTTTATAACTTTCTGAACTTTGCAAATTGTTTACGATTTGCTTATATTACATTAATCAGAAAAAAAATTCGCAACAAAAAGAAGCAATCTCTCCCCTTAAGAAGATGTTTTCATTACGTCTTAGAAGATGAGAACAAATGGTAAATTCATGAATTAAAGTGCCTGATTTTTGCCTACAAGAAAAGAGAGGTGGATGGATTTTATGTAATTTTCATGTTGTAGCAGGGACTCAGTCACTGCCTGACTATTATTCATAAACAGGACAGAAGTCCCATTTTGGTTAACAAATACTAAGCTTGACCAGACAAGTCTAACTACACCATTGACTCAGACTTTGCTAGTAGTTTTTCTTATAATAGAACCTGGTCAGAATTAATTTTTATATGTGTGTGTATTTGAATATAAGCTAACTTAACACAGCTTCTTTACACCGAGGTTCTTAAGTCCCACATCATAAAGTTTGATATTCTACTCTAAGACTTAAGTTTTTGGATGGTTTGGTGACTATTTTGGTTGTAAAATTGTAACTACAGTCTTGGAGATTGTATTTGTAATAAAATGTCTGCTTAAAGAAAATTAAAGCCTGGCATTCTCACTTTCTCTCTTTGGTCAGTTACCTTTTTTCATAAAAATGGGAATCTTTTCAATTGTTCCTTCCTCTGTGTTGTAAAGGAGTTCTCCTAAAGAGAGATCTATAATTGCGGGAAAGCAGATTTCTTTATAAAAGCTGACAGAGTAACAAAGATTTTCTGCATATAGACTGACATGGAACTTTCCAGAAAAAGATGCCCAAATTTTCATTTTATCAGGCTTACTTCATCTCAATTTTCTGTGAACTGGGACATTGAGAAGCAAGTATCAAAATCCAATAAAAGTGTGTACCACTTACCCATGCAGTCTGGGCCCCAGTGGCCTGGACAACACTGAGGCTGGAGGTAGTCCTTCCTACAGATGTGCCTGCATCCGGGGAGAGACAGCGAGTAGGTTCTGACCTCAAACATGTACCTTGAGGGTAAAGAGAGGAAGTGAACCAATGACTAAAGCAGTGCAGTTAATTCTAGGTAGTAGGGTTGCCCTGGATTTTTATATATTCTTTATATGTAAACCATAGCTGTTGAGTCAATTCTGACTCATAGCGACCCTATAGGGCAAGGTAAAACTGCCCCATAGGGTTACCAAGGAGCAGCTGGTGGATTCGAACTGTCAGCCTTTTGGTTAGCAGCTGAACTCTTAACCACTGTGCCACCAGGGCTCCACCATTTCCTTAAAATGCTATCTTGACACAGTTTTGAGGCCCTAGCTGGGGGCTAATCTATTCCCATTTCTTGAGCAGCTATGAAGTCCACTTCCCTTATCAGGTTTTCACATTCATGGGCCACTATACACCCATCCTAATAGCCCCAGGGCTAGATACCCAACAACTAGGGACAGCCCCTATGCCCCCTTAGCTTGCAGAGTTATTCAAAATGCTCTCTCCCCAGGAAGCCCACACAACCTAGCTAACCCCACCCTGCTTGCCCTACATAAATCCTCTCTTACAATTTCAACTTGCTGTTACCTTGTCTCCAGGTGCAACCCCCTGTGTGACCCAGGGTCATGGTATGCTGTACCTCCCTGTCTCTGGGAACTGTGAGTATACTAAACCTAGTTACTTAAAAAAAAAAAAAATTATTTAATTTACTGTGCTTTAAGTGAAAGTTTACAAATCAAGTCAGTCTCTCATACACCTTGCTATGTTCTCCTAGCTGCTCTTCCCCTAATAAGACAGCACACTCCTCCCCTCCACCCTGTATTCTCCGTGTCCTTTCAGCCAGCTCCTTTTCCCCTCTGGCTTCTCATCTCGCCTTCAGACAGGAGCTGCCCACATAGTCTCATGTGTAAACCTAGTTACTTTTTATGGCTTCCTTGAATCCTCTTTCCCGTGTCCCACCATCCCACAAATTTGTTAGAGCAACTTACTTAGATTTAAAAAATATGTATATGGGTTGGAAACATTTGACCTTCTAAGCAGAATAAAACTTAATCATGAATTATCTTTAATTGTAAGAAATGGATTAAAAAATCAGGGCACGATGAAAATAGAGGTAAAATATCTAAACTGGTGTCAGAAGTCAAGTTATTAGTAACCAAAAAACCCAAACCTGTTGCTGACGAATAGATTCTGACTCATAGCAACCCTATAGGACAGAGTAGAACTGCCCCATACGGTTTCCAAGGAGTGCCTGGTGGATTTGAACTGCCGAAGTTATTAGTAGATGAAATAAATGATGTTAGGTCGCAGGCATATGCTAGTGGTGGGACTCAAACTTTGTTGCTAAATGTCCTAGCAGCCAGTGCAAGAAGGGAAAGATGACAGTGCACAGGATCTGTGGAATTAAAACAAACTGGTGGTTGTGGATTAGCACATTGATGGCAGGTAATAGAGATTTAAGAATTCTGTGGCACAGGTGGTATAATGTAATGAGTGACATTTGCCACCATACTCTGGTGGGAGACATAATGATGAGTTCCTTAGAATAATTTCGTGTACTGGCTGAGGTATAGTTCTAGAATACCCATTCTATGGAGGCTACATATCATTGTCTAATTACATGGATCTCTGCAGCGAAGGCTTGTTCCAGGATTAGACTTTAGTGTGTCTAGAAACAATCCTCTGTGAATATCTTTTTTTTTCCTAGGCTTTTGCTAAGAATAGTGGATGGTGCTTTCAGGGTTGTACTCCTAAACCAGTCCGTGGGACACAGCTGATAATGGCAGAGCCATGTGCTTTATGGGCAGCCAAGCTGGGAATAGGGCTAACCTTTTCTTTGAAAGGTTGAGAATTCTGGTAGAGGCATCTCTTCATAAAGGCAAGAAAAGAGAGAGCCTAAGGGCAGAGCCAAATGTCCCTTCAAGAACTAAATGTGGGTCTGTTGCAGCATAAGTGAATGACAGCTCAAAGTCTTCAATTCTAAAACACAGATTACGTGTACAACAATTTTAACCTCTGTGTGTGTGTGTGTGTGTGTGTGTGTGTGTGTGGGGTAGGGGTGGATGGGATATAACCAAGGGCCCCTTTAGCCCTGAATAAAAAAAATTAGCCAGTACAAAGTACCCAGCTCTCAGTAAAGTAACCATATAATTTTAACCTTGAACCCTTCCTAAATCTTTCTGATATACATTCTAAGAGTAAAGAGTAAGTGGTTGCAAATGTGTGTCAGTCTTGGTAACTGAGTGGTCCGTCGGCTCCTATGCTTGCTAATTCTAGGCCAGTTAATGCTGGAAAACTATTAGAAACTATGTCTTTAGAATCCAGTGCAGTCACATTATGTGAACGTGAACTTGAAATAGTGTGATATAACAGTGTTAAGGCCTCATTCTATACAAAAAAAAAAAAAAATGAATTCTTCATTTCCAAATTAAAGACAAACTCAAGTGTTGTCTAATTTCAATATTAGTAGACTGAGTAAATGAAAAACTGTGTCTGCACTCTGGCTTCAAGGCTGCACCCTTTCGCTGACAAGCAGAACTGCCTGCCATCCTGTGCCAAGATAAGTCTTGAATTATGAGAATTCTGGATCATAAGAGGTCTTCAGGAATGCAACACTCACATAAAATGCAACCATATTGTAGTTCCCGTGCCCCCTTTCTTTGAGTCCTAACTAGTATCAGGGTCCATAGCTAGTTGTGACATAAGACCCAAAGATTTTAACACATTAAGGCTAGAACACTTTCCAAATGGAACAAAACCCAGAATTCCAAAACCAGGACAAGATGAAGGGAGAATGTTTATGTGCAATGCAGATAGGCAACTTTGTGTTAAAGTGTGAGTCAATAATAACATATGCTTTAATCTAAAGGTCACCAAGTGTGAGTTACCTAAGTTTGGGCTCAGTGAGTCTTAGAGTAAGAAAAATCATGGAAATGCTTTGTAGTTCTTGAAATAGGAAGTTTCAATTTAAATTCACAATCCCTTGAGTTCCACGACTGGTTATTTTCTTATAACCAATACCTGCAATCTCGAACTCCTACAGAGCCATTGGTAATCTTGGTGTAACCGTCTGGGCACTTGATTCCAAAGTTGAGTGAGCAGGATCGGCACTCAGTTCTAATTGTCAGGAGAGACTTCTTATCACATCTTTTTGCCTGTGTAAACAAAAAGAACTTCAATTTCCATTATCAGAGCCTTGTAAAAACATTTAGTTGGCAAATCTTCTCCATTGGCTTCAATTCAGTTTGACAGCAGTGATGGCAAAGAGGTTGACGGGTAGTGAGTGACTGGCCTGCTGCTTTCAATCTCATCTGGAAAGAGTGTTGGAATCAGCAAGTAATGTCTGCCATGGCTGTGAAGGAGGGAAGGGGCACCGCTTATACCCGTTTACCATCCCTGATTAAGAGTCTGGAGCCCAACAAGGTAAGGTAATGTTACTACATACACCATCCGAGTAACCCTAAAATATATGGCAGAATACAGTTTTGAAATGGGATATTGTTAAAGCAGGTTATTCAAAGTTGTTTTGTGCTGTCAAGTTGATTCTGACTCATGGAAACCCATGTGTTACAGAGTAGAACTGCCTCGTAGGGTTTCCTGGGCTGTAATCTTTACGGAAGTAGATCCTCAGGCCTTTTTCTTCTGAGGTTCTGCTGGCTGGGTTCTGGTTACCAGCCAAGTGCAACAATTTGTATCCCCCAGAGATCTTTTTCAAGGTTAATTGGTCATAAATCAACAGGTCTCAAGGATGTTCTTTCAGCATTGATTTCACAGGATTACCTGCTCTGGGACCAGCATTGTGCTAAATGCTTTTGGAAGATACAATTCTGGCTTCAAAGACGTTTGTAATCTTTAGATTATAGTCCAACTAGAATGTAGGCTCCATAAGGGCAAGAATATTTTTCTGCTGTACCCCGTGCAATGATTGGTAGATTGCAGTCATCAGAAACATTTGTTGATTGAATGAATGAATTGTGGGACACTATCAGGCACAGTAAAAAAAAGCAAAAAAAGCAAGCCCGCTGCTCTCGAGTCAATTCCGACTCATAGCGACCCTATAGGACAGAGTAGAACTGCCCCATAGGGTTTCCAAGGAGCAGCTGGTGAATTTGAACTGCCAACCTTTTGGTTAGCAGCCAAGCTCTTAACCACTGCACCACCAGGGCTCCCTCACACACACTAGAAACAGTTAATTAGCAACATAAGGCAGCAGAGAATTTGTTATTAAAATGAATGATTCAGATCCTGTTTCAGTCCCTGCTTTGGGGACCTCATTTTCAGGCTTCTCTGTTGCCCATGATGCTGGGGCTGACTCTCCCAAATAGATTTCCTCCCCTCTCCCAAATTTCCTTACTCTCCCCGTCAAACTTAAAACTGGAGTTAAAGGACTTAGGTTTAGAATAAGCTCTGCATCCTCCTCCTTTCAAACTTGCTAAGTGGAAACCCTGGTGGCGTAGTAGTTAAGTGCTACGGCTGCTAACCAAAGGGTTAGCAGTTCGAATCCACCAGGTGCTCCTTGGAAACTCTATGGGGCAGTTCTACTCTGCCCTATAGGGTCGCTATGAGTTGGAATCGACTCAACAGCACTGGGTAAGTGTACAATCTTGAAGGAATTCTTTACCCTTTACTATCATCTGTAAAGGGAGGGTATTAATGAAGGTCCCTGGGTAGTGTAAATGGTTTGCGTTTGGCTGCTAACTGAAAGTTTGATGATTCAAACCCACACAGTGGTGCCGTGGAAGAAAGACCTGGTGATCTTCTTCCGTAAAGATTACAGCCTAGAAGACCATGTGGAGCTCAGTTCTACTCTGAGCACATGGGGTCGCTACGAGTTGAAATCAACTTGATGGCAACGTTTTTTTTTTCCTCAAGATTGCTGAGAGCTTTAAATGACATACCACATGCGAATTGCCTGGCACAGTGTCTGGAATATCATAGGCAGTAAATGCTAGTTCCTGTAATTCTTTTCCATCCTTAACCTCTGTTTTTCTTGTTGCCTTTCCTGCTAAGAATATTCTCTCTCTCCCTCTTTGCTACAGAACCTCGTATTGTCTAAGACCCTGTCTAATGTTGCCTCTTCCACAAAACCAGGCTCATGTCTCTTCCTTACCTCGACTTCTCCTCTTTTATGTTTGGCCCCATGGGGCACATTTTGTTAGTCTTTTCTTTCCATTTAAAAACCCCTTGTGGGCGAGGACCATGTTTCATACTTCTCCATTATCTCACAGCTCATCCTACAGTCCCAGCACTAGGCTAGATGTGGCAGGGGATGCCATAGCTACTTCTAAGTTTACTGAAATGTGTAATGTTCTCTGCAGAAGAAGACTTCACATTTACAGAGCCGCATATGGTTGCACACTTCAAAGACATTATCTTATTTGATATTTACCACCCTACAGATAAGCAAGGCAGGTAGCATGCTCCTTATTTTAGAGGGGAGAAAACTAAGGCAAGGGGGGCAGACCGTGACTTGCCCAAGGTCACACTGTAAGTTAGTGATCTCCTGATTCCTGAATTAACACCTTTCTCTTCCATGCACCCAATAAAAAAAAAAAAAAAATAGAAAAACAAAATCTGTTTTTCTGTTTTAAGATGATCATTGTGAACCACTGGGCTGTTCTTTACAGAATAATAATATTCTTTAATAATAATTTTTCTCCATGGAATAATAAAGGCCATGCTTAAATACAATTTGAATTAGCCCCTTTTAACTGTCATGATCACACCTCCACATTTTTTTAAAGCCAACTTTTCTTTACATTAGGGTTTCCCATTTGGGTAAGCATCAGAGCCCTGGTGGTGTACTGGTTAAGAGCTACGGCTGCTAACCAAAAGGTTGGCAGTTTGAATCCACCAGCCGCTCCTCGGAAACCCTAGGGGAAGTTCTGTAGGGCTGCTATGAGTCGGAACTGACTCAAAGGCATCCAACAACATGTAGTGACATTACCTTGCCTTTTTTCACTTAGTAGATCAGATCCAATGGACTCTTTTCAAGAAATCCCTTGACCTTCAAATCGTCCTTTTTTCAAAGGAAAGGACTCGTTCTACCTCCATTGCAGTACTTTCAAACCTGTTCCCTCTGAAGAGTAAACTCAGTTTTAAACATCAGCCAAGGCCTGCATTCTGCACTGAAACAAGCGCTCTGTGATGAAGATAATGACGATGACTACCATCTACGGTGCACTCTCAGGTGAGAAAGGAGCCCTGGTGTCACAATGGTTAAGTGCTTGGCTGCTTACCGCAAGGTCGGCAGTTTGAACCCACCAATGGCTCTGCGGAAGAAAAGAGCTTGTGATGTGCTCCCATAAGATCGCAGCTTAGGAAACCCTATGGGGCAGTTCCACTCTGCCATATAAGGTCGCTATCAGTTGGAAATCAACTTGAGGGCACCTAACAACCACGATGTGGGGTGAGAAACTGAAGTTTAAAGAAACCAAGCAGCTTGCTTAGAGCCAAATAGCTAGTAAATTGTGGAGCTCAGTGACCGTCCTCAGAAAATATTTGTTAAATGAACAAATGAAAGTCATAATTCAAATTCACTCCTATCTGACTTCAGAGACAGAGCTTGACCATCTTTCAACGTTTTCATGAAAAGCATTGGCAGAGTACAGCCAACTGGAGTGAAACTGGTGTTAGAAAAATGTTGCCTGGTGCAGGTACAGAGTAATGTTTAAGTTTTATTATTTTTAGAGCAGAAATCACATCATGTGGAATGCATCTTAAATAAACCATCCCAGATCAACTTTCACCACCCCTCATCTAGACTGGCCTCCCTGCAGACCTGACATTCAACCTTGCTTTGTGATGACATTTCATGTGAGCGTGCTTGAGAGTCCTGATAAGACAGCCCTGGGAGTTCTACTGGGAGGTGGCTTGTGGAAGGTAGAAGGGGTGAATGCCTGAAACATTTTATGAATATCTCTGATACTTACGTTCCTCAGCTAGATATCATCCATCTTGGAATTCCCCAGAACACCTCTTTCTCTCTCAAAAAACAAACAAGAAAACCCCAAAAAGCCAAACCTGTTGCCATTAAGTCAATTCTGACTCATAGCTGCCT
Organism: Elephas maximus indicus; assembly: GCF_024166365.1. NCBI lineage: Eukaryota > Metazoa > Chordata > Mammalia > Proboscidea > Elephantidae > Elephas > Elephas maximus. The sequence goes on along the minus strand of NC_064822.1, from coordinate 170,248,212 downwards.
CGTGTATTACAGAATAGAACAGAACTCCATTAGGTTTTCCTGGCTGTAATCTTTATGGAAGCAGATTGCCAGACCTTTCTTCCTTGACACCGCTGGGTGGGTTCAAACCACCAACCTTTTGGTTAACAGCCAAGTGTAAAACGTTTACACCATTCAGGGACATATCTTTATAACCATAGTTATTTTCTATAGCTGGGAATATGGGATGGTAGGTATTCACAGTGATGAGACTATTAAACAAAAATGAAGATAACAAAATCCACAGTGGAAAGAAGGATAACCAAACCGAACCGAACCCAGTGCCATCGAGTCGATCCCGACTCATAGTGGCCCTGTAGGACAGAGTAGAACTGCCCCACAGAGTTTCCAAGGAGCGCCTGGCGGATTTGAACTGCCGACCTTTTGGTTAGCAGCCGTAGCACTTAACCACTAGGCCACCAGGGTTTTGGGAAAGAGGGAGGCTAGCCCTAAATTCAGAGATCCCAATAATGGTGTTTTAGCACAAGAACAGAACCAAGCGGGTTAGCACCTCTTCAGAAAGGTGGTGCATCATCACTGGCTTCATTTTAGGAAGTCCAGATGGTACCCATGACCACATAAGCAAGCAGAAAGCTTCCGAACACATCGTGAAAGTTGACAAATAAAATATATAAAAGTGTTATCTTACCTGCCCCGTAGTTTCAGCCAGGGAGCAGAAATCTTGTACAACCAATCCAAGAAAACAAATGAGGTGTCGTAGCATGGTGAGGGACTATTCGCTCCTTCGCTGTGCCAGGCACCTGTCAGAACTATTCTGCTATTTTAAAGTAGCTGCACGAATTCGCAGTGAATTCTTTCTCATTGCAATGTTTACTTTTAAATCATCTCCCCTCCTTTTTCTAGACTGTACCAGCAGATATGTGAGACCTGCCTCTAGACAGGAAAAATGGCCAAATCCAGGGGTCTTGGTGAAATTGGCCACTCTGCAGTGTATATACGAATCCTGGCTGAATGACAGGATATCCTGAAGGGGCTGCCCCAGAGCCACGACCTGAGATTTTTGGGCCCCCTGAAACTCCAGCCACAGCTGCCTGCCTCCCCACGGCTCTGCCCGCCCCCTCTTGTCCTGCCTCTTCCTAGGCCTCCAGCCCTGCCCAGATTTATACAACCAAGCCACAGAAAATGTCCAGGCCATTCTGTCTAAATGCAAAAGGCCACACTTGCTGGCAGTCAGTAATCATGGGTGTTCCCGTCAGCAGGCACGATCCTAGGCTCTGAGAGAATACCACAGAAGCCTGTGTCCCTGCCTTGGAGCGGGCTGGTGGCCTCACCCAGGGCAGTTGGCAAACCTCTATCACAAAGGAATGTCTCTTTTCAGATGCCGGCAGTTGGGTTTTAGACTCATTCTTTTTCTTCTTCCATGTCCCTTCAGTAGCAAGTGACTGAGCCTGTCAGTCTGATCTTATCCTTCAAGGCCTGGGATCTAACCCCACCTTTTTCATAGGAAAAAAAAAATAAAGTCTTCCTTTCCTGGTGCCTTTACGCCCCCCTGGAGATCCTGCCAGTATTTGCACACATGCCATGAGAACCCAGTTGCTTCTGTCACAGCCCATCCATCTACAAGTCGGTCTCCTGTGCTAAATTGTGACTCCCCTGAGGACAGGGACATGGACTTTTCTTCTCTGTGCCCCTTGCAGCATAGTACAGAGACTGTTTCTGTTGGTTGACCCAACTCATTGTGACCCCCATGCTCGACAAAACAAAACAAAACAAAACGCTGCCTCGTCCTGCACCAACCCCATGATCAGTTTAGGATCGGACCGTTGTGAGCCCTAGGGTTTTCACTGGCTGATTTTCAGAAGTAGATCACCAGGCCTTTCTTCCTGGCCTGTCTTTGTTCGGAAGCTCCGTTGAAACCTGTTCATCATCGCAGCAACACAGAAGTCTCTGCTGACAGATACGTGGCGGCTATGCATGAGACGCATCGTCTGGGAATCAAACAAACCCAGGTCTCCCACATGGAAGGCGAGAATTCTGCTGCCGGACCACCAATGCTTCTAGTGCTTGAAAATAACACAAACGATGAGTGATAAGAGCCAACATTTCAAAAAATGTGTTACTTACCAGCCAGGGAAATAGTTGTGATTACTTATTCCCATTTTATAGTTGGGAAAGTGAGATAGAGAGGTTAACCAATGTATCCAAGACCACACAGCCGATAGGTGATGGACCCAGTATTTAAACTGTATGGCTCCAGACCTAGTACTTTAAAAAAATTATTGCACATTAGTTGAAAGTTTACAGAGCAAATTAGTTTCATATTCGATAGTTTGTACCTGAAGTGTTCCATGACATTGGTTTGATTCCCTGCAATGTGTCAGCACTCTCTTCATTTCCGCCCTAGGTTCCCCGTTTCCTTTCATCCTGATTTTCTACCACTTTCTGCCTCCTCATCTTTGTTTTTGGCCTCATGTTGTCCTTTTGATCTCATATAATTGATTGTTCTAAGGATCACGTTCCTCTCAGGTGTTATTTATTTTAGGGGCTTGTCTATGGTTTGGCTGAAAGGTGGTCTCTGGGAATGGCTTCAGGTTCTGAAGGGTGTTTAGGGCCATAGTCTTGGGGGTTCCACCAGTCTCTGTTGTACCAGTAAGTCTGGTCTTTTTCATGAACTTGATTTTTTCTGTTTTACAATTTTTCTCCCTCTCTGTCTGGGACCCTCTGTTATGATCCCATTCAGAGTGACCGGTAGTGGTAGCCAGGCACCATCTAGTTCTTCTGGTCTTGGGGTTGTGTAGGCTGTGGTTCATGTGGTCCGTTAGTCCTTTGGACTAATTGCTCTCTTGAGTCTTTCGCTTTCTTCACTCTCCTTTGCTCCAGACAGGAAGAGACCAATAGTTGTATCTTAGATGGCCACTTGCAAGCTTTTAAGACCCCTGAAGCTACTCACCAAAGTAGGATGCAGAACTTTGTCTTTATGAACTATGTTGTGCCAATTGATGTAGCTGTCCCCCAAGTCTATGATCCTTTGCCTTTGGACTAGAAACTTTGTCCCACAGGTATTTGGTTATGTCTAGGAAGCTTCCTTGACTGTGACCCTTCTGTACTCTATTGTCTGTATTAATATATAAGCAGCAGCTACAGTTATGTATGTAGAAATATCTACCACCAGACTTATATTTGCAGGTGTGTGCGTTCCCTTACACCTTCAAAGACCTCTTGGCATACCTATCTACCTATGTATCCATTGGTAAATTGGTATTTGTTAATACTATTGTTGCAAGATTGTCTACACCATAGTAATTACCGTTTTTGCCCTTTGTTCTTGCATTCCTTTCATTGTCCACCCATGCCTTGGCCATGTTTTGCTGATTTGTCCCATATTGTGTATTGCCTTTCCCTTCACCAACATTAACACATATCTTCTATCTATTTGGTAATTTTCCCTTCCTTCCCCTCCCATCCCTGGAAGCCATCAAAGAGTTTTTTTTTTCTTCTCTGCATAAACTTTTTTTGTTTCTTTATAATAGTGATCTCATACAATATTTATTCTTTTGTGATTCACTGATTTCACTCAGCATAATGTCCTCCAGATTCATCCCTGCTGTGAGGTGTTTCTCTGATTCATCATTGTTCTTTATCATTGTGTAGTATTCCACTGTGTATATGTATCACAGTTTGCTAATCCATTCATCTGTTAACGAGCACTTAGGTTGCTTCCACCTTTTTTTCTATTGTGAATAACGCTGCAATAAACATGGGTGTGCACATGTTTATTTGTGTCACAGCTCTCATTTCTTTGGAGTGGGATTGGTGGGTCATATGGTATTTCCATTTCTAGCTTTTTGAGGACATGCCATACCATTTTCCAAAGTGGCTGTAACATTTTACATTCCCACCAGGAGTGTGTAAGAGTTCCAGTCTGCCCACAGCCTCTCCAACATTTGTTATTTTCTGTTTTTTTGATTAGTGCCAGTGATGTGGGGGTGAGATGGTAGTTCTCCTTTGCACCTCTCTAATGGCTAATGATCGCGAGTATTTCTTCATGTGTTTGTTAGCCATCCGTCTTGATAATCTAGTGCTGCTATAACAGAAATACTAGAAGTGGATGGCTTTAACAAACAAAAGTTTATTCTCTTACAGTCTAGTAGGCTAAAAGTCTGAATTCAGGGTGCCAGCTCTAGGAGAAGGCTTTCTCTCTCTGTCAGCTCTAGAGGAAGGTCCTTGTTATCAATCTTCCCCAGTTGAGGAGCTTCTCAGTGCAGGGACCTTGGGTCCAAACGACGCACTATTCTCCTGACTCTTTTCTTGGTGATATGAGGTCCCCATGTCTCTCTGCTCATTTCTTTCTTTTATATCTCAAAAGGGATTGACTTAAGAAGCAACCTAACCTTGTAGATTGAGTCCTGCCTTATTAACATAACTGCCTCTAATCCCACCTCATTAACATCATAGTAGGATTTACAACACATAGGAAAATCACATCAGATGATAAAATGATAGACAATCACACAATACTGGGAATCATGGCCTAGCCAAGTTGACACACATTTTTGGGGGACACAATTCAATCCACAACACCATCTTAATGTCTTCTTTGGTGAAGTGCCTGTATATTCTTTGCCCATTTTGGGAACACAATTCAATCCATAACACCCTCTGAATGTCTTCTTTGGTGAAGTGTCTGTATATCCTTTGCCCATTTTTGGGGGACACAGTTCAGTCCATAACACCATCTGAATGTCTTCTTTGGTGAAGTGTCTGTATATCCTTTGCCCATTTTTTGTTGTTGAGGTGTTGAAGTTTTCTATAAATTTAAGCTATTAAACACTTGTCGTATATGTTGTAGCCAAACTTTTTGCCCCAGTCTATAGGTTTTCCTTTTACTGTTTTGGAGAAGCCTTTTGATAAACATAAGTGTTTAAGTTTTAGGAGGTATTATTTATCCAGTTCATCTTCTGCTGTTTGTGAACTTTCAGTTATGTTTGGTATTGTATTTGTGACATATATTAGGGCCTCTAGCATTGTCACTATTTTTCCTTCCATGATCTTTATAGTTTTAGGTTTTATATTTAGGTCTTTGATCCATTTTGAGTTAGTTTTTGAGTATGGTGTGAGATATGGGTGCTGTTTTGTCCCCCCCTTTTTTTTTTTAAACAAATGGACATCCAGTTTTGCCAGCAGCATTTGTTAAAGAGATTGTCCCTTCCCTATTTAATGGACTTTGGCCCTTTGTCAAAGAACAGCTGTCCATAGGTGGATGGATTTATGTCTGGGTTCTAAATTCTATTCCATTGGTCTATGTGTCTGCTGTTATGCAAGTACAAGGCTGTTTTGACTACCATGGCTGTACAGGAGATTCTGAGATCAGGGAGTGTGAGGCCTCCTGCTTTGTTCTTCTTCAGTAATGCTTTGCTTATCCAGGGTCTCTTTCCTTTCCATATGAGGTTCATGATTAGTTTTTCCATCTTGTTAAAAATGCTGTTGGAATTTGGATCAGAATTGCATTAAATCTGTAGATTGCTTTGGATATTATTGGCGTTTTCACAATGTTGGGTCTTCCTATCATGAGGATGGTATGTTTTTTCATTTATGTAGGTCTCTTTTGGTTTCTTGTACTAGTGTTTTGTAGTTTTCTTTGTATAAGTCTTTTACATCTGTGGTTAGATTTATTCCTAAGTATTTTATCTTTTGGGGGGCTATAGTAAATGGTTTTTTTCCCAAATGTTCTTTTCAAGGTTGTCTTTGTTGGCGTAGAGGTATCCAGATGATTTTTTTGTGTCAAGCTTGTATCCTGCTACTTTGCTGAATTCTTCTATTAGTTTCAATAGTTTCAGAGCTATGGCTTTTAACTACTACTCTCTACTGCCGATAATCAATACTTAATGAATGAATAGACGTCAGGTGGTATTCCCATCCTGTTGTCATGATAGAAAAGTGTCAGGCTCAGCACCAACAAGGATAAGGTCTGAGCTTATGGACAAGACAGGCATAAATGAGTGGATCTCATGACACCAAGTTAACTGGGAGACTCATGCAAGTACAAACAACTAGTTTTGGTTAAATAATCCTTCTTTCCCTGTAGAGTCTTTCTCTTTTATCTTTGGACACAACATTTTATCTATTTACCGGTAATCTAACAAAATTTTCTAATACAGTCAGACCGTCCAGAGGCTAATCCAGAGGTCTGAATGGAAAGAAGCCAGGTGAGGAAGTCTTCAAAACCCCTTAACTCAGTGGCTGTCCACGCTGGCTGCACATTAGAATCCTGGGAGCTTAAAAGAAAACTCAATGCCCAGCTTCATCCCAGAATAATTAAATTGGAATGTCCGGGAGTGGAGCCAGGCAGGATATATTTTTTGAAGCTTCCTGGGTGATTTCACTTGTACTGGACTGTTGCTTGGGAGAAATTAACTATTATTGTGTGAAGTCACGGTGATTTGAGTTTACCTGCTAGGACAGCTGCGTCGCCTTAATACACCAGGCTAAAGAAATTGGAAGCCTCTTTCCGATTCTTTTCTTTCTGAAATATGTGACAAAATATCTGTGGCTTGGAATGGGCTAGGTCCGAGGTAAAATAATAAAATGAATGCATACTGTTGTTGTTAGGTGCTGTCGAGTTGGTTCTGACTCTTAGCGACCCTATGTACAACAAAACAAAACAGTGCCCAGTTCTGTGGCATGCCCGCAATTGTTGTTATGCTTGAGCCCATTGTTGCAGCCACTGTGTCAATCCATCTCATTGACAGTCTTCCTCTTTTTCTCTGACCCTCTACATTATCGAGCATGATGTTCTTCTATAGGGACTGACCCCTCCTGATAACGTGCCAAAGTATATTAGATATAGTTTTCCCATCCTTGTTTGTAAGGAGCATTCTTGTTATACTTCTTCCACGACAGATTTGTTCATTCTTTTGGAAGTTCGTGGTATATTCAATATTCTTCAGCAACACCACAATTCAAAGGTGTTAATTTCCTAAATACCCATACTAACGTTTCCTAAGTAGTCTTTGGCGAAAGACAGTACTGATTTTGGGAGATGCTGCAGGGAGTGCTGGGGAAGAATTCTCTAAAGAAATAATCTGAGAAACCCTGCATTCAATGCCCCTTTCTTATGGATTGACCATGCTAACAAGCACACCAAGTATACTGAGAAGTTCTGCAGTGAAACATAACAGTTTGACCTTGCTTAAGGCAACATTTCCCAAACTTTTTAGACCCAGAGATCCTTTCTCTTTTTGCCACACACATTAGCAACCTGTCATCGATTGAATTGTGTCCCCCCAAATTATGTGTCAGCTTGGTTAGGCCATGATTCCCAGTATTGTGTAGTTGTCCTCTGTTTCGTGATTGTCGTTTTATGTTAAAGAGGATTAGGGTGGGATTGTAACACCCTTACTAAGGACACACCCTGACCCAATGTAAAGGGAGTTCCTTGGGGTTTGGCCTGCACCACCTTTTATCCTACAAGAGATAAAAGGAAAGGGAAGTGAACAGAGTAGGGAAACCTCATACCATCAAGAAAGCAGTGCTGGCACAATACAGGGGAGGTCAGCACAATTGGCCTAAACCAAAAGCAAACAAGTTTCCTGAATAAACTGAATGCTTCGAAGGCCAGCATAGCAGGGGTAGGGGTCTGGGGGCCATGGTTTCAGGGGACATCTAAGTCAATTGGCATAATAAGATCTATTAACAAAACATTCTGCATCCCACTTTGAAGAGTGACGTCTGGGGTCTTAAACGCTAGCAAGCAGCCATCTAAGATGCATCAGCTGGCCTCAACCCACTTGGATCAAAGGAGAATGAAGAACACCAAGGACACAAGGTGATTACGAGCCCCAGAGACAGAAAGGGGCACATGAACCAGCGACTACATCATCCTGAGACCAGAAGAACTAGGTGGCGCCTGGCTACAACCGATGACTGCCCTGACAGGGAACACAACAGAGAAACCCTGAGGGAGCAGGAGAGCAGTGGGATGCAGACCCCAAATTCTCATAAGACCAGACTTAATGGTCTGACTGAGGCTGGAAGGACCCCGGTGGTCATGGCCTTCTGTTGCCCGAGGACAGGAACCATTCCTGAAGCCAACTTTTCAGACATGGATTGGACTGGACAAGGGTTGGAGAGGGATGCTAGTGAGGAGTGAGCTTCTTGGATCAGGTGGACACTTGAGACTAGGTTGGCATCTCCTGGCTGGAGGGGAGATAAGAGGGTGAAGGGGGATAGAAGCTGGCAAAAAGGACACGAAAAGAGAGAGTGGAGGGAGAGAGCAGGCTAAATTTTTTTTTTTTTTAATTAGGGGGAGAGTAATTGGGAGTGTGTAGGAAGGTGTATATGGGTTTTTGTGTGAGAGACTGACTTGATTTGTAAACTTTCACTTAAAGCACAATAAAAATTATTAAAAAAAAAAAAAAAGAAAGCAGTGCTGGGAGCAAAGCACATCCTTTGGAGCCCAGGCTCCTGTGCGGAGATGCTCCTAGTCCAGGGGAAGATTGATGACACGGACCTTGCTCCAGAGCTAACAGAGAAAGCCTTCTCCTGGAGGTGACACCCAAAATTTGGACTTCTAGCCTACTAGACTGTGAGAAAATAAATTTCTCTTTGTTAAAGCCATCCACTTTTGGTACTTTTGTTATAGCAGCACTAGATAACTAGGACACAACCTCCAGACCAAGTGTTTTTTTTTTTTTTTTCCCTGATCTAGTTTTCTATTGATCTCTCTGGGAGAAGCATTGTCAGGTAGAATTTTCTGTTTTTAAATTGCCAGGAAGTAGAAGTAACTGGCTGTAAAAATGGCTTGCAGGCAGTGTCTGATCTCTTCCAGCCCCACCATGGGGAAGGAGAACCAAGATCAATAGCCCAAGGCTGATTCCTATGAGGCAGAGGTCAGACATACCTCTTCCCTTGGCCATCTTTACCAACTCTACCGCAGCACTCTCTACTTCTCTGCTGGGCCTCTCCTTCCTTGGTGGTGGTGGGGTCTTCCTCTCTGCTCTGGAATTGGCTCTCTTTTAAGGCAAAACTAATCAATCCCCTTGGTAGGGCACAATTACCCTATCACACAATCACCTACAAGACCATGGCTAGAGAAAGGCCACACACAAAAATCCTTAATCACACTGCACTGTCTCTGCTGCCAGTAGCCTTGGAGACTCTACAGTCTAGGACCTGTGCATGTTGTTAGTTGCTGTTGAATTGGTTTATGGAGACATCATGCACACTGGAATGAAATGCTGCCCAGTCCTGTGCCATCCCCATGATCAGTTGTGGACCAGAACTTTGTGGTCCATAGGGTTTTCATTGGCTGATTTTTAGAAGTAGATCACCAGGCCTATCTTTCTAGTCTGTCTTAGTTTGGAAGCTCTGCTGAAACCTGTTCAGCATCATAGCAACATGTAAGCAAGCCTCCACTGACAGGCAGGTGGTGGTTACACATGAGGTGGATGGGCAGGGAATTGAACTGGGTCTCCCATATGAAAGGGAGAATTCTACCACTGAGTGACCAATGCCTCATAGGACATGTGCATAGAATCTATCAATTAGTTGCATTTAAGATTGTAATTCACACAGCAATGTTTAGAAATTGTCTGAAGAAAGTGTTGTTATTTCATTTTGTTTCTGTTAAACTCTTTTGATTGCTATGAACAGAAATTCATCAAGTTATTTCAAATCCCTGCCTACCCTTCCTCTACCCCAATGAGCCTGCAATAGACAAAGTGCTGAGAATGTGCCTAGTACCTAGTGGGTGCTGGATCATTCTTAACCATTATTATTATAACTCAGTTAAAATATGCAGATTTGACAGATGACAGTTCCACAAATCTATACCCTTAGCTGGTGTAGCTCTGATGTGGGTCTGGATTCCCACTGTACCGGGAAACCCTGGCGGCGTAGCAGTTAAATGCTACGGCTGCTAACCAAAAGGCCCGCAGTTCGAATCTACCAGGCACTCCTTGGAAACTCTGTGGGGCAGTTCTACTCTGTCCTGTAGGGTCGCTATGAGTCAGGACTGACTTGATAGCAATGGGTTTGGTTTGGGTCACCCCATCAAGTTCTGCTTTGGGGAACATGTCACTTTTTTCATCAGGGTCCATATTCCTTTTTGCAGGTTGTTATAATCTCTATCTCTAATCACTCAAAATTGTTTTGGGATATGGGTTTTTAATCGAAACTATTTCACAGGCAGTTTGCATGCTCCAATATCCCCTGCTGTCCTTACTGCCACTCACTCAAAGCCTGGGAATGGCTTTCCTCTGCCCCAGCCTGCAGTGCTTCATCTCACGGGTTTCTCTTGATGTTTTCCTTGATCTATGTGTGTTCTGCCCTCAGAGGTTGCAATGGCATAGGTTCTATTCTCCTCTTAAGTGAGAGGAGTCATCTCCTGATTGGAATCTGAAGACTTTTCCCATATTGGAAAAGGAAAAAGGGGAACTAGGACATTTCCTGGGTCACTGTAATAATGGCTTGGGGACAGTGTCTGACCTCCTATAACTTCACAAGGGGGAAGGAGAATCAAGATTAACAGCCCAAGGCTGATTCCTTTGAGGTGAAGATCAGACATGCCCCCTCTCTCTGCCATCTTTACCAATTCTGACATTATCCATCCCTCCCGGGGCATTCTTCTCTGCTGGGTTCAATAATTCATTACAATGGCCACGCAAAACTCACAGACAATACTTGTGATTATGGGATTTATTAGGGTAGTAACAGGTTACAGTTCAGGTCCAGGACTGATAAGGATACAGTTCTTCCATCAGGACAGCCTCTTCACAGCCGTACTCTCAGGCATGCCTCTCCCTGGCCGTTGGCCTCTGCTCTGCTCAAGCAAGTGTTACAAAGCTCTTTTAGCTCTGCCAATAAGTGCTGGGAGGAACCCCACTCCTCCCGTAAGCATCAGCCTGAAGGCACTCAGTTCTAGCTCTGTGGGTCATTGGCAAACCTAGCTCTACCAAGTACCTGGAGGCATCCTACTCTGCCAGGAAGTCTCCTGCCCAAAGGTACTCAGCTTTCTCACTCTGTGGGCCAGGAAGCCCATCACACTATCTCCTGCCAGTTTTTCCTGCTGCCATTCTCTGCCTCTGCTTCTTGCTGTCTTCAGTATTACAGCTCTCTCTCTCTCTCCATCTCCTGGTTCCAAGAGCTTCCCAGTGCAGGGATCTCGAGTCCAAAGGACATGCTCCGCTCTTGGCCGTTCTTCTTCGTAGTGGTGAAATCCTCTCTCTGCTCTGGAATTGGCTCTCTTTCAAGCTTAGCAGGATGGCAGAATTGACCAATCCCCTTGGTAGGCCACAATTACCTTATTTGCACAGTCCCACCCCATCAGTTGGATGGGAGTTACAAGACCATGGCAAGAAAGGCCACACAAAAATGATCCATCACACCCACAGTCACATTACTGAGCATCCCCTGTGGCTGTAGAAGTTCTGACTTGTTTAATCACTCCTTTCCCTACATCATGCCAGTTTCTGAGTTTTTAGTCCCCATGCCTCATATGATCCTTGATAAAATTTGATTTTGTCCAAAGTGGAACAAACAGAACTAACAAAACAGTCTTTCGAAATCACAGTTCACAGCTTCAAATACAGTCTCGCAGTAGGAGAGATGGATTTTTCTGCCTTGGCTTGTAGACTTTAATAATCTACATAATACAGCTTTGCATAATAAAGCATTTCTTGTGTGTGCTTTGAGTAGCATTCCAAGAAGAGGAAATCATCTTTATCACCATCACCATGCACCACATCATCGTATCATCATCATCATCACAAACATGCACATAGCTTTTACCACATGCTAGGCACTCTTCTAACCTTTTAACTCAATTTATTCAATCTTCACCACAAGTCTATGATGTAGGTATTATCATTATCCCTGTTTTGCTGATGAGGAAACTGAAGCAGAGTGAGGTTGAATAAGTTGTCCAAGGTCACAGCTAGTAAGCAGTGGAGTGGGGGTTTGAACTCAGGCAGTCTGGATCCAGAGGTTTCTGCTGAGGTATCCATATGACCTGCTTTGATCCCCCCTGAAAGTTGAATGTGGTCCTCCCGGGCCTTGAGATTTGGACAACAGGTTCAGAGTTTATGAAGTAGAACAAAGCTAACCATCCACATGAGAATCAATCATATCTTTTGCTTTGAAGGAAAAAAAAAAAAAAAAGCCAGACATTGGGATCTGTTATGGATTGAATCGTGTCCCCCCAAAATGTATGTCAACTTGGCTAGGCCATGATTCCCAGTGTAGTGTGGTTGTCCACCATTTTGTCATCTGATACGATTTTCCTATGTGTTGTAAATCTTACCTCTGTGATGTTAATAAGGTGGGATTAGAGGCAGTTATGTTAATGAGGCAAGGCTCATTCTGCAAGATTAGGTTTTGTCTTAAGTCAATCTCTTTTGAGATATAAAAGAGAAATGAGCAGAGAGACATAGTGTCGCAGTTATCTAAAAAAAAGTTATCTAGTGCTGCTATAATAGAAATACCACAAGTGGATGGCTTTAACAAAGAGAAATTTATTTTCTCACAATCTAGTAGGCTGGAAGTCCAAATTCATGGCATCAGCTCCAGGGAAAGGCTTTCTCTCTCTGTTGGCTCTGGAGGAAAGTCCTTCTCATCAATCTTCCCCTGGACTAGAAGCTTCTCTGAGCAGTGACCCGGGTCCAAAGGACACACTCTGCTCCCAGTACTGCTTTTCTTGGTGGTATGAGGTGCCCAACTCTCTGCTTGCTTCCCTTTCCTTTTATCTCTTGTAAGATAAAAGGTGGTACAGGCCACACCCCAGGGAAACTCCCTTTACACTGGATCAGGGATGCGACCTTAGTTAGGGCGTTACATGCCACCCTAATCCTCTTTAACCTCTTTAATCCCCAGAGATTATGATTTATAACACATAGGAAAACCATAAAATGGAGGACAATCACACAATACTGGGAATCATGGCCTAACCAAGTTGACATATGTTTTTGGGGAATGCAATTCAATCCATGACACATGGGGACCTCATTACCACCAAGCGAAAAGAGCTGGGAGCGTGTGTCCCTTAGATCCAGGGTCCCTGCACAGAAAAGCTCCTAGACCAGGGGGAGATTGATGACAAGGACCTTTCCCCAGAGCTGACAGAGAAAGAAAGCCTTCCCCTGGAGCTGACACCCTGACTTCGAACTTCTAGCCTCCTAGACTGTGAAAGAATAAATTTCTCTTTGTTAAAGCCATCTACTTGTGGTATTTCTGTTATAGCAGCACTAGATGACCAAGATAGGATCCAAGGTTAATTTTCTGATAACAACTTATTTTTCTTTCTCTTAGCAGTTTTTGCTAGACTAAAGAAGAAAGAGATCTCAGAACAGCAGCCTAGGTATCTTTCTTGGACAGCTATTGAGAAAATTGAAAAAGTTGCTTTACCTAGTTTCAACAGACCCAGCAGCTTCCTAGAATTTTTCCAAATGAAAATGGTGCTTTGGGAAGTGACAATTCCCAAAGATAAGAGGAAAACAATAGTAAGTCCCCAAACACTTTCAGTAAGAGAAATCAGTAGGTACTAATTGGATATGTTTCCTCTCCCCGACTCCTACCCCGTCCCTCACGTGGTCCTTGATAAAATTTAGATTATACCCAACATAGAGCAAACAGAACTAAGAAAACAGGCTTCAGAACCACAGTCTCCCAGTAGGAGAGTTGGATTTTTCTGCCCTGGCTTGTAGATTTCATACAGAATAGGCTTTTTCAGCAGAATCCACTTGTATTATTTAAATAGCTCAGTGTTGGATTCAAATGGACATTCTTTTTGTCTACTCATTGGGCAGAATTCTTGGAACAGAAACATCTTGGCTAGGGTACGAAATACTTTTCTTCTCTCCCTCCCATCATATTGTAAATTTGAAATAATCCAAAAGCTATTTATATTCCAAATATAGAAATTATAAAAGGGGGTCCATGTTCTTTTTTTTTTTTTTTGTCTCTTTCTTGTACTGATCTGCTAAGCTATCTGGAATTCTTTTTTCTTTGCCTTTTCCCCTTCACTGCTTTGGGTAAGAATATCTTGTATTTCTCTAGATCAAAGGACTGGACAAAATGAGTAGGAATAGCCTAATGTTTTCTATCATGTTTTGAACATAACCTCTGTTTTAAAAAGTCTTCAAGTGAAATCTAATATTTTATTTGGCATGTTTTATATAGGTATTTGTCTTAAATATTCACTTTTACTTGGATTGTGTAGACCTATTGTCAGCTGCTGTCCGGTTGCCCCCAGGCTCACGGCAACCCCATGCAAAACAGAATAAAACACTGCACAATCCTGTATCATCTCCATGATCAGTTGCAGATTGGACTGTTGTGCTCCACAGGGTTTTCACTGGCTGATTTTTGGAAGTAGATTGCCAGGTCCTTCTTCCTAGCCCATCTTAGTCTGGAAGGTCTGCTGAGACCTGTTCAGCATCATAGCAACACACAAGCCTCCACTAAAAGGGGAGTGATGGCTGTGAATGAGGTGTGTTGGCTGGGAATCAAACTGGGTTTCCTGCACACAAGGGGAGAAATCTATTACTGAACTGCCATGGCCCCTATATAGGCTGTGTCTAATAGGATGATTTTTTTTCTTGGTTGATATCACACTTGTAAATTTTATTCAACCATTCCTTCAGCAAACATCTATGGAGTGCCAGACACCATGCTGCGCTCTGAGGACGTAGTGGTAGGTAAGCTAGCGTGCTGAGTGCTATAGTTTCAGCATACTTTTACACATTATCTCACTTAAACTCCATTGCAATCTTGTGAAATAGACGGGGCCAGGAGTATTATCTTGATTTTGTAGATGTAAAAAATTGAGGCAGACCACCATTCTGATATCTGAAGCCTAAGCTAAACGAATGGATTATCTGTGGTTCATCTAATTTGATCATCAAAGAGCTGAACTGAATTGGATGCTATTTGTTGCCACACTGAGATACAGCCATGGCCACAGAAGTCCTAAAGACTGCATATAAAGAAGATGGTTGAGATTCACGCAACCAGAGGCATGCTCAGACCAGGTTGGTTCAGAGTCTCACTGGTCAATTGCCTGGTATACTGGTCTTGTTGTCCGAGGCATGACAGAATCTGGGCAACTGGATTGATTGAGGTTCTCCATTCCATGTGAAAGCATGTAGCCATGCTCTAGGTACTGGTGAAACACCAGCTCTACAGAGCACACGGTAACCCACATACCTGTCAGTCATGCCTCTACCTTAGTGACTTACCTAGACCTGGAATGCTCTTCCCCTGAACAGCTGCCTGATTATCAATGTCTCCTTCAAGCCCTTGTTTGCAAATCCACCTTCTCAGTGAGACCTGCCTAGACTACTGTATTTAAAATCACAGCATACATGCCTCCTACCCCAATACCTCTGACTTCTCTTAATCCAGTCATTTCTTTTTTTCACTGGCATGTATCACTTTCTAAGTTACCATAAAATTCACCTATTTATTATGTTTATTGTTTATTGTCTGTTCCCTCAATTAGAATATATGTCCCGTAAGGGCAGTGATTTGTGCCTGTTTAGTTAACTGATAAATCCCAAGTACCTGATTATTCCTTTGTATATAGTAAGCACTCAGTATAGATTACGAATGAATAATGCTCTGAAGTAAAAAATTCTTAGTGGCACAGTGGTTATGAGCTCAGGGTGCTAACCAAAAGTCAACAGTGGAATCCACCAGCCGCTCCTTGGAAACCCTACAGGGCTCTTTTACTCTCTTCTATAGGGTTGCTATGAGTTGGAACTGACTCGATGGCAACGGGGTTCTTATATAGATAAATAGACTAGATAATTTGGGTAAAATATCACCATCCTCAAAAAGCATTTATTGAAACATACTCTTAGTTTTCTTTAAATTCCCTGAGCCACTTACAAAATTAGTTGTTCCTGCTCTTGATGCCACTCAGTGCTGATCATTTATAAAAACTTCTTGCTTCCTGATGAGTTTTTTCCATCTTATTCTAGTGGATTTCTATTTTGATACCTCAGAAATCAAGCTCTTACAACTCGTTTTAAACATTTTTCTATTTCTTATAAACTAAATGATTTTCATCCACGACGTCCCTCTATTGTTCCATGTATGGTGTGTGTTAGTTCAGAAAGGGCAGTTGGCTCAATACATACCAAGTATCTGGCTCTAGTTCTGCCCCAAAGCACTGACCCTGACCTTGGGTAAGTCCCTTAACCTCAACGATAAAGTAAGGGGGCTGACTACATGATGTTTGTTGTTCATGCTGTCCCTCCACATTTATGAAAAAACCAGACCAAACTCCATTGCCATCAAGTCAACTCTGGCTCACAGGATTGTAAAATATCCTTTTCACCCTAGAGAGATTTTTGCCCTCCAAGTTTATTTAAGTCTTGAATACATTAATGGCTTGCATGAATGCTGAGTGCATACTAGAGGAATATAAGTAAATCATTTCCTCTCCCAAATAATCTGAAATTGCTTCAAATTAGTTTCTCAAAGGAAACATAGAAATGTTCTAGGTCTAGGCTTTGAAGGAAGAAAGGGTGGTGGGGGTGTATTTAAGCTAAGATTTATTGCCATGGTAGTATTTCCTAAACTATTCTATCAGCCTACAGAGGCAGAACTGGCTGAAGAGTATAAAATTTCCATTTTTATAGGTCAAAATGGACTAGTACTGGCAACATTGTGTGGTTCAACCTAACACACACCTGTTTAACACTGTAAATCACTAGAAAATATTCTGTCTAGATCTTAAGTCTTCAGAGAGAGATACTCTTTTAGTCCATTGACATTTCTCAGGGACTGAATTTTCAGGAGGGTTATTATTATGAGCTCCTTTATGGCACACAGGGACTCGGCTGCTAACCTAAAGGACTGCTTGCCTCAGAAGAAAGGCCTGGCGATCTACTTCTGGAAAATCAGCCATTGAAAACACTATGGAGCGCAGTTCTACACTGACACACATGGGGTCACCATAAGTTGGGGTGGACTCAGTGGCAACAGATTTTATTATTGTGAGTGCTGTATACTGGGGCTTAAGAAACTGTCAGTTGTGATTGACATGTTTATGTCTCCACAAACATGTACATTGGGGCCAAGGCATTGTTTCTCTGTAGTGCTTCTTACCCTGAAGAAAGGGCTGAATAAGCCAATCCATAAATGCCCATTCCTTTACCTGGTCCTGGATGCCCCTCCTAGTGCTTCTGTATCTTGCTATGAGAGAGTAAATAAATGGCCCTGGCTGTTATCAGGAACTGACAGGGCAAAAGGGTTTCCTGCACACTCATCAGATCCTGGCTCTTTCTGGAGTCAGCTTTCCCAAGTGGGGATGTGTCCAAACACGTGTATCCCTGCCCTCTCAGTCCTTTCCTTTTCCTTTGTTAGTTTAAATATTTCCACACAGCAAACTTTCTTTTTTTGTGATTTTGTTTTTCCTTTCTATGGAAGCCAGTCAGCAGGTCCTGCCCTAGGCAAAATTGTAAAGTAGGCAAAGTTTCTCTTCAGCTCCCCACCCCTCCTCCACTTCCCTTTCAGCACCCCCACCCCCCCCAACCCCAATTCATCCAGTCATTCAACCAATCAATGTTCACTAGGCACTCACCGTACTGAGGGAGGGCACCTTTCCAGTTAGGATGTTATTTCATGGTGGACAGAGATGAATTGTTTGGTGTTTGTATAATCATAGGGAACATTTATACGCCCAATTACCCAAGAATTATTCTTATTTCTTCTCTTTTTCTTGCCACCAATTTCAACAAGTCCTATTGATTCCACCTCCAACTTTTGTCATGAATCTGGCCATTTCTCTCCATCTCCACTGCTACCACCTTGGTTCAGGCTGCCATCATCTCTTGCTTACATTTGTGTGACAGAATCCTACTTGATCTCTTTCCATTCATCTTTACCCCTTTAAAATTTTGTACCCAGCAGTCAGAGTAAGCTTTTAAACATGTAAGTATGACCAAGTTCCATCACACTTGGAGTAGAGTACCAACTCCTTGTCATGGCTTTGGGTCCCATCTGATCCAGGCTCTAAAGTCCACCTGATCCAGGTCCCAGGACCTCACCTGATCCAGGCTCCAGTGTTCCACCTAATCTGGGCTCCAGCTTTCTGGTCTCATCCTGAAGTACCCTGTGGTTTACTCTGCTACATCTGGACTGACCTTTATTCTGTGTCTCAAACACACCAGGTATTATGGATTGAACGATAAGTGTTGTGAATCCTAACCCTATACTTATGGATATAATACAATTTGGGAACAGGGTTTTATTTGTTTTGATAATCAGGCCATATCAGCATAGGGTGTGTCTTAAGCCAATCACTTTAGAGATATAAAATGAGCAAATTAGGCACAGGGAAGCAGGCAGAGATGGGAAAAAATAGATGCCAGGCCACATGAAGATCACAAAAGAACCAAGGAACAGAAGCTGAAAAGAGACAAGGACTTTCCCCCAGAGCCTACAAAGAAAGCCTTCTAGGTCTTGCATCCTAAAATGTGAGAAATTAATTTTCGTTTGTTAAAACCACTCACCTGTGGTATTTCTGTTGTAGCGGCACTAGATAACTAAGACAGAATCTGGTACCAGAGAGTGGGGTGCTGCTCTAACAAATACCTAAAATGTGGAAGTGGTTTCGGAATTGAGTAATGGGTATAGGCTGGAAGAGTTTTAGGGTGCCTAATAGTAAAAGCCAAGAGTGCCCTGAAGATACTGTTGGTAGAATTATGGAGGTCTTAGAATGAAGGAGAGCCATAGAGAAAGTCTCCATTGTCTTAGAGGATACATATGGTGCCATCAAAATAATGTTTCTAGTTTGGATGTTAAGTATGCTTCTGGTGAAGCTTTAAAAAGAAATGGTGATGTGTTGGCATCTCCTGTCTGGAGGGGGGATGGGAGGATAGAGAGAGTTGGAAGCTGGCAAAATTGTCATGAAAGGAGAGACTGGAAGGGCTGACTCATTAGGGGGAGAGCAAGTGGGAGTACGGAGTAAGGTGTATATAAACTTACATGTGACAATCTGACTTGATTTGTAAATGTTCACTTGAAGCTCAATAAAAGTTAATAAAAAAAAAAGAAATGGTGAACATGTGACTGGATATTGGAGGAAGGGTGATGTTTTTTATGCAGTGGCAAAGCACTTGTCTGAATTATGTTCAAATGTTTGATGGAAGGTAGAACTTGTAAGTGATGAACTTCGACGTCTGGCTGATGAGATTTCTAAGCAAGATCTTAAAGAGGCCACATGGTTTCTCCTTGCCATTTAGAGTTAAATGTGAGAAGAAATAGATGGGCTTAAAAATGAACTGTTCAAAATGACAACGGAACTTAAAGATTTGGAAAATTCTGTTGTACAAACTAAGGACACATGTCCTAGAACTTTCACCAAGGACATGACTACATAATCTTTTGTTTAAGAGATTAAACCTGTGACTGATGGATCTAATAAATTACCGCAGCAGAAACCTCATCAGCTTAGACTGAAGGAGACAGAGACAGGACGAAAGGAAGGAAAGCTCTTTGCCTCTTAGAATTCTACAGGTAGGAAACAGGCTAAAGTAGGTCCTCCTGTTGTCCTCCAAGAAAAGAAAAGGACCATCCCTGGAGGAGCTCAGAGATCAGCAGAACTGTTGGAAGGAATACTTGAAGTAGGGCTGACTCTGTTTCAATGGGTGGAGCCATGGCCTCTTAGCTTTCAAGGTCAAGGCCACCACCTCAGTTCCTGAAGGTGTGGCTGCTGTTCAGGTGTGCCAAGGGTATGTATTCGCAGCCCAAACTTGAGGGGGCTACCATGCCCAAAGGCCAAAAGAATGGGGCCCATACCCATAGTTTAGGGGGCAGGGCTGCCATTACCAATGGCCAGGAGAATGGCGTTGCCTAGGGCTGAGGACCTGGAGTCAACACTTGAGTGGACCAGAAGAATGGGGCTACCTGAAGCTGAGGAGGTGAGGTTTCCACCCCAGTGGTCCTGGAAGGTAGGACTTCTACCCGAGGTCTAGGTGCTTCCACCCAGAATTAGGAGAGCATAGTTCCCATTTGATTGGGCAAATCTGCTGCAAAGGGCCTCTTTAAAGTGTTGAAAAGCAAAGATGTCTTCTTGAAGACTGAGGTGCCTGACGCAAGCCATGGTATTTTCAATCACATCATACGTGTGTAAAGCTGAGCAATGAATAAGGAAGACTGAAGAAGAATTGATGCCTTTGAATTGTGGTGTTGGCGAAGAATATTGAATATACCATGGACTGCCAAAAGAATGAACAGATGTGTCTTGGAAGAAGTACAACCAGAATGCTCCTTAGAAGCAAGGATGGCGAGACTGCGTCTTACATACTTTGGACATGTTGTCAGGAGGAATCAGTCCCTGGAGAAGGACATCATGCTTGGCAAAGTACAGGGTCAGTGGAAAAGAGGAAGACCCTCAACAAGGTGGATTGGCACAGTGGCTGCAACAATGGGGTCAAACATAACAACGATTGAAGCTTAACAATGATTGTAAGGATGGTGTAGGACTGGGCAGTGTTTCGTTCTGTTATGCATAGGGTTGCTGTGAGTCAGAAACAACTCAACAGCACTTAACAACAACAACAGTTCCCATTTGGGGGGTTTTTCACTAGCTGTTCCTTGTGCCAGGAATGCTCTTCCCTTTGATGTTTGCACAGCTGGTTCTTTCTTGTTGTCCTCAGTTTTCATTTAAATGCCACCTTGCAGAGAAGCCATCCCTAATCACCAAAGCTAATGTGGACTAGTTATACCATCACATTACTCCATTTTAGTTCTCCACATAGTACTTATCCCATCTAATATAATCTAGTCTTCCTTCCACTGGAACGTAAGCTTCATGAGAGCAACTTTTCACAGCTGTCTCTCCAGTGCCTGATACATAGTAGGCACTCAATTTATAAGAATTTGCTATGTGCCTGGTACTTTACATATATTATCTCATTGAATTCTCATAAAAGTCCTATGGGTTATGCCCTTTTCTTTCTTTCTTTTTATAACTATCTTTGCTTTACAAATCAGAAAACTAAAGCAACTAGAGATTCCTAAGTTGGACTGACCACATAATTTGTGGGTCCCAGTGCAAAATGAAAATGCAGTGCCCCATGTTAAAAAATTATTAAGAATTTCCAGACAGTGACAGCTGAGTGTTAAACCAAGCAAGGGGCCCTTCTGAGTGCAGGGCTCTGTGTTCAGGTTGCATGCCCATAAGGCTGACCCTGTCCTTAAAGTTCAAGATAGTGAATAGCAGAGTCAGAATTTGGACTCCTCTTCTGTCTCATTGCTCATCACTCCTTGCTTCACACTAAGGCTTAATGCACTGGTACAGACATGCAAAATGTATTTGGAAACACAGAGGAGGGGCACCTGACTCAGCTTGGAGGGAAAAGGATATGGAAGGGGAAGATGAGTCTGTGGGAGCAGAGGAATGGATGTTAGAAACAGCCTGGATTATGCAGAGATGGCGGAACCACCAGCAGTTTACTATTGCCAACTTAATTATTCATAACTCTGTTCTTTTTTGGCAGATAATGGTAGCCTCCAATGGTGACAAGTAGGTGAGGACTATAGGTTTCCTGCTCCACAATCCCTCTACTATGGGATATACTACAATAAAATCTTAGAACAAATGCTGTCATACACAGAAACATTTAATTGATAAGCAGGCACAAGTCATATAACTTGATCTGTAAGTCTGATGAACCACCACCCGTCTGTCAATTTGTCGTACCGTGGTCGCTATAATACTAGAAGCTAAGCCACTGGCATTTCAAATACCAGCAGGGTTACCAATGGTGGACAGGTTTCAGCAGAGCTTCCAGACTAACACAGACTAGGAAGAAAGGCCTGGTGATCTACTTCCAAAATTTAGACATTGAAAAGTCCATGGAGCACAACAGAATCTTGCCTGTTACAGCACTGGAACATGAGCTCCCTATGTTGGCAGGTGACAATGGACTCAAGCACGCCTGTGATCATGAGGATGGCATGGGGCCCGGCAGCATTTATTCTGTTGTACATGAGGTCACCGTGAGTCAGAGCTGACTTGACAGCAGCTAACAACAACAGTGAGTCTAATGAAAACTCAGATCTCTGTCCTAGGTAATCTAGCATGGACACGCACGAAAGGTACGTTCAAGCGGATGCAGGCAATTTTGGGTAACCTCTCAGTTGTCATCAGGTGACAAAATCCCCTGATAACTGGTTAGTTTCTAGATAGTTAGAAATCAAAGCCACTCAAAGGATGAAGGCTTCTGGAGTGCCTGTACCTTTTCAAGTCATTCCACACATGTTGAACATTCACATTCATTCAGCAAATATATATTGAGCACCTAAGCTAGGTGCTTGGGATACATAAGTGAATAAAACAGACAAAATCTCAGTCCTTATGGAACATATATTTTAGGAAGGGAAGACAGATAATAAATAATACACATGTTAAATAAGTTAAATTACGTAAGTTAATAAATACGTTAAAAAAGTAAGTAAATGATGCAACATGTTAAAGGTGGCAAGTGCTATGGAGAAAAGAACAAATTAGGGCCTAGTTAGGAGGATCAGGAGAGATAGGAAAGATGTTCTTGATAGGGTAGCCTGGGAGTTCTTCATTGAGAAGGCGAAATTTGAGAAAGGTTTAAATGAGGTGAATGAGTTCACTAAGTGGATTTCCAAGGGAAGAGCATTTTAGGTAGAGGGACCAGAAAGAGAAAAGATGGGAGTTGTAATAGGAGACAGATCATAAAGGTGTTGTAGGACATGCTGAGGATTCTGGGAAATGTTGTAGGATTCCGAGTACAGGAAAGACATAATCTTACTTTAACTGGAAACAATCATCCCAGCTGTTCATTGAGAATAGACCTTGGAAGGGCAAGTGGAGAAGACCAGGCTATTGCAGCATATCAGGCAAGAGCTGACGGTGGTTTAGATTGGAGTGGTAGCAGTAGAGGTGGTGAGAAGGGGCCAGATTCTGGATATATCTCAAAAGGAGGGCCAACAAATCTGTTGATAGTTTGGAGGTAGGGTGCGAGAGAAAGAGAAGAGTCAAGGATGATTTCAAGGTTTTGGCCTGAGTAACCAGAATAATGGAGTTGCTATCCACTAAGACAGGAAGGTGAGGGTGAAGAAGGGTTTTGGGAGTCTATTTAGGAATTTGGTCTTGGATATGATACACTTGAGATGTCTCTTAGATACCCAAGTGGAGACACCAAAGAGTAGTTAAATAAATGCGTCAAAAGTTCCAGAGAGAGGCCTGGGCTGGATATACAAATTTGAGAATCATCAGCACTATGGTTGTTGTTATTAGGTGCCATTGAGTCAGTTCTGACTCATAAGCAACTCTATGTACAACAGAAAGAAACACTGCCCGGTCCTGTGCCATTCTCATGATCATTACTATGTTTGAGTCCATTGTTTTAGTCACTGTGTCAGTCCATCTCGTTGAGGGTCTTTCTCTTTTTCGCTGACCCTATAGTTCACCAAGCATAAGGTCCTTCTCCAGGGACTGGTCCTTCCTAATAACCTGTCCAAATTATATCAGATGAAGGTTCACCATCCTCGCTTCTAAAGAGCATTCTGGCTGTACTTCTTCCAAGACAGATTTGTTTGTTCTTCTGACAGTCCATGGTATATTCAATATTCTTTGCCAACACCATAATTCAAAGGATCAATTCTTTTTTGGTCGTCCTTATTCATTGTTCAGCTTTATATCAGCAATGTAGGTTGTATTGAAAGCTATGGGATCAGGATAAGATCATGAAGGAGCGAGAGTAGATAGGCAGTAGACTGAGCCCTGAGAACAATGATAACAAGAGGACTAGAAGAACTGGAACAAGGAAGAGGGAATGCTCACCTGTGTCAAAGGTGCTGAGAGATGAAGCAGGCTGGGGCCCAATGGTAAGCCTTTGGATTTAGCCATATGGAGGTTTTTGGTGAGCTTAATGAGAGCATTCTTGGTGAGCTTACCAAGAGCAAATGGAGTAGGTTTAAGAAAGAATTGGAGGAGAGAAATTTGATACAGAGTAGACGTCTTTTTCATTGAGTCCTGCAGCAAACAAGGAGCAAAGAAATGGACTGTAAACTGGTGGGGGTGGAGCTTGGAAATGAGTAAAGGGGAGAGTTTTAAAAGATGAGAGAAATAGCATTTTATATGCTCACGGGGTGTTCCAATACAAAAAGCAATATTGATGATCACCATTGATTTCGATATTGAAAACTCAGCCCTGTCTACGTCATAGTAATTAATTCATCAGCTGGTATTGATGGGATATGCAGATAACTGAAGTGATGGTTATTTCTGGCCTATGGGCTTATGTTCTAAAGCTTTCAAATGTTAACCAATCCCTAGTGTATGTGTTATCCAGTGTGTGTATTACAGATGAAGGAAGATGCATTTTAACCAGGCCACCATAATATAGGTCAAAATGAACACACATACACACACGTGCACACATACACACACGTGCACACATACATACATGTACTTACAAGCACACTTCATATTGTCTGTCCTAAGTAATTTAAAGTATATCACAGATAATGTGATACCCACAAACCAGTGACTTATGCTTCAACTCTACCCATCTTCTCACTTTAACATTCCTACGCCTCACATTCACTACTGAGCCCCAGTCCCAGGTTGGTTTTCAAAACTTGGAGCCTTCAGTGGCTTGGGTGGCATACTCTGCTGTCCAGGGCTTCCTGCTCTGTGGCACTTTGCTGGAGATACATACCTCTTCAGGCAAGAATAGACTGAATAGATTTTCAGATAAGACTACAAAAAAGCGTTTGATATAATCTTTCCCAACTTCTTACTCCAAAAGTGAATATCACTAAAAAAAATCACACATCCTTCCGGATTTTACTTTTGGCTCTCCCACTAATTGAGCCATGTAAGCTTGGGCAGATCACGTAACTGTTAAGGTCCTTGGGTTCCCTTTTGGTTTTGACTTTCTATCATTCTAGCACCTCTGAATCTCTGAATCAGGAGGAAGCACATGATCAAGAATTGATGGTATTGAAGGAGCTGCACTGAAGACATTGTTGAAAAACCAGGCTCCAGGAATTGATAGAATACCAATTGAGATGTTTCAAAAAACAGATGCAACACTGGAAGTGCTAACTTGTCTTTGCCAAGAAATTTGGAAGATAGCTACCTGGCCAAATGACTGGAAGAAATCCATATTTGTGCCCATTCCAAAGAAAGTTGATCCAACAAGATGCAGAAATGATTGAACAATATTGTTAATATCACATGCAAGTAAATTTTTGCTGAAGATAATTAAAAAATGGTTGCAGCAGTACACCAACAGGGAGCTGCCAGAAATTCAAGCCAGATTCAGGAGAAGAGTATCATTGCTGATGTCCAATGGATCTTGAGAATACCAGGAAGATGCTTACCTGTGTTTTATTGACTATGCAAAGGCATTCGACTGTGTGGATCATAACAAGTTAATGGATAATATTGGGAAGACTGGGAATTCCAGAACACTTAATTGTTCTCATGTGGAACCTATGCATAGACCAAGAGGCAATTGTTCAAACAAAACAAGAGAATACTGTGTGGTTTAAAATGAGGGAAGGTGGGTGTTAGGGTTGTATCCTTTCACCATACTTATTCAGTCTGTATGCTGAGCAAATAATACGAGAAACTGGACTATATGAAAAAGATCACAGCTTAAGGATTGGAGGAAGATTCATTAACAACCTGCAATACACAGATGACACAATCTTGCTTGCTGAAAGTGAAGAGGACTTGAAGCACTTACTGATGAAGATCAAAGATCACAGCCTTCAGTGTGGGTTACAACTCAGCATAAAGAAAACAAAAATCTTCACAACTGGACCAATAAGCAACATCATGATAAATGAAGAAAATATTGAAGTTGTCAAGGATTTCATTTTACATGTATTCATAATCAATGCCCATGGAAGCAGCAGCCAAGAAATCAAATGATATATTGTGTTGGGCAAACCTGCTGCAAAAGACGTCTTTAAAGTGTTAAAACAGCAAAGATGTCACTTTGAGGACTACAGTGTGCCGGACTCAAGCCTTAGTATTTTCAGTCACGTCATATGCATGTGAAAGCTGGACAGTAAATAAGGAAGACTGAAGAATTGATGCCTTTGATTTATGGTGTTGGCGAAGAATATTGAATATACCATGGACTGCCAGAAGAACGAACAAATCTGTCTTGAAAGAAGTACAGCCAGAATGCTCCTTAGAAGCAAGATTGGTGAGACTTTGCTCACATACTTTGGACATGTTATCACGAGGGACCAGTCCGTGAAGGACAACATGCTTGGTAAAGTAGAGGGTCAGGGAAAAAGAGGAAGACCCTCAGTGAGATGGACTGAGAAAGTGGCTGTGATAATGGGCTCAGACATAGCAATGATTGTGAGGGATGGTACAGGACTGAGCAGCGTTTCTGTTGTACATGGGGTTGCAGAGACTGAAACAACTTAATAACACCTAAGAACAACAATAACAACCTACAGAAAAGGGGCAGTGGTGGCTCACTGGGTGAATTCTCACCATCCATGCAGGAGACCAGGTTTTATTCCCAGCCAGAACGTTATATTTTATTCAATAAATACATTGATTAAAACATTTCAGTTTAATATGGCAATAATTTAATACGGCCAGCAAAAACTCAAGGCTTAAGATGGGAAGAGTGAGAAATGAGCGAGGGAGATAGAGCAGAAGAAGCAAGTAGAGAAAAGAAACTGGAAAAACTTCTGATAGTTGAGAAAGCAAAGATTTAACTTAATACCTCCTACTTTTAAAAAGTACACCCACTGCCAGTATTTGTTATATATTTTGGTGGTTATCTATGCTTACCATGTGCACACAGAAGTAATTAGAAAAATTATGATGAAGAGAATTGCTTGCTACATGCTTTGGGAAGCGGATTAGGGAAAAAAACAAGTTAAAAAAGGATCTAATGTCTTTGAGTGATGGATTATTTTGGTCTTTTTGTAGTACTGTTCTTAAAAGCCCTGTCACATCTTTCTTCCACGGAGTGGCTAGTGGGTTCGAACCACTGACCTTTTAGTTAGCAGCCAAGCACTTTAACCACTACACCATCAGAGCTCCTTCTTAAAGGCACAGCCCACAAACATCTGGAGTGTATACAGTTGAAAAGGGAGGGTCAATACAACTTTCACAAAAATAAGTGCAAAATGTATTTTTTCTTCCTTGCCCTCTAGGTTTAGTAAAATTAAGCCAAGAAATTGAACCAGCAGACACTGGGCAAGGAATCTGTTGAAGTGAGCACAACAAAACCTGGATGGGGTCAGGGCAGAAGTGGAGCTGAAATTCCTTTAGTCTCCTTTCTTCTCTCACTTCTGTTCCTGCCCAAGAGGACTTAGCAAGAGACTGACTTTATCATGTAGTAGGATGAGCTGCTTGGGTTTAAATGTGTTGTTTTTCTTTTTCTGTCATGAGAGAAGTACCTCCTTGGAATCACTGATGGCAGTTTCTCTTTAAAAGGCACAAAACCTTGAAACCAAGAGGATGATCTCCTTTAGAAGGGAAGGGAGGCCTCATGCAACTGCTTTTTAAAACGGTGAAGTTGTTGACCCACCTCCGCCCCACTGTCTTCCAGTTTGTGCTGCTATGGTGGCTTGTGTGTTGCAATGATGCTGGAAGCTTTGCCACTGGAATTTCAAATACCAGCAGGGTCACCCACGGTGGACAGGTTTCGGCAGAGCTTCCAAACTAAGAGAGACTAGGAGATAGGCCTGGCAACCTACTTCCAAAAATTAGCCAGAGCAAACAACCATGAATCACAACAGAATATTGTCTGATATGCTGGAAGATGAGTCCCCTAGATTTAGAAGACACTCAAAATATATAATGGCAGCAAAAATGGACTCAAGCATACCAATGATCGTGAAGATGGCGCAGGACCAGGCAGCGTCTTGTTCTGTTGTACATGGGGCCATCTGATTCAGTAAGCCTGGCATTGGCTGACATTTTGGGAGGTGGCTGGATGCGTGAACTGAAATAGTCAATTTCTAAAAGTGCCACCGTTGGGAGCGCAGCAGGTACCCTTACATTCTTGGCAGTAGAATCAGCTTCCTTCAGAGAGCCAGGACGAGGATAGCAGGCATCATGGCAGCAAGGACCCCGTGTGGTATCCTGAGGTAATGACAGGTCCCCAAACCCCATTTTTCTCCCAGTCGAGTGTGTAAGCACTACTGAACCTCTCTTTTGGGCTGTACCATCCCTTGGGGTTTGTGGACCATCAGGGAACGGGCGAGAGGAATCTTCTAGAAAACAATGCTGGATTTCATGTCAAATAAGGTCCATAGGACCTTGAGAAGTGATATGAGAAAACAAAATAAACCTTTGCCTCTTGTTTGTGAGGCAGCTCTCGCAGGTTATAGTTTTAATAATTGTGGTAAAACATATACGACATAAAATTTGCCATTTTAACCATTTTTAGGTGCAAATGGTTAATGTAGTCGTCTACCAGCCAAAAGGTTGATGCTTTGAGTCCACCCAGAGGCACCTTGGAGGAAAGACCTGGTGATCTACTTCCTGAAAACCCTATGGAGTACATGTCTACTCTGGTACACATGCGGCTGCCATGAGTCGGGGTCAACTTCACAGTAACTAACAGCAACAAGAACAAGTGTACAATTCCGTGCAGTGATTACATACACATTGTTGTGCAACCATCACCACTATTTCTAAAATATTTTTGTCATCCCAAACAGAAACTCTGTACCCATTAATCAATACCTCCCCATTTCCTCTCCCCTCTGGGTACTGCTAACAGGGATGGGGTAGAGGGGAACAGTTGAGCTGCACGTACCTCAAGACTGTTCCTTCTCTTCACTTCCCTTTCTCTCCAAAGGAGTTTTCTTTATTACCTCTAAAAATAATAATGCCTCATTCCCTGTCTTCCAGCTCTTAGTTAACTTTCAATCAACTTTCTGTCTCTATGAATTTGCCTATTCTTTTAGCTAGTTCATATTGGTGGAGTCTTACAGTATTCTTTATTTTGTATCTGGCTTATTTCACTTAGCGTAACATTTTCAAGGTTTATTCTTATTATTGCATGTATCAGGACTTCATTCCTTTTTATGGCTAAGTAATATCCCATTCATCTGTTGATAGATACCTGGGTTGTTTCCACCTTTTAGTGATTTCCCCACTTACTCATAGTATTCTCTTGTAATTTTTTTTTTTCCTATAGGGTCAATAGTAATATTCCCCCTTTAATTTGATTTTTAGTAACTTGAGTTCTTTCTCTTCTTTTCTTAGTCAGTCTAGCTAGTGGTTTGTTAATTTTGTTAATCGTTTTAGAGAACCTACTTTTGATTTCATTGATTTTTCTCTTTTTTTCCTATTGTTTCTTTTAATTCCACTCTAATCGTAATTATTTCCTCCCTTCTGCTAGCTTTGGGTTTCGTTTGCTCTCTCTGTCTCTGTCTCTCTCTCTCTCTCTGTTTTCTAATTCTTTAAGGTATACAGTTAGATTATTGATTTGAGACCTTTCTTCTTTTTTAATGTAGGCATTTACAACTATAAATTTTCCTCTGAGTGCTGCTTTCACAGCATCCCATAAGTTTTGGCATGTCGTTTTTGATTTCATTTGTCTCAAGGTATTTTCTAATTCCCTTTTGATGTCTTCTTTGACCCACTGGTTGTTTAACATATGGGCTGTATTTCAAGTAGAGTGAAAGCAGACCCCTTGTGCATGGGGCAACGTGTTAAACCCTGTGTGTGGGTACAGAGATCAAAGATGAGCCTGAGCCTGCACAGAGCGCACGTTCCAATGGGGCAAGACTGGGCATTCACATTTAGGCTAGGAACTTCGCCAAAGTTTTAGGAGACACTTGTGTTCAAATAATCCAGTCTAATCCAAGTCTTAGCCAAATCCAAACTCAAGCTTTTATTTTGTTTTTTTTTCTCAAAATGACCATATCCATTGATTAATCTCTCTGAATGTAGAAGTTTACTTCTTTTATTACGTTATACAGAGTTTAGCAGGATGGGGTATCAGATACATCCATTTTCTTTGCTATAACTAGAGACAAATGCACAACTTTAGAGTCTTTGACTATGGTCTTCCCCCTCTGCTCTCTACTCTCTATATTATCTCAATATAAAGTTCAATGTATTTCCTGCTATTACCAGCTTCTTCCCTCCTTCTCCTGCCTGAACAGGGCAGAGGATAGAAACACTTGGGGCTGACTGGCAGAAACTCAGTACCCTTGAGTCTGACTTACAAGTGATATTTATGTCCTATTCATTCCTAACAATGGCTGAAACAATTCCCCAGGACAATAATAGAGCTGATACATCAATATGAAGTGGTTGTGACTTCATGAAACCCTTGATAGGTCAGGGCCAACAATAAATCAGCTGTTTCCTGCCTATTCATTTATTCAGTTCATTCATTTTTTTCCAACAAATATTTACTGATGACCTACTATGTGCCAGATGTTGTTCTAGGCCTGTTTCCTTCTCTCTAGCCCAGGGGTCAGCAAATTTTCTCTGTAAAGGGCCAGAGTGCAAATGTTTTAGGCTTTGTGGGTCATAGGGTCTCTTTCTCATCTCTTCAACTCTGCTGTTTTAGCACAAAAGCAGTTATAGACAATATGTAAACAAATGAGTAGGGTCATGTTCCAATAAAACTTTATTTACAAAAACAGGTGATGGGCCAGATTTGTCTTATGGGTCCTAGTTTGCTGACCCCTGCTATAACCTGGTTCTGTAGTTTGTTTCTAGTTCAGTAATGATAATAATGTTAACATTGTTGTTAACAACAATAATAATAACAAACAGTTATATGGTACTTATGATGTGCCAGTCATAGCTGTAGTCACTTTACCAATACTAACACATTTTCCCTGACTTGGTAGAAAAAAACAAAAACCAAATCCATTGTCATCAAATCGATTCTGACTCATAGTGACCCTATAAGACAGAGTAGAACTACCCCATAGTGTTTCCAAGGAGTGGCTGGTGGATTCAAACGGACTTGGTAGAGAAAAGGATTAAAACCTGTTAAAGGGGAAGTTTAGGTAACAGTGATGAGGTATTGGCGGTTCAGTGGTAGAATTTTCACTTTCTACGAGGGAAACCTGGATTCAGTTCCTGGCCGTGCGCACCTACCACCCATCTGCCAGTGGTAGTTTTGTGTTGCTATGATGCTAAACAAGTTTCAGCATCTGAAGTGTAGCTTCCAGATGAAGACCGACCAGGAAGAAGGGCCTGATGATCCACTTCCGAAAATCAGCTAATGAAAGCCCTATGGATCACAGTGGTTCAATTTGCAACCGATCGCGGCAATGGTGCAGGACTGGGCAGCGTTTTGTTCTGTTCATCGTGCTGGGGTCACCATGACTCTATAGCAGCTGACAACGACAACAGGTGATAATGATATATATAAATATATAAATAATCACCAAAAATGTATATATATTATTTTCCAGTATCACATCTATTTCAGTAAAATAATACCTAATATTTGTTGAGCTCTTACGGGGTACCAGATGCCATGCTAAGTATCGCCTATGAATCCGCTCATTCAGCCTCCAAGTAGCCCTATGAGGAAGGTACAGTTTTTATATCTAATTTATAGCTGAGAAAATTGGAGCTCAAAGTGGTTAAATAACTTTCTCCAACTGGCAAGTATGGAGAGGGGGCTTGTTTGTGCCTCTGAAGCTTATGCACTGAACCACTTTGCCGTATTGGCTTGCTGGAACCAGAGGAGAATTCATAGAACTCACCCGACAGCAATGTGGGTTTTACTATTATTGTTTTTTATTTTTAAATAAATTAAAACAAACAAGCAAAAACAAACAAACAAACAACAACAAAAAAAGACACCTATCTTTAATGGCCTAAGCTTCTTAGATGGAGAACACAAGATGTTTGTGTCTCTGGTGCTTTGGCATATATGATGACTGTCATTTACAGGGAGGCCTCATTAAATCAGCGGGACAATGGGACGCGTTAAAACATAAGTGCAGCTGCTCTGCGGAGGAATGTCGCCTGTGGGACGGAGCTGCCTTTATCAGCGGAGCCGGGGTGACGCTGGGCGGAGGGCACACGCTGCCGCTCCATCCTGGAATGAGCCCGCGGCAGACAGCTGACAGCTACCCAGCTTGCCTGGGAAGGGCTGATCTTACCCATAGGTTAGATCTTGAAAGCTGCCCCTTTTCGGGCCTTTTTTGTTGTGTGGCTCAAAAGAGTTGCTCAGTTGGCGCAACCGCAGTCCACAAAAGGAAGCTCTATTTGAACAGGAGCAGGGCAGGCCTGCTGTGGGTGGGGTGCTCCACGACATGGTACTAAACGTGGATGTGGAGTATGCATTTGAGGGCTCGACTTCTCCCAGATTTTGTAAATGAACATTGTACTACTGGGTCATGCACATGCTTTGAGGAGATTCTGGGCTGCGCATAAGGAAGCTGCTGTGTGGAACATACCTTTAGTATTAAATGGAATGAGTTGGCTTCTCTCTCTCAGCCAAATTTAAAGTGCCACCACAGAAACTAGCCCCAAATGACTTTTTTACTAGATACTATACCATTTTTTTTTTTTTATACCATAGTCTGGAAGCTCTGCTGAAACCTGTTCAACATCATAGAGACACACAAACCTCCCCTGGCTGACGGGTGGTAGCTACATATGAGGTGCCTTGCTGACTCGATGGCTGATCACAACAACAACATAGCAAAGGTTACGAGAGAAATAGTGGAAATTACCATGATTAGATTATTTAAAATTTGAGTTTTAGAATCAGTTTTGTCCCAAAGAGCAGTGTGAGCTTGAATTTTTTTTTTTTTTTCCAGCTATTTGAGTCCCAGCACCTTTATCTGTTACATAATGGGGTTGAAGATGACTTCTAAATTTCTTTCTGGCTCTAAAATTTTATGACTACCTGTAAATGGCCTTAGAAAAGTTCTCATTACTTTAAGTATTTCTACAGTGAAATCCTACAATTCTAGCAGAACGTTCCCCAGAAATGAGTATGAAGCACTGTGGTGGCTTACATGTTGCTCTGATGCTGGAAGCTATGCCACTGGTATTTCAGATACCATCAGCATCACCCATGATGAACAGGTTTCACAGAGCTTCCATACTAATACAGACTAGGACGAATGGCCTGGTGATCTACTTCCAAAAATTAGCCAGTGAAAACCTTATGTATCACAATAGAATATTGTCTGATATAGTGCTGGAAGGGAGCCCTAGTGACACAGTGGTTAAGAGCTCAGCTGTTAACCAAGAGGTCAGCAGTTTGAATCCACCAGCCGCTCCTTAGAAATCCTATGGAGCAGTTCTACTCTGTCCTATAGGGTTGCTATGAGTTGGAATTGACTTGATGACAAGGGTTTTTTTTTTTTTTTCTGTTATACAATAGCTGCAACAGTGGACTCAAAGATATTAACTATCATGAAGATGGTGCAGAACCGGGCAATGTTTTGTTATGTTGTACATAGGGTCACCTTGAGTTGGAGCCAACTAGACAGCAACTGACAACAAAACAGAGAAAACAGAATGAGAGAGAAAAAGAAGGCATAGCAAGATGTCTGGATTGATAATGGCCATAAATCTCAGGATTGAAGTGGAAGAGTAAGAGAAAACAAGTTTCTATTTGTAATGGGCTTGTTCCTTTTTTTGTACTGCTGTGTCCATTTTCTTTCCTTCTATTAGCAGTATTATCATTTTCCTCTGGATAGTGTCGTCAGACTTGCAAATAAAAACATAGGACACCTGATTATATTTGAATTTCAAATAAACAACAAATACATTTTTAGTATAACTATGTCCCAAATGTATGTTTATCTGAAATTAAAATTTAAATAGGCTTCTTATATTTTATCTGGCAACCCTACCTCTACAGCAACAGGCCTTTCCCATTCTGAGTCTATGTGCTTTGGGTGGCAAGATTTCCACTAAACTTGGACCTGTGAGGAGTAGGCTTGGAGCCCCAGGGGCCACCCTGAAGAGAACCCATGCCTGAGAGAAGCCCACGTGAGGAGAAGTAGAGTTATGAGATTAAGGGAAGGAAAGAATGGACTGTGAAGATACTGGACCTTATCAATAGGGTCTACCTCTGGATTGTTTCATTAATTGATCCTGTAATTAATGAAACAACTTTTTGTTTAATTTGCTTTGAGTTGTGTTGTCTATCTCTTATAAATGAGATTATTAATGATCCACTCCTCCTATTTCATAAATCTTCTTTCCCAACCCCTCCTTGTGGTAAGGGAAAGAAATGAAGGAATCAAATGGTTATGGTATATGGTGGGCATTTCCAGACATTATTTCTTTTAACATTCACAACAGTCCTCCAAATAGGAAGTCTTCTTCTAGCAGAATGGTCCTTAGAAGTAAGTATGGCAAGACTTTGACTAGCTGACTTTGGACAAATCATCAGGAAAGTCCAGTCTCTAGAAAAGGAAATCATGTTTGGCAAAGTAGAGGACCAATGAAAACAAGGGGAAGCTTCAGTGAGGTGGATTGACACAAGAGTTGTCACAATGCGTTTAAACATACCAATGATCATGAAAATGGCTCAGGACTGGGCTACCTTTCCTTCTGTTATATGTGAGGTCAAGATGAGCCAGTCAGAGCCAACTCAATGGCAACTAACAAAGACATTCTAGCTTTGCAGATAAGGAAATTCAGACTCAGAGATGTGAAGTAACTTGCCCTAAAGTAGCATAGCGTTTTAAGTGAATAAGCTGAGAAGCCAACAAAAGACTGACTCAAAACCTGTACTTTTCCTAACACACAAAAGACTAAAAGAAAAAGAGGTGAGGAGGATGATGGGGAAATCATGGAGGGATGCTGTCCAAGGTAACTGAAGTCGCCGCCGAGGCTTCCCCCATTCCACAGCGGTTCCTCCCCTCCTTCCTTGCAGCCCACCAAGCAGTGCTTTCTAGCTGCAGCTTGGCCCACCCGCCCCATGGGCCCTAACTGCTGTTTGAAGTTGACGCCGAAATCCCGCGCATGCGCAAACCGAGATCTCGGCCCATGCGCAGGACCTGAAGCGCCGTGGCCGGAACTTGACACCGGACCTGAACTTCGCTGGAGAGGAGGATGTTCTCAGCACGCAGTGCCCCCAGAGCCAGTTTGCAGAGTGGAAGTTCCCTTCCTTCACAAATGACTCAGCATGGACCTGGAAGGGCCCTGGGTATCGGATTTGGGCACCAATCCTGCCCCTGGGGACTGGAGGGCTCCAAGCTCCCCTGGGGCTGGGAATGCGTGGTCTTTCAGTTGCTAGGCCCCAGGTTGCTCCTTGTTTGCACAAATTTCCACTTTGTTTCCCATGCAACTGGTGGTGTGACATCCGTCTTATTTCCATCAGCTAATAAGACAGGACAAGAACCCTCCTTCCGCTACATAACCATGAATGGAGAAGATGACATCAAAGACACCAAAGAAAGATTTGCACTGTCAATGCACTGTCCCTTTGCAGTGTCCCATTATGTGTTTTTTTACAAAATCTCCAGAAGAAACACAGCTCTGCTGAGTCATTTTGGACTTCTGACTGCCAGAACTGTCAGATAATACATTTGTGATTTTTCAGCCGCTTTGTGTGTCGACTTGGCTGGGCCATGATTCTCAGTGTTTATATGTGATCACCCCCTTGATGGGATCTGCTGTGAGTAGCCAATCAGTTGAAAGGAAGTCTCCTTGGGCATGTGGCCTGCTTCCAAATATGAATGAACATTCTGGCTTTTGCCTGCTCTGGATCCTGCAGCTGCTTCCTGTTCAACTAGCAGTTTACCTGCCGATCTTGGGTGTGCCAGCCCCTGCAGTTACGTGAATCAGGAGAAGACTTGCAGCCTTGCCTGCCAGTCTTGGAATTTGTCCACCTTCACAGCCTGTGAACAAGAGCCCTGCTTTCTGACCTGCCGATGTTGGGTTCACCAGCCCCTGCGGCTACATGAATCAGAAGCCTCGCTCCTGATACAGGGACTTGGGGTGTTCCAGCCTCGACAACCACGTGAGCTGTTTCTTTGATATAAATCTCTCTCTCTGTATATATATATTTATACACTTTACTGGTTTTGCTTCTTTAGAGGACCCAGCCTAAGACAGCCACTAAATGGACATCCAAATGACAGAACTGATTCATTTATACATTTTATAAATATATTTAATAAAAGTAAACTAAATGTTCAAAAAACTAAATTAAAAGTATCCACTCTACTCATATTTTTGCTTTAACATTGTTATTCATTAATCGTAATTTATATTTTCAGCCTTTTAATTTGAATAGGTAATTTTGACTATTTTAGAAGAAAAGTAACCTTTGAAAATACATGTGAAAAATAATTGTAATTTTGAATATTTAATTTATACTTTCATGAAGCTATAATCAAAATCTGCATGCTTCAAATACAATTGCATTTTATTATTTAAACCTTCAGGTCATTACTGTCAAATACAAAGTATATAAAAACCTTAACTAGGACAAAGTAATTCATGATTTTCCTGAAATAAAAGCAAGAAAAATAAATTTTATGAATAAATGCATGTCTCAGGACACACGAGCCCACCAGCAGATGACCCAGTAATAAGCAATCGTAATTCAATTTGTCTTAGATAGCTTGCCAACTTCTAGGCATTAAGAAAATTGCTTTATGTGTAGCTTTTTCCAATGAAAGCATTTCTATCAAGGCAGATATAGGTCTGGTGGTGAATATTTCTGCATACATGACTGTAGGTGCTACTTATGTATTAATATAGACAATAGAGCACACAAGGGCCACAGTCAGGGCAACTTCTTAGACAAAATCAAACACCTTGTAGGACAAAGTTCCTAGGCCAAAGGCAAAGGACCATAGGCTCGGGGAACATCTACATCAATTGGTACAACACAGTTCATAAGGAGGAAGTTCTGCATCCTACTTTGGTGAGCAGCCTCTGGGGTCTTAAAAACTGTGAGTAGCCATCTAAAATACATCTGTTGGTTTCATACCATCCATGGCAAAGGAGAGTGAAGAAAACCAAAGGAAAAAAAGAAAAAAAAATTAGTATGGTAGTCACAACAATTATACATGATGGCTAAAGAATAGTTTGCAATGTTTACATAATTTTATTTTTAAATGTATAGCTACGTAATGTGCAGCATACGTAACAGGATACTGAGTCTTTTTGTTTATTTAACTATTGATTTAAAACTTTTTAATATTTGAACTAGTGGTATGTGGCGCCTTCATTTGTGCTTGTGCTCCAGGCCCTGGAGATTTTTGAGGCAGGGCAGTGTTAAGAAACAACCCCCTCTTCCCTGTAAAGTACACAAATGAGTAGCTGTCTTAGAGGACTCCAGTTGTGATCCCCATCTAACTTTGAGTAGGGCTCCTCAGGATACAATTTGAAAACTACTATTGTAGATAAAACTCAGTAACACATCTTTATTTTTTTAATGGGTGTGCAAAATATACTGGAACACTTTCAAGGCAGTGTAACTGAACCTATTCCCTATTTGGCTATACCTAGACTCCACTGAGTTTTTTTTTAGACTCTAAGATTAATTATGGTGTTGGCAAAGAATATTGAATATACCATGCGCTGCCAAAAGA
This sequence comes from Elephas maximus indicus, assembly GCF_024166365.1. Classification (NCBI taxonomy): domain Eukaryota; kingdom Metazoa; phylum Chordata; class Mammalia; order Proboscidea; family Elephantidae; genus Elephas; species Elephas maximus. The sequence continues at coordinate 170,210,700 of NC_064822.1, read as the reverse complement.
ATGAACAAATCTGTTTTGGAAGAAGTACAGCCAGAATGCTCCTTAGAAACAAAGATGGTGAGACTTTGTCTCACATACTTTGGACATGTTATCAGGAAGGACCAGTCCCTGGAGAAGGACATCACACTTGGTAGAGGGTCAGCGAAAAAGAGGAAGACCCTCAATGAGATGGATTGACACAGTGGCTGGAACAATGGGCTCAACCATAGCAATGATTGTGAGGATGGCACACAACAGGGCAGTGTTTTGTTCTGTTATGGATAGGGTTGCTATGAACACCTAAAAACAGAAACACCTAAGAACAACAGACTCTAGGGTGCTGTTACATGTAAGATTCAGGATGGTAGCTAAATTTCAAATGGGTTTCTTTGCAATGTTTCTTACAATGTCCCTGAACCAGACAAATGAAAGTTGGATGAAAATGAGGTAAATGAATGTACTTCAGATGAAAATCAGTAAGATTGGATGTCAGTTGCATGCTGTGGGTGAGAGACAAGGGTGACTCCCAATGACCCATTTGGATGACCCAGTATTAATTCATCTTGAGCTCTTTAACTTAACTACAACTGCAAAGATCCCTTTCCCCAGTCAGGTCACATTCATAGGTCCTGGGCGTTAGAACATAGACATATCTTTGAGGCAGCCACGATTCAACTCACTGCAGACTCTATGAAACTAACCCTTTGTTAGTTTAAACACCCTGACATCCACATGGGCCAAAAGTTCTTCTAAATTTATGAATGCATGTTTTTCAGGATGGGTTTGTATGATCTCTTCATAAGCAGGTTACTCCTCTGCTCTCTACTCTTCTTCAGGACCATTGCTCCAAAATATATGCCAGCACTTTCTAAACAGGCGAAGAAGCCTCTGATAAAGTTACATTTAGAACTAACATTTTGGAGGATTATTTTTCTAATATGCGTTAGTGAGTTCTTAGCCTGATTTTCATTGTGACTAAACTGGATTTTCAGTCTCAGGGATTTCAGTTTCACTAAAACAGTCCAGTGTTGAGTGATGCACCAGAAGTGGTTCATAGCTTGGCAGAATAACATAATAATAGACGTTATTTTTTTTGAGCGCTTACAATGTTCCAGGAGCTGGACAATAAGAAATAAAGGAAGGTATAAATACCCCATTTTCAAATGAAGATCGAAACTCAGAGAGGTCAAGTAACCCTTAACGTCAGATACCTGATATGTGACAGAGTCAGGGCTTGAACCTTGGGTTCTTCCCATCATTATGTTTGTATGTGCAATGCAGGGCACTGTTAGGCAGCATCCTTTAACAGTAGTAGCAGATCCCGTTGGTGCCCCGCTCACATCTCTGGACCTCACTGCATCAGTGCAGAGGGCTGACTACCAACTGCCCGAGTCTGCATCCCTTTGCCTGAAGGCTTTCTCCAAAGCTGCTGAAAGCTACTCTGCTGCACGCAGGGCAGATGAGACTATCAGGGAGAGGGGGTGCATTGAGAGGGAGGGATTAAGCACCCCTCCCCACAGAAGATCTCAGCCAGTGACTGATGAGGGTTGGTATATGAATACCATGTCCCTGAAGGTACAATTCTGATATACACATTTTCCACCAGGACTGCTGAAGCCTTAATGTACATACAAACACTGGGGTCTTGTTCAAAAACAGATTCTGATTCAGCAGGTTCAGGTTCAGAAGATTCATTCTGTGTTTCTAACCAGATCCTTGGTGATGCCCGTGCTGTTTGTTAGCAGGCTTTATATCCAAAAAACCAAACCAGTTGTCCAGATCGTTCAGAAGTAGATTGCCAGGCCTTCGGAGGCACCTCTGAGTGAATTCAAACCACCGACCTTTGGTTAGCAGCTCAGGGCTTACCCCTCTGGATCACCTAGGCACATTTATATCAGAGCTACTCAAAGTAATGTCCTTGGACCAGCAGCAGTGACAGGTCCTGGGGGCTTGTTAAAATGCTGTGTTCATGGGCCCTACTCCAGACCCATTGAATAAGAATGTCTGGGGATGAGATTCAGGATTGCTTGTCCTTACAAGCCCCCCAGGTGATTCTGATGTGTGCTCAAGTTCCAGAAGCATTGCTCTCTACTTTTTCCCACAATTTCACTGGAGGCTTAAGTCTATAGTGGCAGCTGACTTACAATACATACCTACCAAACGAGCTATTTGTACTTGTATCCTGGTCTCAGGGTCTGCACCTGGAGAAGTCATACTAGGGCAGCAGAGTATCAGGTTTACATAATTATTGGCCATTATCATGTTGAAGCTCCATTTGGATGCATTTAGCTAAGTAGCACAAAATTTTTATTTTCAACGCTTGGGCTATACAGGCAGGACATCATTCCCCCTAACTATTTTTTCCCCCTTTAAAGCTGTTCTTAGAGTTTATTTTGGCCAAATGTCAGCTATCTAGAGGTGGGCAAACAATGGCCCATGGGCCAAATCTGGTCTGAACTCTATTTTTGTAAATAAAGTTTTATTGGGACAAAGCCATACCCATTTGTTTATGTAAGGTCTGTGCTGTTTTCTCTCTACACCCACAGAGCTAACCCTACAGTTTCCAAAGCCAGAACTCTTTACTTTCTGGCACTTGACAGGAAAAGTTTACTGACCCTTGACCTGTATAAAAATATGCGATTGGCTTTAACTCCCTTCTGAGCCCTCCTGTCACCCCTCTTGGGAGAGCTTTTTTTCATCCCATCTTTATGAGGAATTTTATGACCTTGCCTGCTTCAGGCTGGTATAAATGAAAGAGCCCTGGACTAGGAATCAGGACACCTGGACTTGAGTCCTGGGTCTGCCACTTTCTACTTGTGGGAATTTGGGAAAATCACTTTCCTAGGGCTCAGCTGTCACTTCTGGTAAAATGAAGGGCTGTCCTGGGTCAGTGTTTTTCCCTGATTATGAGAACTACCTGAGCCCTTACTAAAAATAGGACCCCAGGCTCTACTCATGGACAGAGTGAACAAGCAGGTCTGGTATATGGCCTGGGAATCTGCACATTTGCAAAAAGCATCAGGGGAATTTGGGAAACACTGACCTAAACTATTTCAAACCACCTTTTGGTACTACAATGATGTCATAAATAACATTGATGAAATGTTTCTTCTGGGGATACCCAGATTTTACGCGTAACATTTTTTATTCATTTGAAGGTACTGCTGATGAAGGAGGCTGAGATTTTGATTGTCTCTTTGAACCTTCCAGGATGAGTAGGGTACAAGCTTTCCCAGAGGTTGCAATTCTTTCTTGTATGCTGTGTTGCTCAGAAAAGCGTTTTCTTTGCCTTAAGGACCGAGCACTATTATACCATTTCCAGGGGAGAATAGATGGCTACCTGAAGGCTGATAGTCTTATGCTTTCTTAAGTCAGTGCTTCTCAAAACCTTCATTTTTCCTGTCAGAGAAAGATTAGACTAATGATTCTCAGCTGGGGCTATTTTGCCCCTAAGGGTATATTTGGCTATGTCTGGATATGCTTTTCATTTTCACAACTAGGGGAGGGGTGTGTTGTAGAGTAAAATAAAAGAAAATCAAGAGATTTACTGAGAGAAAAGGCAGCTCGAGCCAGGGATACGCTGACTCTCACAAAGTGAAAGAGCTCCGCTGCAGAGGCATTTTATAGGGTGAGAACAAAGAACTTAAGGTACATTATTTTGACTGGAAGTCGCAAACTGAGATCAGAGTAAGTTGGGGTCGTTAGAACCAGGGGCTTGAAAGGGATTGGTTTATCAGGGGTGTGTGGGCATTCTGGATTGGTGGCTTACATTTAGGCTGTTTGTTTTAAGCCTCCTTGGGAACAAGCTAACAACATTCTGATTGGTGCTTGGTAAGGTGTAATGTGGTGGAAGGTGGGACACCTTGAAGTGGGTTTTTGCTAGGAGAGGTTTACAAAGTATATGTGAGCTAAGGGGATTGGATATGGTACATAACTGTAGAGGGTCACAAGATGATTACCTGATGGTTCCCCTGGTAACAGGTGGTAAAGTTTAACTTGCTTAAGGGAGAGTTGTTTTGAGAACATCTTACACAAAGGGTTTCCATATACTTCCTTCTCTTGGCTTTGCAGGATGTACTTTTGACATTCTATAGCCTAGCTATGGAGAAAAACATTTCCTTGGCAGCATGATTAGGCCTATACAAATGTTAACTGTTGCCAAAAGCAGTTACAAAAATGAAGATGGGCCTGCTCCTAAACCGATCCTTTCAGATATGCCAGGCACCTCATTTTTAAAAGCCCCTACACAGGTGTTACTGGCATCTAGTGGGTAGAGACTAAGGATGGTGATAAATATCCTACAAGGCATAGGACAGCCTGCCACTACAAAGAATTATCCGGCCCCTAGAAGGACCCCCATGGTCATGGCCCCTAAACCTTCTGTTGGCCCAGGACAGGAACCATACCCGAAGCCAACTCTGCAGACATGGATTGGACTGGACAATGGGCTGGAGAGGGATGCTGGTGAGGAGTGAGCTTCTTCGATCAGGTGGACACTTGAGACTGTATTGGCATCTCCTGCCTGGATGGGAGATGGGAGGGTAGAGGGGCTTAGAAGCTGGCGAAATGGACATGAAAAGAGAGAGTGGAAGGAGGGAGCATGCTGTCTCATTGAGGCAAGAGTAATTGGGAGCATGTAGTAAGGTGTATATAAGTTTTTATGTGAGAGACTGACTTGATTTGTAAACTTTCACTTAAAGCACAATAAAAATTATTAAAAAAAAAAAAAACTATCCAGTCCCAAATGTAAATAGTGCTGAAGTTGAGAAATTCTGAATTAGACCCATGTGCTTACCAGCATGAGGCACTTAATATGCTTGGCTGCTAATCGAAAGGTTAGAGGGTCAAGTTCATCCAGAAATGCCTTGGAAGAAAGGCCTGGTGATGTACTTCTGTAAAATCAGCCACTGAAGATGCTATGGAGCATTGTTGTACCCTGACACACATGGGGTCACCATGAGTCGGAATCAACTTGATGGCAACTAGCTGGCTCATCAACATTTTTTAAGGATGTATATGGACCCAGTATTTATACTGAATATCCAGTACTCCTACCCCAAACATTGTCTTTTCCGTGAAATATTCCCAGATCTCACGTGATCCTCATGGAGACTTTACCTCCTCATACAGTCTTGTAACAGGACTTATCTCTCCTGTGGCACCAATCACACTATACAGCAATTATTTGTTTGTCTTTCTTTCCTGCCCACTATGGCTTCTTCAGGTCAGTGTTGATGAAAATTTACTATTGTGGCTTTTAAAAAATGGATCTGACAGCATCAGTAAGTTTATTCTCCAACATTCCTAAAAAAAGAAACCAAGGACAAAAAGTTTCAAGGCCAACTGACTCAAAAGTGAAATGAAGTCACTTATATAAGAGTGAGGAGCCCTGGTGGCGCAGTGGTTGAGCACTTGGCTGCTAACTGCAAAGTCAGCAGTTTGAACCCACCATCTGCTTTGAAGGAGAAAGATGTGGCAGTCTGCTCCGACTTGATGGCAATGGGTTTTATTTGTTTGTTTTTTGGGTATCTAGGAGTGAGGAGAAAGGTTATAGAGAGTAAGATAGTCTTACTGTGTTCACACTATAAATGATTTACCCTAATTTCCTGCAACATACATCCTAACAAATATAATGTCTTATAAAAAACACAGAATGAGTAAATACAGTTTCCCATAACAAAATGCAAACAAGCAAACTCAATGCCAGGGTTACATTTCATAACAGATAACCTCACCCCCTCCAAAAAAAAAAAACCCACAAAACCCTTTGCCATTGAGTCGATTCCGACTCATAGCAGCCCTGTAGGGGAGCGTAGAACTGCCCCATAGAGTTTCTGAAGGGCACCTGGTAGATTTGAACTGCCAACCTTTTTGTTACCAGCCGTGGCCCTTAACCACTAGGCCACCAGGGTTTCCATAACAGATAACAATAGCTGTTTAAACAAACAAACAAACCCCAGCCTGTAACAGGAGAGTTTTTTGCAACTAAGCCAGCCAGGACTCAATTTCATGATGACAAGATAAAAAGTAAGTACGGAACTCACTTGAAGAGACTGTCACCCTAACCAGGCTAAGTCATTTATTCTTATTATTTTCATTGTGTCTAAATTGTAAATTTTCCCCAGACTTCTCCTTATCCTGTAACAAAGCCTATTCCCTTGAATGTTCAAAGCATCTGAATCAAGAGATTCCTCATTCTCATATTGTTCCGCATTAGCTTTTTCTAGCTTGTTGTCTTTAGTTTCAATGCAATTATGTTCTCAAACAATACTGAATAGTGTTTGTTTATCATTTTCTATTTCCATAACACAGATTGTTTCATTCTTCATTTAAGCCCAGAGCCTAGCACAGTGCTTTGTTCACAGTATTTCTAGAAATGTTTGCTGAATGAATGAATAATACAATGCCTTTACTATTATTAATTCATATCAAGTTCATATAATCTGCCTACGTTTTAAGATAATTGGTTTGTTTTCCCCAGGTAACTCAGATGTAATTTCAGAATCCTGTTGTACTGGTCAAGATTCAACCAGAGAAGCAGAACCAGTAGATTTATCCTTCTCTCTCTCTCTCTACCAGTTGCCATCAAGTCAGCTTCCACTCATGATAACCCCGTATATGTCAAATTAGAATGGTGCTCTGTAGGGTTTTCAATGGTTAATTTTTTTGAAAATCGATTGCTACGCCTTTCTTCTGAGGTGCCTTGGGACTCCAACCTCCAGCGCTTTTGTTCGTAGCGCAGCCATGCATGTTAACTGTGTACTGCCCAGGAACTCTCATTTCTATATCTACATCTATAGATATCATCTATCTATTTATCTATCTATGGATTTGTTACAGGGAATCGGCTTCTACAATTGTGGGAGGCGGTCAGGCAGGCTCTGTAAGGCCTCGTCTTTGCATCTGATAATGCTGGAGCTTGGAGTTCATAGGATAGGAAGTGAGGAAAGGAGGAGCAGGAGCAGACTAAAACCCGCAAGCACGAGCTGGAGCTTCATGAGGACAGACTGAAAACCGCATCCATTCTTGTTCCTCTGACTTTGACGACCAGAGTATCCTGAAGCAACCAGAGCCTTTTATCGTGGAGCTAAACACACAGTCCTGGCCCAGGGGTCAGAGGTGCTAAAGGAGGATCCACAGGAAGACAGAGCAGCTCCAGACCCAGTTGATGCTTCACACCAACAAGGAGAATAAGCAACAATGTGTGTGAGCTGCAAGATGGCTACTGTTTCCCTTCCACCCTCCAAATCTAGCGAGAGTGTTCTTGCGGTCCTTGTGGCCTACCAGAAACATACCAGAAGGTGAATTTTGTGAAGTGTAGCTCATGCTAGCCAAGATAACACATTACAAAGCTACTACACCTGTAGACCTCATTATTCATGGCATGCCCTTGTGCCAAGCACCGTGCTGAAATCTGTAGGTGCATCATCTCACTTGATGTAAATTAGCATTGAACTGACAGAGCAAAAAATGGTCAAACTCAGTCTACCTGATAGCATCACAATTTAAGCTAGAGGCTGTTTCTGTCAACCCGAACTTACCCTTTGGGTATGAAAGGAGGAATTTACCAGTGCGAAATGGCTGAGTTAGGTGTGGCTCCTTCTTAAGAATACTCCACCCATCCTATCTACAGGGCAATCTCTTTCTGTTTCAAGATGAGTACATAGAAAATGACCAAAATGGAGCTTATGAAAAGATATAGCAACCTAAGGAAAAAGGAGCAGTTCTTTAAAGGCTCTCAAGAAGACGATAGCTCTCAAAATGATTCTCTGAAAAAAAAAAAAATATTTTAGACATCTTTGTTGTTATTGTTAGGTGTCGTGGAGTCGGTTCCGACTCATAGCGACCTTCGCACAACAGAATGAAACACTGCCCAGTCCCGCTATATCCTTACAATCGTTGTTATGCTTGAGCCCATTGTTGCAGCCACCGTGTCAATCCACCTTGTTGAGGGTCGTCCTCTCTTCCACTGACTCTGTACTCTGCCAAGCATGATGTCCTTCTCCAGGGACTGATCCCTCCTGATTTTAAAGAGGAAGATAGGAAGGTTCAGAAAGCGGAAGCAACCAGCCCAAAGTCACGGCTAGTGAGTGGCAGAACTGAAGCTACGCACGAGGCTCTGGTCCCCCCTGTTCAAAGTATGTAAAACGGAGTCTCACCATCTTTGGTTCTAAGGAGCATTCTAGTTGTACTTCTTCTAAGGCAGATTTGTCCCTTCTTTTGGCAGTCCATGGTATAGTCAATATCCGTCCCCAACACCACAATTCAAAGGCGTCAATTCTTCTTCTGTCTTCCACATTCATTGTCCAGCTTTCACATGCATATGATGTGATTGAAAATACCATGGATTGGGTCAGGTTCACCTTATTCCTCAAGGTGACATCTTTGCTCTTCAACACTTTAAAGAGGTCCTTTGCAGCAGATTTACCCAATGCAATGTGTCTTGATTTCTTGACTGCTGCTTCCATGGGTGTTGATTATGGATCCAAGTAAAATGAAATCCTTGACAACTTCAAACTTTTCTCCGTTTATCATGATGTTGCTTATTGGTCCAGTTGTGAGGATTTTTGTTTTCTTCGTGTTGAGGTGTAATCCATACTGAAAGCTGGGGTCTTTGATCTTCATTAGTAAGTACCTCAAGTCTTCTTCACTTTCAGCAGGCAAGGTTGTGTCATCTGCATAACACAGGTTGTTAATGAGTCTTCCTCCAATCCTGATGCCCCATTCTTCTTCATGTAGTCCAGCTTCTCGGATTATTTGCTCAGCATACAGATTGAATAGGTATGGTGAAAGGATACAATGCTGACGCACACCTTTCCTGACTTTGAACCACACAGTGTCCCCTTGTTCTGTCTGAACAACTGCCTCTTGATCTATGTAAAGGTTCCTCATGAGCACAATTAAGTGTTCTGGATTCCCTTTCTTTGCAATGTTATCCATAGTTTGTTACGAACCACGCAGTCAAATGCCTTTGCATAGTCAATAAAACATAGGTGAACATCTTTCTGGTATTCTCTGCTTTCACCCAGGATCCATCTGATATCCCTGGTTCCACATCCTCTTCTGAATCTGGCCTGAATTTCTGGCAGTTCCTTGTTGATATACTCCTGCAGCAGCTTTTGAATGATCTTCAGCAAAATGTTGCTTGTGTGTGATATTAATATTATTCGATAATTTCTGCATTTGGTTGGATCACCTTTCTTGGGAATGGGCACAAATATGGATCTTTCCCAGTCAGTTGGCCAGGAAGCTGTTTTCCATATTTATTGGCATAGATGGGTGAGCACGTCCAGCGCTGCATCCGTTTGCTGAAATATCTCAATTGATACTTTGTCAATTCCTGGAGTCTCGTTTTTCGCCAATGCCTTCAAGAGTAGCTTGGACTTCTTCCTTCAGTACCATTGGTTCCTGATCATATACTCTTGAAATGGTTGAACTTTGACTGATTCTTTTTGGTATAATGACTCTGTGTATTCCTTCCATCTTCTTTTGACGCTTCCTGCGTCATTTAATATTTTCCCCATAGAATCCTTCACTATTGCAACGCGAGGCTTGAATGTTTTCTTCAGCTCTTTCAGCTTGAGAAATGCCGAGCATGTTCTTCCCTTTTGTTTTTCTATCTCCAGCTCTTTGCACATGTCATTATAATACATCTTTAGGTGACCTCAAAAAAGGATTAGACTTGGCCTCATTAAGACAGGAAATGATATATGCCATATATCAATAACTAATTTCTAAAGATATAGAAAAGGCCAGAGTGAAGATGGGTAAAATGATGTGCTGAAAGCAGAAAAAACAAGACAAAGAAAAAAAAAAAAAAAAAAGAAACCCTAAATTCAAGAGCAGAATCAAAATGTACCAGAGGCAGCAAAGAACAGAAATTGTACTACTGAAAATAAAATCAGTGATGTGTTGGATAAGTTTAAGACCCTATTCTAGAATACAAAATAAAAGAATGAGAAGCAAAAGTGATGGTAAGAGGATGATAGAGACATTCAATAGATGGAACACTAACCCATGATTTAGACATATTCAAGAAAGGCAAAGAAGCAATATAAGTAGAAGCAAAGAAAAGGTGAATGTCTGGACCTTATCTGTGACCTGAGTTGCAGCTGAAAACATTAAGAGACTCCATAGTCTGTATGGATGTCAAACTTGCATCTTGAAGACTGGCATATATTTACTGGGTATTTGTTGAAAAAAAAATTATGAATGAAAAGCTGGGTTTTAACATTGGACAACTATGTTATCTCAGAAAATCTACCTAAACACTCCTTTTTTCATGTGGGAATATTGCTGATGTATTTTTTTTTCCTTTTTCAAATTGTATTTTAGATGAAGGTTTACAGAACAAACTAGTTTGTCATCAAACAGTTAGTACACACATTGTTCTACACATTCGTTAACAACCCCATGACATGTCAACACTCTCCCTTCTCAACCCTGGGTTCCCTGTTACCAGCTTTCTTGTTCCCACCTGCCTTCCAGGCCCTGCCCCAGGGCTGGTGCTCCCCTTTCGTCTTGTTTTGTTCCATGGGCCTGTTCAATCTTTGGGTGAAAGGTGAACCTCAGGAGTGACCTCATTACTGAGCTGAAAGGGTGTCCAGGGGCCATACTCTCAGGGTTTCTCCGGTCTCTGTCAGGCCAGCAAGTCTGGTCTTTCTTTTTGAGTTAGAATTTTGGTCTATATTTTTCTCCCGCTCTGTCTGGGACCCTCTATGGTCATCCCCGTCAGAGCAGTCAGTGGTGGTAGCCGGGCACCATCTAGTTGTATTGGACTTAAACACTACTTTTAATTTATTGTTTGTTTGGTTTGGTTAATTAAGCAGAGTCCTTTCTCCTCTTTCCTCCCTGCCTTCTTGCACCCAAGTATAGGGAAAGTCATTTCTCTCTCAGGCATGGTGCTAGGCACCAGGGAATCTAAAATGCCAGAATACCTAAGAACAGCTTACACATGCACACAAATGAGTGCATGCGAACCTGGTGCAATCTGATGAACTCTGTGCATTGCCGCCGTGTCAACTTCGTGGTTTTCATCGTGTACTGTAGTTATACAAGAAGCTACCACTGGGGGGCAGGGCTGAGAAGGATTAATTGGATCTCCCTGTACACTTCTCTTTTGAACTCCCTGTGAATCTGTTATTTCAAAATAAATAATAAAAACAAAACAAAAATGACAATCTAATAAGTACTATAAGAGATAGATATGGTATATATATACAATGTGATAGAAGGTGGGACGGTGAGATTTTACAGCTCTTTGTGGAATAAAGAAGGAAAGTAAACAGAGGGTATATTACCTAGTAACGCATGAGAAGTGACGCTAGAAGTTTTAGAACTGGAGGTGTTTTTGAAGTTTACCAACAGTTTGAAGATGGCTAACATTTTACAGGTGAGGAAATAGGGGTCCAAAGAGGCAAAGTAACCTGGTAAGGTCACACGGCCCTAGAGTGAGACTGGTTTGAACTGTGAAATTTCCCAAGAGTTGTGGTTTGTGGTAGTAAGTGACATTTTCCTGAGAACTCAGATTCTTTTATTTGGGGTCTAGGATCTCCAGAAGTTTGGAATTCACTAAAAAACCAAAATACCAAATCCACTACCATCGAGTTGGTCCCAACTCATATGACCCTCTGGGACAGAGTAGAACTGCCCAGTAGAATTTCCAAGGAGTACTTGGCAGTTAGCAGCCGTAGCACTTAACCACTACGCCACGAGGGTTTGGGTTTCCTAGTTCCATTCAATTCTTGACACTGTTTCCAAGAACATGTTCACAGTATTCTTGCCACGAGATGGCAGTAGAACATAAGCCAACTCCATCAAAGCTTTTGCTGAGGACCTGTTGCTGGAGATCCTGGAGTGATGCCACGTGTTTTTGACTGCGTGTCGCCATCAGTACTGCTGTACTGAGTATTGTGTACATTGTAAAACGTGCCCCCAAAGGACATATTAAAAGATGAAGTAAGTCAGTCACCAGTGATGTCTTCATTCTGTCATTAGCCAACACCTTAGGTCAGAGTACGTACTTATGGGTGAAGTTCAGGGTTAAGGAAATGGTGAGTCAATTTGGACTCTTAACGCCACCATGTATATCAGAGTAGAACTGTGCTCCATAGAGTTTTCAATGGCGATTTTTCAGAAGTAAATCACCAGGCATCTCTGTGTGAATCGAATCTCCAACCTTTTGGTTAGCAGCTGAGCACGTTAAGTGTTTGCACCATCCAGGGACATAGTTAAGGATAGTGGTAATATATCCACTTGGTCATCTTGATAATTTTCACCCTCTTTGACTCATTTCTTGTTAACTCTCATTAGAGAGTCATTGATTTTGTCTCATAATATGACTGACGACTGGTTGGCACTAGGAGTAGTGACATTACCTTGTTGTTTGCAAGCATTAGTTTGAACCATATTAAACTGTTACTTTTGTAGGTAAAAGCTGAGCAAATATTAGCAATTGAATGTGGTTTAACATATAGCTACATTATTTGTATTATCTTCAATCTTCATTTTCTTTGGGAGTTTTTTGTTTTTTTTTTTTAAATGACTTGTCTATTTTGGAAGAATGGTGGCTTATTAACATAACATGTACATTTACTAACCTGGGCCCGCAACCAAGTATGTCACAATCCACTCAAAGCAAAGGATGGCGGCGCCTTCATGTTATGGAGCTCTCCTCCCTCAGGATGTCTCACCTGCCTTGTGTGACAGCAGACCCCCGACACAGACTCCAGGGCAGGGCCAGTGTCAATCCAGGTTAGTAAAACCTCATTCCTTTCTCACATTTCAGAGAAAAATAAATGTAAGTTGCTCAAACACAATCTTTATGTACTACAATGAAGTCCAACTTGCTCATTTTACAAATGAGGAAATAGGTCAGGACTGGCCTATTTATATTCCTTCTTCAGAGGAATGTAAAAACTTGCTTTCACACGACATTGTACTACATTGGACCATGTGGCCCACACCGATACTCTCTGTTCATCACTCAAAGTTGGGGAGGAGAGAATGCTTTCAAAATGCTAGTTTGGGTTCTCTATTAGAGATCTAGTGGCGTAGTGGTTAAGAGCTATGGCTGCTAACCAAAAGGTTGGCAGCTCGGATCCACCAGGTGCTCCTTGGAAACCCCATGGGGCAGTTCTACTCTGTCCTTTAGGGTCGCTATGAGTCAGAATCGACTTGATGGTAACAGGTTTTTTTTATTACAGATCTATGTTGTGACAGCATGCAAATCTTATTCCATTGTCCGCAAAGTTCCAGAACCTTCGGTTCAACACTAAAATTGGAGAGGTGGAATGTGGTACCTTTTACAGTTCTGGCCTTGGAAGAAGTTTAAGGGAAACTGTCCTGAGTTCCTCCAACCCCTGAAGTTGATCACCTATCTTTCTCCTTCTTCAAATGATAAAGCTTTTAAAGGCAGTGACCATCTCTAATTTGTTTTTCCTTATCCCTCAGTGGTTGTTGGTTCAATGCCTTGCACATAGAAGGTAGCTAATAAATGTTTACTGAGGTGAATGGAATTTAAATATGTAAGATATTTAAATTTAGACAATTATAACCTGCCTTGCAATATTATATTTGTAAATGTGTATGTAGTGGAACACAAGAGCAGGCTTTTTCTTTCTGAGATATAGTTCTAAGCTCTGTCTACTAGAACTTTCTGCGAAAATGAAATGTTCTATGTCTGAACTGTCCAATACAGTAGCCACTAGCCACAAGTGGCTCTGGAGCACTTGAAAATTGCCTAGTGAGAATGAGAATCTTAATCTTTAATTTTATTTCATTTTAATTTAAATAGCCATATGTAGGTAGTGGCTAATGCATTGGACAGCACAGAAAATCTAGATGATAAATGTTTGAAGAGATAGTGGCTAAGTATTTTCCAAAGCTGATGAAAAGTATGAGTTCTCATATTTAGGAATCTAATCAATCTCAAACAAGGTAAATAAAAAGAACTACACACCTAGGAACATCACAGTTATACTTCAGAGCCTCTACTAAGAAAGAGAATATCTTAGGAGCCCAAACCAAACCTGTTGCCATCAAGTTGATCCTGACCCATAGTGACCCTATATGGCAGAGTAGAACTTCCCCATAGGGTTTCCAGGGCTATAATCTTTATAAAAGCAGGCTGCCACACCTTTCTCTCCACAAAGTGGCCAGTGGATTAGAACCACCGACATTTTCGGTTAGCAGCCAAGTGCTTAACCATGGTGCCACTGAGGCTCCTTGTCTTAAGAGCAGCCAGAGAAAAATAGACTAATTATCTGCGAGAGAAAGCCCGTTAGAATAGAGCTGACTTCTTGAAAGCAACAACACAAGTCAGAAGACAGTGGAATTTTGTAAACATGTAGAGAAAACAACTGTCAACCTAGAATAACCCAGCAAAAAAAATCCTCTAAGAGTCAAGGTAAAATAAAAACATTTTTAGGACAAACAAAAACTGAGAAAGTTTGTCACGAAAAACTAGCAAAAAAACCCCACAAAAACAAAACACTATTGCTGTCGAGTCAGTTCTGACTCTTAGTGACCCCATAGGACAGAGTAGAACTGCCCCATAGGGTTTCTAAGGAGCAGCTGGTGGATTTGAACTGCCAATCTTTTGGATGGCAGCCAAGCTCTTAACCACTATGCCACCAGGGCTCCCCAACAAACTATGAAAAGGAAACCAAAACCAAGCCTATTGCCATCGAGTCAATTCTGACTCATAGTGACCCTATATAGGGGATTGTAAAAGGATGTGCTGGAGGAATACTAAAGGTATTCCTAGATGGGAGGTTCTGAAATGCAAGAAGGAATGATTAATGAATAAGTTGTAAATGTATGGGTACGTCTAAAACAAACACAGATTGCACAAAGCATTTATAAGCCAAACGAGAATTAAATACACAGAATAAACAATAGCATGCAAATTGGGAAGTGGTAACTGGATGAAAGTGGTTTAAGACCTTTTTATTGCATGAGAAGAAGATAAATATGTTTTTAATTTATTATACATATTTGATATATAATATTTGACTATGCTGTATATATGGTAAATTTTCCATATATATATGTTAATTTTTCTCAGTAATGAATATAGTTGGCTTTACTTTTGCCAACTTTTTTAGTACTTTCTATTTGTCTCACTTTTTTTGTTTTACTTTCTTTTGAATTGAATGAATGTTTTTTTCTTATTCTCCTTTCTCCTTTACTGATTTAGCAGTTATACATACTACTTCTATTGTTGTAAAGAGTTCCATACAAATTATGGCATGATGAAGACAAGATTCAGTATGATAGTTATTTTACATGGAGAGAGGCTTGGGAATAGAATTGGGGAAGCACATAGGTAGAGAAACTATTGTCAATATTTTAATTTATGTCATTGTCGTTGTTAGGTACTGTTGAGTCGGTTCCAACTCATAGCGAGCCTCGCACAACAGAATGAGACACTGCCTGGTCCTGCGCCATCCTTACAATCGTTGTTATGCTTGAGCTCATTGTTGCAGCCACTGTGTCAATCCACCTCGTTGAGGGTCTTCCTCTTTTCCGCTGACCCTGTACTCTGCCAAGCATGATGTCCTTCTCCAGGGACTGATCCCACCTGACAACATCTCCAAAGTATGTAAGATGCAGTCTCGCCATCCTTGCCTCTAAGGAGCATTCTGGCCGCACTTCTTCCAAGACAGATTTGTTCATTCTTCTGGCAGTCCAATGGTATATTCAACATTCTTCGCCAACACCACAATTCAAAAGTGTCAATTCTTCGGTCTTCCCTATTCATTGTCCAGCTTTCACATGCATATGATGTGATTGAAAATACCACGGCTTGGTTCAGGCGCACCTTAGTGTTCAGGGTGACATCTTTGCTCTTCAACACTTCGAAGAGGTCCTTTTTGCCCAATGCAATGCATCTTTTGATTTCTTGACTGCTGCTTCCATGGCTGTTGATTGCAGATCCAAGTAAAATGAAATCCTTGACAACTTCAATCTTTTCTCCATTTATCATGATGTTGCTCATTGGTCCAGTTGTGAGGATTTTTGTTTTCTTCTTGTTGAGGTGTAATCCATACTGAAGGCTGTGGTCTTTGATCTTCATTAGTAAGTGCTTCAGGTCCTCTTCACTTTCAGCAAGCAAGGTTGTGTCATCTGCATAACGCAGGTTGTTAATGAGTCTTCCTCCAATCCTGATGCCCCATTCTTCTTCATATAGTCCAGCTTCTCGGATTATTTGCTCAGCATGCAGATTGAATAGGTATGGTGAAAGAATACAACCCTGACGCACACCCTTCCTGACTTTAAACCAATCAGCATCCCCTTGTTCTCTCCGAACAACTGCCTCTTGATCTATGTAAAGGTTCCTCATGAGCACAATTAAGTGTTCTGGAATTCCCATTCTTCGCAGTGTTATCCATAGTTTGTTATGATCCACACGGTCAAATGCCTTTGCATAGTCAATAAAACACAGGTCAACATCCTTCTGGTATTCTCTGCTTTCAGCCAGGATCCATCTGACATCATCAATGATATCCCTGGTTCCACATCTTCTTCTGAAACCAGCCTGAATTTCTGGCAGTTCCCAGTCAATATACTGCTGCAGCCGTTTTTGAATGATCTTCAGCAAAATTTTGCTTGTGTGTGATATTAATGATATTGTTCTATAATTTCCACATTTGGTTGGATCACCTTTCTTGTGAATAGGCATAAATATGGATCTCTTCCAGTCAGTTAGCCAGGAAGCTGTCTTCCATATTTCTTGGCATAGACGAGTGAGCACCTCTAGTGCTGCGTCTATTTGTTGAAACATCTCAGTTGATATTCCATCAATTCCTGGAGCCTTGTTTTTCACCAATGCCTTCAGAGCAGCTTGGACTTCTTCCTTCACTACCATCGGTTCCTGATCATATGCCACCTCTTGAAATGGTTGAATAGCAACTAATTCTTTTTGATATAATGGTTCTGTGTATTCCTTCCATCTTCTTTTGATGGTTTCTGCGTCGTTTAATATTTTCCCCATAGAATCCTTCACTATTGCAACTCAAGGCTTGAATTTTTTCTTTTTTTTCAGCTTGAGAAATGCCGAGCGTGTTCTTCCCTTTTGGTTTTCCATCTCCAGCTCTTTGCACACGTCATTATAATACTTTGTCTTCTCAAGATGCCCTTCGAAATCTTCTGTTCAGTTCTTATGAAAATAATAAATAAACAAGAACCAAGGATAATATTAATCCAATTCTATGCAACTGATTATATATACATATGTAATCAGTTATATATATATATATATATACACACACACACGTGTATGTATATATATAACTGATTACTTCTGTAGATAGATGGATCTGGAGCTGGATTGCCCAAGTTCAAATTCTGGCTCTGCAGTTTCACAGCTCTGGACTTGGATCAAATACTCAATTTCTCAGTACATTAGCTTCCTCCTCTGTGATATGATGATAATAATAATTGTACTTATTACGTCATAAACCAGTTGTCATCAAGTTGATTCCAATTCGTGGCAAGCCCATGTGTTGCAGAGTAGAGGTGTTTTCCATACGGTTTTCATGGCTGTGACCTCTTGGAAGCAGACCTCCAGGCCTTTCTTCCGAGGTGTCTCTGGGTGGGATCAAATTGCCAGGCTTTGGGTTAATAGTCAAGTGCTTAACCATTTGCACCACCCAGGAAATACTGAACATTAAATGAGCCAATGCACGTAATGTTTTTAGATCACAGTTTACATGTAACTGAAAAACAAAAACAAAAAAAACCCATTGCTGTTGAGTTGATTCCTACTTATAGTGACCCTATAGGACAGAGTGGAGCTGCCCCATAGAGTTTCCAAGGAGTGCCTGGTGGATTCAAACTGGCGACCTTTTGGTTAGCAGCCGTAGCACTTAACCACTGCACTGCCAGGGTTTCCTGGCATGTAATAGGGGATAAATAAATATCAAAAGCTATTACTATTACTTTGAAGAGAACATTTGGATGTCCGGTCCCTCCCCTCTACTTTGATTGATTCATACTCATCTTTGCCTGCTTCTCTTATGTGATAATTAAAGAAGTATTTCTCTACTTCCTTAAGGTGCACACCTTCACACAAATTTTGAATCCCATCTCCTTCCATTACCTTAGTGTCTTCATTCCATAATCTACTCTGTTCTCTGGCTTCTCCAATATCTTTGTATGGTATTTCAAGCAGTGGGAGTTGTAATACAGGGATTTAGAGGCTAATAAACTAGGCGTGGGGTGGGTAAAGGTCAGAAAAGCCACTGCTCCCTTTCAGGAAATCAGAATATCCGGCAATTTCAGGAAACCACTATCAATGATCTCAGCTGCTGAATCACCAAAGTGGCTGATTCACAGGAAGATGCCTGGAGTCTGGACAAACTTCATGTCTTCCATTAGCTCTCATGATGCCTTTTGTTGCTACAGAGGCTGTAATGGCTTCTGTTTGTCTTCTGCTTTTTAAACTTTGTACCAGTGCCTATCATTGGTGGAGTTTAAATGAACCCCTGCTAAGGATCCCGGGAAATGTAGTTCCCAGTCTACCAGCCCATCAGATAGAGAAAAACATTGGAGGGATGGAGAAGCATGCTGCTGGCCAATAAACAAAATAAAACAAAAACATAAACAGCACCTGGTACATCCTCACCTCTGCTGGATTCTTTCTTTCTTTACTTAAACATGCTCAAGTTTCTAACGTTTCCAACAAACCTTTCTAGGTCATACTTTTTCCTCCTGCTACTGGCTTTTTTTTTTCTTTTTCTTTTTTTTATTTTTTTACTGGCTTAGCTCTGTTCCTTCTCCTTTACTGTAATTTTTTTGGAAAGAATGTCTGCACTTTCTGTCTCCATTTTCTCACCTCCCACTTTCTTTTCAACTTGCTTTAACCTGACTTCTGTTCCTATAATTTTACTGTGAACTTGGGCCAACCTTATAAATAATCTCTTGCTATTTAATCTAAATGCTTTTAAGACTCTTACTTAACCTTTTTTCTCTGTGGCACTTGATACTGGTGACTATTCTTCATGAAATTATTCACATGGTACTGCCATGATTCAAAGTTGACTTGATGGCAACAGGTGTGGTTTTTGTTTTTTTAGCTTCTATATGATACTGGTATGCATTTACCTATAAACTCGTAATAGAAATATAACCACAATTCCCCCTTTTCCAAATCAGACTCCCTCATTACTAATTTACAGGAAACCCATTAAGTATGAGGCAGTTGTTCGAACAGAGCAAGGGGATACTGCATGGATTAAAGTCAGAAGAGGTGTGTTTCAGGGTTGTATCCTTTCACCATACCTACATAGTCTGTATGCTGAGCAAATAATCTGAGAAGCTGGACTGTATGAAGAAGAACTAGGCATGAGGATTGGAGGAAGACTCGTTAGCAACCTGTGTTATACAGATGACACAACCTTCCTTGCTGAAAGTGAAGGGGACTTGAAGCACTTACTGATGAAGACCAAAGACTACAGCCTTCAGTATGGATTACACCTCAACATAAAGAAAACAAAAATCCTCTCAACTGGACCAATAAGCAACATCATGATAAACAGAGAAAAGATTGAGGTTGTCAAGGATTTCATTTTACTTGAATCCACAATCAACACCCAAGCAGCAGTCAAGAAATCAAAATACGCATTGCATTGGGCAAATCTGCTTCAAGAGACTTCTTTAAAGTGTTGGAAAGCAAAGATGTCACCTTGAGGACTGAGATGCACCTGATCCAAGCAATAATGTTTTCAGTCGCCTCCTATGCATATGAAACCTGGATGATGAATAAAGAAGATGGAAGAATTGACACCTTTGAATTGTGATTTTGGAGAAGAATATTGAATATACCATGGACTACCAAAAGAATAAACAAATCTGTCTTGGAAGAAATACAACTAGAATGCTTCTTAGAAGCAAAGATGTCTCACATACTTTGGCCATGTTGTCAGGAGGGATCTGTCCCTGGAGAAGTACCTCATGCTTGGTAAAGTAGAGGGTCAGCAAAAAGGAGGAAGACCCTCAGTGAGATGGGTTGACACAGTGGCTGCAACAATGGGCTTAAGCAAAATGATTGTGAGGATGGCCAGGACGGGACAGTGTTTTGTTCTGTTGTACATAGGGTCGCTATGAGTCGGAAGAGACTCAGTGGCACCTAAAAACAACATTATATATTTCTTGAGGCTACCAGCTTTGAATTGTCCAACTATTGTGAAGGCTTACAAAACCTACTAGGAGAGATCTGGTGTCTACTAAATCCATAGCTGACACCATTTCTAGCAGCCCCATGGCATCTTTGTTAAAGACTGGTGCTATAAAAAAATCTTTGGCTCTTTCAGGAAGGATGAGTTCAGTCTTTCAGAGCTAAGAGCAAAGAGAGGCTCAGGACTCTGTAAGCTTTGGCTTCCAAGGTGACAGTTCTCTCCTTTCAGTCCTCTCTACAGCCATCTCTTAGCAATGATGGCAGCATAGTTTCTACATAGGAGAGGTTTAGGAACAACTAAGAGTATTGTCCTAAGCTGTGTTTGTAAACAAGCCAGCTATTTGGGGGGCAGTGTAATTCCTCAAAGTCACCACTTGGTACCTGCCAGCTCCTGAAGTATTGGATCAGATTTGTTCTGGCATCTTCTGACTCGTGGAAGTCAAACCACTATTCTCTTTTCCTTTCAGGGGATTCATTAGGGATTGTTAGATTTTTCTCATAAACCTTGAAAACTCGAACTTTTCCCCAGACAATAGAACTA
The DNA here is from genome assembly GCF_024166365.1 of Elephas maximus indicus. NCBI lineage: Eukaryota > Metazoa > Chordata > Mammalia > Proboscidea > Elephantidae > Elephas > Elephas maximus. Next base: position 170,190,001 of record NC_064822.1, on the reverse strand, counting down.
CCCATTGACACCTCCAAAGGAGGCTTCCTTTAGAGATTTTCTGGAATATTCTCTTTCTTCCTGTTCTGTGCTATACCCTTGCTAAAGAGTGGATAAATCAAAAACACCAAATAGGATTTCTAATGAAATGAGACACCATATTCTTTGGATTCATTTGTTCATTCATTGGTTTAGTCAACAAATACTGATTGAGTATGTAGTATGGGTCAGGCACTGTGCTAAACGTTGGGGAAACAGTAGTAACAAAATGGGCAAAACCCTGTGCTGTCATGTGGATTTCACTGTAGTGGGAGGAGGCATACAACTAACAAATGAGAAAAATACAATGTAGTATGTTAAACCAAAACCCTGTTGTCGTTGGTTCCGACTCATGGCAATCCCATATGTTACGGGGTAGAACTGTGCTCCATAGGGTTTTCTTGGCTGTAGTATTTGCAGAAGTAGATTGCCAGGCCTTTCTTCTGCAGCACTGCTTGGTGGGTTTGAACCACCAACCTTTAGGTTAGTAGTTCAATGCAAAATTTTTGTGCCACTTAGGCACCTAGGTGATATGTTTGACTATGATAAATACGGTACAGAAAAATAAAATAAGGAAGGGGAACAGAGACATAGAAGAGGGATTAGAATTTTAATACAGTGAAGAGGAAAATCCTCATGGATGAGGTGGCATTTATTGGATGGGAGTTGATGGGGGTCTCCTGGAATCCCGGGCTTCTTGAGGAGAGTGACATGAGGCACGAGTGACATGAACAGGGAGAAAGGACATAACAAGGTTCTCCTTATGTCTCAAAACCAGCAGTAGTGACCAGGCTGTGAATGTTGGGATGAGTCTCTTGCCAAGAGCACTCTCCCTCTTTATCCCTGCTGTTGGACACTGGAAGGCTGGAGGAAGGATGATATTATGCTTCTTAAGCAAGTCCTAACTAATGTTTTTTATTCATCTTCAAGTATTGCTTTCTAGTGTTTTATCTTCAACACTAGTATCTTTTCATTCTGTTTTTCCTGACTGATCTCATTTGTGGCCATTGTTTTAATTTTCATTTATATGTTTAAGACTCCTAAATCTAAATCTCAGCGCAGAAGTATTTCTTGAGAACGACACACATACATTTCCCTGTATCTCAGACATTACCATGCAAGGATCCACAGGCATCTCAAACTCAAGATGTATAGATCTGAACTCACCCCCACAAACCACACTTACCCTTGTATCCCACCTTTCAAGAATGGTCCTATCATCCACTTAGTTGCTCAAGTTAGAAAGCTGGGAGTCATCACTGACTGTCCCATTCTTAAGCCCTCATCCCCATATCCAACCAACCAAGGTCTGCTGATTCTGTCTTCTTTTATCTCTCATATCCGCTTCTCCCCATCTCCACTGCTATTTGCCGAGTTCAGGCAAACAATGTTTTATGCCTGGTTTATTGCTGTGGCTTCTCATAGTTTCCCACCTTCCAACCATGCCTTCCTCCAATCCATTCTCCAAGAGGCAGAAGTTTTGATTTTCCTGAAGGATAAATCTGATCGTATTACTTCTCTACTTAAAAGCCTTTGGTGGTTTTCTTCTTCCCTTGGGGTAACATCTAAGCTCCTTAGCCTGGCTCCCAAAGCTCCCATGATCTGTTTACCTCTCTAGGCTCATTATTTTCCTCTGCTTCCTCACATCCTCTAGTCTCCTTGCATTACTCACGGTTCCTTGAATGAAGCAACCATACCCAGTCTTGTCACCAAGCTATTGCTCTTGCCATTTCTTCGATCTGAGGCAACTTTTCTTCTCCTTTGATATGCAAGCTCTGCCAGGCCTTTAGGATTTGGTTTCTCAATCCTTACCTCTAGGAAGATTAACAGATTAGCCTACTAGTGTCTTCTAAATGTTCACAGAAGATACAAGATTCCTGGGTGAGAGACAAAGGAAGGCTTATTACTCAAAGAACTAGCAGTTGTCAGGGTATCAGCATTTTCTTGCACTGGTTTTCTGAGCCTCAGTTTCCACAGGGTGAAGTAATGATTGCCAATTGACACTTGCCACACAGTGGGTTGTGTTACAGAGGAAGAACCCTGAGCTTAGAGAACCTGAATCTTTTATAATCGGCTATAAGCAAACTTGCTCAACCTTTGTCCCAGGGATACTGGACGGTAAAAAACAAAAAAACAAAACTTGCCCTTTCCTCTAGAGTGAGATACTACTCCTATCTACCAAGGCCATTTGCTGTACAAACATTCTTGAAAAGATGTTCCAGAGAAAAAGACCAGTTAGTACTTCTGCTCACAAAACATACAGAGATTTGAAACTCATTGAGAAGTGTCTCACACAACTCATTACAAGCTACTGTTTATTCATTTGATATTTTCTCTAACTGCATTGTAAGTTTTTTGAAGGAAATTGTCATTTTTCCATTGGTATATCCCTAGGACAATGACTAAAAACCAAAAACCCAACCTGTTACTGTCAAGTCAATTCCAACTCATGGTGACCCCAGACAGTACAGAGTAGAACTGCTCTATAGGGTTTTCAAGGCTGTGACCTTTAGGAAGCAGATTAGCAGGACTTTCTTCCATGGCATCGTTGGGTGTATTTGAGCCGCCAACCTGTAGGCTAGTAGATGGGTGTAGGCCATTTGTGCCACCCACAAACCAGGACAGAACTGTGTTGTTGTTGTTGTTGTGTGCAGTTGACTTGATTCCGACTCACAGTGACCCCATATGATAGAATACAACTGCCCCATAGGGTTTCCTAGGCTGTAATCTTTAGAGAAACAGATTGCCAGGTCTTTGCACCTGCAGAGCTGCTGGTGGGTTTAAAATGCCAACCTTTCAGCTACCAGCCGAGTGCTTAAACGTTATGATGCTGGGGATCCTTAGGGCAGTGCCTTGCACATAGTAAATGAGAAGTAAATGTTTGTGGAATGAATAACTGAATGCTGTCTGTTCTGGTTGTGACACAAGGTTGGGATTGGTGCTCTAGGTCCAATTCTTCTTACCCAAGGCCAGAGCAGCACCTGTGATATTTATTCAAATCCCAGCACTGGAGACTGGCAGGTAATTCTGGTGCACGAAGAAATTTTACATAGGCATCAAAGAATATTGATAAAACAATAATATCCACTAGAATGAGAGCTCCATGAGGTTAAGTAATTTTGAAGATAATAGGTCCTTAATTCACTTTGTTGATTGAATTAAAGAACTAAATTCATTGAGCATTCAGTATATGCCCAGGCATGGTTCTAAGCGCTTCATGAACTTTATTTCCTTTAATTAGCTCAACAATCCAATGAAGCAGGTACTATATTATCCCTATTTTGCAGGTTAGGAAACTGAGGCTTAGAGAAATTAAGACTTATTAGTAAATGGTGGAGCTGGTGTTCAAAGCTAGACAGTGACTCCCATCCATATCACAAAGCATTTCTTGGCCCGTAAAGTACCAGTGTTGGGAGCTTATCATTTATGAAGAATGTTGTTGTTGTTGGGTGCCACTAACTGATTTCAACTCATCGTGACCCAATGTTATAGAACAGAACCTCCCCATAGGGTTCCTAGGTTCTAATCTTTATAGGAGGAGATCACCAGGTTTTTTCTCCTGCAGAGTGGCTGTTGGATTTGAACTGCCAACCTTTAGGTTAGTAGCTGAGCACTTAACTGTTGCACTAACAGGGCTCCTTTTCAAGGAGGGAGTAGAATATTAACTTATGTTACACATTGTTAGTGGGTCATTATCTGCTACTCTGATTTTAAAATCTGTAGCTTGACAAGTATTGAGTGGTTGAACAAAATCAAATTGCCAATATTTGAATCTTTTTGACATACAGAATTGACAATTTCATAGATTTCAATGTAAAATATGTGCTGTAACCATCATCCCAGAAAATATTGCTTTCAAGAAGTAGCTTCAGAAACATTAAATCTCCTGAGTACAGTGTGTGCTTTGATTCTCCCAGACCATGCCTGGCACCACAGTTTTACTATTTACAGAGGCCCCGAGGTCATCCTGGGGACTTTTTTCTTGGAAAATGAGAATCAGGGAGAGGGTGCTTCTTAACTAAGGCCCATGAGGACCAAAAGCACAATGGAAAAGAGCAATAACAATAGACTATCATGGCCGTTGAAGACACGGACCTAGTAAAAATCAGATTAGTCAAAAGGTCTTCCCTAGGGTATTATAAATAGTAAACTTGATGCTGTCAGAATGAATTCCTGACGGGAAATCTAAAGGGACAATTTGAGAAAATTCGAGCTCCCCAAAAGCTAATTTACTGTTTGCAGCGATGACGAATTGCCATAGTATTCAATAAGTGTAGTAATTACGGAGTTAGAGGACATAACCACCATTATTGCTAAAAGTTAATATTCTAGGCTAAATATTCATTTATATCATTAGTGTTATGAAATGCAGCCAGAAAACGTTCAGGAGCTCACACTGGTGCTCGGGTCCGTCTGAAAGGAATCATATGCAAAAGGAACTTTTGTTTGACTGGCATTGGTTCCAGTCATGCCAGGAACAGCACAATTCCCCATTGTCTGTGTGATCCATGCTTCACCTTGCCTGTGGGGCAAGAGTGGTCTGACGTGACCTCTTTGAAGACTCAACTCTGTGTCTAACCCCTGTTGTTTGAGGAGGCTGGCAAGCCTACATACTACTGTAGTAGTTATAGTGGCCATCTCCATTTTTCTGTATTCTGTCACATAGTTAGTAGGTCACACATGCTAATGATAATTTAATAAGCATGTCATCAAGTGACAGATGACAATGTTTGGTTTTTCCATGGGGATAGTGGGTCTGAAAGTCAAAAAGGTTCTATGTAATTGTGCCATGAGTTCATTGAGGATTAAAGAAAATAAAATAGAGCTATTTTCCTTTTTTATTAAATGATCTTTAATCTGGAACATTATTTGTGATAAGCGCCGCCCACTGAATACATTATTTTTTCCGATAAGCAAAGTGTTGTTTAAAATGTATAAAAATTTAATATACAAAATAGGCATAGAAAGAAAGTAAAAGTCTCACTAGTCAGGACAACCACCACTGATCTTTTGATACATCTTTTCAATCTATGCATATAAATAAATCCGTTTGTAAAATGACTTGGGATGGTACTACACACACTTTTGGCATCTGGCTTTTTCCCACTTAATTTGTTGTAAACATTTTTCCATCGTGATAAAGGTTCTTCTTTTACCTGTTTTTTCACACTTCATGGTATTTCAAAATGAGGATGAGTGCAAAAATTGATGGAGCTTTTCATACACAGGGTGTAGGGGAAAAGCAGTGGGCGTTACAGTTGGAAGACACGGCTTTAAACCTTAGCTCTTCAAGAGCCTCGGTTTCCTCGTCTCTTCAATGGGGATAACAACATCTGCCTGATTGGTGAGAGTGTTGTAATGAAAGTTAAGTGAGTTTCTGTGAAGCACAGAGCAGTAGAAGGCAGTAAAGGACTCTTGTTTAAAGTGTGCTTATGTGACACATGGAAACACTTCCCAGATAAGCCCTAACACGGGAGTCTGCCTGAATCATCTGGTCTGAAAAACAGAAGAACAAGCCAGCCAGACATCACAACTCAAGTTATAGAAAAATCTTAATTCCCCAGTGCCTCGAAACACAGCTTTTAAAATTTTGGTTAAAATAAAACTTTTGAAGAACCAAGGCGCCCTTTTGGGCATTTTCTTGTCTTCAACACAGAACCTGTATGGCTAACAAGGTTTCGACTTGCAGACACAGTGAGGGCTTTGGTCTTCAAAAAGATCACCAGTGTGTCCCAGTATTGGGTGGGAATTGAAGGGAGCCTCTCAGGTTCCAGCAATTAGTATGTTTTGATGACTTAATATTAATATTTCCCAGGCTAATATTCGTTTACCTAAAACATGGTGGAAAGGACTCGCCACGCACATTACTGAAGTGACAAACCTGGGAGAAAATCCAAGGTTCTCAACTCCTCCGGTTCCAAAACCCAACCCTTTGCTTTCTTTTGTCAACAGAAAACCCAATTTACACAAACTGCTCCCTAGGGAAGAGTCCCTGAGTGGTGCAAATGGTTCTCCACTGCACGCCAAAAGGTCGGAGGTTCGAGTCCACCCAGAGGCAATTTGGAGGAAAGGCCTGAGATCTACTTCTAAAAAAATCAACCATGGAAAACCCTGTGGAGCGCAGTCCTAGTTGACACACATGGGGTGCCCATGAGTCAGAGTCCACTGTAAGGCAACCGGTTTTGGCTCCCAAGGGAAACGGCCCTTGACTGTGCCCTCCTATGGAGGAACCTCATGGATCAGCCTACCGTTCTGACAAGGGGGTAAGTCTGGCAAGAAATTGTGCTGTTTCTTAAAATGCGCAGAATTTCTCATGGACTTGTGTTGATCACAACCCAAGGTGTGGTAGGTTTTCAAAAAAGTAAAAGAAGAAGAAAAAAAAAAGGACTTCTTAAACTTTTTACTTGGCTGTCTACCCAAAGAGTTGAGCAAACATCATTTTCAAATGTTAGCAAGAAACTCTCTTGTAGGGAATAAACATACACTAGTTTTTTTTTTTAATTTTCATTGTAGAGGAGGATGATTTTAGGAAGAAGTTCCAAATCCTTCAATTTAGGGGAGATGAACTTGGCGGATTCTGTTCCTTTATTCTTAAACCGGGTTTTCCCCTCGCCTGTTGGAAATGCCTCCCCAGCAATTGTTGGGCGATGTGGGAAAATATTGAGACAAACGTGCCTGTTTACGTTTGCCGCGGGGGCGCCTGTTTTGTTTGCGTTGCATGTTGCCTCTGCCCCTCCTTTTCATGGCTCCGCGTTCCTGACAGCTCAGATTCCTCCGCTGACATCTGTTATAATGAGAGTTCTGACGGGAATAGATTTGCAAAATGATGGGCTCACAATAGGACGGGAGCCGTTCCCCAAACTTTCCTGGAAATAAGCAGATGGGGTCTGAAAATAGAGCGTTTGAACCGATTAGGTCTAGGTGAACGCATTTATTCAGCGTGCACTGAGGAACTATTCTGCCCCTACCTCCCGCCCCAACATCTCTCCCTACCCCCTCCACGCCTCGCCTCCCCCACTTCAGAAAGAGGACGCTTTCCGATGCCTTCATTTCTTTGCCTCCTGAACACTTGCCTGGAGACAGGCCCTTCCAGCTCCTAAAGCAGAAGCATGCTGGGTACTTGCCCTGTGCCAACCGTCGGAACAACAGAGAAAAACCACCCCTCATGCCTCATAAAGAGAATCTGGGGCAGCACATGGGGCTTTCCCACTCGTCACAAATGATGGCTGTTGTGCTAGTTAACCTTTTCCAAGCCTGGGTCAGCGCCTGCTGGGAGGCAGGGGCAATCTGGAGGGAGTGAAAGGCTGGCAGACCCCAGAGTCTTCAGCACGCCTTGGCCCCCAACACACACCACCTCCTTCGAAGAATACCAAATGGTCCCCCATCGCACTCTTCATAAGTCAGCCCGGCTCCATGTGCTAGTGACAGTTCAGATTCCAGAAGAGAAATGCCGCTAGTAAAACTCTGCAAACACGTTCTGTTAACTTTATTTCCTGGCATGTTTTACCTTCTCTTCTCAGGAGGTTCTGAAAAAGGATAACATCGAACTAGTCCCGTCTCAGGCTTTATTGTTTTCAAGTAGCCCCACCTACCTGTGTAAAGAGAAGATTTCTGTATACTTTGAAAGTCTAAAGTTGAGTCGGTAATACACAGTTTAATAACTTGTGCCTTAAGCATACTGATGGAAGCAAAAAGACAGGGCGACTAGGATTTATATTCCTAAAACCCATTCTGTGGGCCTCTGGAGAGAATTTTGACAGAATTAGCTAGTTAATGCTAGCTAATGAAAGATGAGGAAGAAGGGCAACTGTAAAGGGAAATTTTGGGAATAGCTTTTTAGGAGAAAAATAAAACACAAGTTTAAGAACGATGAGAGTTTAACATTCAGGTGAGGAGTTGGTTTTGCCTCACCATTGAAATAGCAAAACATCAAATAGCAAAAGGAATCAGATTTCTACAAATGGCAGGTTGAAAGATTTGTGGAAATGTATTTATTTATTACACAGAAGCTGCAGCTTTCTGAAGAGCAGAGCTCATAGCCTCCAGAGAAAACCAAAATGTCTGCAGAGCTCAAATTCTCAACCCCGCCCCAGCCCTGACTATTTCCTGCTGCCAGCCGAGACCTGTGGATCATTGTGTTAATTCAGCGGTCTCCTTATAAGGTGGTATTGTTCACAGTGTGGTGTTTACGTGGCAACGAGAGTCCTGAGGACGGAAGGTGAGTTCGGGTACAGTGTGAAGTAGTTCGTTAACCACAAAAGCAGCTAGCTGTGAGAGGATCCAGTGCTGAGCCCTCTACACCATTTATATGAATAGATAAAAAAAATTGAACATTTCAGATATTCTGAGGAAATTCACCTTTGAGTTATATCCTTGTCTTAGTTTCCTACGGCGGCCATAACAAAAAACCACAAAGTGGGTGGCTTCGAAGAACAAAAATTTATTGTCTTACAGTTCTGGAGGCTAGAAGTCTGAATTCAGAGCATCAGTGGGTTATACTCTCTCTCTGCTGGAGCCCTGGTGGCGCAGTGGTTAACCTTTGGCTGCTAACCAAAAGGTTGGCAGTTCGAATCCACCAGCTGCTCCTCGGAAACCCTATGGGGCAGTTCTACTCTGACCTGCAGGGTTGCTATGAGTTGGAACCAACTTGATGGTTTGTTTTTTTTTTTTCGTTTTGGTTGGCTCTATGGGAAGAACCTTCCTTGTCTCTTTCAGCTCATGTACCCTGGGTATTTCTTGGTATTCCCTGGGTTGTGGATGGATCCACACATGGTGTCTTCCTTCTGTGTGTGACTCTGTTTCCATATCTGTTCTCCTCTTTTATAAGACACCACTCAGAAGGGATTAGGATTAAGACCCATTCTACTCCAATATGACCTTTTTAATTTAAGTGATGATAAAAGATACACCCTATTTATTTCCAATCAAGGTCACATTTATAGGTACAGGGGTTAGGATTTCAACATACCTATCTTTTTGGGGGACGCAATTTAATCCGTAACACCTTGCTTATTAAAAGATGTCATATATAATCCACTAAAAACCCCACAGAAAACCAAATCTATTACTATCAATTATGACTCATAGCAACCCTATAGGACAGAGTAGAACTGCCCATGGGGTTTCCAAGGTTGTAATCTTTACGGAAGCAGACTGCCACATCTTTCTCCTGCGGAGGGACTGGTGGCTAGCAGCCGACCTTTTGGTTAGCAGCCTAGTGCTTAACCACTGTGCTACTAAGGCACCTTATACAATCTGCTAGAACTTAATAAATCAAACAAAAAAACAAGCCTGTTGCCACTGAGTCAACTCCAGCTCATAGCAACACTATAGGACAAAGTAGAACTGCCCGTAGGGTTTCCAAGGAGCAACTGGTAGATTCAAACTGCTGAACTTTTGGTTAGCAGCCTGAGCTCTTCACTACTTCACCGCCAGGGCTCCTAGGACTTAATATTCGTGGTTATTTGTAGTAGTAAAGAAAAGAGTGAAGTAAATGAACACAAAGATAGTGTACTACTTCTCATTGGGATGATTTGAGAACAGATTCGTCTAAGGGGATTAGAATTGGTAAAATTTCATCTCTATTTTTAGGTCATGTCCTGCATATAAGCTCTCAGGTACTTGGAGGGTAGGTACTCATTGATATTTTATAAAGACATGAGGTAAAATCTTAAATTTAGCTTGTATCAGCACCTTTTAAAAATTTTTTTAGGTATGAACTCTCATACTGTCTTGGAAACACTGAATATTAAAAAGAATGTAAGCTTTGGGAAAGTTTGGATCTTGGCTCTACCACTCATTAGCTGTGTGACTTTGAACATGTTTCTTAACTTCCCTGAGACTTGGTTTCCTCATGTCTAAAATATAGACTGACAATCCTGTCCCAAACAGTTATTGGAGGCTTAAATATGAAAATATCTATAAAAACATCCAGGGTAGTATTTGGCACAAAGTAGGCTATGAGTTTAAGGCCCCTGGGTGGTGAAAACAGTTTGCACTTAACTACTAACCTTAAGTTTGGTGGTTCAAACTCACCCAGAGGTACAGCAGAAGAAAGGCCTGGTGATCTGCTTCCATTAAAATTACAGGGAAGAAAACACTATGGAGCAGTTCTACTCTGTAAAACCTGGGGTTGTCATGAGTCAGAATCAATTCAACAGCCTCGGGTTAGGCACAGAGTTTCGTTCTCTTCCGACTGTGGGCTCTGTAATGCCAACTCATGGCTGGCATAATACTTCTAAGCTGTATGACATTGGTTGGCACTTAATTTTATTTTGTTTCCTGTGTTCTTCATTTTTTCTTATACCTATGTCTTCTCCTCCTGGCTTCTTGCATAAGTAGCATATGTATGCGGCACTGTGGTTGGCACTTCTTACATGTTCTACTTCTTGCAGTATTCATTCATTCACATATTCAATGAAAATCTTTTGTGTGCCTGCAATAAGCCAGTGTTGCACAAGAAGTATATGATAAGGTCTTTGTCCTTAGGGAGCTGATAATTTGGTTGGGAGAGAAGGTGAGATGACTGCCTTCAAAAGTCTGAATGGCTATTGTGAGAATTATAAGCAACTTTAGTGGAGTAAGGGCCGTATCATATTCATTTTCAACATTTAACCCAGAGCTCAGTCCAGGTAGATGTTTACTGAATAAATTGGTAAGTTAGAAAACAGAGATATTTACTCAAAGGGTGGAAGTAGGACTGGTCAGTAGCAAACATAGGGAGTTGGACTCCAGATTCTCATAAACAAGCTCTAACACTGAGAGGAGACACAGTCCCCCTTGAAAGGCGGTAAAATTTCAGCCATGGGTGCTTTTCAGGTCCTGGCAAAATAGGCTCTTGAGAGACATGTGGGGAGGCTGCTGGTCTGGCTGAGGTGATGGTTTCTTTTGAGATGTCAGCATGGCTGTGTGCTTATGGACTTGAAATAGTGATTTGATGAGTCAAGAAGCCTTCTGCGGCAGGGAGCAGAAAACCCTACTCAGAATAACTTGGACAGAAAAAGTTTTATTAGCTCAACAGAAAGAAGACAGAAGGTGGGAAATTCCAACGTTTCCCTCTGTATCATTGGTATTGGTTGACCTTCTCCAGAAATATATCTATATCTATCATACTTTGGACACATCATCAGGAAAGAACAATCACTAGAAAAGGACATTATGGCTGGTAAAGTAGAGAGTCAGCAAAGATGAGGGAAACCCTCAATGAAGTGGATTCAAACATACCAACAATTGTGAAGAGGATGCAGGACCAGGCAATGTTTCCTTCTGTTGTCAGAAGTCAGAGCTGACTTGACAGCAACTGATAATATCTGTATCCACCCATATATAGTCAGATTCATTTTAAGGAATTGGGTCATGCAATTATGGGGCTGACAAGTCCAAAATCAGTAGGCCAGGCAGGCCATGGGCTGCAAACTTGGCAGGATGTCTATGTTACAGTCTTGAGGTAGAATCCTTGTTTTATAACATACCAAGACTGTTCTGGCATTTCAACTTCATTTAATGTAGACCACTTTTTGGTCCTTGTTTCAGCCAACCAGCCAGTGGGGTTATATTAATAAATTTGGCCTGCTCCAACTTTGTGTTCCTTCTGCAGTTATACCATACCCTTAACACTGTTAGTTGCTGTCAAGTCAATTCTGACTCATGGCGACTCCACGTGTGCAGAGTAGAACTGCTCCATAGAGTTTTCAAGGCTGTTTCAGAAGCAGATCACCAGGTCTGTCTTCTGCGGTGCTATTAGATGGGTTTGAACTGCCAACCTTTAGGTTTGTAGTTGAACGCAAGCCTTTTGTACCAACCCAGGACTTTACTGAGAACTAAAAGCCAAAAAACCAAACCCACTGCCCTCGATTTGATTCCGACTCATAGCGACCCTATAGGACAGGGTAGAACTGCTCCACAGAGTTTCCAAGGAGCACCTGGTGGATTCGAACTGCCAATCTTTTGGTTAACAGCCATAGCTCTTAACCACTATGCCACCAGAGTTTCTTATTGAGGACTAAGGGATGTAAAATTGAAAGCTTTACATAGTTGAAAGATAAGAAAGGCACCAGGATGATCGTTTCTTGCACTTAGTATGGCAGTTAGGAGAGTATCCTCTGAAGCCAGACTGCCAGGGCTACAACCCCAGTTCTGCTTCTTACTGTCTGAATAATACTGACGGAAGTCTTTAACTGCTTGGTGTTTCAGATTCCTGATTTGTAAATTGGTAATAATAATAGCACTTACCTCATGAGGTTGCTTATGAAGATAAACTGAGTTGATATATATAAAGTGCGTGGACTAGTGCCAAGCTTGATCTATCATCATCAACATTATCAATAACACTGAGATGGACAGCCTGTAGCCAAATCTTTGCATGCATTAAGATGAACTCCTAGAGGAGCTGAATTGCTGGGTCGAAGGGCATTTGTCACACTGCTTCTCTAAGACTCGAGAACTCCATCTAATGAATCAGTTAATTTAGTAGCTGGGCCAGCATCCCTTGGACTTGTGAGATGGCAACCCTGATCAAAGCCAGATGCAGGTACTGCAATGCTGAACTTCCCTTGTTGCCGTAGCATCATAGGTGTCCCTGAAAATCTTTGCTGGGCTTCTGGGCTGGAGACATCTTGTAATTGTCTTGGCAACTTACATTTGCCCACAGTCCTGTCTGTGGATGGATCTGGGAACGCTCCTTCTGTTCTTTCTGCCCCTTTGCAGCCATTCATCACAAGGCTCCCTGATAGGGAACAGCCCGGGTGGTTGTGACAGATGACTGTGCTTAGTGAATTTCACATTTCAAATAAATCAGAGTTGACTTGGTCCAGCCTTACTGTGTCACTGGGCAGACAGTCATTCTGATAAGTGACCGAGTTGATGGCTGCCTGGGTCTTCAGGGCTTGTCCACTTGTGGCATTTAAAAAAGGAACTTATCCAGGGGTAGCTGCCTTTGGGTGGGAATGGGGGTGGGAGGCATGGAAATACGTCTCCCTGGTTTTGGAGCAAAACGGGCCACTTGGAAAACATGACCGCACATTCCCCTCTTGCTGCCACTTGCACCAGGCCTCAAGAAGCGTGGCTTGGAAACAACCAGACTCTGCCCTGGCTGACTCCTTGATTTCTCTCTGGAGATCCAAGCTGTCTTCCCTGGCAAAAGGAAGGGATTGTAGGGGCTTCAGAGAATCAAATAATTGAGCTTGTCTCCATTTCATTTTTCTTTGTAGGTGAGTTAAAGACCCGAGAACACACAGATGATAAAAGCACAAGGAATCTTTGAAAAAGGATAGGCAGAATGGGTTTTAGGGACTGCAAAAGGAAGCTAAAAGAGAACGTTGCATTGGGTTACACCTTAAATCTGCTTAAGCTGAACAGAAAGACAGAATAACTGAATAAAACTGACAGAAGGAAAAATTTTCAAGGATTAGGGGTTGGATAATGTCTATGCTTTTCTTTACCCAAAGCATATAGCACAAGGCACGCCCTCAAAAACATGCCTACTCAATGAATGAGCAAACGAATGAATGAATGATGATGACAGTACGTCTCAAAGGTCTGGATTGAGATCTTTGATCTGTCAGATATTATCTCTGTGGCCTTAGGCCAGTTCCTAACACATTCTGAATCACAGTTTCCTTACCTTTATAATGGGACTAATAATACCATCTTGCAGGGTTGTCGACAGGTTTAAGATAGTATACGCAAGCTCTGAATATGTAGCAGCTATTGTTCAGCAATGGACTCAAACATGATCATGAAAATGGCGCAGGAACAGACGATGTTTCGTTCTGTTATACAGGGGGGTCGCCCTGAGTCAGAGCCAACTCGACATCAACTAACAACAACAATTATTTAACAGGTGCCTTGTTCTTCACTATCACTTAAAACAATAGTTGTCAAACTTCTAGAATACGAGCATCTGTTTATGATGTTAAAGTAGTTTGCAGATACCCCTCAAGCTAGTCTATGAACTGTTGTTGGAGAAAATACATACTGGCCAAAAGCTATATAAAAATTCAGCAACATTTGAGAATGAATTTCTACTGGATTAATCGCACCAGCATATACACACATAAGCATTTAGATAAAAATGATGAGACATATATTTATTCTCTCTAAAGGCATAGTGCTCATAGGAATTGTCATGGGCTCTTAGAGTAGCCACAGAGTTCCAGGTGGCTGGGAGCCACTGTCTGAAAGGGGTAAACTTCTAACCATTGGAAAAAAAAAAAAAATTTTTTTTTTTTTTTTAACCATTGAAGAGAGTACTAATTTATCTTACAAGTTAATTATTTATAATTATTTTATTTATTATTAATAATTAATCTTAGGTGTCTGTCCAGGCAGAGTTTGGGTGGTGCAAACGGTTAACATGCTCAAATGCTAACCCAAAGTTTGGAAGTTTGAATCCTTCCAAAGCAACCTCAGAAAAAAGGCCTGGAGATCGACTTCTGAAAAATCAGCCATTGAAAACTGTATGGAGCACAGTTCTGCTCTCACACAGATGGGGTCACCATGAGTCAGGATCAACTTGATGGCAACTGGTGGTGGTTGTATAAGCCACAACGTACTGTTATTTTCAAGTAAACTTCCTTCAGAAGAAACTATTTAGGATTGCTATTTGTAATGAATTCTCTTTCAAATCTTGAAAATATCCTCTGCAATTCTTTACAGTTTTATTATTCCCTCTGAGTGGGCCTTTTTATAGGCAGTCTTTAAAGGCAGGCTTGTGGTATCTTTTGGAAGCCCTGGTGGCACAGTGGTTAAGAGCTCTACTGTTAACAAAGAGGTTGACAGTTCGAATCCACCAGCCACTCTTTGGAGACCCTGTGGGGCATTTCTACCCTGTTCTGTATGGTCAGTATGAGTCAGAGTTGACTTGATGGCAACTGGATTTATAGTATCTTTTAATCAAAAAATATCATAACAAAAGTTTTAGTTCCTCTTACTTTTCATCCACTCACCTGAAATAGTCTAATTTGTTTACGGCTCACTGATCAGGTGACTCACGTCATTCTTGTACTTTGGGAGAGCTGACTCCATTTTGCGTCTGATGTCGTAAAGGTGTCCCAGAGGCCGCCTTCTCACCCTGCTCTCCGTGCTATGGCCTTGACTCTTTCTTCTATCAAAACTTCTTGGGTGATTGTTAGGGTAGGCTATAGGCTGCAGGCTGCAAGCTTCCTAATCCACGGTCTTTGCCATGCAGGCATGTTGACAATCAGAGTGGATGAGGTAATGTGGGCATGTACCACCGTGGTTAATTAGTTGCCTATACTGGTTTGACCACAGTCAGCAGGAGAAGCAATTTGCCTGCCTCACCCAGAAAGTTCTCAAACAGACAGACTTGGATGTATATGAAAGATAAAAGCTCTGTTCTTTTGTTTTATCCCATCCAGCCACTCCCTTGGGGCTGTCTTACTGTGTGGCCAATCTAACTTGCTCAAACTTCTTCCTTCTGTTATCACGTCATCACAATGCAGGCAATGGTTTGATTGGACATCCTGGTTTGGGCAGCCTTGTTTGTCTTCTGTCCAGTCCTCCCTTGGTAGTCTCTGTAACAACCCTGAGGCTGGCTGGTTTTCTTCCAAGAGTTTGTTGTCCCATGGTATGTACCTGTGGTCAAAGCTATGTAAGAGCCTGTACTCTCTATCATATCCGGTAGATGCCAGTTGGTGTTAAACTGATAAGTATGTTTTTTCACTGCTTTTGTCATTTATTTAGCCTCCTATCGTACAGTCCTGTTTCTCTTCAGACATTTAAGCTTTGTTGTAATTGTTGGTTGCAGTCAAGTTGGCTCTGACTCACGGCAACCTTATGTGTAATGGAAGAAAATGTTGCCCGGTCCTGTGCCACCTTCACGATGATTGGTGAGTTTGAGTTCGTTGTTGTGGCTATCGCGTCAATCCATCTCACTGGGGGTTTCCTTCATTTTTGCTAACGTTCTCCTTTACCAAACATGGTGTTCTTTTCTATCGATAGGTCTTTTCTGATGATGCGTCTGAAGTGAGCCAAAATCCTGTCATCTTTACTTCGAAGGAGCATTCTGGTTTTATTTCTTTTAAAACAGATTTGCTCATTTTTCTGGCAGTCCACTATACATTCAATATTCTTTAGCACACCGCAGTCCGAATGCATCAGTTCTTCTTTTGTCTTCTCTTTTCATTGACCAGATTTTGCATGTATATGAGGCGATGGAAATGACCATGGCCTGAGTCTGGTTCACCTTAGTTATCAAAGCAACGTTTTGCTTTTTAAAACTTTTTAGCAGATTTGCTCAATGCAATACCTGCCTAGCTGACATTTAAACGTACTTGTTTACAAAATGCTATTTGAACTTGATCATGTATTGTTTTGTCGATTTTGCTCCCCGCCAGGCTTACTTCCTACGTTCTTTGTATGTGGAGTTATTATTTTAGTCCCTCTGTGAGAAAATACCAATTGGTACAGAAACAAACAAAAAAAACAAAAATTCAGTCTCATTTAACTTTGTTTCTTTTTAAACATCAAGATGAAAACATCAAATGATAGTGGCTTCTTTGAATAATTGCCTACCCACAGGTCTGTTATGTTCTTTAATTCTGATGATCAAATATTAACTAGCTCATTGAGTTATGAGTTTCTTGTGTTTTCTGGTCACCCTATTATTATGCTTTTGTTACAGTAATTTATTTTAAAGTTGCCTCAACTTTTATATCACTGGGTTTTTTGTTTTTTTTTTCAGCTTTTATTAAACCAGACTTGCAAGGACTATCTGTACTATAATGTATGTCTATAACCAAGCAAAAAGCTCAGTTCCACACACAGACAGCCTCCTGCACATCTTTCTGATACATGACATCAGCTAGAGCGCAAATTTAAAATATTGTTTTTTTTTCCAGTGAAATCGCTGGTGAACTAAACACCAGAAAGCATTCCCACCTGAATAGATATTAATAGCCCTTCTTTCTTTTTATTTTTATTAGATTGTCATTCCATCGCGCCTAAACTATCAGTAACATATGATAGCTTGCTTTCTCGTTTCAGTGAGACTTTCTTAAAAAAATCAAATTCAGTTTGCATATACAATTCAGCATATCATTATAAAGTAGACAGTTGGAAAACATAATATTTGTAGTTCACTTTTTTTTTTTTTGGAACTGCTCCTGTAGCAGTTAAAGGCCTTGATTTGCGCTTGACTGATGAGGGCCCAGAGCATTGAGGGATTTAGCTTTTCAAGCTCAGATTCAACTCCAATGTGCTGGAATGGAATACAAAGTACAGCTCTGCATTCATTATCACTTAATTATACGACTAGTTGGATTTTCAAAGGCCTATTCCTCCCTGAAGCAAAATTTGTGCCAGGTACTTTTGTTTCCCTGGAATGACATTTTCATATTAAAAAAAAATTTTTTTTTTTTGTAATTTAAAATTTTTCTTCCTGTTGCAAATGCAGAAACATTCTTATTTCATTCCCCCACCCCTACCCCAGTGATTGCCTGCTTTGATTTGAGAACATAGGTCACACTATTCACATGTATTTTCAATAAGTTTTGCTTAAATGCAAACCAGCAAGCGTAATTTTTGCCTTTCAATTAAAAAGATAATCAAACTCAGTTTGTGTTTCTCCGATTTCATATTTTTTGCAATTTAAAGTTGTTAACAGAAGAACTAAGAACAATGAATCTTTACATTAGCCTAGACCAGGGTTTCTCAAAGTAAGCAGTGTTGACATTTGGGGAGGGTTAATCCTTTGTTGTGGGGCGGGGGAGGGGTGGGTGGCGGGGGGCGGGGGGGGGGACTGTCCTGTGAATTACAGGATGTTGAGTAGCATCCCTGACTTCTACCCACTAGATGCCAGTAGCACTCTTCCCCAGCCCCCTCCAACTATGACAACCAAAAATGTCTCCAGACATTGTCAAATGTTTCTTGGAGGGCAAAATGGACCCTGATCGAGAACCACTGGGCTAGAACTAAAAAACTACGAGGGACTAAAACAGTAATTGTTTATGCACTACAGCACTGAAAACTCTCTTCAGGTATATTTGGGAATTGGTTTCCAATGATCAGTTTGTCATTTTAAAGAACGTAGTAGTTTTCTACAGACTATTTAGATTTAAAGAATTTTATACTCTGTCCACAAAAAATTGTGTGCTAAACCTTCTGGGGAGGCAGATGCCATGGCCTCCTAACAGATCCCTCAGCTTCTGCCCTTCCTCTTCCTGAACCCCACCAATCTATTTTCTATACAGTGGCTGTTGTTGTTATCAGCTGCCACTGAGTCAATTTCAACTCACTGCAACCCTATGTGACAGAGTAGGACTGCCCCTTAGGGGTTTCTTGGCTATAATCTTTATGGTAGCAGATCTCCAAGTTTTCCTTCCATGGAGCCACTAGGTGAATTCGACTTGTCAGCCCTTTAGTTAGCAGCCAAGCACTTAACCATTGCACCACAAAGGCCCATTATACAGCAGCTAGAGTGATCCTTTTAATGAAGTCAGGTGATCTCTCTCCTCTTCTCAAAATTCCCCCAAAGCCACCACCTCTCCCAGTGTAAAAGTCAAAATCCTTTCAACACCTGCAAGGCCCTATAGTGTCTGATCTCCCTCCTAACCCTGACTTTATCTCCTGTGACTCCTTCCTCCCTGGGCCCAGCCACAGTGGCCTCTTTGCTGTTCCTTGGCTCCGCCCTGCGTACTCCCAACTACAAGCTTTTGCATTTGCCCTTGTCTCTGCCAGGAACACCTTTCCCTCAGACAGCTGCATGGCTCTTTCTCACATTCTCTTCTAGTTTCTGCTCAAAGTCACCTGTTCAGAGAGGCCTTTCTTATGAACTCATCCACCATTCCATGTCCTCCTTATCTTACTTGATTTTTCTTCAAGACACTTGTCACCACGTGGGATTCCATTTGCCCTCGAGTGGATTCCAACTCTTAGAGATCTCGAGTGTATCAGAGTAGAACTATGCTCCCTAGGGTTTTCAAAGGCTGATTTCTTGGAAGATCTCCAGGCCTTTCTTCCAAAGGACCTCTGAGTGGACTTGAACCACAAACCTTTTGGTTAGTGGCTGACTGTGTTAACCGCTTGTGCCACCCAGGGAAACCACTACATGGCATACATAACTCAGTGCCCACACAGTATGTGCTAATTTGTTAATTTTATGTTTTCCTACCCTGGAATGTAAGTATGATGAGGCCGACACTGTCTCATTCATGGTGTGTCCCAGTGCCTGGGACATTGTCTTGTCTAGCAAGCATTTGGTGCTCAATAAATACTTGTTGAAGGATTCAATACTCTTTTTTATTAATAAATTTAGTTCAAATGGACTATTAACATCTTGGCTTTCAGTAGAAGTTTTCTTCCTGAATTAGAGTCATCTGGGTCCAGAGATGAACTGTAATCAATCCTCAGAAAAATACTCTATTTCCTAATCTCTAGGTGAAATCTTTTTTTTTTTTTTTCCCCCCAGTGGAGAGGAAGGCTGATCATAGAGCCGGGCCTTATTAATCAGGACTTTCTCAGTTGCAAGGGAGAGAAAATCCAACTAACATAAGCCTAAGTGAAGAGAGAATTTATTTGCTCATGTAACTGAAAGCCAGGAGCATATCTGGCTGTAGGCATGGCTGGATGAAGCTTCGTCCTGAGGAATTTTTTCCTTTTTCTCTTGGCTCTGCTTCTTCCCCTGTTAACTTCATTTTTTTTCCACATGGTGACCAAAATGTCCATATATAGCTACAGGTTTCCCATCTACCAGTTTAGAAAACCCCATGGTAAGAAATATTGGAACATGGAATGTATGAAGTATGAATCTAGGAAAATCGGAAATCGTCAAAAATGAAATGGAACGCATAAACATCGATATCTTAGGCATTAGTGAGCTGAAATGGACTGCTATTGGCCATTTTGAATCAGACAATCATATAGTCTACTATGCTGGGAATGACAACTTGAGGAGGAATGATGTTGCATTCATCGTCAAAAAGAGTGTTTCAAGATCTATCCTGAAGTACAATGCTGTCAGTGATAGGATAATAACCATATGCCTACAAAGAAGACCAGTTAATATGACTATTATTCAAATTTACACACCAACCACTAGGGCTAAAGATGAAGAAACAAGATTTTTATCAGCTGCTGCAGTCTGAAATTGATCAAACATGCAATCAAGATCCATTGATAATTACTGGCAATTGGAATGCAAAATTTGGAAACAAAGAAGAAGGATCAGTAGCTGGAAAATATGGCCTTGGTGATAGAAACAATGCCGGAGATCGAATGATAGAATTTTGGAAGACGGATCACTTCTTCATTGCAAATACCTTCTTTCACCAACATAAACAGCGACTATACACATGGACCTTGCCAGATGGAACACACAGAAATCAAATTGACTACATCTGTGGAAAGAGGTGATGGAAAAGCTTGATATCATCAGTCAGAACAAGGCCAGGGACCGACTGTTGAACAAACCATCAATTGCTCATATCCAAGTTCAAGCTGAAACTGAAGAAAATCAGAGCATGTCCATGAGAGCCAAAATATAACTTTGAGTACATTCCACCTGAATTTAGAGACCATCTGAAGAATAGATTTGACGCATTGAACACTAGTGACTGAAGACCAGATGAGTTGTGGAATGACATCAAGGGCATCATCCATGAAGAAAGCAAGAGGTCATTGAAAAGACAGGAAAGAAAGAAAAGACCAAGATGGATGTCAGAGGAGACTCTGAGACTCGCTCTCGAATGTCAAGCAGCTAAAGCAAAAGGAAGAATTAATGAAGATTTCAAAGGGCGTCTCGAGAAGACAAAATAAAGTATTATAATGACATGTGCAAAGAGCTGGAGATGGAAAACCAAAAGGGAAGAACACACTCGGCGTTCCTCAAGCTGAAAGAACTGAAGAAAAAATTCAAGCCTCAAGTTGCAATAGTGAAGGATTCTATGGGGAAAATATTAAACGGCGCAGGAAGCATCAAAAGAAGATGGAAAGAATACACAGAGCCATTATACCAAAAAGAATTAGTCGATATTCAACCATTTCAAGAGGTGGCATATGATCAGGAACCGATGGTACTGAAGGAAGAAGTCCAAGCTGCTCTGAAGGCATTGGTGAAAAACAAGGCTCCAGGAATTGATGGAATATCAACTGAGATGTTTCAACAAACAGATGCAGCACTGGAGGTGCTCACTCATCTATGCCAAGAAATATGGAAGACAGCTTCCTGGCCAACAGACTGGAAGAGATCCATATTTATGCCTATTCCCAAGAAAGGTGATCCAACTGAATGTGGAAATTATAGAACAATATCATTAATATCACACACAAGCAAAATTTTGCTGAAGATCATTCAAAAACGGCTGCAGCAGTATATCAACAGGGAACTGCCAGAAATTCAGGCCAGTTTCAGAAGAGGACATGGAACCAGGGATATCATTGGTGATGTCAGATGGATCCTGGCTGAAAGCAGAGAATACCAGAAGGATGTTGACCTGTGTTTTATTGACTGTGCAAAGGCATTCGACTGTGTGGATCATAACAAATTATGGATAACATGGCGAAGAATGGGAATTCCAGAATACTTAATTGTGCTCTTGAGGAACCTTTACATAGATCAAGAGGCAGTTGTTCGGACAGAACAAGGGGATACTGATTGGTTTAAAGTCAGAAATGGTGTGCGTCGGGGTTGTATTCTTTCACCATACCTATTCAGTCTGTATGCTGAGTAGATAATATGAGAAGCTGGACTGTATGAAGAGGGACAGGGCATCAGGATTAGAGGAAGACTTGTTAACAACCTATGTTATGCAGATGACATAACCTTGCTCACTGAAAGTGAAGAGGACTTGAAGCACTTACTAATGAAGATCAAAGACCACAGCCTTCAGTATGGATTGCACCTCAACATAAAGAAGACAAAAATCCTGACAACTGGACCAATGAGCAACATCATGATAAACGGAGAAAAGATTGAAGTTATCAAGGATTTCATTTTACCTGGATCCACAATTAACAGCTATGGGAGCAGCAGTCAAGAAATCAAAAGACATTGCATTGGGTAAATCTGCTGCAAAGGACCTCTTTAAAGTGAAGAGCAAAGATGTCATTTTGAAGACTAAGGTGTGCCTGACCCAAGCCATGGTATTTTCAATTGCATCATATGTATGTGAAAGCTGGACAATGAATAAGGAGGACCGAAGAAGAATTGACGCCTTTGAATTGTGGTGTTGGCGAAGAATATTGAATATTCCATGGACTGCCAAAAGAAAGAACAAATCTGTATTAGAAGATGTACAGCCAGAATGCTCCTTAGAGGGAAGGATGGTGAGCGAGGCTGCGTCTTACATACTTTGGACATGTTGTCAGGAGGGATCAGTTGCTAGAGAAGTACATCATGCTTGGCAGAGTACAGGGTCAGCGGAAAAGAGGAAGACCCTCAAAGAGGTGGATTGACACAGTGGTTGCAACAATGAGCTCAAGCATAACGATTGCGAGGATGGCTCAGGACCGATCAGTGTTTTGTTCTGTTGTACATAGGGTCGCTATGAGTCTGAACGGACTCGACGGCATCGAACAACAACAACAACAACAA
Source organism: Elephas maximus indicus (assembly GCF_024166365.1). Classification (NCBI taxonomy): domain Eukaryota; kingdom Metazoa; phylum Chordata; class Mammalia; order Proboscidea; family Elephantidae; genus Elephas; species Elephas maximus. The sequence continues at coordinate 170,167,434 of NC_064822.1, read as the reverse complement.
CAACAATGGTAAGAAAGTTCCTTTCTCCTTAGGATTCATGCAGTATCCTGACTCTCCTTGGCCTGGCTTGGGTCACATGTTCTTCCCTGAACCAATCACTGTGCCAGGCCTGGGACACATGGTTCATTGGAGCCACATGAACTGAGAGGGAAAGAGGAGGACTTCCCCAATGGAATATCAGCAAGTTCGTATCTAAAGAAAGGATGAATACCAGTGGACAAAGGAATAGGTATCTACTGTACTGTTTAATTACCAGCTTCACGTCCAGCTGCAACAGCAGCCATCCTTACAAATTCTTCAAGTCTCATTGAAGAGCAGGCTACTTGAACTTTTTCTATAAATTCCGTAAAAGGAATGAAAGTATCACTGAAAATGCAATAAATGAGAGGGAGGACATTGAATTTACTAAAACTTCTCTCAGGAGAGTACCACAGGTGATTGGAATGAAAATATGGGTAATCCTTTTGGGATAGGGCCAAGACTCCCAAGGAGCAGGCTCAAATATTAACACTCTCGTATTTCGCAGACTGCTCTCTAAGGAGAGTGGGTCAGGTTACCTTCAGGGCTTCTGTTTTGCAGAGTAGATTAAACATGTTTGGCGTGAGAGCTTAACTTTCCAATTCAAGTGAAACTAGACCAGCCACCTCATTTTCCCCATACATAGTGCCCAGCCCATCCTAGAACAAAGTTTAAATTTAAGATTTATACCTAGATGTTTAAAGATGTTAAAATGTTTTACAAAAGCATGAAAAATGAAGTTATTTAAAGATATGTCGAAGAGGCATCTAATCATAATTTTACTAGAGATGTCACATTATTGGCCAACTTGAAGGCCGAGGAACATGCCTCTACCTGGCTCTTCCCCTCTCTGTACTAACTCTTTGAAGATGCACTAACAAGTCAGTGACTCTTTTAAGTAATTACATACATTTATCTACACCTCTAGAATGGGGGCAGTGGTGGTTCAGTGGTAGAATTCTCACCTTCCTTATGTGGGAGACCTGAGCTCAATATCTGGCCGAGCACCTCACTTGCAGCCAGCACCCATCTGTCAGTGGAAGCTTGAGTGTTGCTATGATGCTGAACAGGTTTCAGTGTAGCTTCCAGACTAACATAGACTAGGAAGAAAGGCCAGGTGATCAACTTCTGAAAAATTAGCTATTGAAAACCCTGTGTAACAGTTCTACTCTAACACACATAGGGTTGCCATGAGTTGGAATTGACTCGTCAACCACTGGTTGGGTTGGATTGTTTTTTTTATATATCTACTTGGAGCCCTGGTGGTGCAATGGTTAAGAGCTAGGCTGCTAACCAAAAGGTTGGCACTCTGAATCCACCAGCCACTCCTTGGAAACTCTATGGGGCAGTTCTACTATGTCCCGTAAGGTCACTGTGAGTCAGAATTGACTTGACGGCAGTGGGTTCTTTGTAAACCCTGGCGGCGTAGTGGTTAAGAGTTGCGGCTGCTAACCAAAGGGTTGGCAGCTTGAATCTACCAGGTGCTCCTTGGAAACCATATGGACCATATGGGGCTGTTCTACTCTGTCATATGGGATCGCTACGAGTTGGAATTGACTCGATGGCAATGGGTATTTGGTATATGTATACACACACACACACACACACATATAAATCCAAAAAAACCAAAAAACAAACCCCACTGCCATTGAGTTGATTCCAACTCATAGCTACCCTATAGGACAGAGTAGAACTGCCCCATAGAGTTTCCAAGGAGTGCACAGACATATATATATATGTCTATGGAACCCTAGTGGAGCAGTGCTTAAGAGTTTGGCTGCTAAACAAAAGGTTGGCAGTTCGAATCCACCAGTCACTCCTTGGAAACCCTATGGGGCAGTTCTACTCTGTCCTACACATATATATATATATATATATATATATATATATATATATATATATATATTTGTCCTTGTTACATAGTGCTGCTATAACAACTAAACCAAAACCAAACCTGCTGCCATAGAGTCAATTTTGACTCATAGCGACCCTATAGGACAGAGTAGAACTACCCTGTAGGATTTCCAAGGAGTGGCTAGTAGATTTGAATTGCCCACCTCTTGGTTAGCAGCCTGTCCTAGTTATCCAATGCTGCTATAACAGAAATACCACAAGTGGATGGCTTTAAGCAATTCTCTCACAGTCTGGTAGGCTAGAAGTCCAAACTCAGGGCATCAGCTCCAGGAGAAGGCTTTCTGTCTTTGTTGGCTCTGGGAGAATGTCCTTGTCATCAATCTTCCCCTTGTCTAGGAGCTTCTCTGTGCAGGAACCCGAGGTCCAAAGGATGCACTCTGCTCCTAGTGCTGAGTTCTTGCTGATATGAGGGCCCAATGTCTCTCTGCTTGCTTCTCTCTTTTATATCTCAAAAGAGATTGGCTCAAGACACAATCCAATCTTGTAGATTGAGTCCTGCCTCGTTAACATAACTGCCTCTAATCCCATCTCATCAACATCGTAGGGATAGGATTTACAACATACAGCAAAATCACAAAATGGTGGACAGTCATATAATACTGGGAATCATGGCCTAGCCAAATTTATACACATATTTTTGGGGGCACAATTCAATCCATGATGCAGCCGTAGCTCTTAACTACTGCACCACCAGGGCTCCGCTATAACAAGTAGGTGGCTTTGAAGCACAGGAATTTATTTTCTCACAGCCTGGAGACTGAAAGGCAAAATCAGGGTCTTGGCCATGTTGTTTCCTTCTGTGGGCCTCTCTCTTAGCTTCTGGTGCCTTTCAGGATCTTTGGTGTTCCCTTGCTTGTAGATGAGCCCTCACATGGTGTTTGTCTTCCCCCTGTGTGTGTATTCCTGTGTCTGTTCTGCTTTTTTTTATAAGACACCACTCAGAAGACATTAGCTTTAGGACCCACCCTACTCTGGTATGACCTTATTAACACAACAAAAGAAAACCCCTATTTCTAGACAGGGTTATATTTACAGGTTAGTTGTTGTTGAGTTGATTTTGACTCAAGGCAATTCCATGTGTACAGAGAAGAACTGCACTCCAGGGGGTTTTCAAGGTCATGACTTTCAGAAGAATATCACCAGGCCTTACTTCCGAGGTCCCTTTGGGTGGGTTGAGCCACCAACCTTTCAGTTAGTAGTTGAATGCTTAACCATGTGTACCACCCAGGGACTCCTTTCTGTCTACTGTATATGTTATATTTAAAATTTATGTCTATATGTTTAAAGATAGATATGTATGTATATATACACACACTTTTTTATATAAAAGTAAATATATATATACCTTCTTATATAAAAGTATATATATATATATTTTTTTAGACACACTTTTTTTTGGTTTCTCTTACTTGTTAGAGTTTCCAAACCTTATTGAGTTCCACTTATTTGAGGTTATAATGAGACTAGCATCTTGAGCTAATACAATTTTTTCTCTGTTCAAATGTGTTTGTCATCCCCTCCGTCCTTTCCCTCTCCGGCAGTTTTTTAAAAATCAGAGGTTCACCTGTACGTCTCTTGAGAGTCAGGATGGTCCACTCCATCCCCTGGCCTCAGGGAGAGAGGCTAAAATGTGTAGCTTCCTACAACTCCCCAACATGGCTGGACTGTTTCTTTCACTTACACACTTGGAAACACTGAACAACCTGTAGTTTCTTAGTGAAAGAGGGGGCTGAAACTGCTGTACATGGATGGGATACCGAAGAGCATTGCTGTGTGTGCCAGTGGGATTAAAGATGGGTGAAGAACCAAACTGCAATCATTAAAGGAGGGGCAAGTGTAAGATGACTCATTTTGCACTGAAGTTTTCTCTTCTCCAGTGTCTATGGTCAGGCCTTTCTAGAATCCATAGCACAAAGAAAAGGAGCCTGGGGCAAGAGCATTATACTGTAATTTTATCGCTGCATCTAAATGAAATGATTGTGTCAGGGGGATTTAAAGAAAATTATACCTCCATGTCAGAACTCCCTGGTTCAGAAAGTTTAAAGGTCCAAGATGAAACGAGATGTGGAAACCTGCTATTATGTGTATACGAAAGGAAAGAGAAAGCCTCTCTCTTAGGGCTTATTACATCCCTTAGATGGAAGTGACCTCTGAAAGCCAGCTGGGTTGCACTACTCAGAAGAGGCACTTGGAATACAAATGGAACGTGGTCAGGGTCAGTGTAGCCATGGATAGTGTCCAGTCTCTGCTCTGCTTGGCACTGATGCTAAATTGGTTCAGGCTAGGAAACCTACTTTGGTTTACTGTGTTTTCTCCCCTCTTTGGCAGTATCGTCTGTGTTTTAAACAAGGATGCTTTTTTGTTTGTTGTTTAAATTGCATTTTAAGGTTATCTGTAGGTGTTCAAGCTTGGCTCAGGAGCTGAGGTTTATTTTTTCCCTTTGAAAGTGATAGATTTGGAAATTTTCCAGGAAGATGATTCTTCCTTGAGGCTCTCAATTGGGTGGTGATTAACTTCAGAAGGGGGCAATATACTTTACATACTGTTCTTGTATTTATTTTTCCTGATTCTTCAGCAACAAGCATTGCATGATTGGAGAATAGGATAGTTTAGAGTTAATATCTGTATGTCTCAGATGGGAGGGGTGTGAGGAAACACTGGTGTAAATAGGTCATTCTAGGCAAGCAGTTGCTGTGCTGAGCACTTTACAAGCATCAGCTCACTCTGGCATCAGATGGGCTTGGTTTGAATCCAGTTATAATTACCTTCTAGTCATGTCACCTTGAGCAAGTTACTTAGCATTCTCATGCCTCAATTACCTCATCTGTAAGGTGGGAAAATAACAGCAGCTACCACAAAGGGTTCTTGTGAGCATCAAATACAATATTATGTGTAAAGCTCATATTCGTAAGTAAATAGTGCAGCACTTGGAACTCTAAGTACCTACGTGGCATGTTATTGTTGTGGTTAGGTGCCATATAGTTGATTTCATCTCATAGCAAACCCATGTGACAAAGTAGAACTGCCCCATAGGGTTTTCTAGGCTGTAATCTTTAAGGGAGCAGATCACCAGGTCTTTTTCCCATGGAGCCGCTAGGTGGATTCAAACTGCCAAATACTCAGTTAGCAGCCAAGCATTTAACTGTGGCGTACCAGGGCTCTTTACCTGGTGCATAAGTCTTCATTGTTTATAAATATTAGCGATTGTGCTTCATATACAGTTACTACCTGTCTGTCAGTAGAGGTTTGCATGTTACTATGATGCTGAACAGGTTTCTGCAGAGCTTCCAGACTAAGATGGACTAGGAAGAAAGGCCTGGTGATCTACTTCTAAAAATCAGCCAATGACAATTGGAGGAAAGTCAGAAAAACATGACCAAGTCATGGGAGGACACTCAGAGGAACGCAAGAACAAAGGGCAACAATGGTAACTACTATAGCATAGACAATTCTGCAACAATATTATTAACAGACACTAACTTACAAATGGATACATAAGCAGATAGGTATACCAAGAATTGTGAGAGGGTGTATGGGAGCACAATCACCTGCAGGTATGGGTTTGGTGGTGGATATTTCTACATACATAACTGTAGATGCTACTTATATATTAATATAGACAATAGAGCACACAAGGGCCACAGTCAGGGCAATTTCTTAGATATAACCCAATACCTCATGGGCTGAAGGTCCTAGGCTCGAAGGTGAAGGACCAGAGGCTCAGGGAACATCTACATCAATTGGCACAACATAGTTCATGGAGACAAAGTTCTACATCTTACTTTAGTGAGTAGCGTCTGGGGTCTTAAATGCTTGCAAGCAGCCATCTAAGATACATCTATTGGTCTCTTACCATCTGGAGCAAAGAAGAGTGAAAACCAAAGACTCAAGGGAGCAATTAATCCAAAGGACTAATGGACCACATGAACCACAGCCTACACAGCCCCAAGACCAGAAGAACTAGATGGTACCCAACTACCACTACTGGCCACTCTGACTGGGATCACAACAGAGGCTCTTAGGCAGAGCAGGAGAAAAATGGTAGAACAAAAAATCAAATCACAAAAAAAGACCAGACTTACTGGTCTGACAGAGACTGGAGGAACCCCCAAGACTATGGCCCTAAAAGACCCTTCAGAAACCAGAAGTGAAGCCATTCCTGGAGACCACCTTTCAGCTAAACCATAGATAAAAGAAAAACAAAACAAAACAAAACAAAACAAAACCAGCCAGTGCCATTGAGCTGATTCCGACTCATAGCAACCCTATAGGACAAAGTAGAACTGCCCCAGAGGGTTTCCAAAGAGTGATTGGTGGATCTAAAATGCCTACTTTTTTGATAACAGTTGAGCTCTTAACCACTACACCACTAGGGCTTAGACAATAACACCTGAGAGGAATATGCTCTTTAGAATAATCAATTATACTAGCCCCAAAGGACAACACTTGCCCAAAAGCAAAGATAAGAAGGCAGGAAGGGATGGAAAATCAGGTGGGGAGGAAATGGGGAAACGAGTTTGGAAATGGGGAGAGTGCTCACGTATTGTGGGGAATGAAACCAATGTCATGGAACACTTTAAGTACAAAATACTGAATGGAAAACTAATTTGTTCTCTGAACTTTCACCTAATGCAGAGTAAAAAATTATAAAATAAAATCAGCCAATGAAAGCTCTATGGATCACAGTGGTCCAATCTGCAAGTGGTCATGGGGATGGCACAGGGACCAGGCAGTGTTTTGTTCTGTAGCGCGTGTGGTTACCATGAGTCAGGAGCCAACTCAGTTGCAGCTAAAAACAGCAACAACATTATTACTATTTTAAAAATGATTAAACAAACAAACAAAAAATTACCACCTTTTTATAGTTGAGGAAACTTAGAGAGGTCAAATAATTTGCAGAAAGTCACAGAGTTAGCAAATGGACAAGCCAAGACTTGAAACCAGATGTCTCTGGCTCCGATTCTCAGCTTATTGACTTATGTTGTCCGGTGTTGTTGTTGATGTTAGATGCCACTGAGTCAGTTCCAACTCATGGTGACCCCATGTGTGCAGAGTAGAACTGCTCCATAGGGTTTTCAAGGCTGTGACCTTTTGGAAGCAGATTGCCAGGCCCGTCTTTCAAAGCACCTCTGGGTGGGTTGAAGCCACCAACCTTTCCGCTAGTAGTTGAGCACTTCACCATTTGTACCACCCAGAGACTCCTGTGTTGCCCTAACCTAACTTATAGTATGGAGTGGAATATACACATGTTGTTGTTGTTGTTAGGTGCCGTCGAGTCGGTTCCGACTCATAGCGACCCTATGTACAACAGAACGAAACACTGCCCGGTCCTGAGCCATCCTTACAATCGTTGTTATGCTTGAGCTCATTGTTGCAGCCACTGTGTCAATCCACCTCCTTGAGGGTCTTCCTCTTTTCCGCTGACCCTGTACTCTGCCAAGCATGATGTCCTTCCCCAGGGACTGATCCCTCCTGACAACATGTCCAAAGTATGTAAAATGCAGTCTCGCCATCCTTGCCTCTAAGGAGCATTCTGGCCGCACTTCTTCCAAGACAGATTTGTTCGTTCTTTTGGCAGTCCATGCTATATTCAACATTCTTCACCAACACCACAATTCGAAGGCGTCAATTCTTTTTTGGTCTTCCTTACTCATTGTCCAGCTTTCGCACGTGTATGATATGATTGAAAATACCATGGCTTGGGTCAGGCGCACCTTAGTGTTCAGGGTGACATCTTTGCTCTTCAACACTTTGAAGAGGTCCTTTGCAGCAGATTTACCCAATGCAATGCGTGTTTTGATTTCTTGACTGCTGCTTCCATGGCTGTTGATTGTGGATCCAAGTAAAATGAAATTCTTGACAATTTCAATCTTTTCTCCATTTATCATGATGTTGCTCATTGGTCCAGTTGTCAGGATTTTTGTTTTCTTTATGTTGAGGCGTAATCCATACTGAAGGCTGTGGTCTTTATCTTCATTAGTAAGTGCTTCAAGTCCTCTTCACTTTCAGCAAGCAAGGTTGTGTCATCTGCATAACGCAGGTTGTTAATGAGTCTTCCTTCAATCCTGATGCCCCGTTCTTCTTCATATAGTCCAGCTTCTCGGATTATTTGCTCAGCATGCAGATTGAATAGGTATGGTGAAAGAATACAACCCTGACGCACACCCTTCCTGACTTTAAACCAACCAGCGTCCCTTTGTTCTCTCCGAACAACTGCCTCTTGATCTATGTAAAGGTTCCTCATAAGCACAATTAAGTGTTCTGGAATTCCCATTCTTCGCGGTGTTATCCATAATTTGTTATGATCCACACGGTCAAATGCCTTTGCATAGTCGGTAAAACACAGGTCAACATCCTTCTGGTATTCTCTGCTTTCAGCCAGGATCCATCTGACATCACCAATGATATCCCTGGTTCCATGCCCTCTTCTGAAACTAGCCTGAATTTCTGGCAGTTCCCTGTTGATATACTGCTGCAGCCGTTTTTGAATGATCTTCAGCAAAATTTTGCTTGTGTGTGATATTAATGATATTGTTCTATAATTTCCACATTCAGTTGGATCACCTTTCTTGGGAATAGGCATAAATATGGATCTCTTCCAGTCAGTTGGCCAGGAAGCTGTCTTCCATATTCCTTGGCATAGATGAGTGAGCACCTCTAGTGCTGCATCTGTTTGTTGAAACATCTCAGTTGATATTCCATCAATTCCTGGAGCCTTGTTTTTCAGCAATGCCTTCAGAGCAGCTTTGACTTCTTCCTTCAGTACCATCGGTTCCTGATCATATGCCACCTCTTGAAATGGTTGAATATCGGCTAATTCTTTTTGGTATAATGACTCTGTGTATTCCTTCCATCTTCTTTTGATGGTTTCTGCGTCGTTTAATATTTTCCCCATAGAATCCTTCACTATTGCAACTCGAGGCTTGAATTTTTTCTTCAGTTCTTTCAACTTGAGAAACGCCGAGCGTGTTCTTCCCTTTTGGTTTTCCATCTCCAGCTCTTTGCACATGTCATTATAATACTTTATTTTGTCTTCTCGAGAGGCCCTTTGAAATCTTCTGTTCAGTTCTTTTACTTCATCAATTCTTCCTTTTGCTTTAGCTGCTCGACGCTCAAGAGCAAGTTTCAGAGTCTCCTCTGACATCCATCTTGGTCTTTTCTTTCTTTCCTGTCTTTTCAATGACCTCTTGCTTTCTTCATGGATGATGTCCTTGATGTCATTCCACAACTCATCTGGTCTTCAGTCACTAGTGTTCAATGCGTCAAATCTATTCTTCAGATGGTCTCTAAATTCAGGTGGAATGTACTCAAAGTTATATTTTGGCTCTCATGGACATGCTCTGATTTTCTTCAGTTTCAGCTTGAACTTGGATATGAGCAATTGATGGTTTGTTCAACAGTCGGTCCCTGGCCTTGTTCTGACTGATGATATCAAGCTTTTCCATCACCTCTTTCCACAGATGTAGTCAATTTGATTTCTGTGTGTTCCATCTGGCAAGGTCCATGTGTATAGTCGCTGTTTATGTTGGTGAAAGAAGGTATTTGCAATGAAGAAGTGATCCGTCTTGCAAAATTCTATCATTCGATCTCCGGCATTGTTTCTATCACCAAGGCCATATTTTCCAGCTACTGATCCTTCTTCTTTGTTTCCAAATTTTGCATTCCAATCACCAGTAATTATCAATGGATCTTGATTGCATGTTTGATCAATTTCAGACTGCAGCAGCTGATAAAATTCTTCTATTTCTTCACCTTTGGCCCTAGTGTTTGGTGCGTAAATTTGAATAATAGTCGTATTAACTGGTCTTCCTTGTAGGCGTACGGATATTATCCTATCACTGACAGCGTTGTACTTCAGGATAGATCTTGGAACGTTCTTTTTGACAATGAATGCAGCACCATTCCTCTTCAAGTTGTCATTCCCAGCGTAGTAGATTATATGATCATCTGATTCAAAATGGCCAATGCCAGTCCATTTCAGCTCACTAATGCCAGTCCATTTCAGCTCACTTATGCCTAGGATATCAATATTTGTGCGTTCCATTTCGTTTTTGACGGTTTCCAGTTTTCCTAGATTCATACTTCATACATTCCAGGCTCCGATTATTAATGGATGTTTGCGGCTGTTTCTTCTCATTTTGAGTTATGCCACATCAGCAAATGAAGGTTCCGAAGGCTTTACTCCATCCACGTCATTAAGGTCAACTCTACTTTGAGGAGGCAGCTCTTCCCCAGTAATCTTTTGAATGCCTTCCAACCTGGGGGGCTCATCTTCCAGCACTATATCAGACAATGTTCCGCTGCTATTCATAAGGTTTTCACTGGCTAATGCTTTTCGCAAGTAGACTGCTGGGTCCTTCTTCCTAGTCTGTCTTAGTCTGGAAGCTCAGCTGAAACCTGTCCTCCATGGGTGACCCTGCTGGTATCTGAATACCGGTGGCATAGCTTCCAGCATCACAGCAACACACAAGCCCCCACAGTATGACCAACTGACAGACACGTGGGGGAATATACACATATTCATAAGTAAATAATTCAAGCAAAAAATGAAAGGTGCTAGGAGATATTCCATCTAGATGAGTAGATGAAGGACAGTTCTTAGCTGTGCTATTGACAGTTGCAGTACCGCCAGGCTTACATTGACTGAATTGCATTTGCAGTTATTGATTGTGGGCTTTCAAACTTGTCTTGGGAGATTTTTTTCTTATTTTAGCATTAAATTTAGAGGCTTACCATGAAAATAACATCTGCAAAGTCTTCGTTTTTTGCTAAGACAATCCCAAAAGTTTGTAAAGCTGTTGGGAAATAATTTCTTCATGACTCTTATGTCCATCATGGCAGGAAAATAATTCCCCTACTTAGAAAATTTTATTAAATTCTGCTGATCTTATGGCCACCGTCCACTCCTTTATCTTTAGTTCTTGTATTTCATACCTATTAAGCAACATTTTAATCTTACATTCTTTGGTGACATTACCTATTTTCCCCAAGATTCTTAAGCACCCTCATTTTTCCCAGTTTTCTTTTTAATGTGTGTGTTTTTTCATCCTATTAATTAGTTTAATTCACCTCTAATTGTCCATCTGGACTCCATCCTTTTACTAGTGTGATCATAACTATTCTTCAAAAGAACAGGAGAAATTTTTGACACTGTTTCTAACAGGTTCTCTAGAAGTTTATTAATTGAGGCTTTCTGTAGCAGTAATAAACAAACACAGAAATGTTAGTAATTTAATTCTGCAAATCTACACTGGGTTTGTGGTATCTTATTATTACTGCAGTATTGAACTACAAAAACTCAGAAGGAACAAAACACAAACATTGAACCACAGCAGACCTAAGCATACGTATCATCCTTCCCTCATCCATTATGCCTGTTATGGACTGAATTGTGTCCCCGCAAAATGTATGTCAACTTGGCTAAGTTATGATTCCCAGTACTATGCGGTTGTCCATCATTTTGTGATCTGATGTGATTATCCCATGTATTGTAAATCCTAACCTCTATGATGTTAATGAGGCAGGACTAGAGGCACTTATGTTAATGAGGCAGGATTCAATCTACAGGATTAGGATGTATTTTGAGCCAATCTCTTTTGAGATATAAAAGAGAGAATTGAACAGAGAGGAGAGGGATCTCATTACAATCAAGCAAAAAGAGCCAGGAGTGGAGCACATCCTTTGAACTTGTCATCCCTGCACTGAGAAGCTCCTAGACCAGGGGAAGGTTGATGACAAGGACCTTTCCCAGAGTCAACAGAGAGAGGAAGCCTTACCCTGCAGCTCGTGCCCTGAATTCAGGCTTCTAGTCTCTTAGATTGTGAGAGAATAAATTTCTCTGTTAAATGCATCCACTAGATAGCTAAGACAGTACCATAGACTGGAGGTTATTAAATTCATTGCACATCAGAATCACCAGGGTAGCTTAATAAAAGTACAGATTAGTGGTCCCACCACCAGAGATTCTGATATCTGGAGTCTGTATCTTGAATAGATAGTAGAGGTCATTCTGATGCAACCACTCCAAAGACCAGAACTTGTGAGCCTTCAGGCAGATAATGTGATAGTTTAATAGGAAAATTATTTCATTAGGTTTCCTCTGTGTTGGATAAGCATGCTTAGAAATTCCAGGTGATTATGGAATACTAATCATCAGCAAAGAATTATATGTATGAGTATTGATCAGTTAACTTAAAAATATTTATTGTTCCCTTCTGCTTTAAGTTGTCAGACACAAACTGAAGTGGATGGAGGTAGAATGCTTGAATCACAGTCTCAAAAGGGAGTCAGAAATTTATTCTGATCAGGTACAAAAAGGAAATTTCAGTAGAGGAAAAGTAACGGGTAAAACATAGAACTAAGAGTAGAGCTGGAAAATCTAATAGACCAGAGTTTGAAACAGTAATGAAAAACCTCCCAACAAAGGAAAGTCCAGGATGTATAGCTTCACTGGTGAAGCCTACCAAACATTTAAAGAAGAATTAACATGAATTCTTGTTAAACTCTTCCAGAAAAATAAACAGGAGAGAATACTTCCTAACTCATTCTATGACGTCAGCATTATTCTGATACCAAAGCCAGAGAAAAATATCAAAAGAGAAGAAAACTATAGACTAACATCCCTCGTGAAGATGAATGAAAAATACTCAACAATATACTAGCTAACCAAATGCAACTGCATATTAAAAGGATTTTACACCATGATCAAATGGGATTTATTCCAGGAATGCAAAGGTAGTTCACCGTAATAAGATCAAACAGTGTAATACACCACATTAATAGAATGAAGGAAAAGAACCATATGATCGTCTCAATTGGTGCAGCAAAGGTATTTAACAAGATCCAATGCTTGTTCATGATAAAAACACTTGACAAATTAAGAATGGAAGGGAAATTCCTGAATGTAATCAAGGACATTTATGAAAAACCACGGCTAACATCACGGTCAGTGGTGAAAGACTGAATGCTTTCTCCCTAAGATCAGGAACAAGACAAGCACTTTCACCTTGCACTGGAAGTTCTAGCCAGAGCAATTAGACAAGAAAAAGAAAAAAAAAAAGCATCCAAATTAGAATGGAAGAAGTAAAACTATCTCTATTTGCAGATGACGTGATCCTATATATAGAAAACCCCAAAGAATCCACAGGAAAGTTACTAGCATTAATAAATGAATTCAGCAAAGCTGCAGGTTACAAAATGAACATACAAAAATCAGTTGTGTTTCTTTAATAGAAATCCAGGGTGGAAAGGAGGAGTGTGTTGTCACAGTATAGGGAGAGCAACTAGTGCTACATAACAATGTGTATATAAATTTTTGTATGAGAAACTAACTTGAACTGTAAATTTTCACTTAAAGCACACACACACAAAAAAAACTCAGTTGTGTTTCTTTTGACTGGCAGTTAGCAATCTGAAAAGGAAATTAAGAAAACTCCATTTATAATAGCACCTAAAAGAATAAAATAGCTAGGAATAAATTTAGCCTGGGAGGGAAAAGCTTATGCACTGAAAATTATAAAACATTACCGAAAGAAATTTAAAAAAGACCTGAATAATGGAAAGACATGCCATGTTCATGAATTGGGTAACTTAACACTACCCAATGTGATCTACAGATTTAATGCAATCCTTACCAAAATGCAAACAGTCTATTTTGTTCCAGAAATGGAAAAGCCAATTTTCAAATTCATGTGGGATTGCAGGGACCCTGAATAGCTGAGACAATCTTGAAAGAGAAGAACAAAGTAAGACTCACACTTCTTGCTTTCAAACATGCTATGAATTTACAGTAATAAAATCAGTGCGGTTCTGATATAAAGATAGATATAGGGCAAAGAAATGAAATTGAGAGTCCAGAAACAAATCAATACATACATCTATGGCCAACTGATTTTTTACAAGGGTGCCAAGTCCATTCGTTGGGGGAAGGAATTGTTGTGGTTGTTAGATGCCATAGAGTCAGTTTTGACTCAGAGTGACCTTAAGTATAACATAACAAAATGTTGCCCAGTCCTTCACCATCTTCGCAGTCGTTGCTTTGTTTGAGCCCATTGTTGCAGCCACTGTGTCAGTCCATCCCCTTGAGGGTCTTCCTCTTTTTTGCTGACCCTCTACTTTGCCAAGCGTGATGTCCTCCAGGGACTGATCCCTTCTGATAACATGTACAAAGTATGTGAGGCAAATCTCACCATTCTTGCTTCTAAGGAGCATTCTGGCTATACTTCTTCCAAGACAGATTTGTTCATTCTTCTGGAAGCCCATGGAATATATGCAAATCAAAACCATGATGAGATACTATATCACACCCACTAGGATGGCTGCTAATAAAATAGCAAGTGTTGGCCAGGATGTGGAGAAATTGGAACTTTTGTGCATTGCTGGTGGGAATGTAAAATGGCGTATCTACTGTGGAAAATAATTTGGTGATTCCTCAAGAAGTTAAACATAGAATTACCAATTCTACTCTTAGGTATATATCCAAAAGACTTGAAAGAAGGGACTTAAACAGAGACTTGTAATTAATGTTCATTGCAACCTTATTCACAATAGCCAAAAGATGGAAACCACCGAAGTGTCCATTCAGCAGAAAAATGGATAAACAAAATGTGATATATACATACAATGGAATCTTATTCAGTCATAAAATTCAGTCTTAAAGAGAAATAAAATTCTGATTCATGCTGTGCTATAGATGAACATTTATGCTAAATGAAATAATTCACATAAGAGGACAAATATGTATCATCCCACTTATATGAAATATCTAGAATAGGCAATGTATAAAGACAAAAGTTTATTAGAGGCTACCAGAGGCTGGGGGAAAGGGACATGAGAGAAAGGGATAGCAGTGATGGTTGCACAATATGGTGAGTGTAATTTATTGTATACTTAAAGTGGTTAAAATGACTACTTTGGTCATACATACTTTACCAAAATAACAAAAAATTGAGCTGGAATGAAACTTGAACAAACTCGATAATAGATATCTGTTGTCTATCACTGTCTTTCCAATCACAAAAAATAGGACTCCTCTTTAAATTGCTGTGTGCATTGCTTCTTCCCACCACCTTCCTAGCCATGTGCTTTTAGTGGCATCTAACATATTCTTCCACCTTGCGTCTGTTAGTTTGTTTTACTGTGGTGGCTTGTGTGTTGCTATAATGCCGGAAGCTATGCTATTGGTATTTCAAATACCAGCAGGGTTACCCATGACAGACAGATTTCAGCTGAGCTTCAAGACTAAGACAGACTAGGAAGAAGGAACAGGCAATCTACTTCTAAAAAAAAACTGGCCCGTGTAAACCTTATGAATAGCAGCAGAACACTGTCTGATATAGTGCCGGAAAATGAGCCCCTCAAGTTGAAAGAGCTGCCTCCTCAAGGTAGAGTGGACTTTAATGATGTGGATGGAGTCAAGCTTTCAGGACCTTCATTTGCTGATGTGGCACAACCCAAAATGACTAGAAACAGCTGTAAACATCTATTAATAATCAGAACATGAGATGTGTGAAGTATGAATCTAGGAAAACTGGAAGACATCAAAAATGAGATGGAATGCATAAACATCAATATCCTAGGCTTTAGTGAACTGAAATGGACTGGTATTGGCCATTTTGAATTGGACAAGCGTATGGTCTACTATGCCAGGAACGACAACTTGAAGAGGAATGGTGTTGCATTCATCGTCAAAAAGAACATTTTAAGATTTATCCTGAAGTAAATGCTGTCAATGATAGGATATCCATATGCTTACAGGAAAGATCAGTTAATATGATTATTATTCAAATTTATACACTAATCTCTAAGGCCAAAGGTGAAGAAATTGAAGATTTACCAACTTCTGCAGTCTAAAATTAATCATTCACTCAAGATGCGTTTATAATTACTGGTGATTGAAATGCAAAAGTTGGAAACGAAGGATCAGTAGTTGGAAAATATGGCCTTGGTGATAGAAGCAACTTGGGAGATTGTTTGATAGAATGTTAGATAGATTGTTTGAAAATACCTTTTTTCAACAACATAAATGGAGACTATACACATGGACCTAGCGGGATGGAATACACAAAAATCAAATAGATTACATCTGTGGAAAGACATGATGGAGAAGTTCAATATCATTAGTCAGAACAAGGCCAGGGACTGATTGCGGAACTGACTGTCAATTGCTCATATATAAGCTCGAGTTGAAACTGAAGAAAATGAAAACAAGTCCACAAGAGCCAAAGTACGACCTTGTGTATATCCCACCTAAATTTAGAGACTATCTAAAGAATAGATTTGACGCATCGAACACTAATGACCAGTGACCAGAGGAGTTGTGGGATGACGTCAAGGACATCATACATGAAGAAAGCAAGAGGTCATTAAAAAGACAAAAGAAAGAAAATACCAAAATGGATATCAGAAGAGACTCTGAAACTTACTCTTGAACGTCAAGTAGCTAAAGCAAATGGAAGAGATGATGAAGTATAAGAGCTGAACGGAATATTTCAAAGGGTGAATCCAGGAGACAAAGTAAAGTATTATAATGAAATGTGCAAAGACCTTGAATTAGAAAATCAAAAAGGAAGACAAAGTATTATAATGAAATGTGCAAAGACCTTGAATTAGAAAATCAAAAAGGAAGAGCATGCTCAGCATTTCTTTCTCAGCTGAAAGAACTGAAGAAAAAATATTGAAGGATTCTATGGACAAAATATTGAACGACTCAGGAAGCTTTAAAAGAAGATGGAAGGGATATACAGAGACACTGTACCAAGACGATGTGGAGGATGTTCAGCCATTTCAGGAGGTAGCATATGATCAAGAACCAATGGTATTGAAGGAAGAGGGCCAACCTGCACCGAAGGCATTGGTGAAAAACAAGGCTGCAGGAATTGATGGAATACCAATTGAAATGTTTCAACAAGTGGATTCAATGCTGGAAGTGCTCACTCATCTGTCCCATGAAATTTGGAAGACAGCTACATAGGCAACCGAATGGAAGAGATCCATATTTGTGCCTATTCCAAAGAAAGGTGATCCAACAGAATGTGCAAACTATTGAACAATGTCATTAATATCACACACAAGTCAAATTTTGCTGGCAGTTATTCAAAAGCTGTTGCAGTGATACATTGACGGAACTGCCAGAAATTCAAGCCAAATTCAGAAGAAGACGTGGAATGAGGAATATCATTGCTGATGTCAGATGGATTTTGACCGAAAGCAGAAAATACCAGAAGAATGTTTACCTGTGTTTTATTGACCATGCAAAGATATTCCGCTGTGTGGATCATAATAAATTATGGATAACATTGTGGAGAATGGGAATTCCAGAATACTTAATTGTGCTCATGAGGAACCTATATATAGACCAAAAGGCAGTTGTTCAAAAAGAGCAAGAGGATACTGCATGGTTTAAAATCAGGAAAGGTATGCATCCAGGTTGTATCCTTTCACCATGTTTATTCAATCTGTAGGCTGAGCAAATAATCTGAGAAGTTGGACTGTATGAAGAAGAATGTGGCATCAGGATTGGAGGAAGACTCGTTAAAAACCTGTGATATGTAGGTAATACAACCTTGCTTGCTGAAAGCAAAGAAGACTTGAAGCATTTACTGATGAAGATCAAAGACCACAGCCTTCAGTATGGATTACACCTCAACATAAAGAAAACAAAAGTCCTCACGACTGAATCAATAAACAACATCATGATAAACAGAGAAAAGATTGAGATTGTCCAGGATTTCATTTTCCTTGTATTCACAATCAATGCCCATGGAAGCAGCAGTCAAGAAATCAGAGGAAGTATTCCCTTGAACAAATCTGCTGCAATAGACCTCTTTCAAGTGTTAAAAAGCAAAGATGTCACTTTGAGGACTAAGGTGCACCTGACCCAAGCCATGGTATTTTCAGTTGTCTCATGTGCATGAAAAAGTGGGACAATGAATATGGAAGACCGAAGAAGAATTGATGCCTTTGAATTATGGTGTTCAGGAAGAATATTAAATGCACCATGGACTGCCAGAGGAATAAACACATCTGTCTCGGAAGAAGTATAGCCAGAATGCTCCTTAGAAGCAAGGATAGAGAGATTTCGTCTCCCTTACTTTGGACATGTTTTGAGGAGGGACCGTCCCTGGAGAAGGACATCATACTTGGTACAGCAGAGGGTCTGCAAATAAGAGAAAGATCCTCAACAAGATGGATTGACACGGTGGCTGCAACAATGGGCTCAAACACAGCAAAGATTTCGAAGATGATGCAGGACTGGGCTGTGCTTTGTTCTGTTGTATATATGGTCTATACAAATGGGAACTGACTTGATGGCACCTAACAACAACATCGTGTGCTGGACACTGTGCTAGGTACTACAGATTCAATGATATTCAAATCAGACAGAATGTTTGCCTTTATGGAAACCATTGCCTAGTAGGGGAGATTATCAAATATAAAATTATAATAGTGTGATAAGCTTTGTGGTAGGAAAAATAGAGGGAACAGGGGAATGACTAAGAGGGATGGTCAGATGAGACTTGCTGTCAGAGAAAGCTCAAATTCAAGTGCCTCCCATGTGCTTTCTCTGTGCCCTATCCTAGGAAATGGGAATTAAATAGACCTTTTATTTTCATGGAATTTACAGCCTAGTGAAAGGAGACAGACAGTAAACAAATAAGATAATATTTAATAGGGACAAGAAGAGAATCAAACAAAGGGATGTGATAGAAAGTAATTGAAGGGGGGCTGGTAGGGAGCAGGGCTGCTTCTTGATATGGGTGCCCAGGGAAGGTGTCTCTGAGGATGAACAGCTGACTTGCACTGAGACCTGAATGATAAGAACGTGTAGGCACCATGATCTGGGAAAAGACATTCCAGACAGAAGGAATGCAGGAGTGAAGACATGCACAAGTGTGGTGTGTTTGTAAAGAGGAAAGGAAAACAGTGTGAATGAAGAATAGGGCGGAGGGCATCCAAGTCACATAGGTCCTTGAGGACTATGTTAAGGAGTTGGTCTTTTATTATAATTATGCTGGGCAATGGTCTGATTTACATTAAAAAAAAATCATCTGACCGTTTTATGGAGAATGGCATGGTGGTGAGCAGGGAGACGAGGTTGGAGGATATTTGAAAGTTCCTTGGGAGCTGATGGTGGGGATGTTGTCTAAGCTGGAATGGAAGGATGAGCAGGAGTTGGCCAAGTCAAGGAGGTGGAGGGTGGAGGGTTTAGGAAGAATAGCATGTGTAAGATCCTGAAGTGGAAGGACTGTTCTAGAAGCTGAGAGAAGGTGAGGGAGGAGCTATAGAACAAATTGGGGTCCAGATGACATAGACCCCAGGATATCATGGTAACAAGGTGAGTACTAAACATCAGCTAGGTTGGGCAGACGGGTATTGATACCTAGGCATAGGTACTTTATGTATGTGATTACTTTAAATGTATTTCAACCTGCTTTGATTTTTACAAGAGAATCTAGAAATTTGTTTTTTTTATTTCCTGATATTTAAATGTTGGCAAGCTAGTTAAAAAATTTTTTTTTTTTTTTTTTTTTTTAATCTGGAGTGTGCTAAAGAAAACGTGTCTGTAGGCTGGATTTGGCTGTGACCACCAGTATGTGGTTTTTGAGCAGCACGAGAATCAACCTGAATGGTGCCTTTGTGCAAATTAAACCAAAACCAAACCAAACCCGTTGCCGTCAAGTCGATTCAAAAGTTCTCAGAACAAGGGCCCCATCTACCCCGTGACAGCTGTACTTGGAGCCAAACCCGGGTCTCCCACATGGAGGGCAAGGATTCTACCACCGAACCACCACTGCCCAAGGAGGTCTCATTTCTCTCTATACTTCATAGCCATCTGAAGGAAAATGTCGTATTAAATATACATTTCAATGATGACTGTGATGCAAACGACGTCACAGTTGTAGACGGTATAGCCTGCACAACTTAGCAGCCCTATCTTTGAACCAAAGTACAGAATGGGGAGAAGTGACAGGAAAATATGAAATAGACAAGGACAGTAGTGTGCTGGAACCAATTCGAACTGGCTCATCAGAGCTGATGGTGCACATCTTTTCCTAACTCTGTTCTTGCAATATCACGTTGTTAGCTTGAAACCAACCACGATGAGAGTATTTACACTAGGGAAATTGGCAAATGCTACCAATCAGGGCTTTATCCCTCCAGAGACTAAGTTGTTAAACATTGACAACAATACTGGACAAGGAATAACCTTCACGGATTTAGACTTCAGACAGTAGGCAAGGGAGAGCCAAGTGAGTGACTAATCAGAAGCCCTCTACACTCTGGGCCTCTTCATTCAAAGTTCCTCCCACTTTCTGGAAAAAAAACAAAAACAAAAACAAACTGATTGCCACCGATCGAATTCCAACTCATGGCAGCCCCGTGCGTGCAGAGTAGAACTGCTCCATAGGGTTTTCAAGGCTGTGAACTTCAGAAGCAGATTGTCAGGCTTTTCTTCTGAGGCACCTCTGGGTGGTTTTGAACTGCCAACCTTTTGGTTAGTAGTTGAGTGCCTAACCATTGCACTAACCAAGGACTCTATCCTCCCACTTGTTGTTGTTGTTAGGTGCTGTTGATTTGGTTCCAACTCATGGCGATCCTATGCACAACAGAATGAAACACTGCCTGGTCCTGCACCATCCTCACAATTGTTGCCACGTTTGAGCCCATTGATGTAGCCACTGGGTCAATCTATCTTGCTGAGCGTCTTTCTCTTTTTCACTGACCCTCTACTTTACCAAGCATGATATCCTTCTCCAGGAAGTGATCCCTCCTGATAACATACCCAAAGTATGTGAGACGTAGTGTTGCCATCCTTGCATCTAAGGAGCAGTCTGGATGTACTTCTTCCAAGACAAATTTGTTCGTTCTTTTGTCAGTCCATGGTATATTCAATATTCTTTGTCAATACCACAATTCAAGGGCGTCAATTCTTCTTCAGTCTTCTTTATGCATTGTCCAGCTTTCACATGCTATGATGGGTTTGGAAACACCATGGCTTGGGTCAGGTGCACCTTAGTCTTCAATGTGACATCTTTGCTTTTCAACACTTTAAAGAGGTCTTTTGCAGCCAATTTGCTCAATGCAATACGTCTATTCATTTCTTGACTGCTGCTTCCATTGAGTGTTGATTGTGACTCCAAGTAAAAGGAAGTCCTTGACAACCTCAATCTTCTCCCCATTTATCATAATGTTGCTTATTGGTCCAGTTGTGAGGATTTTTGTTTTCTTTATGTTGAGGTGCAATCCATACTGAAGGCTGTGGTCTTTGATCTTCATCAGTAAGTGCTGCAAGTCCTCTTCACTTTCATCAAGCAAGGTTGTGTCATCTGCATAATGCAGGTTGTTATTGAGTCTTTCTCCAATCCTGATGCCCCATTCTTCTTCATATAGTCCAGCTTCTTGGATTATTTGCTCAGCATACAGATTGAGTAGGTATGGTGAAAGGGTACAACACTGACACACACCTTTCCTGACTTTAAACCATGCAATATCCTCTTGTTCATTTTGAACGACTGCCTCTTGATCTGTGTATAGGTTCCTCATGAGTACAATTAAGTGTTCTGGAATTCCCATTCTCCGCAAAGTTATCCTTAATTTGTTATGATCCAGACAGTTCAATGCCTTAGCATAGTCAATAAAACACAGGTAAACATCTTTCTGGTATTCTCTACTTTCAGCCAGGATCCATCTGACATCAGTGATGATGTCCCTGGTTCCAAGACCTCTTCTAAATCTGGTTTGAATTTCTGGCAGGTCTCCCTCGATACACTGCTGTAGCCACTTTGGAATGATCCCACTTCCCAGACCTACCTAAAACTTTGTTTTTGTATGGAGCGATGACTTTTTTTGTGCCTTCCTGCAAAAGAGCCTGTTCGTTCTCACTCATCCCCACTATGTCCAGGTACAGTGGTAGAGAGAGAGAGACAGCATAATTTTGTATCCCTTTGCCTCTTCCAACCATCACCCCTCTAATTTTCAGTAACATCTTCTCCTTTGAAGCTTATAGTATATAGCCTGGACATCCTTTGCCTGGCCACTGAGTAGAGTTAGTGCTGATCTACCTGCACGAGAGCTCTGGCACCTGCTTCCCAGCCTTGCCATCCACTCCAAGGCCCATCAGTTTCCTGGGAGACTCTATGTTCATGTGGATAATCCGTTAAGTATCTCAATCTCATGATCTGGTAACTTTATCAACTCCAGAGACATTTCACCTGTGCTCCACTTCAGACCCACTCACCCGGGCCCCACCCTGGACTGTGAAGGCAGTTTTGGAATTGCTCTATCTTTGAAATGTGGTTAAAATGATACCTTTTTGGTAGGTTCGAGGTAAAGGTTAAATGACATGATACATGCAAAGTGCCTAGCAAGTACTTGGCATGTAATAGGTACCCAACAGATGCTTCTTTTGTTCCTTTTGCTTTTTATTTAAAGAAAGAAACACAATTTGAAGTCCTGGTATTTCTTCCCCCCTTTTTTGAAGTATCGTTTGAATTTGACATACATGGCTGATACTTATGTAGTAAACTTTCTACTAAGTGACATCCTTAGAAATTTGTGTTCTCTCCAGCGTTTAGGTGTTGCTAGCATCCAGTATTATTGGTGGCAATTGTGCTAACATGCACAACACAATACCCACCCTTTTAATTACAGAACATTCTTGCAGTAAAGTGACACTGATTCTCATCTGATTAATATTTATAGTTTTCACTTTTGGCCATGTGCCAGGTATCTTCATCATGTGAATTTCCTCTGCTTCCTAGCTCCTCTTTCCTGCCTCTCTTCCATTAGTTTATTTGCATGAACAAGTCTTTGTTTTAACCCCATCCAAGAGAGTCAGGGATTCCTTAAAATTGCAATCTTTCTAGCCATTCGGGGCTCTTGTGGGTAATTGTATCTAGTTGTAAGTGCATAATGATGTTAGGTGACTTTTAAGAAAAACACTTGAATGCTTACGTTTGAGGAGGTACAGGGAACGGTCCTGGTAACTTTGGCCATTGCTTGAAAATTGGTTGTCCTGGTTAGTCAGTGAAAGGACTCTTAGACATCTTTTATCTGTTTCCTCTTTTTTAAAAATCTTTCTGTATTTTCTATGTACTCATCTTGTTGTCATCTGCTGTTGAGTTAGCCCCCAACTCATGGCAATGCCATGCACAATGGGATCGGACTGTTCTGACACATAGGGTTTTCATTGGCTGATTTTTGGCTGTAGATCACCAGGCCTTTCTTCCTAGTCTATCTTAGTCTGGAATTTCCACTGAAACCTGTTCAGCATCATAGCAACACACAAGCCTCCACTGACAGTTGGGTTACTCTTCTTAAAAAAAAAAAAAATTACTCTTCTTAGGATCCAAAAATCTCTATTTTCGACATAGAAGTAATATTCTAAGAAGTAATACAAAGGAATTTATATTTTTGTGAACTTGAAAGTGTAGGAATGTGTTAGCAACATTAAGATATGATGCTACAATTTGTTATATATTATCATGATAAGAAATTCCAATTCACTTGTACTAAGTGGGTCCCTGGGCGGTGCAAATGGTTAAGTGCTGGACTACTAACAAAAAGAGTGGCCATTCAAACCCACCCAGAGGTGCCTCAGAAGAAAGGCCTGGCAGTCTACTTCTGAAAGATCACAGCCTTGAAAACCCTGTGGAGTGCAGTTCTATTCTGCACACATGGGGTCCCCATGAGTCGCATTTGACTCGATGGCAACTAACAACAACTATTTCACCACTAAACGGTGGGCTCCATGAGAAGCATGACACATGGTAGATACTCAGTGATTATTTGTTGACTTTAATGAAGAATTGTCGTCTCTGCTCTGAAGGTAGCAGCTATAGGAATGCAAGTGGAGTGGACAAAAGGCATTGTGAGCTGTTCTTGACGTATGTGGGGTTGAGAGAGCTCTAGGTTTCTTCAGCCGCTGTCTGCACTCTCTTGGGCTGGTCACTAGTCATCTGTGGGCCATATTTTGTCTACACATACAACGATTGGACTCAAATTCATTTCTTCTTTAAGCAGGAATGATATGATTCTATGCATTTGCAAACGGTCAATGCTGGGCTGCTAACTGATTCTCAGAACTTTCAACTTTAACTTATGAAAGCCACAATTAAAAGCAGTCTTTGGGTGGGTAGAATTTTCTTTATATCTTTTGAATAAGTTTGTACACACACACTTTTTCTTTTCCTTTCATCTATTATGTCAATGCACATGGATGTTTTGATAGTTGACTTTTTTCTATTGCATATAAATAACAGGAAAAAAAAAACAACAAGTGGGTGGGACTGTCATTTGCTGCCTGGTAACAGCAAATTTTAAAAATTGCTTTTAATCATAAAAATAGTCTACTTCGTGGTGTTCATATCTGGAAATTATAAAATGACAGAAGATATTTTATTTGATGCTCATGAGATTTTAGTTGGAGAAGAACACAGGACCAAAAGCACAAACTTGTATCTGGTGTGAGAGTAAATTAAAGTTTGTCAGAGAAAAGAAAAACGCCTAGAATAAAAGACAGGAGACAATATGAGAAGGTTAATGGACAATTTAATTATTACTTCAACACAAAGGGTTAATTTGAAAAGAGGCCCCCTTTCTTTGTTTCTGTTTCTTTGTAGAAAGTAGAACCACAAGAGATGGGTTTGAGCTGCTAAGAGTTAAAGAAAGACTGTTGGTTCCTCAAGAATTGCCAGACCCTGGAATGAGATCTACCAAGAAAGAACGGGACTTTCTTGATCAGAGGTCTTTAGAAACAAGCTGGAATTTTCCCTGGCTGCAAATGTTTTATATATGGGTCTGGGGTCCAGCCTGGGACCCAGGTGTGGGCACTTCATGAATCTCAACTTCCTGTTGGCACAATTATTGTGCAGTGTCCAGTAATTAGCCCAGAAAGAAAAAAAATATTATTTGAGCGTTGTGATTTGTGACTGTATTTGTTAGCTGCCAAGTGCACGCACAGTGGTATCAGACTATTGTGATACATAGGATTTTCTTTGGAAGTGGAACACCAGGCCTTTCTTCCTAGTCTGTCAGCTCCACTGAAGCGTGTTCAGCCTCACAGCAACAGGCAAGCCTCCACTGAGGGAGGCATGCTTGAGGCACATTGGCCAGGAATTAAACCCAGGTCTCCTCCGTGCAAGGTGAGAATTCTACCACTGAACTACCGCTGCCCTGTGATTTGTGATTAGAATTGAACAATTCCTTGGTCTGTGTGTCTATGGAAAGCTTATGCAAGAGGTTTATCATTTCCTTTCGTTTAGCTCGTGGAATCCACTGCATATAAGACCTATCTTTGTTGGTGCAGCTAGTGTCTAAGACCAGTTAGGGGAGGGAGTAGGAATGGCGGGGGGGAAGGGAGAAGAAGGAGGAGGGCGGAGGACAAACTTTCCTGAAGTTTCTGTACCAGAGATCTTGAGCTTAGCTCAGATGTATCCCAGACTGGACACCGACCTGATCCACAGCCTAGCTCTGCCCCCTGCTGTTGGCTGCGTCACCTATTGCTCCTCTCCAGTATTCGAAATTATTTTGAGTAGGAGGAAGAGGAGTAAGTGGGAGGGGGATTTCAGGGAGTATATCCCCCGGACTACTCCATCCGTGGAAAAGTAGCACGTTTTGATAAACATCGGGGCCCCCCCAGCCCCACCCCCAAAGAACAGGTGCCACTCATATTCTGATATCGAAGTCTTCCCCAATCTTGGCTGTGGATGGAAGGCAAGAAATGTAAAATGAGAGGTGTGTGAAAGTTTATGTTACTTCGGTGGCAGGAGCAGAGGAAGTTCTAGCCGGGATGCTGACCCCATTGTGGTTGCCCAGCGACCCCCGGGGCGCTCGGAACCGCGCTGGGCCGCGCCCCCAGAGACCTGGAGGCGTCTGCGGCGGCGCGCTTGGGACATGGCCTATGCAGCTCCAGGTAGACTGGGGGGTCGCGGTGTCGCCCTCTAGGTGGGTTGGGTACAGCGGGACCGCTCGCTCTCGCTCCTCCTCCGCACTCCAGCCGACTCCATGAGAGAAGGCGGCTTGGAATCTTTGCAAAGCCGGAGGGGCAGCGGCAGGCGGCCGAGCCCGTCCCGGTGGTCGCCGGCCCCCTGCGCCCCGCCGACCTATCCCGGGGCTGGAGGCGGTGGAGGAGCGCCCCGCCCCGCCGCCTCGGCTCCGACCTAGACGCACACGCTCCTTAATCCCCCCGCCCCCCGTTGCCCCGGCGACGGCCCAGACGAGCAGGTGATGCATTGACAGCGAGCAGATGGTCCCCTGCGGAGGCGAGCGCGGCCCACAATGCGCCCCGCGCGGCCAGCCCACTGCCGCCTCCCCGCCCCGCCGGCCTCTCTGCGGCCAGCATGCTAATATCTGGGGGCCGGAGGCGGAGGGCGGGGGACGAGTGGGCGGGCCCATGGGGGCGGCAGAGGGCACGCCCCGCCTTGCTCTGTGCAACTCCACTCACTTCATTTTCCTGAATGCCTTCCCCAAATCCAGGCACCAGGAGAGCTCCTCTCTTTAAATACACCGAGAGACCCCCGCCACGGTCTCCCCGCAGCGTTCACCTAATTCACCCCAAGTGGTTAATTTCCATTGAGATAAATGCTTAACCCCTTCGTTCTGTGCCCCTTACCCGCATCCTGCAGCCCCTACCCACGTCTGCTCCCTGCTGGCATTCAATATTCAATCTTTGGAAGACCGGAGGAATGGGATTTACTGCCTCACTCCGTCCCACCCCCGACCTGGCCCGGCTTCTAGAGTTGGGTTGACACTTGCTAAATAAGAGACATATTATCTATCTCACCACCCCCTACTCCATGCTTTAGGATCTTTAAGCAGCTTGTCTTGGTCTTTCTTTCTAGAATTTCAAAAATAAATCACTCTTCTCCCGTGACTACCGTGCTGCCCCTCCCGGGGAACCCTCCCATTCACATACCCTCCCCCTCCCATTTATTTGACCCCCCCCTTCTTTACCCTATTCACTGCTGTGTGGCAAATTGAGGCGATCTTATAGTTCGGGCCTGCAAACTGCTAGGCACTATTCACAATTTTAATACTAACTTCATAGCTGTCACATAAATTCATTGCCGAGCCCACTCTATAATGGCCAAGAAGGAACTTTAAGAGAAGAAAAAAAAAAAAAATCTGCAGGCACCGCCATGGTGTCCGCCTTTGATTTGCAGGTGTTTTTTTTTTTTTTTTTTTTTAAACCATTACTACAGTAACTACAGATAGCTTTTTCTAGCTGCCACATAGAGTGCTTAAAAACAAAACAAAACCATCCTCCTCCTTTTTATTTTACAGTAGATAAAAAATGCCAGTAAAGGCTTTAAAAAAGGAATAGAAAGAGAAAGAGAAAAAGAGACTAGTGAATAAAGTTGAGACAATACGGGGTCACAGAGCTGTCGAAACTAATGTCATAGTGCGGCTGTTGGGCAGGCGTACAGAGAACTTCTTGTTCCTTGATTTTTATGGAGATTTGGTCTAAGGCATGGAGCACTTCTCTGAACAGGTTTAGAACAAGTGGCGAAGAAAGAACTCTTCACAATAAACTCCCTTCTGATGGGCTTTATGCCCACAAACACCTGTGATTTACAAAGAGGAGTTGCAGGGGACAAAGGGAGGCCAGAGGGCCAGGCTATTGTGGGGAAATGATGCCTCATGTACCCATGGCCATAAGAGAGGTTTGTTTTATTTTAAAACTTGCCTTAGATCCTTGCTAGGAAAACTTACTATGAGTTAAGGAGCATTAGACTTTTCCAGTAGCTCATCATGACTTTTTCAAATGCTTCTACTTCATTTTGAGACTTTATTTTGATAGGTTCTCAAAATAGAGACTACTGTAATAGCCCAAATTTGAGAGAAGTCGATTTATATAAATCTCCAAGACAAGGAAGTTAGAAATAATTACCTGAGACTTAGCAATAAGTGGTTAGAATGTTTGCTTTAGGAGTGCACATTTGCATTTATTTAAAAATTCTATGAATTAATTTTTTTCCTCTGGGAATGCTAATAATATGTCCATTTCCTCTCAATATATTGCCTTTTTCTCCTATTTTTAAAAAAAGTCTTTTGAACTATTTTTTCTTTTTTTTGGCATTTGCTTTTTCTTTGTTCTCCGTAGTTTCTCCCCCGATAATTTAGGGGGAGAAATTAATTTATATGAACATATAAACCAATAAATAATTATAAGTTGAGGGAAACTTCAGCTGGGGCTGAAAGCATGAGATAGAGCAGGGAGAAGACCAGGCTAGCAGAAGCATATGTAGAGGACCTCAGGGTCCTGAGACACCGAGAGTTGTGGCTGGGACATCGTGAGCATGGGGAGAACTCTGAAATGAGACTGGAGAGATTAATCAGGACCAGATCATGGAAAACCATGTGTAAGGCATAGAAAAAGGCTGGATTTTATTCCTGGAGAAATAAGGAGTGAAGGACTTACGTAAATCAAATTTATATTTTAAGAAGATCATTACCACTGCTGTGCAGAGCTTAACTGAAGGATGGAGGCTTGGACGTGAGATGACCAATGAGGAAACGAAAGGCCATTGTAGTAATCCAGACAAGAAGAAATGGCATCCCGGAGTAATGGAAATGAAGAGGACAGATGGATTTAGGATGCATTTTACCGAAAGAACTGATGGGACTTGATGAATTAAAGTGTGTAAGTAGAGATGATGGGTGAAAGGGAGGAATCAAGGATGGCACATAGGTCTGAACCACTTGGTAGACAGTGGTGAACGTTACTGAAAAGGGGAAGAAAACAACCGTGCGGTGGATAGGCTTAATAAGGATGTAAAAAAGAATTCTGTTTCAACATGTTAATTTTGAGCTGTTGTGAAGGAGGCCAAATGGAGATGATGGGCTTAAGGAGAGACACCTGATCCAAGGACAACCATTACATTGACTCCTTGGGATATGTGATGTGGCTTGGCATAAAGGGATGAGCTGGGGTAATAAAATTCCCTTCCTCACAAATCTGAGCTGGAATTATTGGGACAACCTGGGAGCTAGCTAGCATCAGAAGGAAAGCTGATGAGCTGGAGAAGGATCCATCAAGGATCTTGGTCAAATGGATGCCAAGAATAAGCAAAAGCTATTCTTGAGCAGGAGGAAGTCATCTCTTAGAGGGAAGAGAATCTGGCAGAGAAAAGCAAGGTGTTGAAAAGAAGAGATGGCATGTGACTAGAGGAACATTAGACTGAAGATCAATAAATCCATGCAACCATTATATTGATGGTTGTTTTTAATCTAGACTGAATCTCCTATTTAGACTGTGATACAACAACAGCAACATGCAAATTTCTAGAGAGTCTATTTAAGAAAAAAGAAAAACTATTAACACATAAAGTTAAGAATGAGGTTGTCTTAGGATTCTCTAGAAAAACAGAAATATCTATATACACGATCCTTAATGGTTCCTTCTCTAGGTCATCAGCTTTTCTTCTGATGCTAACTGCCAGGTTGTCTCAGTATTTCCAGCTCATATTTGTGAGGAAGGAAATCTTATTAGCCCAGCTCATCCCTTCATGCCAAGCCACATCACATATCCTAAGAAGTCAATGTAATGGCTATCCTTGGGTCAGGTGCTTCTCCCTAGCCTATCATATCCATTTGACCTCCTTAAAAACAGCTCAAAATTAACATGTCGATTGGTTTGTTTCAAGAAATTGGCTCATAATTATAGGGGCTGGTAAGTCCAAAATCCAAAGGTCAGGTGATGTGCTGGAGACTCCTGCAGGCTTGTGCCCTGGGTTGTGTCCCAAAGTTCATAGGTCAGGTGATAGATAGAGTTCTGAATGAAGAGGGAGAGAGCGAGAGAGACAGAGTTCTCCCAAAATATCTATGTATAGTGTGGAGGCTAAACACACCCTTATTGATTGATTGATTAATTATATTACATTATAGATTATATTACATTAGATTACATTATGAAGGGTGATTCCATTCTATTCCATTCCATTCCTCTCCAATCCACTTGACTCCATTCTTTTCCATTCCATTCTGGAACAGCAACTAGACTAGTGTTTGGCCAAAGCACTGGGAACCATAACCCAGCCAAATGGACACATAAAATTAACCGTAACACAGATACAGTCTTTAAGAATTTAGTGGTTATGTTTGGGGAGTCAGTAATTTCTTCTTCCCCTTTAGTGTCCTGGCTCAAAAATAATATCAGTATCAAAGTATCAGCTTTATTAATGTAGGCAACAGACTGACTACTGATTTTACTACAGCAATAATGAAAACCATAAAATAAATGGATGGCCTAAATGAAAATAATTGCCAACCAAGAACTGTGTGTGCAGCAAAACTGTCTTCAAGAGCGAGAGTAAGACATTTTCCAACAAACCTAAGAAAAGTTTACCACCAGAAGACCCTCACTAAAAATGATTCTAAAGGATTTCCTTTAAGAAGAGTGAACGTGATCTGAAAGAAGACAGAAGATCTGAGTGCGAAAAGCACTGGTTGTGAAAGATATTGTTAAGTATGTGTATAAGTTAAACTAACACTGACTGTAAAACAAGGATAATAACGTAACAATGTCTAAGTTGTGGGCAAAACCACAACAACAATCTAGAGATCTAAAATATTAGACAACAACAACCAACCTTTAGTTCAGGAGAAGAATGGTAGCTTTAAAAGTCCTTGCTTTGTTTACAAAAGCAATAAGCATATTGATTCACTCTAGATTTTAAGTCACTGTGTGCATATTTCGGAAACCCTGGTGGCATAGTGGTTAAGAGCTACAGCTGCTAACCAAAAGGTGGGCACTTTGAAGCCACCAGGAATTCCTGGGAAACGCTTTGTGGCAGTTCTATTCTGTCCTATAGAGTCACTATGAGTTGGAATCGATTTGACAGCAATGAGTTTGGTTTTGGTGCGTATTTTAATACTAACGTAAAATGGTGCGAATAACTTCTAAAGAAGTGGAGAACTGGAATGAGAAAAAGAAAAAAATAGTCAATTCTAAAGAAAGTATGAGGAAAAAACAAAACACTGAAGCAGAACAAATAGAAAGCACCTAAGATGGTAGAAATAAGTTCAAATATATCAGTCATCAAAATAAATAGAAAAGGATAAGTTTCCCAGTTAAAAGAGAAAGACTTTCAAACTGGATTAAAAAAAAAAAATCTAGCTTTATGCTGATTGCAATAGACTCACCTAAAACATAAACACACAGAAATGTTAAAGGTCAGTGTATGGAAACATGTATGGTAAAACCACAGGAAAGTGCCTCTTACAAAAATGAAACCCATGAAAAAGAGAATTTAGAAATAACGTCTTTGGCATTTGTCTTCCATCCTGCACCCCCTTCTTAA
Organism: Elephas maximus indicus; assembly: GCF_024166365.1. NCBI lineage: Eukaryota > Metazoa > Chordata > Mammalia > Proboscidea > Elephantidae > Elephas > Elephas maximus. Next base: position 170,136,199 of record NC_064822.1, on the reverse strand, counting down.
TCAGGAACAGGCTAGATTTCTCACCTTCTGCAGGAAAATGAGTAGGTTAGGCAGTGATAGCCTTCAGAACATTTGGGCCTTTTCCAGTATAGTATACAATCCATCAAATCTCATGGGATATGTTTTGCTGTGTTCATCTGGACTTTTATTTCATGCCAGAAAGACTAACTAAAACTATTTTCTTTAACCACATAATAACATAATCTCACATTTTATGTAATTCAAAATTTTGGACACCACTTATCACGTTATGGCATGGTTTTTATGGTACTGTGCTGTGGTTTTTATTGTTAGTTACTGCCAAGTCAGCTCCAACTCACAGCAATCTTATGTAAACAGAATTAAATGTTGCCTGGTCCTGTGCCATCTGCATGACTTTTGCTCTACCAAACAATACTAACAAGAAGAACTGGTATAGCCATGTCAATATCAGACTAAATATTCTCCAACAACAGCAACTATAATAAAAACATTGCTAGAGATAAAGAAGGGAGCTATGTAATACTCAACTTATTAAGAAGATATAATAACAATAACATCTATGCAACTAATTACAAAATTAATAAAGCCAAAATTCACAGAATTTCAGGAAAAAAACAGAAAGACATGGTATAGTACTGGGAGATTTTAATGCATTTCTCTAAATAATTAATAGATCGAGCAGATAAAAAACAGGTATATAGATGCTTTGAACAGCACAATTAATACACTTGATCTAATGAACAATTATAGATGACAACCTGTCTTATTTATCTAGTGCTGCCATAACAGAAATATGAGTGGATGGCTTTAACAAAGAGAAATTTATTTTCCCAGTCTAGGAGGTTACAAGTCCAAATGCCGGGCATTGGCTCCAGGAGAAGCCTTTCTCTCTCTGTCGGCTCTGGAGGGTGGTCCTTGTCCTCAATCTTCCCCTGGTCAAGGAGCTTCTCAGGCACAGGGACCCCGGGTCCAAAGGATGAGCTCTGTTCCTGGTGCTGCTTTCTTGGTGGTATGAGGTCCCCAACTCTCTGCTTGTTTCCTTTTATCTTTTGAGAGATAAAAGGTGGTGCAGACCACACCCCAGGAAAACTCCTTTTACATTGGATTAGAAATGTGGCCTGAACAGGGGTGTTACATCCTACCTTAATTCTCTTTAACCACAGGCAGAGATTATGATTTATAATACATAGGAAAATCACAAAACAAAGGACAGCCCACACATGGCCTAGCCAAGTTGACACATATTTTTGGGGGACACAATTCAATCTATTACACACCCAATATATGGAGAATATTGAGTCTAAACAGACATGGATGTTTATAAAAATTGACTACATGGAGCATATAAAACCATCCTCAACAAATTTAAGAGATTTGATATCAAACAGATCTTATTGTAGGACCAAAATGCAATTAGTTTAAAAAGTAATAGCAAAAAGATAACTGAGAAACATACATCTAAACAGCAAATGGGTTACAAAATCATAAAGCAAATTTGAAGGTCTTTAGAAAAGAGTGATAATGAAAACACCATGTATCAAAACAGATGATAGGTAAAGCAGTATTAGAAGAAAACAAATAGATTTAAATGCTTTAGAAAAGAAGATTGCACATCAATGAATTAAGAATATAAGAACAGCAGAATAATCCTCAAATGTATGACAATAATTAAATAAAAAAAAGTGGAACAGAAATTAATAACCAGAAAATAAATATATAGTAAAAAGGACCAACAAAGACTAATGAAATTTACAAGCCTCTGGCAAGATTTGAAAAGAGAATTAGAATATAAATATATTAAGACAGGAGCATATACTCACACTGAACAGATTAAAATATAAACGGATATTTATACACTTTAATATTTAGTGGTGCACTGGGTAAGAGCTCAGATGTTAACCAAAAGGTCAGCAGCTTGAATCCACCAGTTGCTCCTTGTAAATCCTATGTGGCGTTTCTGCTCTGTTGTGTAGGGTCTCTATGAGTTGGAGTTGATTCGATGGCAACGGATTTGGTTTCTGATTTGGTAAATGTCAATTAATTTGGAAACCTAGAAAATAAAAGAATAAATTCCTAGGAAAATACATTTAACAAAGCTGTCTCAAAAAGAAATGGAAAACATAAATAGTCCTGTAACCATTAAATAAACTGAATTATAGTTAAAAATTTTCCCATGAAGAAAACATCAGAATAAGATGGTTTTACCAATACAGCCAATGAAATATTTAAGGGGCAAGTAATTCCAATTCTACACAAACTCTATCAGTGATTAGAAAAAGAGACTGTTCCCCAAGTCATTTTATGAGGCTAACCTAACCTTAATATCAAAACAAGGCAAAGACATTTTAAGGGGTGGGGGGAGGAAACCCAATTTCACTTAGACCTTTAAGAAAAAAAATGACTAAACAAAATATTAACAAATAAAATCTAGGGATGTACTAAAAATACACTGTGATGAAGTTGCTTTCATCCCATGAAATCCAGGTTTGTTTAATATTGGAAATTTGATTAAACATTTAACAGATTAAAAGGAAAAAATATGACCACCTTAATAGCTGCAGAAAAGATATCCACAACAATTCACTATCTGTTCCTAATTGAAACAATAACAAAAACCTTTGCAAACTAAGAATACAAAGGTTGGAGGATTGGACTCTAGAATGAGCCTCCAGGAATGACTCCTAGAACCCTACTGAATGGACCCTCCACAAGAGGTAGTACTTCTTAGGCCATCAACGGAACTATGGATCTTACAAACAACACTGTTACTTCAACTCAGGGGCCCAGAATCCTGATGTTGCCATTGTCGATGCTGCTGCATCTGTCTTCAACTCCTAGAAAATTATAGGTTGAATACTGCAATCTTCTGCAGAAAACCTCAACGCCTTCACTTTACTCAACAGGAGAGGAACAACCAAAACGACAGGAAAATGGCCTCAAGCTACTTCTGCCTTTCAAATCTCACATAAGTGCATATGATTTGCAGCGTTTAATTCACATTCAGAAACCTAGCTGCAAAGCAGTCTGGGAATATAGTTGCATTGAACTGAATATGTTCCAGGTGATGTTGCAAATATTAACTCATTAAATCCTCATTCAGATTAGTAGACTGAGGCACAGAGAGGTTAAATAACTAGCCCAAGGTCATATAGCTCTTGAGTTGCAGAGCTGGGATTCAAACCCAGACAGTGTGGCTCCAGAGCATTGACCCCCCCCACATTATGTGCGTGATCTCATATTATGCTGTCTCCTTCTAAGCAGTACATTGTTTGCAGTACAAGAAGGTATCTTACAAAGATGATGGCATGGTGGTTGGGTAAGCCAAACCACAGTACACATCAAACCTGGTTACTTCTTAATATATGGCTTTGCCTCTTTATCCCTATGTATTACATTCAACTTTGTTTTGGGTTTTTCGTGTATTGTGATTCAGACTATCTCTTTGGATGTGTCAGTCTGGGGATTTGGAGTGCTACAGGGGGTAGAGAATGGCATTTACTAAAAGCCTGTTATATAGTGTACAATGTGTATAACCCATAGCTGTTGAGTCATCTCTGACTCATGGTGATCCCATGTGTTACAGAGTAGAATTCCTCTATAAGGTTTTCTGGCTGTGATCTCTCTCTCTCTCTCTCTCTCTCTTTCTGTGTGTGTGTGTGTGCTTTAGGAGAAGGTTTAGGGGGCAAATTAGTTTGCCCTTCAATAGTTTATACACATATTGTTCTGTAATATTGGTTTCAATCCCTGCAATGTGTAAGTACTTTCCCCATTAGCACCCTGAGTGCCCCATTTCCATTCACCTGGTTTTCCTGTCCCTACCTGCCCACTCATTTTTTGCCCTTTTAGTCTCATGTAGATGATTGTTTTGAGGAGCACTTTCCTCACAGGTGTTAAATTGTTTATTTTATAGGCCAGTTTATAATTTGGCTGAAAGGTGATCTTCGGAAATGGCTTCACTTCAAGTTAGAAGGTTGTCTGAGGGCCGTAGTCTCAAGGTTTCCTCTAGTCTCTCTTGAATCAGGAAATCTGGACTTTTTTACGAGTTTGAATTTTCTGCTACATTTTTTTCACCCACTCTAACTTGGACCTTCTACTGTGATGCTGTTCAGAGCAGTTAGTAGTTGTAGCTGGGCACCATCTAGTTCTTCTGGTTTCAGGCTAGTGGAGGCTGTGGTTCTTGTGGTCCATTAGTCCCTTGCACTAATTGTTTCCTTGGTTTTCTTCATTCTCATTTGCTCCTGACAGAAAGAGACTAATAGTTGTATCTTAGATGGCTGGTCATAAGCTTTTAAGACCCCATACGCTACTCACCAAAGAGGGCATAGAACATTTACTTTATGAACTACGTTTTGCCAATTGACCTAGATGGCCCCCAAAACTATGGTGCTCAGCCTTCAAGCCCAGTAAGTCAGTACCGTGAGGTGTTTGGTTATATCTAGGATGTTTCCATGACTATGCTCCGTGTGTGCTCTATTATATATATGCATATACATACAGCATATACAGATATGTATGTAGAAATAGCTACATCCAAACCTATATATGCACTTGAGTGTACTCCCATATGCTCTCCCATACCTGTTCAACATATCTACCTATGTAATGTATCCACTTGTAAATTATTGTTTTTTATTACTGTTGTTGCAGGATTGTATTTGTTACAGTGTTTATAATCGGTGCCTTTTGTTCTTGGAGATCCCTCAGTGTCTTCTCTTGCCTTTGGCGTGTTATGCTGACTTTCCCCATATTACATACTGCCTTTCTCTTCACCAAAGTTAATTAACTCTACTCTCTAGTAGTGATTTTCCCTTCCTCTACCTCCCAACCTGGTATCCATCAAAAAATGTTTCTTTCTGTGTGTAAACCTTTTCTTGACTATTTATAATAGTGGTCTCTTACAATATTTGTCCTTTTGTGATTGACTTATTTCACTCAGCATAGTGTCCGCCAGGTTCATGAATGTTGTGAGATGTTTTGAAGATTCATCATTGTTCTTTATTGTCTTACGGTATTCCATTGTGTGTATGTACCACAGCTTGTTTATCTGTTCATCAGTTGATGGGCCCTTAGGTTATTTCCATCTTTTGCTATTGTCAATAATGCTGCAATGAATATAGGTGTGCATATGTCTATTCTTGTCACAGCTCTTATTTCTCTGGGATGTATACCTAAGAGTGGGATTGCTCGATCATATGGTATTTCTATTTCTAGTTTTTTAAGGAAGTGCCATATTGTTTTCCATAGTGGCCGTACCATTTTACATCCCCACCAACAGTGTATAAGAGTTCCAGTCTCCCCACAACCTCATCAGCATTTGTCATTTTCTGTTTTTTTTTTTTTTTTGATCAGTGCCATTATTGCCAGGGTGAGATGGTATCTCATTGTAGTTTTGATTTGCATCTCTGTGATGGCTAATGATCACAAGCATCTCTTCATGCGTTTTTTAGCCACCTGAATATCTTCTTTGGTGAAGTGTCTGTTCATGTCCTTTGCCCATTTTTCAATTGGATCGTTTGTCTTTTTGTTGTTGAGGTATTGAAGTTTTCTATAAATTTTAGAGATTAGGCTCTTGTTGGATGTATATGTCTTAGTCACAATTTTTTGCCAGTCCGTAGGTTCTCTTTTTACCTTTTGGTGAAGTCTTTTGATGAGAGTGTTTAATTTTTAGAAGATCCCAGTTATCCAGTTTATCTTCTGCTATTTGTGCATTTTTAGTTATGTTTGGTATTCTACTTGTGCAATATATTAAGGGTCCTATTTTTCTTCCATGATCTTTATAGTTTTAGGTTTTACATTTGGGTCTTTGATCTATTTTGAGTTAGTTTTTGTGTATGGTGTGAAGTATGGATCTTGTTTCATTTTTTCTGCAAATGGATATCTAGTTTTTCCAGCATCATTTATTAAATGTTCTCTTCCCCATTTAATGAAATTTGACCCTTTGTCAAAGATCAGCTGTCTATAGGTGGATGGATTTACTTCTGGGTTCTCAATTATGTTCCACTGGTCTATGTGTCTGTCATTGTACCAGTGCCAGGCTGTTTTTACTACCATGGCTGTATAGTAGGTTCTGAGATCGGGGAGTGTGAGGTCTCCTACTTTGTTCTTCTTCAAAAATGCGTTTTGCTTATCTGGGGTCTCTTTCCTTTCCAAATAAAGTTGGTGATTAGTTTTTCCGTCTCATTAAAGAATGTTGTTGGAGTTTGGATAGGGATGGCATTATATTTGTAGATCACTTTGGGTAGTATTGACATTTTCACAATGTTGGGTCTTCCTATCCATGACTGTACTAGTCATCTAGTGCTGCCATAACAGCACTTTAGCTTTAACCAAAAGAAATTAATTTTCTCACAGCCTGGTAGGTTACAAGTCCAAATTCAGGGCATTGGCTCCAGGGGAAGGCTTTCTCTCTCTGTTGGCTCTGGAGAAAGGTCCTTGTCCTCAATCTTCCCCTGGTTGAGGAGCTTCTCAGGTGCAGGGACCCTATGTCCAAAGGACATGCTCTGCTCCTGGTGCTGCTTTCTTGGTGGTATGAGGTCCCCAACTCTCTGCTTGCTTCCCTTTCCTTTTATCTCTTAAGAGATAAAAGGTGGTGCAGGGCACATCCAAGGGAAACACCCTTTACATTGGATCAGGGAGGTGACCTGAGTAAGGGTGGTGTTACAATCCTACCCTAATCCTCTTAACATAAAATTACAATCACAAAATGGAGGATGACCACACAATACTGGGAATCATGGCCTAACTAAGTTGATACACACATTTTTGGTTGGACATAATTCAATCCATGACAATGAGCATGGTATGTTTTTCCATTTATGTAGGTCTTTGGGCTTCTCACAGTAGTGTTTTGTAGTTTCTTTGTATAAGTCTTTTATGTCTCTAGTTATTCCTAAGTATTTTATCTTTTGAGGACTATAGTAAATGGTATTGTTTTCCTTTTGGAGTTTTCTTTATTGGTGTAGAGGAATCCAACTGTCACTTTGCTGAATTCTTCAATTAGTTTTAGTAGTTTTCTTGGGGAGTCTCTGGGATTTTCTATGTATATGATCATATTGTCTATGAATAGGGATAGTTTTACTTCTTCCCTACCAATTTTTATGCCCTTTGTGTCCCTTTCTTGCCTTATTGCTCTAGCTAAGTCTTCCAGTACAATATTGAATAAGAGTGGTGACAAACAGCATTCTTGACTGGCTCCCATTCTCGGAGTAATGCTTTCAGATTCTCTCCTTTGAGAATAATGTTGGTTGTTAGTTTTGTATAAAAACCAAAAACCAAACCCAGTGCTGTCGAGTCGATTCTGACTCATAGCGACCCTATAGGCCAGAGTAGAACTGCCCCACAGAGTTCCAAGGAGCGCCTGGTAGATTCAAACTGCTGACCCTTTGGTTAGCAGCCGTAGCACTTAACCACTACACCACCAGGGTTTCTGTGCCCTTAATTATACTGAAGAATTTTCCTTCTATTCCTATTTTGCTGCGAGTTTTTAATGAAGAATTGGTGTTGGACTTTATCAAATGCCTTTTCTACATCAATTGAGATGATTCTGTTATTTTTATTCTTAGTTTTATTTATGTGGTGGATTACATTGATTGATTTTCTAATGTTGAACCATTCTTGCATGTTGTTGTTGTTAGGTGCCATTAGTTGGCTCCGTCTCATAGTGACCCCATGCACAACAGAATGAAACACTGCCCAGTCCTGCACCATCCTTACAATCGTTGTTATGCTTGACCTCATTGTTGCAGCCACTATGTCAATCCACCTTGTTGAGGGTCTTCCTCTTTTCCACTCACCCTGTACTTTGCCAAGCATGATGTCCTTCTCCAGGGACTGACTCCTCCTGACAACATGTCCAAAGTATGTAAGACGCAGTCTCACCATCCTTGCTTCTAAGGAGCATTCTTGTTGTACTTCTTCCAAGACAGATTTGTTCCTTTTATTGGCAGTCCATGGTATATTCTATTTTCTTTACCAACAGCACAATTCAAAGGCATCAATTCTTCTTTGGTCTTCCTTATTCATTGTCCAGCTTTCACATGCATATGATGCAATTGAAAGTACCATGGCTTGGGTCAGTCATACTTTAGTCTTCAAGGTGACATCTTTACTTTTCAACACTTTAAAGAGGCTCTTTGCAGGAGATTTACCCAGTGCAATGCATCTTTTGATTTCTTGACTGCTGCTTCCATGGGTGTTGATTGTGGATACAAGTAAAATGAAATCCTTGACAACTTCAATCTTTCTCCATTTATCATGATGTTGCTCATTGGTGCAGTTGTGAGGATTTTTGTTTTCTTTATGTTTAGGTGCAATCCATACTGAAGGCTGTGGTCTTTGATCTTCATTAATAAGTGCTTCAAGTCCTTTTCATTTTGAGCAATCAAGGTTGTGCCATCTGCATAATGCAGATTGTTAATGAGTCTTCCTCCAATCCTGATGCCCTGTTCTTCTTCATATAGTCCAGCTTCTCGGATTATTCTTGCATACCTGATGTGAATCCTACTTGGTCAATGTCTTAGTTATCTAGTGCTGCTACAATAGAAATACCACAAGTGGCTGGCTTTAACAAACAGAAATTTATTCTCTCACAGTCTAGGAGGCTAGAAGTCCACATTCAGGGTGCCAACTACAAGGGAAGGCTTTCTCTCTCTGTCGGCTCTGGAGGAAGGTCCTAGTCATCAATCTTCCCCTGGTTTAGGAGCTTCTCACTGCAGGGACCCCAGGTCCAAAGGACATGCTACCCTTCTGGTTCTTTATTCTTGGTGGTAGGAGGTCCCCCTGTTTTTCTGCTTGCTTCTCTCTTTTATATCTCAAAAAAGATTGGCTATAGATACAACCTAATCTTGTAGATCGAGCCTTGCCTCATTAACATAATTGCCTCTACTCCTGCCTCATTAACATTACGGAGGTAGGATTTACAACACACAGGAAAATCACTTCAGATGACAATGTAGTGGACAATCACGCAATACTGGGAATCATAGCCTAGCCAAGTCAAGATATATTTTTTGGGGACACAATTTAATCCATGACAGTCATGATGTATATATATATATTTTTTTTGATATGCTGTTGAATTCTATTGGCTAGAATTTTGTTGAGACTATTTGCCTGTATATTCATGAAGTATATTGGCCTATAATTTTCTTTTTTAGTGGTATCTTTACCTGGTTTTGGTATCGAGGTTATGCTGACTTCATAGAATGAATTTGGTAGTGTCTAAGGAACCTAGTGCTGGCAAAACAGAAATATGACAAGTGGATGGCTTCAACAAACAGAAGTTTATTCTCTCACAGTCTAGTAGGCTACAAGTCCAAATTCAAGGCATCAGCTCCAGGGGAAGGCTTTCTCTCTGTTTCTGCTCTGGAGAAAGGCCCTTGTCATCAATCTTCCCCTGGACTAGGAGATTCTCCATGAAGGGACCCCAGGTCCAAAGGATGCACTTTGCTCCCTGTGCTGCTTTACTGGTGGTATGAGGTCCCCACGTCTCTCTGCTTACATCTCTTTTTTTTATTTCAAAAGATATTTTATATCTCAGAATTAATCTTGTTGGATGAGTCATGCCTCATTAACGTAACTACCACTAATCCCATCTCATTAACATCATACCCACCCACCCAGTGCCCTTGAGTCGAACATCATAGAGATATGATTTACAACACACAGGAAAATAACATTAGATGACAAAATGGTAGACAGTCACACATACTGAGAATCATGGCCTAGCCAAATCAATAGATATTTTTGGGGACACAATTCGATCCATAATATTGAGTATTCCTTCCTTTTTATGTTCTGAAATAGTTTGAATAGTATTGGTGTTACCTCTTCTCTGAATGTTTGGTAGAATTTTCCAGTGAAGTCATCTGGGCCAGGGCTGTTTTTTGTTGGGAGTTTTTTTTTTTTTTTTTTTAATGACTTCTTCAACTTCTTCTTTTTTTATGGGTCTGTTCAGATTTTCTACCTTAGTTTGTTAGTTTGGGTAGGTAGTGTGTTTCTAGGAATTTGTCCATTTCTTCTAGGCTTTCTTATTTGGTGGAGTATAATTTTTCATAATATTCTGTTATGATTCTTTTTATTTTACTTGGTTCTGTTGTAATGTCACTGGTGTCATTTCTTAGTCGGTTTATTTGCATCTTTTTCCTTTCTTTTGTCAATTTCAAAGGACCAACTTCCAGTCTTATTGATTTTTTCAATTGTTTTCCTGATTCATTTCTTTCTGCTCTTATTTTTATTATTTCCCTTCTCCTGGCAGCTGTGGTCTTCTTTTGTTGCTCTTTTTCTATATTTTTGAGTTGTAGGGCTAAGGTATAGATTTTGACCCTTTCGTCTTTTTCGATGTCTGTGTTTATTGCTGTAATTTGACCTCTGAACACTGCTTTTGCTGTGTCACAAGGATATTGATATGTTGTGTTTTCATTCTTGTTTGATTCTAGGACTTTTTAAATTTTATTTTTAATTTCTTCTTTTACCCACTGGCTTTTAAGAAAGCTATTATTCAGTTTCAACGTATTTGATTTTTTTTCCTTGTTTTTCCTGTTATTGGTCTGAGAGGATGCTTTGTATTATTTTGATATGTTTTAACTTATTAAGGCTTCCTTAGTGGCCTAAAATATGGTCTATTCTGGAGAATAATCACTGTGCGTTGGAGAAGAATGTGTACTCTGGTGCTGTTGTGTGGAGTGTTCTGTGGGTATCTATGAGGTCAAGTTGCAAGATTGTGATGGTTAGATCCTCTGTATTTTTGTTGCATTTCTTCTTGGCTGCTCTGTCCTTCATTAAAAGTGCTGCGTTAATTAAGTCTTCTACTCTTATTGTTTCCAACTTTCACATACCAATCATCAGTAATTATCAATGCATCCTGGTTGCATGTTCAGTCAATTTCAGACTGCAAAATTTGGTAAAAATCTTCAATTTCTTCAGCTTTGGCCTGAGGGGGTGGTGTGTAAATTTGAACAATAGTTTTATTGGCTAGTCTTCGTTATAGGCATATGGATATTATCCTATTACTGACAACATTGTACTTTAGGATATAACTTGAAATTGTTCTTTTTCATGATGAAAACAATGTCATTCCTCTTCAAGTTTTCATTCCTGGTATAGTAGACCACATGACTGTCTGATTTGAAATGGCCAATACCAGTCCATTTCAGCTCACTAATGTCTAGGATATTGATGTTTATGTGTTCCATTTCATTTTTGTTAATTTCCAATTTTCCTAGATGCATACTTTGTACATTCCATGTACTTTGTACACTCCATATTTGGAAAATATGGCCTTGGTGATAGAAATGATGCCAGAAATCGCATGATAGAATTTTGCAAGACCAAAAACTTTTTCATTGCAAATACCTTTTTTCACCAACATCAATGGTGACTATACACTTGGACCTCGCCAGATAGAATACACAAAAATCAAATTGACTACATCTGTGGAAAGAGATGATGGAAAAGCTTAATGTCATCAGTCAGGTCAAGACCAGGGGCTGACTGCGAACAGGTCATCAATTGCTCATATGCAAGTTCAAGCTGAAACTAAAGAAAATCAGAACAAGTTCATGAGAGCCAAAGTACAACCTTAAGTATATCCCACCTGAATTTAGAGACCATTTCAAGAATAGGTTTGATGCATTGAACACAAACTTGTGGAATGCCATCAAGGACATCATGTATGATGAAAGCAAGAGGTCATTAAAAAGACAGGAGAGAAAGAAAAGACCAAAATGTATGTCAGAAGAGACTCTGAAACTTGCTCTTGAAAGTCAGGTAGTTAAAGCATAAGGAAGAAATGATGACGTAAAAGAGCTGAACAGAAGATTTCAAAGGGTGGCTCGAGAAGACAAAGTAAAGTATTATAATGATTTGTGCAAAGACCTGGAGATAGAAAACCAAAAAGGAAGAACACCCTCAGCATTTCTCAAGAACTGAAGAAAAAATTCAAGCCTCAAGTTGCAATGGTGAAGGATTCTATGGGGAAAATATTAAACAATGCAGGAACCATCAAAAGAAGATGGAAGGAATACACAGAGGCACTATACCAAAAAGAATCGGTTGGCATTCAACCACTTCAGGAGGTAGCACATGATCAGGTACCGATGGTACCGAACAAAGAAGTCCAAGCTGCACTAAAGGCATTGGCGAAAAACAGGGCTCCAGGAACTGACAGGGTAACAATTGAGATGTTTCCACAGATGGATGCAGTGCTAGAAGTACTCACTCTTCTATGCCAAAAAATTTTGAAGACAGCTACTTGACCATTCGACTGGAAGAGATCAATAGTTATGCCTATTCCCAAGAAAGGTGATCCAACCGAATGTGGAAATTATCAAGCAATATCATTAATATTACATGCAAGTAAAATTTTGCTGAAGATCATTCAAAAGTGGCTGCAGCAGTATATCCGCAGGGAATTGCCAGAAATTGAAGCTGGATTCAAAAGAGGACGTGGCACAAGGGATATCATTGCTGATGTCAGATGGGTCTGGGCTAAAGCAGAGAATACCAGAAATATGTTTACTTGTGTTTTATTGACTGTGGAAAGGCATTCTACTGTGTGGATCATAACAAATTATGGATAACATTGCAAAGAGTGGGAATTCCAGAACACTTAATTGTGCTCATGAGGAACGTGTACATAAATCAAGAGGCAGTTGTTTGGACAGGATAAGGGGATACTGTGTGGTTTAAAGTCAGGAAATGTGTGCATCAGGGTTGTATCCTTTCAGCATACCCATTCAATCTGTGTGCTGAACAAATAATCCGAGAGGCTGGAGTATATGAAGAAGAACAGGGCATAAGGATTGGAGGAAGACTCACTACCAACCTGCGATATGCAGATGACACAACCTAGCTTGCTGAAAATAAAGAAGAGTTGAAGCACTTACTGATGAAGATCAAAAACCACAACCTTCAGTATGGATTACACCTCAACATAAAGAAAACAAAAATCCTCACAACTGGACCAATAAGCAACGTCACGATAAATGGAGAAAAGATTGAAGTTGTCAAGGATTTCGTTTTACTTGGATCCACAATCAACACTTATGGAAGCAGCAGCCAAGAAATCAAAAGACCCACTGCATTGGGCAAATCTGCTGCAAAAGACCTCTTTAAAATGTTGAACAGCAAAGATGTCACCTTTAAGACTAAGGTGTGCCTGATCCAAGCCAGGTGTTTTCAATTGCCTCATATGCATTTGAAGGCTGAACAATGAATAAGGAAGACTGAAGAAGAACTGACGCCTTTGAATTGTGATGTTGGATGTTGGAGAAGAATATCAAATATTCCATGGACTGCCAATAGAAGGAACAAATCAGTCTTGGAAGAAATACAACCAGAATGCTCCTTAAAAGCAAGGATGGCGAGACAATGACTCACATATATTGAACATGTTATCAGGAGGGATCAGTCCCTGGAGAAGGACATCATGCTTGGTAAATTGAAGGGTCAGTGATAAAGAGGAAGACCCTCAATGAGAAGGATTGACACAGTGGCTGCAACAATGGGCTTAAGCATAACAATGATTGTGAGGATGGCTCAGAACTGGGCAGTGTTTCATTCTTTTGTGCATAGGGTTGCTATGAGTGGGAACTGACTTGAAGGCACCTAACAACAACAATGACAACAACAACTATTATTGTAGAATTGACTATTTGTCTTTTCAATAGTGGTAGAGTTTGTTTTATGTATTTTAGGGCTTTGTCATTGGGTGCATAAATATTTATTATGGTTACATCCTCTTGGTGGATTGACCCTTTAATCATTATATAGTACTCTTCCTTGTCTCTTATGTTGGATTTTTCCTTAAAGTCTATTTTATCAGAGAATAACATTGCCACTTCTGTTCTTTCTTGGTTACTGTTTGATTGATAAATATTTTTTCCATCCTTTGATTTTTAGCCTATTTTTATCTTTGTGTCTAAGGTATGTACCTTGTAAACAGTGGCATGAAGGTGTCTTCCTATACGCCACACCTGGGGTCACTACTGGTTTTGTCTCAAGATGGCCACATTGAGTCGACATGTCTGACAGAGCTCCTTCACTCCCTGTCACTCCTCTTTCACTGTATTCATTCAAATTTTTCTTCTGGTTGGTGTTCGATTCAATTCTTTATCCTTCCTTTTTGGTGTTCAGTGTTCTAGGATTGTTATCTGCATCTGCTTCACTGGGTTTCTTGGGTCTTTGCCGTAGAGGGACGGTATCATGCATCTGATTAAGCTGCCATCTTGACTCCCTGTGGGTTCGTTGTGATTTTTACGGAAGCAGATTGCCAGGCCTTTCTTCCGTGGTACCACTGGATGGATATGAACCACCAACCTTTAGTTTGGTAGTTGAGCACAATCCATTTGTGCACTTAGGTATCTGTATAGTTCACACTATGTAATGTATACAATAG